>NC_089823.1:238431618-239087496 GCF_035046505.1 Tiliqua scincoides | reverse complement strand
AAATTAGAGAGGAAAATCTCACCCTGCTGGATCTCTAGCAGGATAGGAACAGACCTTCTCTTCCTGCCCCCCTTCTCTTCCAGCTTTGAGTGGTAGGAGAGTAAAATCAAGCTGTTGCCCAAGCTCTGGGCAGATCTTGAGCAGGGACTTGGACGCTGCCTCTGCACAAGGATTAAGCAAGCCCTTCCCTTGCTTCTGGTGCGCTTTCTTCAAACGTGGAGATGCAGGCCTTCCAGTTTGATTTTAAAAGACTATTAGAATGAAGGAGGCTCTTTGTTCATGAGGTCTTTTTAAATCGAACCAGAAGTCCCACATTGAAGAAACTGTGCCAGGAGCCAGGTAAGAAGGTGGATGATCTAGTTTCTTTAGATCTTGCCTTTAGTGAGCGGAAAGCAGACCAATGGCTTGGAGGGTTGGAGGGAGGTGGTGGTAGCAGACTCAAGGTCAAAGGCGTCCTGAATTTTCCACCCTCTTGCCCCCAGATCATTCACCTCTGATGCAGCACACAACACCTGACCTCAAGGGTGGGCCATGCCTGATCTTGAGGTATCACAGCTATGAGTCTGCTCTAAGCCTGCTCTAAAATCAGAGCACATGTATAGTGGGGGGGGGGGGGAAATGCACAATGGGGAGAGCAAAATGGAGGCATTTGCCTCCCCTGCTTCCCTGCATTTGCCTGTTTTGTTCCCCCCAACTGGAATGCTCCAAAGGGGAGGGGAAGGGGCCTTTTGCACACTGTGGTGAGCCTCCCTGCAATACTTAGTGCTTTGCACCCCCTCTAGCTACGCCACTGAACTGATGAGGCCCTGTTGTTCTGCAATCGTATGGAAGCAGGATTACGCTGGCAGTTCCACACACAAGGCTTCATGAAGCACTGCTTTCTCCATCCTCACATGGTCAGAATTGCTGACGTGGAGATGCTAATGCATGACCATCCCCTTTGAACTGGTCCTTACGCCAACCTTGCAAGGTTGACCTGCGCCCTGCAACCCACTTTGTTCTGGGGGGAATGAAAAGGCTGTTCCCCAAAAGGCACCGTTCATGAGGCTTCATCAGGGCCAGCCCTGCAGGCAGGGCCTCATGGGGTGTGGCTTTCTGGCAGGCTTACTGGGTCTGTGGGATCAAGGACATCTGCAAGAGGGTTCTGAAGGCCTTAGGAGTGGACCTGAACAGGTGGGAAACCCTGGCCTCTGAGCGGCCCGCTTGGAGGCAGGCTGTGCAGCATGGCCTCTCCCAGTTTGAAGAGACACTTGCCCAACAGACTGAGGCAAAGAGGCAAAGAAGGAAGGCCCATAGCCAGGGAGACAGACCAGGGACAGACTGCACTTGCTCCCGGTGTGGAAGGGATTGTCACTCCCGAATCGGCCTTTTCAGCCACACTAGACGCTGTTCCAGAACCACCTTTCAGAGCGCGATACCAGAGTCTTTCGAGACTGAAGGTTGCCAACGGTACTGGGTGTGTAGGTGGGGAGCAGCAAAATGTCCTCTCCTTCCTGTCTGGAGACATTTTCCAAATCCTCCTGCCCAGCAGAGCAGCCAGGTGCCCAGAGCCAATGGGGGGAGGCCTACAAGGAGGTGAGGGGAGCACCAGGCACATGTCCTGCTTCACATTGTCCTCCACAACTACAGCAGTGGTGGGGAGGGGTCACTTGCACAGTGTGGTGAGGCTCCCTGCAAAACTTAGTGCTTTGCACCCCTTCTAGGTATGCCACTGGTACCTCTTGCAAGAGTTGCCTAGAATCACTCACACCCTCTCATGCCTTGGGGGCGGGGGGGGGGAATATAGGGTGTGTGATTGAATGGCGTGCAAAGCCCTGATCCTGTGTGCAAGTGTGTTAGTAACTTTGCTAAGTTAAAAAAAACAAGAGAATGACTTCTGCTCTTTTTGCCTCTCCTCCCTTTTCTTTTTCTTTATCTTTTTTGGGGGGGAAGCATAACTCAACCCATTCTAGCCATCTTCTGGTGTTATTTTTGCTACCCTGCTTTGGATAGTAAGTGGATTTTGGAGGGGGGAGGGAGTAGAGTGGGTGGGATTGTATGCAGCAAACTTGCGAGTCGTGTGTGGAAAAAACAGAGGTGGCACAGGAGTCATTTCTTCCCATGTTGTATCATTAAATAGGCTACATTCTGACATTCTTTTTGTGATCTGAATAGGTCTGTGGCGTTTCAACTGGTAATCACAAAAGACACCATATGACAACTGCCTGCCTTCCCAGTACCACCAGAAATAACTTTAGGGGGCATTGTATGCATTCAGAATTTAATAATCACCATCTTAATGGCGTCACTTCCTGCTTAATCACATCACTTCCAGCTCTAGGTGTTAGGTGGGTCCTGACAGAGTGTCATTTTTAGCAAGTGGGTTCTGGTGCTGAAAAGTTTGGGAACCACTGCTTTATACAGTTCAGGACCAGGGTATCTGAGAGACCCCCTCCTTCCATATAATCCTACCTGCACTCTCCAGTTATCAGAAGGGGCCCTTCTGATTGTGCTGCAACCAGGCAGAGGTGAGGGGGGGGAGGCGGCAGCTAGAAATAGAGCCTTCTCGGTGGTGGCTCCTTGTCTGGGGAATTTCCTTCCCCTGGAATTAGGAACTGTTCCCTCTCTGGAAATCTTTCAGCAGGGCCTTGAGACATTTTTATTCCAATAAGATTAACTGCCAGCACGTTGGGCTGGCACTTTTTAAATGAATGTGATTTTACGAGGAATTGGTGACTCATTGGGGTCTGATTTGTTTTATTGTTTTAATTGGCTTAGGTTTTATTGTTTTAATATTGCTTTAATCTTTTATTGTATTGTGTGTTCCTTTTATATTGGGTACCCCATTGGGTGGTAGAAAGGCGGGGTAAAAATTCATTTAATAATAATAATAATAATAATAATAATAATAATAATAATAATAATAATAATAATAATAATAATAATATGGAAATGTCCCTTTTGTACCTGCCTTTGGACTCCTTGCTTGATGCATGGATGATACTGAAAAGTGGACACCGTCCAATTCAAAGATTAGTTGACAGGTGCGGGAACATTATGTTAGATCCTGTATGTCCAGCTCATTAAAGGTTTTGTGTCGTTCTCTTGCAGCCTTCCCCCACTGAACAGAAAAACAGTTGTTGGCTCATTAATTTGAAGCAACTGGTGTCTGGATCGCTCTGTTGAACCCCAAATATTCTGAGCCAAAGAAAGGTCTTGACAGACCATTATTTCAAAGGCGCATGGTTCATTTAACTGATGCTAATAGCTGTCGTGTTGGAATTAATCATCTCTGTCTCAAGAAATCAGTGGAGGCCTCATGCTGAGAGCTGCTGACCAGGTGGGTTGAGACTATTGAACTGGTACCCTTTCGGCCTCCGTGTTTATTATGCTGTTCAATTGATTGGAAACATCTCCTGCAGCCAACTTATCTTTTTTTTCTTTTTAACGCCCTGCTCAGTTTGTCAAGCACATCCAAATGCCTCCACGTCTAACACCATTTGGGTATATGATCCAGGACACCGTCTGCCTTAGAAGCCACAGGAACCTTCTGGATCAAAAGGACCACATGCAAATTTTCCAAACATCATTAAGTGTCGGGTGCTGTTGGGTTGAAAATAATTAGGAATATTGTGGGTCTGACAAAAGTGAAAACTATAGGTTATGGAAGTTTATCGCTATCTTCAGGCAATTTCACAGCTACAGGGGGGCAGCACAGGAAGTATTGCAGGTGTCGCAATGCGCTATGTAAGGGGATCAGCTGACCTCAGAGCACCAGTTTTAGAAAGCTCTACTCGTCCTCTTCCTCTCTGCACCACCAGACCTCCTTGCCTGCTGTTGACTTCCTACCTGCTCCCTTCCTGCCTGCTAGGTCGTCCCAGACAGTGGCATAGCTAATGATCATGTAGCCCAGTGCCAAGTTCAAAGGGTTGCCGTGGAAGTGATGTCGCAACCGGAAGTGACATCACCATCAGGCTTTTAAAAAATTGAAAGTTGGGAGGAACCCACCTCCTCCCCCCAGCAGCTCACCACCCACTTGCTCTACTGTCTCCCCCAGTCAGTGGCAAGCTAAGGCATCTATCTTCTACCTGGGGTCAAAGAAGATTTTGTAGTCCCCCCGCATGACAAAATCAAATTTAATTAAGTAAATAAATAAAAAAGTTATTGGTTCCGTGCTGTATCATAATTACATCTCATTGGCACTCAGAACAATCAGTCTCATAGCTAAGTTTGGAGTTAAGTAAATCCACTTTGTGTTCCACAAGGCAGTTGTGTTGTCATTTTCTGGTTAATTTGCCATAACTTTTGGTAGAATACAGGCATTCCAGTGTAGTTTGTTGCATTGCATTCTGCATTAAATTACCTTTCCAATGATATATAACATGATAGTATTATTCATATATAACGGGGATCTCCAAACCCCGGCCCAGGGGCCAGATGCGGCCCGCAGCAAACCTCTATCCAGCCTGCAGCCAGGCTCTTGTCCCCTGAAAGCCTCTGGCCCACTCAACTGAACATGACCAGAGCTGTGCTCTGGTTGTGTCTGGAGGGTGTTCTGAGGGCCAGAGAGGTCGAATGAATGAGCCCATTCATTCATTTATTCACTCATCTAAGTTCCGTCTCTAATTTATTAATTTAAATATTATATTTAAATTTTTTTTTTTTCTGGCCCTCAACACAATACCAGATATTAGATGCGGCCCTCTGGCCAAAAAGTTTGGAGACCCCTGATATAAACCAAGATTTTCACAATTTTGGTCACTAGTGTCAAGCTTAGCTTGTTGCCCCCCTAAAGCTTGATGCCCAGTGCAGCTGCTACCCCCTGCACCCACTTAGCTATGCCACTGGTCCCAGGTGTTTGCCGACATTTGGGTCTGAGCCCCTGACAGCCAAAATGAGGAAGTGCTGCAGTTGAAGGATTATTAGGTTAACCCTCCAAATCTGTTCTTCTGCTCTCATATGATTGAGCTGGTTGAAAGCTCCAGCTGAGAAAACAAGATGCAAATTGACCATTGAAGCTCACCCCCCTCCAGTCGATGAAGTCTTATCAGAGCATCATGGGGGGAAGACTTCCCTGATGCTGACAGCATCACACTGACTCTGTAGGTAATCGTGTCTGTCCTCCAGGGAGTTGTCAGTTGGGGACTAGTGCACCATCACGACACTTCCTGAAAACCTGTGTGTGGACCTTCCTTCCCCTCAGCCTCAAGTAGATGCACATTCTGCTTTTTCTGCCAGAAACCAAAGCAAAGCTGCAGACAGGTTCCAGAAAGGTTCACTGTAACCATCAAAGTAAACAAGAATACCCAGGCAGACTTCAGTCTGCATGTGTGGGGACTGAGTGCTGAGTCAAACTCGAGTCAGTGTCCGAGTCATCAATGCAGGTGACTCGAGTCTGCACAAATCAGCAAAAAACATGTGCTTTTGCAACTTGGATGAGAGTCACCTGACTTAAGTTCCCATCCCAGGTGGTCTCAAATGATGGGACCAGGGGGCACACCATGCACAGCCCAAGAGGTTCCTGTTTCAAATTGTAGATAATCCTTTCTTGCAGATTTAACCTGGGGTTCACCAAGCTGTTGCTGAAACCTAGTTTAAACCACAAAATTTTTTGTCTTCTCTACATAGATAGGAGGAAAAAGCATTCTGCACATGCTGAAAATACAGTTTTCTTAAAACACCACTTCTGGGCCTGACATTGGACTGAAAAGCAGTTCCTCCAGGGCTGTCCTTTGAATTTCTGTTCATGAATTGTAGCATTTGCTTCCTGTTTTCCAAATCAGAGAAGCTAGTCCCTTGGTAAGGTTTCTTTATTTAATAGCCGGAGGTCTTCAGAGCCGAACTTACCGGGGCCTCCTTGATATTCTGCTGTGTTTCTCTCCACTCCATTTTTTGTAAATAGAAATGGTTGAAAGGTTCCTGTCAGAATAAATGAATTAATGTTTGCCCTGTGTTCAGTTCTGTTATGATTAAGAGGCTTTTATAAGCATACATTTAGAACCAGACTATATAATTCTCAGCTTGCAAACTAATTACTATGTCAGACTCTCTAACCTATTTTGAACTTGAGATGCAGAGGTAGGCCTGTCCCTTGGATGCTCTGCCAAAAAGATACCAAGAGCAGCACAGAAGCAGTTGGGGTGGGGAGCTCACTGAAAGAGCGGAGGAAGGTGTGAGCGGGGGCACCGAGCAGAATTCCTCTCCCATTGCTTGGCCTCCAGGAACTGATTCTTGGAGGCTTCCTGCCTTATGAGTGCCACCCGGGTTCTGAACCTTTCAGCATTCAGGGCTAAATGCCAATTTGAGAGGCAGGAGTACAGGAGTAATACAGGAGTAATACATCAGTAATACAGGAGTATGATGCCATCTCTATTGTTTTACATACAGTCCTGCGTCATTTGGAACAACGGGGTACATATGTATGGCTGTTATTTGTGGATTATAGTTCTGCTTTTAACACCATTCTGCCTAGCAGGCTGTTTTTTTAAAATGACTAGTTTGGGCATACAGCAAGACATTTGTCTGTGGATAAAGGACTTTTTGACAAATAGGCCACAGTCAGTTAGGATGGGCTCTTATCATTCTTCCACTCTGATATGAAATACAGGAGCTCCCCAAGGCTGTATGCTGAGCCCCTTCCTCTATTCCCTGTATACACATGATTGTACCGCATCACGTAACACGAATGAAATTATAAAATTTGCAGAGAATACTACAGTGGTGGGGCTTGTTAGCGGGAATGATGAGTCTGCTTATAGGAAGGAGGTACAGGAGTTGTTATTATGGTGCAAAGAAAATAATCTCTCACTTAACATCAAAAAAACTAAAGAACTTATAATTGACTTCCGGAAAAAGAGGGATGTACACACACCATTATACATAAATGGTATACATAAATGGTGAGGAGGTGGAGAGGGTTGCTAGTTTCAAATTCCTAGGTATTGACATCACAGAGGACCTCTCATGGACTATTAACACCAGCATGTTGATTAAAAAAGGCACAAAAGCGGTTATATTTTCTGAGGAAGCTTGGAGGTTAAATTTATCATAGCAGCTGCTTGTGTGTTACAATTGTTGCACCATTGAGAGTGTCCTAGCCTATGATATCTTGGTGCGGTATGGAAATTGCTCTGCAGGGGACAAAAAAGCTCTGCAGAGAATTATTAAGATCGTGCAGCACATCATCAACCTTCATCTAGCAGCTTTGGAGGACATCTATACATCTTGCTGTCTGCAGAAGTCACATAGTAGTCTGAGAGACCCCTTCCATCCGGTTCATAAGTTCTTTGAACTGTTGCCTTCGGGTGGACGATACAGAACTATGAGAGCAGCACCACACGACTCCTGAACAGTTTTTATCCCACAGCCATAATTACATTGACTAAGGCGATATAGTTGTTGCCATGCTCCTGGGCATTATGGTCTGTTTTTATTTTATGATGCATGTTGTATAGAATGTGTGGGTGAGTGTGGAGAGTGTGATTGTTGGAATTGTAGTATATATTTATGCTTGTATCTCTAAGACGCATAAATTTCGTTGTGCTGTAGCACAAAGACAATAAAGTTACTACTACTACTATCTTGCATGAATGCATCTAATCCTTTTGAAAGCCATTTAAGCCAGTGGCATCTTGTGGCAGAAAATTCCCCAGTGTAATTATGTGTTGTATGAAAACGCTTTCTATTATCTGTGCAGAATCAACTGCCAGACAATTTCATCAGGTGATTCTAACTTCTGGTGTTAATGGAGAGGTGCAAAAGATGAGTCATTACTTTGTAATACAGGTCCAGCCTTGTTATACATGGGTTTTTTATACACAGATTTGACTCAACACGAATGGCCACTGCAAATAGAAGGAATGTGCTGATCCCTGGAGAAGAGAAAAAAAGCATCCCTTTAAAATAAGTTTTAAAAATTGAACAGTCCTTTAACAATAGCCTCCTTAATGAGAGAGAGAGAGGGGGGGGGCAGCTGGCTGACAATCTATCAATCCTTCTCTCTCCGGGTGACCCCTCCCTTCCCTCTGAGCACATGAAATAAGGTGATCACCTTGCATTGGTGAAGGGAGGGGCTGAGTGAAGCACCTTCTAAGCACTTGGAGGACAATTGATAGATGGATTGTTGTCTTAATGACTCTTATCTTACATCGCAAAGGTCATCAAGGTTGTTTCTCAATCATCCGAGCAAAGAAACTTTGTTTTTTAAATTGATTTGCTATAGTGCGGTTTTTGCCATCCACATGAGTGCTTGGAACAGAACCCATGTGAATGATGAGGCTCAACCTGTACTTACAGAATGTTCACAGAGGATTCACCAGGAGCTCTCTTGGTCCCTGAGTCCTGGCCACAGGTGAGTCCAGAACCAGGTCTGGCAGGCACGCATGTCCTTGGAAAGATCTGGTATGGAGTCCCTCCCCAAAGGTGTGGATGTCCCTGCTGGTCAGCCCAGTCTTCTCCTCCCTCCCTGGCTTATCTACTGGATTGGGCATGTTTGGGGGCTGCACTCTCCCAATGTTGACGCATTGCAGTAATCAAGTCTTGATGTCACTAAGTTATGGATTACTGTGGCCATGGGCCAGGTCTGAACTCAGGTTGGCGCAGTAGCCAAAGCTAGGAAAAAGCCCCCCTGACCACACCCACCACCTGGCAATCCAGGAGCAACCATGAATCCAGGAGGACTTCCAAGCTGCAACCCTGCTCCTGCAGAGGGAGTGCAACTTGTTCCACTCACCCAGTACCTGCATCATGGATTTCCAGATCAAGAGAACCTCTGCTTTGAACCTCACCTTGTTAGCCCAAATCCAATTCCCAATTGCCTGCAGGATGCTCCAGGACCTCAACAGCCTCCCTAGCATCAAATGAAAAAGAGAGATAGAGCTTGTCATCTGCATACTAATGACAGCCAACTCCAAATCTCTCCTGGCAGTTTCATATAGATGTTTCATATAGATGCATGGGGGACAGAATAGAACCTTGTGGCACCTCACATACCCAAGGCCAGAGTGCTGAATAGGCATCCATCAACATCACCTTCTAGAATCTATTAGCCAAGGAGTGGAACCATCACAGAGTGACACCCCCAAGTCCCAACTGGATCAACAAACTCAGAAGGACACCATGGTCAAATGAAGTTGAAAGCAGCTGAGAAGTCCACCAGGACCTGCAGAAATGCATTCTCTCACTCAGGCTCTGGCGCAGGTCACCTATCAAAACAACCAAGGCTGTTTCCACCCCAAAGCCCCAGTTTAAAGCCAGATTGAAAGGGATCCAGATAATCCCTTTCATCCAGGACCCTCTGGAGCTGGGACACCACCACAAGCTAGATCATCTTGCCCAAAAATGGAAGGTTAGATACTGACTGGAAAGTATCCACTATGGTGGAACCCAGGGAGGGCTTTTTCAGGAGAAAAAGAACCACTGCCAGCTTTAATGCTGCTGCCAGAACTCCCTCCATCACAGATGAATGCATAGGCTGCTTCACTGCCTGCATTTACGTGGAAAAGGCAATGGCAGAACCAGCTTAGAACAATCAATAAGTTGATGTAGAAACAAGAGGCTGCTTGAAGTGGATCACTCCAGGCTAGGAAAGAGAGCTACTTTAAATCGACCATACAGCATGTCTTGTTTTTAATACAAGCCTCCTTGACCTGGAAATACTGAAGTGAGGAGACTGGAGTGGACAGAAAGCACACAGGGGAGAGAAGCAGCTCTCTAACCCTTGTGAGAGACTCTTCAGGATGCCTGGTGCTTCCAAGAAAGGCAGCAGCTGAGTCCTGATCCACCGTCACCATTCATCTCCAAGTGCTTATTGCTTCCAAGAGGGCCACATGGCAGCCACAGGTAGTTAAATGGCTCTTCTTCAGCTTCGCTGAAAACTAAAGCCAGGAAAGTGTTATGGGTAGAAACATTCACTGCATTTTTGAAGGGAATGTTCTGAGCTCCCAAGGCGCATATTTCAAGGCTAGCAAGGATGAGTCTGAGTCAGGTAAATGGGGGCTCCAGATGTTGAAGCCAGCCGCAGGTGTTTATTTGTCCTTTCTAGAGCAGCAGATTATGTGACTTGTGATTACTAGGGAGCAGTACATTCTGCCCCCCCCCATTCAAACGGAAGAGGGGCACTTCATCTCTTCAAGTACAGCTCTCAAAACCAGCGAACAAGTGCATGAAAAATCATTCAGGTCTTTTTAAAAACAAGCTTGCAGGTCAAAAAACAGTGCAGGCAACAAGCCGAATCAACAGGTATGAATCAAGTTAGCACAGAGTCCTCTCCACATCCTCACCCCCAGGCAGTGGCATAGCTAGAGGGGGGGTCAAAGTGCTAAGTTTTGCATGGACCTGCCCCACAGCATGCAAGTGGCCTCTCCCCCTCCCTTTCTGAGCCATTCTGGGCGAAGCAAAATGGAGGCAAAGGCCAGATTCTGAAGGGGAGAGGCTGCTTGCATGCTGTGGGGAGGCTCCCTGCAAAACTTAGAACTTCGCACCCCCTCTAGCTATGCCACTGCCTGGGGATGAGGTTTTGGGGAGAACTCTGTGCTAATTTGATCCAGGCTAAGGAGCGGCACAAGCATGTTGCATGCACATTGTCAAGTTCGAGACCACAGTAGCTCCCTTCTGCAAGTGACAATGACTCGGATGCCTCATCTAATTTGCAGGTGAGACCAAGCCCGGGGGAGGGGGGAGAGTTGCAAACAACAGAAGATGGCAGAAACCTTCAGGAGGACCTTGACAGAAAGGAATACTGGACTGAAATGAATCAGGTGAAGTTCAACAGGGACAAATGCCAGGTTCTGCACTTAGGCAAGAACAGCCAAAGATGCAGGTACAGAATGGGAAATACCTGACTTGGCAGCGCAGCGTGTAAGAGGGATCTCGGAGTCGCAGGGGGTTGCAAGGTGAACCTAAGTCAGTAGTGTGATGTGATACCTCAGCAACTGCTTGGTGCTTGGCTTTTTGTGGGATGCTTCTCTTCCCAAGGGCATGGATGACCCTTGGCTCTGTCTTATGGTCACCTGGTGGATCGGCTCTGCCTCCCCCTTTGGCATATGCTTCTGTTTTGTTCCCCCTGCCCAGAATGGCTCCAAAGGGGAGGGGGAGGGGCCGCTTGCACAGCACGTTCAGATGCCTGCAAAACTTAATGCTTTGCACCCCCTCCAGCTACGCCACTGCTTGGTCCTCTGCATGGTCAGGACACTGGCTTATCTTTCACTTGTGTGACAGGGACAGTCATAAGAAGGTGACCTCTCCCAAAGCGTCTTCTCAGACAAAGGAACACTGGAAGAGCTCGGCTTCCCCAAGTGCAGTCGCTGAGGAGGCTCCGTGAAGGCAGCGAGTAATTATTTTTTAAATCAAGAACAGCGAGCGTGTTAACAGAAATGGTACTTAATTTCTAGCACACTAATAGGGCAAGAGCTCCCGCTGAGCCAAGCCAGATCAATGTGCCTTCGTGGGCTCCAAGGTCCACCCGCCTGACAACATTTATATTTTAACAGGCACGACAGGCTCTATGCGCCGACCGGCACTTGGAACTTTGACAGCAGCATAAAAGCTCATTTGCTAACTTACATTCCAAATGGGCTGTGCAGTTGGAGGTGGATTTGAAAGAGACTCCCCAAGAAATGGGATGGGAATGCCTCGTAGTTTTGGGGATGCCTCAGAGAGGGGAACAGATGGAGGTGGAGGAGCCAGCATGCCTGCAAGTAATAGGATGGTCTCTGGACATAACTGCAGGACCATTGGGATTGATCGACTGCCCTCTGGGACAAGAACATAAGAACAGCCCCACTGGATCAGGCCATAGGCCCATCTAGTCCAGCTTCCTGTACCTCACAGCGGCCCACCAAATGCCCAGGGAGCACACCAGATAACAAGAGACCTGCAAGGCATTCTGGGAATTGTAGTTAAGAACATAAGAACAGCCCCACTGGATCAGGCCATAGGCCCATCTAGTCCAGCTTCCTGTATCTCACAGCGGCCCACCAAATGCCCCAGGGAGCACACCAGATAACAAGAGACCTGCAAGGCATTCTGGGAATTGTAGTTAAGAACATAAGAACAGCCCCACTGGATCAGGCCATAGGCCCATCTAGTCCAGCTTCCTGTACCTCACAGCGGCCCACCAAATGCCCAGGGAGCACACCAGATAACAAGAGACCTGCAAGGCATTCTGGGAATTGTAGTTAAGAACATAAGAACAGCCCCACTGGATCAGGCCATAGGCCCATCTAGTCCAGCTTCCTGTATCTCACAGCGGCCCACCAAATGCCCCAGGGAGCACACCAGATAACAAGAGACCTGCAAGGCATTCTGGGAATTGTAGTTAAGAACATAAGAACAGCCCCACTGGATCAGGCCATAGGCCCATCTAGTCCAGCTTCCTGTACCTCACAGCGGCCCACCAAATGCCCCAGGGAGCACACCAGATAACAAGAGACCTGCAAGGCATTCTGGGAATTGTAGTTAAGAACATAAGAACAGCCCCACTGGATCAGGCCATAGGCCCATCTAGTCCAGCTTCCTGTATCTCACAGCGGCCCACCAAATGCCCCAGGGAGCACACCAGATAACAAGAGACCTGCAAGGCATTCTGGGAATTGTAGTTAAGAACATAAGAACAGCCCCACTGGATCAGGCCATAGGCCCATCTAGTCCAGCTTCCTGTATCTCACAGCGGTCCACCAAATGCCCCAGGGAGCACACCAGATAACAAGAGACCTCATTCTGGTGCCCTTCCTTGCATCTGGCCTTCTGACATAACCCATTTCTAAAATCAGGAGGTTGCACATACACATCATGGCTTGTACCCCGTAATGGATTTTTCCTCCAGAAACTTGTCCAATCCCCTTTTAAAGGCATCCAGGCTAGACACCATCACCACATCCTGTGGCAGGGAGTTCCACAGACTGACCACACGCTGAGTAAAGAAATATTTGGGGCATGACATAGACCAAATGGGCACCAGAATGGATGGGACGGGATTGGTCTGTATGGGAGCTTCAGCAACCAGTATGCAAAAGATGAGGCAGACCAAGGGGTGGATGGCCCAAGAAAGAAAACAGGCCAAGGGGTTGATGGCACAAGAAAGAAAACAATGGGCAATTGATCAAGGGGACCACTGTGACACCAAGGGGTGGAATGTACTGGAATTTCGGAAGATCTGGCGAGGAGGTAGATGTGGTGTCAGCAGTGGCCCCTTTAAGGGTCAGGCCTGGGCATCCAGCAGAGTGTGCTGCACAGCTGCAGCCACTTGAAGGCAATAGGGCCCTCAGGGATATAAGGAGCACCTGAGGTAGGAAGGGGGTGTGGGTAATAGAAGGACGACAGACTGGATTAATGGACTAAGGAATTGAAGGTGAATGGGCTTTGAAGACTGCTGGAGACACTGGAGTTTGGTGTGTGGCTGCTCTACCCAAAACCTGCTGAGGACCAAGGGGCTGCTGTAGTGGTGGGAGGCTGCTGGCAGGAGAGAGGACCTCTGCAGGTTGAACAGGCAAGCTACCCTGGAGGTGGGGTCCAGCAGGACTGCAAGGCAGAACCTTGCAGGTGAAAAAGGGGTGCTAATTAGCTAAATGTGAGCATAATTCTCCAGGCAGAGACTGGACTGGGAATTTGGCAGAACAATAAGGGCAAATAAGTTTGTGGAAAATAAGGGGACTTATTTGTTCCCCTAATGGCTCAAAGATATGTGTCAAGTTTTGCTTCATTTTTGTTCTGTGTTTTACTGAATGAATGAATGAATGAATAAACCTTTATTAGGCATAGATTGTGTTTTACTGTTTAATGTTAAAGGTAAAGTTTTTAAAGCTTTATCTTCTTACCTGTTATCATACTCTGTTATGGAACTTTGTGAGCCCCTTGGACATTTGCTTCGGCATGGGAAAGGCGATTGGATGGGAGTGAGTGAGTGAGTGAGTGAGTGAGTGAGTGAGTGAGTGCGGTAGGTGGGGAGGCAGGTGAGGCAGAGCCTCCCCATCAGAGTCCTTCAAAAAGCACCACCGCCATGTGAGGTGCCCAAGCATGAAGAACCCACGCATAGGCAGAGCACGTAGTTGTGAGTGCGTGGGCATCTCATAAGGCAGCAACGTTTTTTGAAGGACTTTGTTGAGGAGCCTCTGCCGCATCTGCCTCCCCACCCAACGCACGTCCTTGGTCCACCTCCCTGGTCCACCTCCACTTCCTCCACGGCTGAGGGACCTTTACGATGACAGACCGTGTCACTCCTGCTGCCCCTGCTTAAAACTCCTATCAGGGGCGCCTCTTTGTCACGCATCGCCTGAGCACCTTTGCCGATTAATAATTCAATTTGTGGAGAACATGTGGAGCAGGTGTCATGAAAATGAATGAACAGACCCACATGGAATCAATTTTGCGATACACAAAGTGTTCAACAGAGAAGAAATTTTGTCTGCCATCTCCCTCTGCTAAGGGGCATTGTGGATTTTTTCCCCCTAGACAGCCGGGATAATGTATCTTTAGCCACAAGCTACATTTTGATTATATTTATGACATGAAAAAGTTACTTTTGGAAATCAATTTTGCCTGCTCTGCCTTTTCCTAAATGGCACCACCCACCTCTTGTGCAAGAAAAGCATGGTGAAGGAAGGTGCATCTTCTGATGGTAGCTTCAGAGGGAGCCCTTTCAGTACCTAAATGACTGATTCCAGCTGAAGACCTGATCACTTTGATGTACCTAATAAATGGAATCACCCTTATCCTTGCTTGAAGATCCCTCACTGAGTAACGAGCTCTCTCTCTCTCTCAAAGAGACAGAGTCATGGGGGGGGGGGGTTCTGTCATAGGCTGAGAGTCAATAGGAAAGGCCATTGTCCTCAAGGCCTTCTTGAGAACTTCCCACAGCATCTGACCAGCCTCTGCGGATGAGATGGATTTCTGATCCGGTCCTGCAAGTTTCTTTGGTTCTTATGGGTAATGTGTCTGCAAAGTTCCAAGCATGCTCAGCATCTGGGACTGCGCATGCATCACCCCAGTCAAATCAACAGTGCTGGCCAGGAATGGTCAGTTGGAGCATGTTCTGATTCTCCCAAAGTGCAGGGGAAGTACCAGGGCTGAAAGGTTGAATGGGTGCTTATTCCTATCCCAGGTGAAACTCAAGGCAGGCCATGGAGGAGAAAAATGAGGAATGGTGCAGAGTTTACCACATCACTCTTGAAATGCTCACAACAGAAAATACAGCTACGGCAATCCTGGGTGGCTGCTGTGGCCTGCTAGGGTAGATACAGTGGGCAAATGGAAAACCTGGTAGAACAACTAGCATGTGATCATTCCGGGACAGAAACTCTACAGAAAGGAACGGTCATATTGGAGGTGACATAGCTGTGCGTGTCAAGAAGGGTAGAGAATACGAAAAATAAAACAACAAACTAGAAAACTCTTCAGACCAGATTCCTCCACAGAAGCTTTGCCAGTACAACAAACCACACCCAAACATCTTAGTTCTCAGGGACATGCTACCACCCTATTGATGAAAATGCGGAGGATAATCTTGGCTTGGAGAAAGAAATCAGGGAGGCATTCAAAGGAAAAAGTGTTATAATAAATGTGGCCTGTTTGTGTTAATAGTAGGTCCAGGTGCCCCTTTGCAGGGGCTGTAACTGGAGAGATGATATCTCAGAGCCTCTGCCTCTAATCTACAATAATTCCTAGAGAACAAGGGAAGTGGCAAGAGGCTGGAGGTGAGCATGTGTGGTCCCTATCTTGGAGAAAAGAAGATCTGAGCAACTACCTACCAGTCAATGTGTTGTTGATAGTTAAGAACATAAGAACAGCCCCGCTGGATCAGACCATAGGCCCATCTAGTCCAGCTTCCTGTATCTCACAGTGGCCCACCAAATGCCCCAGGGAGCACACCAGATAACAAGAGACCTCATCCTGGTGCCCTCCCTTGCATCTGGCATTCTGACATAGCCCATTTCTAAAATCAGGAGGTTGCGCATACACATCATGGCTTGTACCCCGTAATGGATTTTTCCTCTAGAAACTTGTCCAATCCCCTTTTAAAGGCGTCCAGGCCAGTCGCCATCACCACATCCTGTGGCAAAGAGATCCACAGACCAACCACACACTGAGTAAAGAAGTATTTTCTTTTGTCTGTCCTAACCCTCCCAACACTCAATTTTAGTGGATGTCCCCTGGTTCTGGTGTTATGTGAGAGTGTAAAGAGCAACCACTCTATCCTTCCCGTGCATAATTTTGTATGTCTCAAACATGTCCCCCCGCAGGCATCTCTTTTCTAGGCTAAAGAGGCCCAAACGCTGTAACCTTTCCTCATAAGAAAGATGCCACAGCCCAATAATCATTTTAGGGCCCAATCCTCTTCAGTTTTCCAGTGCCAGAGCACCAGTGCCAATGGGGTATGTGTTGCATCCTGTGGTGGGGAGGCAGTCACAGAGGCCTCCTCAAGAAAAGGAAATGTTTGTTCCCTTACTTCGGGGTTGCATTGCAGCTGCACTGGTGCTGGAAAGTTGGATAGGATTGAGCCCTTAGTTGCTCTCTTTTGCACCTTTTCCATTTCCACTATGTCCTAAATGAGATGTGGTGACCAGAATTGGACACAATACTCCAGGTGTGACCTTACCATTGATTTGTACAACAGCAATATAATATTAGCCGTTTGGTTCTCAATATCTTTTCTAACAATCCCAAGCATAGAATTGGCCTTCTTCGCTGCCGCCACACTTTGGGTTGACACTTTCATCGACCTGTCCACCACCACCCCAAGATCTCTCTCCTGATCTGTCACAGACAGCTCAGAACTAGTTGGGAAGGTGCAGGAGCAAATCACTAAGTGGTCAGTGATTAGGAAGGAGGTCAATGACTGCTAAGAGCTAGCATGGTTCTCTTAAGAACAAGTGCTGCTAGACAAACGTTATCTCTTTCTAAGATAGAATGACTAGCTCAGTAGATTGGAGGGAGGTTGTGGACATAACATATCTGGATTTCAGCCATCTTGTGACAAGGTTCCTTAAGGCATCCTGGTGGACAAGCTGGTAGGGTGGGGGCAAGAGGAAGGTGCTACTGTCAGGTAGATCCATGGCTAGCTCATTGAGTGCTCGCCAATTGCTCCTCATTGACATCAGGGCATAATGCGTATTTAGCCCCTTTGTCACTGAGGAAATGCGCTAGCACTTCACCTGAGAATTGGAGGGCTATGCAGAAGGTGCTTCCATGAGTGACCTCAGTATTGCCTGGACTGTGACTGTAACATAATTGACTCCACAATTCCACTCCCTGTGCCATACTATGAGAGTGCTTTTAGAATACCCTTCCTAAGCTGGATGCTTCTGATCTCCAGTGCAAAGGCATTTCCTTCGAGTTTAAAAGAAGCAGAGAACAGGAGCAGGTTACTCTTTTGCACAGATGTTCGGAGTTCATTTGACTTATTTGTTCCTCCCTCTGACCTTACTTTCTTGGCTGCTATGTTTGATTGTGTTTGATTGTATTTTTGTGTTAACAAGGTTTTCTAATCGATACTGTAAGCTGCCTTGAGTTCCCAAAGGGAGAAAGGTAGGGTAGAATGGTTACTTCTATGTTTTAATTATCCCAGGTGCATAAGAGAAAGACCTGCAGGAGGATCAGGGGAAGGATGGGGTGGCCAAGTGGAATGGGAGAGAGGTAAGGGAAGAAATGGGAGGGGGGGGCTACAGACCACTAAAAGGCATGAGGGTTGGGTACCTCCAACGGACTGCTTGAATGCCTGGCCTTGTGGGGCGCTGACACCCTGGTCTTCTGTTGGCCTTTGCAGGATCAGGCCTCCTGCCGTTCTGGGAAGAACACATCATCAGCTCAGCTTGCTGTGTTCCCATCAGAGAGTGGAGGCACATCCCCAACTCTTTGTTCCATCTGACTGATTTATTTCATTAACTTATGAAATTACGCCTGACACTTTCCTCCCACAGTTGAACTACATGATGTTTTGTGGGGAGGGGGAGGGGTGGATATGGGAGTATGCAAAGAAATTACTTGTCACACAACCGAAAGCTCAATGACTGCAATTTTCTCATCAGTGCAAAATGTGCTCACTGCTTGTAATTCTGCCTCTGGATTTATGCCTCCGAGTCAGTAACAAGAAAACTTAGATGTCAGTAAGATTGGATTGACAGCCCTTTGGAGGTGACAGTGGGGAGCCTAGGGGGGAGTTTACTCCTTTTCTTTTGAGGCACAAACATTCCAAACTGTAGCCAGAGTGAGGTTAAAAAATGAATGTGCGCCAGGTGTACCCACCCCACCCAAGTGACCTACCAAGCTCTGCCCACCTAAGGCTCTACCTGGCTTAGGGTAGCTACTTCATTGGCCGGTGCCGAAATGGTCCACAATTTTTTGTGGTCCTGTTCATGTGTGCTATAAGAACATAAGAAGAGTCCCTTTGGATCAGGCCAAGGCCCATCTGGTCCAGCTTCCTGTAGCTCACAGCGGCCCACCAAATGCCCCAGGGAGCACACCAGATAACAAGAGACCTGCAAGGCTTCCTGGGAATTGTAGTTAAGAACATAAGAACAGCCCCACTGGATTAGGCCATAGGCCCATCTAGTCCAGCTTCCTGTAGCTCACAGTGGCCCACCAGATGACTAAGTGAATACACAAGACAATAAGACACCTGTTGCATCTGGCATTCAGAGACAGCCAACTTCTAAAAACAGCTTTAATACCCATCATGGCTGCATGTATGCATCACAGCTTGTACCCTGTGATGGACTTTTCCTCCATGAATTTAAAGGCATCTAGGCCAGATGCCATCACCACATCCTATGGCAAAGTACTCTACAGATTAATTACATGCCGGGTAAAGAAATATTTTCTTTTCTTTTGTCGTAAAGTGGCAAAAATGAGGCAAAATGGTGCCCCCTTGTTACCTCCCAAATCACCCCTTGCCTCCCTTTCTTCTGCAGTGCTCCTCTTGGTAGCGGCCAGAAGGATGTTGATATTTTACCAGGAACACCCCTCAGAATGATGGTATGTGATGAAACAGCATCACTCAAATGAGAGAGGATCTGTGAAGTGGGGGCTCTTAACTGCTGGGGGGGGGCCTGCACCCACTGCTGCCAAGCTGGCAGTGATGACAGCAGAAACAAGTAAGTCAAAGCATCTGGTTTGGATCCCCTTTGCCTTCCCCCTCCCACCCTTCCATGATCATTGTTCATGACCACTCTGAGGATGCTGAGCTCCGCCTGAAAAAAGCATCTCCCATCTGTTCCTATGATGATGAGCATGTGAGAAAGGGAAGGGGTGACTTGAGGATGCTCTCAAGAGAATGCCCAGAGCTCTGTCCAGAGAGCAGGTGTTGCATGTCACCAGCAGCATCTCCAACAGAAGAATCTTCAGCCGCAGGGCTGGGAAAGATGCTCCACTGAAGATCAACACAACAACCTAGACCAGTGGTTCTTAGACTGTGCATTGTGACCCATCAGTGAGTCATGAGCCAATTTTTGGTGGGTTACGTAAAGGCCACTGCCCAAGTCTCCACTTGGTGGTCTCATCTGGTCATGTTCTCACCGAGGAACAACAGAAACACACTTGTCAGTGAGAACACAAGGCCCGGAGAGGGCCAAAGACTGCTGATCAGAGGCTTGGGCAGAGGATTTGAGTGAAAGAGTTGATTGAAGGAGCTTAGCTAGATGGGTAGTTGGAGATCTAAGATTAGATAACTTCTACCTCACAATCAGTAGCTATTTTAGGGCTCATCAGCACAGGGGAATTTCAATAAGACGGGGCTGCCTGTATAAAGAACAGATTTCTATGCTATTTATCTGTGCCAGGTGGCAAGTTAAGGAGAGCCTTAACTAATGGTTGGCAACCTTCAGTCTCGAAAGACAATGGTATAAGCCTACAGCACCCAGTATTCCCAGGCGGTCTCCCATCCAAGTTCTAACCAGGCCTGACCCTGCTTAGCTTCCGAGATCAGATGAGATTGGGCATCTGCAGGGTAAAATAGTTTTTCTTTTTGGCAGAACTGCAGCAGCCAGTGGTGTAGCTAGAGGGGCTACAAAGTAGTAAGTTTTGCAGAGAGCCTCACCGCAGCATGCAAGGGGTCCCTCCCCCTCCACTTTACAGCCAGACATACATCTTTGTTTTGCTCCCCCTGCCTGAATTGGCTCCAGCAGGGGAGGGGGAGGGGCCCCTTGCACACTGCAGTGAGGCTCCATGAAAAACTTAATGCTTTGCACCCCCTCTAGCTACACCACTGGTGAAGAGCTTTATTTACAAAATAAATTTAGACCAGCTTGTCTGCCCAACATTGCACATACGCACCAGGGACCAAATGTGTACACCTGTGGGCCAGGCAAAAATGGGCTAATTTTGGTTGGAGAACAAGAACAGAGTCCCTTAAGTGTGCACAACCCTTTTGTGCCTGTGGGCCAAGCTAGATGTAACATGGTAGGAATGGTAGGAACTAAAAACAAATTTCAAGACAAGCTGCAATGTTGGACTGCATGCACCTGAAAATAACTAACACAGATGTGGAGCTCAATGTAGTTATCAACAGCAAGTGGGAAAAAGTACACCCATCTGGTAGACTGTTGTTTTAAAAAATGGGTTACGGTGCTAAAAAGTTTGGGAAGCCCTGATCTAGGCCGTTTTATAGCCAACTACTCCTGTCACAGGAGAGATGACTAAGTAGAAGATGAATGAGCTGGACATCTGTTTCTCCCATGTGCTCCTTTTTCATTTCCAGTATGCAGTCTCTGCTTCATGGGCAGAGGAGAAAGAATGGCACAAATGATCATAATAAAAGCCTGACTTTATTCCTGAAGAGGAATGTGATATCTGATTGGCTCATTCTGCTGTAATCTCCACTTTGGGTCCACTTTTCTCCTCTCTGGTTGATCACAAGCCCCTTTTAGATCAGGCAGAATTGTTGCCTCAAGCTGGTACTTCAGCAAGTAGCATCAGCAATGCTTGCCTGCTGGCCGGAGTGTATTAAGGAATATTGCTTTATTTGAACATAGTTAATGTAGAACTGGAGAGAGAGAAAAACTGTGCAAGCCCTGCTTTCAGAAGAGACTTTCAAGCTGGAAGGAAGATGGCCCAGCCCGGCTCCTTCATAACTAAGCTCAGGGCTGCAGGGGCGTTAAGTAGAGAGGTTAGCTCAGGGCTGCAGAAAGGGCCCCAGGCTCCTATTTACTCACTTTTAACAAGGGTCCTTTGGCTCCTATGTGCCTGATCTTCCACCATCCTCTCTGATCCCAGATGATGCATCCCAGTTGCCTTGACAACCAAGATGCGCTTCAGAGCATTTGGTGGCCATTGTTACTGCTCAGTTCCCATATAGGCCAAGACACTGCCAAAAGCCAGGTGGAAGACCAACTGGAGGCTCAGTTTAATTTCAGAGCCCCGGGGAATTATTCCTGGCCACCCCACCCTCTCCACAACATAGCCTTTGTTGGAAAGGCTGACCCTAGGTTGGACCCTGCGCCTTACTTAATCTTAACTTCCAAGCAATGGCAGAGGAAGAAGGAAGTGGCTGCCAGCAGAGTCTTATGACAGAAATAAAAAGATGGCCCAGCAATTACTCAGCAGAAGGCATTAGATTAAGCACTCAGCACTGCTGAGCTGAAGAGCTGGATCTTCAAGATGCCTGTCTCCAGGGGGTTTTCAGAAAGACCTTGCAGGAAAAAGCCACAATAGGTGAGAACATAGTTTCAAGAGGCCACAGGTCAAGTCCCAGAGGACCAGTCAGCTTGGAGCATCTAGTCAGTCAGCTAGTGGTCTACCAGATACATCCAGGGCCTCAGGAGTGACATTTGGTTTAGGAGAGAACAGATTCTGCTGTCTAACCCAGCGGTTGTCAAGTTTTATATCTCCAGGGGAGTTTTCTCATTTAGAGTCATCTACCTCTGTGTCTGCTGGGGAACCACTGATTGAAGCCATCATCAAATCCTGTGGCAGTTAATGTATAAAGTACTGTTGCATAAAGAGAGAAAAGGCTTTCTTCTTGGAGAAGCCCTGAAAAACCTCTAAGTTTAGCAACGCTTTCCAGAACACAATTGCTAAAAGCAGATTCCAGTAGAAAGACTGAGAGACCAGATTCAATAAGAGAAATATTGTGCTCTGTTATATTATGGAAAGGCAGAGATGCCCCAGCTGTCTGTACCACATGCTATTTGTGGGTGGGGAGGAACAGTGACCAGCCTGGGGCTTGAAAAGGTCTTTGCTATTTACTGGGAGATGTTGACAGGATTTTCTCTTCTTTGTTGGGGATGTGGGCACGGTATCTGGAAGACCAATGAAAGGCAGGTTGTCACCAATCTGAAACAAACAAAGAAGGAACCATTCAATTGTCTGCAGTCAAATGTGATGCATTAGCATATTGGCATTTAAATGCTGGCTTTATCTGTGCTCCAATTGTTCATTAAAAGTAATTTT
Organism: Tiliqua scincoides; assembly: GCF_035046505.1. Classification (NCBI taxonomy): domain Eukaryota; kingdom Metazoa; phylum Chordata; class Lepidosauria; order Squamata; family Scincidae; genus Tiliqua; species Tiliqua scincoides. The sequence continues at coordinate 239,065,140 of NC_089823.1, read as the reverse complement.
AGTTGCTCTTCCTGGTGCCATTTTATGTGAGCCTTCTTGGTTCTTTCATTGTTATTTATGGTTCTGAATTTCTCTGTTGCCTCCCTCCCAGCCAGCACCTCCACTGCCCCACCCCTACTCACAGCCTTTCAATCCCAAAGAATTATCATTCTTTTGGGAATGAGCAGAAGGCCAGAGGAATGGGAAGAGGGACACACACGTCCTGCCCTTGTCTCCCACCAGCACTTGTGGGATTCGAGGCTCCGGGTCCCGCAGATAAGAGCCAGCCAATGGAGAGAAAAAAGGGGAGAGGACAAAAAAAGAGAGCGCCCCACAGCCCACACAAAGGAGCACTATCCGGACTACCGGGTGCTAATCGCCACCGAGTGCGCAGCTCAGATAACAATGCCCACTCTAGCACTGGCAACATGACATGCAGCTAGGATGGGTTTTATTCGCTGCCCAAAACAAAACACACACACATGTTGTGTCCCAAGGCAGAAGGCAGTGTCTTTCGTTCCCCGTCTAATGGCAATAGGTCCAGGCTACCATCTGCACCTGAAGGGATGAACAAAGCAGCTGGCCCTGGCAGGTGACTGTCTACTCTAGAAGGGTAACTTGTCTAACACGTAGGGGCTTTCGCAAATGCAAGAAGATGGACTACCGGGGCGGGGGGCCCTGTTATTTAAAGGCATTGATTCTTTTAAAATTCTGTTCTGCTTTTCCTTGCCTGTTATCCATGAGTCCTGGTAAGCCCCGTGATTCAGCCCCATGTTCAGTCAGGAAAGTGAACCGGGAACCAGGCAGTGGACAAGGGAGAGTCCTCCTGCGTCACCACTGCTGTAGATGTGAGTGACTCTTATCTGTGGCTGGATTCCCAGGCACCAAGAGAGGCAGCTGGCGCAAGGATGTATGCCCTAGGGTCCCTACAGGGCCTTTGGCCCTCCCCCCATATGTTGGAACTGCCAATGTCCCGCATAGCATGCATTACATTAGGACAGACTGGAGGTAGGAAGAATAAAGGATTTTGTTTTTACACTGGTGTGCTCCCTGGGGCATTTGGTGGGCCGCTGTGAGATACAGGAAGCTGGACAAGATGGGCCTATGGCCTGATCCAGTGGGGTTGTTCTTATGTTCTTATGTTCTTATGTTAGCTGCCTCAAGGCCCCTTTGGTGCAGGAGAAAGGCGAGATAAAAATACTATAAATGAAAAATAAATAAATAATAACTGTGCTCAGGCCTGCCATGCCTGGAGAAGAGCCTCAGTGGCACACTAGGTGAAGCTGTTGAAAGACACCCCTGTGCCACCAGTAGAGCACCCAAAGCAGTGCCAGATCCAAAAGTACCCCCCACGTACAATACAAATTCTAAATCACGCAGGATAATTCATCAAAAGCATCCACATTTCTGCTCATGTACACATAAGCAGAAATAATGACAAATGCAAATTACCATGATGCCAATTCACTATACTAGAAAGGAAAGGGGAGACGGAGAATAATGGGTAATTATTATCCCCTTTCCTGCAGGAAACAGATACTGACAGCGCAATTAAAAGATGTTTCTGCACCAGTCCCCCACTGCACTGACTAGGGAAGCAGTAGAATGGGCCAAACCTGCAAACACAAACATTTAGCACTAATGTGGACCTTTGCTAAACAGAACTTACTTGTGAGTAGATATTATAGAAGCATCTAGGCCATGGGAAAGGGCACTGCTAGTTAATACAGTACAGTGCCATGAACCACTGTGAACCACTGGTACGCATTACCACGTGTGCCACGAGTGGTCTGCAGATGTGCTGCAGGAATTTGGGGAAGGGTCATATATTAGTAGGGCTATTGGGGAATGTGAGCCCCCTGCTGACAGTACAGTGTGCCTTGTCAGTTGTGAAAGGACTGATGGTGTGCCTTGACAACTTTAGTACCTGGTCGTGTGCCAGGAGATGAAAAAAGTTGAAATTTACTGCACTATATTAAGCATCATATGTATGCTTATGTATGCTTATGTAGATCCAGGTCTACAGAGCTTGCGTCCTGAGTACACTTCTGTACTGCAGCGAATCATGGACTCTTTGCTCACAACAGGAGAGGAAACTGAACGCATTCCACATGCGCTGCCTCCTACGCATCCTTGGCATCACCTGGCAGGACAAAGTTCCAAACAACACAGTCCTGGAACGAGCTGGAATCCCTAGCATGTATGCACTGCTGAAACAGAGACGCCTGCGTTGGCTCGGTCATGTCGTGAGAATGGATGATGGGCGGATCCCAAAGGATCTCCCCTATGGAGAACTCATGCAAGGAAAGCGCCCTACAGGTAGACCACAGCTGCGATACAAGGACATCTGCAAGAGGGATCTGAAGGCCTTAGGAGTGGACCTCAACAAGTGGGAAACCCTGGCCTCTGAGCAGCCCGCTTGGAGGCAGGCTGTGCAGCATGGCCTTTCCCAGTTTGAAGAGACACTTGGCCAACAGTCTGAGGCAAAGAGGCAAAGAAGGAAGGCCCATAGCCAGGGAGACAGACCAGGGACAGACTGCACTTGCTCCCAGTGTGGAAGGGATTGTCACTCCCGAATCGGCCTTTTCAGCCACACTAGACGCTGTTCCAGAACCACCTTTCAGAGCGCGATACCATAGTCTTCCGAGACTGAAGGTTGCCAACATTCAATATTAAGCATCATGTCAACACTCCACCTCAATTCCCTTTCCAGCTGATTATGAAAAAAACAGTTGCTTATGAGCTCTGACATGGACATAACCACAGAGGTAGAAAACCCACATGTCTCAGTAGCTCTGAGGCCATCAGCATTTGACATCACTGAAGCTCATTGCTACAGCAGTCTCTCCCCACAGTAACCCAACTAGTGCTTGCCAAATGTGACCAAAATAGCCCCACAGTTAACCAGCGGCAAATGCTGTTTGATGCTGTACATTTTGATTCAGATTACAAACACTTAACACTATTTTAGAACAGAGCTCATCCTTCGACCTACACCCATGACAGATTCAGATTCTAGGCTGTACTCCTCCTCCTTGAAAACATTCATGGGGAAACACTCCAACAGGTGCCTGTGACTGAGTCAATGCAGTGTTCTTTCTCCATCTTCTGTCTCATGCCCAATCCTATTCCTATGTTGCACAGATGCCAGTTGGATGGGCTATGGCATGGATCAACACCTTCTCACCCTTCCAACATCATGCCCCAATCTCCTCCCTGCTTTGGCTTCTATGCCAGCAGAGTTGTGCTGATGTCCAAGTGATGCCTGAGTTATGTCAGCGCAGCATTTTGCAATGGCATCTGTGGTGCATCCAACAGAGGAGCGTCTACACTGGTTGGGCACAGTGGTGTAGCCAGAGGGGGTGCAAAGCACTACTTTTGAAGGGAGCCTACTGCAGCGTGCAAGCAGCCCTTCCCTCTTCCCTTTGGAGCCATTCCGGGCAGGGGAGCAAAATGGAGGTCTCTGTTTGGCTCCCATGCCTGGAATGGCTCCGGAGGGGGCGGGGCCACTTGCGTGCTGTGCTGAGGCTTCCTGCAAAACTTAGCGCATTGCATCCCCTATAGCTACGCCACTGGTTGTGCATTCATTGCATCAGCATTCATTAAGATATTCTGAGCATAGTATTAGGCCTTTAATGTTTTCAAGAGACATTATAGAAATGACTAGATCCTATTTTAACTGTCTTCAGGCAAAAATATACAGGCATTTTGGATGTATTTCCCAGAAATAAGAGGGGATTAATCTTAGTTAGGTAAGACTCGCCCCAAATTGATTCAAGATTGAAACACAAAGCAGCATTTTCCTTGGAGTAAGGGTCACTTAGGGCCTATGATGAGAACAGTACTTCGATGTGGTGTCCTCTGCAGAGGAAAGACGATGCAAATATGGCATCATGGTGGGAGAAGGTCAGAGTCCCACTGCAACGAGGGGATGCGTCACGCAAACAGAGCCTTTGCTAGGGGAGAGGGTGATGAAGGGCAGGTTGAAGGTGTCCCTGATTACCTGGTACTACCCATAGGTGCCAATATCATCAGTCCTTTGGTCTCTTCAGCCCCTGCCTCACCTAGCCTGTGGTTGAGAAGGCAATCTTGTTTGCACTGCATATGAATTGCCACTCTCTCCAAACCTGGATGTATATAACTAAGTGGTTAAGCTAGGAGGAGCTGCAGCCACCACACTTTTCTAGGCTTTCATCTCCTGGAATGCTTCAGGCAGCCACTTGTGTTTGGGGAAATGGGGAATGTTCCTGCGCTCATTAGCAGAGAATGGAGCTGGAGCTGGGCAGCCTTGAATCTGCTCACTGCATTCAGGTCTGTTTTGGGGCTCTGCCTCTGGGCTTCTGAAGGCTCCTGGCATCAGCACAGTAGCAAATCCCACACACACACACACACACACACACACACACACACAGTTGTTCTCCATCTCTCAGAAATTACCCTTCAGGGTGAAACAAGACTGGCACTCAGACTGAGAGCCTGTGCAGTCTGTGGCAAGCCTCTACCACCTGCAATCCCTGTGACCCCTGAACCATGACCTTTTTTTGACTGATCTTCCCGCAGTTCCTCTTTTTAGCAAGAGCTGGGAGTCACTCCCAGGCTGAATCCTTCCATGAGACCAGCACATCCAGGCCTACTGTGGACACAGTTCTGACATCACAGCTTCACACAGAACCACGTCTCTGGTGTTTGTCCGCAACTCTCTGACTGAATGGAATGCTGCCTTTGTTTCACCACAGGTATCCAATAGATTTGGCACCCTCCCGTGAAAAGGAAGGATGCGGCCCCTCCTGGCTTGTTGTCATGATTCCCATCTCACCATCGAAGGGCCAAGGGCTGGATTTAGGGACGGGCAACCCTGGTGCTCTGGGCTTGGGGAAGGCCTGGCATTTCGGATATTCATACAACCCAAAAGCTCCACTAAGGGAACAGATGTGTTTATGCAGTGCAAGCATCAGTGCAGATGTACAGATCCACGCCTGCAAATGTGTTGCTGTACAGAACAGGGCTGAATCATTCTTGCATCCAAAGCATGGAACAACCAAATGTAAAGCAAGGGATCTGGAAGCTGGACCAAGGAGGGGGGGCAGTTGCTAAAGATGCTCGCCAGGGGGCCACTTGGTCTGCAGCAGACGGACTTCCAGAAGGTAGCCCTCCTTCCAAAACTGCTGCTTCTCAGCCACCTAGGCAGAGCCCTGTGCAGTGCGTTCAAAAGTTTGAAACAGAACATCTGGGGCTTCCTGCTACCAGAGTGTGACGTCCCCTTGGGGAGCGGTCATAGCTGTGCTTTGCATGTGGAAGGCCCCAGTCCAGTCCTTGGCATCTCAAGGTTCATGTGTGTGTGTTTGACTTGTAGTGGGACCTTTTGGTTGCTAGTGGGGTGGAGGGATGCTAAGCTCCAGAACAGTCCCCCATGTGGCAGGTACAGGGCAGGACCGGGATTACGAACAGGGATTTGGGGTGCATTCTGCGGCAAGCAAAGCACAGAGGGACTCAGTCTCAAGAAGCTCCCTGGGCTCGGGGGTGCAGGTTGGCAACCCCTTGGGCTTGAATTGCAAAGTGGACTTCAATGGATGTCTAGCTTGGGGGAGGTGGTGCAGTTGAGTTTCCTCAACCCCATCCAGGAGAAGCCAAGGTCAACAGCAGTGACCTGCAACTTCGAGTCAGGGTTTGGGTTACCTCAGAATGGCAGATGCAGGGGAGGGCACCAGGATGCAGGTCTCTTGTTATCTGGTGTGCTCCCTGGGGCATTTGGTGGGCCACTGTGAGATACAGGAAGCTGGCCTAGATGGACCTTTGACCTGATCCAGCAGGGCTGTTCTGATGTTCTTATGAGATGCTTGAAGGGGGACTAGACAGTCATGTGCTGTCTCCTGCAGGGTCGGTGCCTGCACTAAGCAGGGGAAGGGAATCTGGAGACAGGACCTGTTGCAGGCTTGCAGTGTCTTGCTCGTTTAATAAATGTGACCCACTTTTAATCCAAGCCTTGTATGCAGGCAAAGAGAGAGTGATTTGCAATCCCCTTCCATTCAGCTTCACAGCTTTCAACCTTCCCCCGCCACCCCCTACTAAGATTGTTTCACATTTCAATACTGGCTTTTAGCCAGCATTTAACAATTCTGAGCTTGTTTTGAAATTAAAATAATCAAGAAAGCGACAAACGCCCAAAATGGTAAGGTGTCATTATGTTTAGAAAAGAGGCTGCTATCTACTCATGCTGAGCAGTGAGAATGTGTCGGAAAACTTTATCTCTCTTTGACAGAAATTAGTTCAATATTATCTCTATGCTTGAAAAAAAATCCTTCAAAGAATGCATTTACTTTTCCTGGTGTGTAATCTACTTATGAGATGAATGGGGGGGGGGAGGAAAAATAGGACAATTATGCATCTTTAAAGCACAGACAAGGTGGGCAGGATGTAAATCATAGACAAACAAACATGCTTTCGCTGTCTCTCCGGGAACAAGTGTATATGTGTTCACAGCGATTGTTGTTAACAACATGGAAACATCAGACACGGCTGGAGGCTGCTGTGTCAGGGATGCGGAACACACAGCATCTCTCACAATCTGAAACATGACATTTAAAGGTTATTGTTGGCATTTATTATTGATATAGTCCCCTCCGGGGACATGCCACTTTAGAGCGGAAGCAAAGAGGCCTGTCTCTGCCCCAAGGAACTTACAGTTTACAGCTTGACAGTGTGCTGTGGGTGGGAAAACAAGGACAAGATTGGCCAGGGTGGAAATGGAAGCAAGAAATAAGGACAGACTGCACTTGCTCCCAGTGTGGAAGGGACTGTCACTCCCAAATCGGCCTTTTCAGCCACACTAGACGCTGTTCCAGAACCACCATCCAGAGCGCGATACCAGAGTCTTCCGAGACTGAAGGCTGCCAACTACAACTACTACTCCAGGGACTGATGGTTTTTAACGTCTTCAAAAACGAGCAGCGAAGTAGGAAAGTTTGCAGATGATATCAGTTTATTTGAGGTGGGGGAAATCAAAGCAGGTTGCGATGAGGCCTGAAAGGATCTTCCCAAAACTGGGCAAGTGGGCAACAAAATGGCAATCTTCAGCAATGAAAACGAATGACCCTCTGCAAGACCTTCTTCTCTCATGAACGCCAAGTGCACCAAGGGTGCTAAGTGAAGAAGGGACAGAACTTGAGGCCCAGAATGAAACAGAGGGGCTGCAGATTCAGGACAGACAAAGAAAAGTCATCTCCACGCAACACAGGCAGACATGGGTGGACGTTGCTGTTGCCGCATGATGTGTTGACGCCCATCATCCCGGAGAGTTTTACAAGGGGACTTGAAAAATGTATGGGAGAGGAGTGGTGTATCAATGGCTGAAGGTCCTGATGGCTGGATGGAGCCTGCAGGTTCAGTAGCAGTGGATCTGAATACTAATCATTGGGGAGAGATACGAGGTTCTGAGGCTTGCACTCTTCCAGCCTGACTTAGGAGCTTCCTGGAGGTATCTGGCTGGTCACTATTGGAACCAGAATGCTGGATCCGATAGTCCCTTTTTGCACCTGATCCTGCAGGACTCTTCATATTATGGGCAGGTATTATTAAGGTGAGGTAGACCAACAGCATTCTATGTTTATGAGCCCTGAACATTCTGTTGGTCTTAAAATCTGAAACCTCTGTCCAACCTGAACCCTCCGTCCAAATCTGAACCCTCTGGAAATCTGACCTGAAGCAAGCAGGTCAGTAGTTCCGCAAACCCTGCAAAGTGGGTGCAACTCCATGGTGAAACAAGGGAGAAGCAACAGTTTAAAATCTTACGTGAGTCCTGAGGTGCTGGAACTCCTTTAGAAAATCTGGGTTGCTTGAAGAAGTGTGTGGGGGTGGTACATGCAATCTCATTTCCAATTTGTTTATCCTGGTTTGGCACACTGTGTTGTGGCTAGGCTCCGCTGTTCAAATAGCTTTGCAAAATCAGCTTTGCATAGATTTTGAGTTCCTTTAATGATTCCTTTTATTTGAGGGGAAAAAACTTATAGCTCACTTCCATTAGGAACCTCTTTGCCTGGATTTTTGTTCTTTTAATGTTACCTAAATTTGGGGGGAAAAATGTGACTTGGCTCACTTCCTCAAGTGACACCCTAAACCGCAAATCATCTCTGTAAAAGGAGCAAACTTTCTGGTGGATATGGTGACCCATGAATGTTAATGGAAACAACAGACTTAAGTCTGAAATATTTTGAAGTTTGAACATAAAAACAGAACTATGAAGATCCTGTTTCAAAACTCAAGTTATCTATGAAGCTCACAGCAAGGATGTGTGGTGGGTGGGGAGTCAGGTGAGGCAGAGCCTCCCCACTGGAGTCCTTCGAAAAGTGCTGCTGCTGTGGGAGGTGTGCAAGCACTCACAACCCATGCAGGGGAGCACATGGATTGTGAGTGCTTGTGTGCCTCCCTGGCAGCAGTGCTTTTTAAAGGACTCTGGCAGGGAGGCTCTGCCTCACCTGCCTCCCCACCCACAGCGCGTGGGAATCTTGGGCTAATCACTGCCTCTGTTTAATCAGCCTTACACGGTGATGGGGATGAGAAATGGAAATCTTGAAGCACTATATATTTCCACCCCCAGAAATCCTCAGAGATCTTCCATCTTGTGAATGTTGGAATAAGGACAGCATGTGGGTGGGGCCATTCTATAAAGTGTGTCAATATTGGCCTCCATCAGTAGGGGGAACTTGTGGGGCTTGTGGTTGCAGCTCCTGTTGTGCATAGCACTTGCTTGACTTGTTTTCCTCCCTTGTTGTTTCTGCCTGTGTTGCGAGGGCTGCAGCTCTTTCCTAGTCCCAGTAAAGTTCCCAATAATAGTTGGTTTGCTGTGTGTACCAGTGCTCAATCCCTCAGTTTGGTTGAACTTTGAGTAGTGGGAAGCATCACAATGGCTGCTGAGGAGGGCTGGGCAGTCACAAATATATCACATCAATTAATATCATCTTTGATTGATGGCAATGCTAAGTTAAGGTATCATTAAACACTTTCATTGTAACCTGCCCACTAAGCACCTGTCATCTCTTGCATCAAGTCCTGCTTACCCCAAAGTGTCCAACCAGCTGCTGTTGGAAGGAAGGAAGCAGGATGTTGCCTTTGATGGTGCCTCTGAGCATCAGAGCAGCACCTGGGTGTGCAAAGTAGGATGCTGGAGGGCCTGGAGAGAGCTGGATCACCTCCCTGATTCCTCCCAAGCATTTAAGAGCAAGTTCACTGTAACCTGAATCATCATATATTATGAACATGGAAGAGATCTCATAGCTTTTTCCACTGGTTTTATCAATTGATATGTGGAGCTCACTGAACTGAACGTGATAATTACGTCTTTCAATTATGTTGGAGCAAATGGAAGTGGCATCTCCTTCAGAGGTTGGAGGGAAGCAATGAACACCAAGCAACAAGGACAGCAGCTGGGCAGGGAGGGGCCATGAGGGGGCTGCAAGAGGGGTGGATCAGCTGGCAATGGGGTGTGCCCAATCCTGTCCTCTGCTTTCCCTGCCTCCCTGCCCTCTTTAATCTCCTTGGATTTGCCCTAGCATAATTGCTAGCATGGGTCCAAGGAGACCCATTGAGAACGAGGAGGCTTACATAGGGGCAAGGGATTTAAATCCCATTTCCCTGCTAAAGCCTCCTCAATCACCCCCCTCCCATTCAGCATGCCCGTTTTTGGTTTGGCTGCACCAGTAGGGGGTGGGAATAGGCTAGGATTGGGCCACAGTCTCATAAAACAATGAGAAATGCAAAGGATCTTTCTGGGCTGATCATGTTTATATCCTGCGAGTGGGTTGTTGAAGTCTCCTTGATCTGAGGAGGAGAGGCTAGTGGCGTAGCTAGAGGGGGTGCAAAGCACTCAGTTTTGCAGGGAGTGTCCCTGCAGCATGCAAGGGGCTCCTCCCCCTTCACTTCAGGCAAATGCCTCCATTTTGTTCCCACCACCTGGAATGGTTCCGAGGGGGGGGGGAAAGGCCACTTGCACACTGCAGTGAGGTTCCCTGCAAAACTTAGTGCTCTGTACCCCCTCTAGCTACACCATTGTTTCTGGTCTGATCACGTTTATATCCTGTGAGTGGGTTGTCACTTGCAGCTTTGAGGTCATTCTGAAACAGATAAATGAGTCTCCTCTCTAATGACAGTAGGAAGGAGAATATCCCTTCCTCAACAACCTTTTTCTCCCATTTTGACACAGGTAATTGTTTATTTCTACAAATCACTGTGATGCTGATTTCGAACCACTGCATTCTCATGGTGTGTTGTCCCCCCATTTTATCCCTATAGATTAACTGCAATTTGCTTGAGTGACAGAACTTGAGCAGCTCTGCATATCTGTCTTTTCACCCCATTTTCCTCCCTGAACCTTCCTAGCAGCCTTTAACAATGAGATCAGACATTCCTTGGAAAAACAAACTGAGCTGCAGTCAGCCCACCTGCCACCTTCCCTGGGAGTTCTCCCAGGTCTCATAGAATCGGATCCTGAGCTCACCATGTAGAAGTCTCTACGTGCTCCCCCTCCCCCTCCCCCACTACGTGCTCCCCCTCCCCCACTGAAGTGACCGCCTACAAACTCAGCAAAAAAGGGGCATGATTGACACTGGGGCCCACCTCAAAAGCATAATCTATCTGTTAAGCCTCTTTCGTAACTATCTCCTTTCAAGCATTCCATTTGAGACAATTATACCAATCAAAAAAGCATTCAACTCTCCCTGGCACCTGACAAAACCAGCAGACACATTATCTCCAAACTGGTGAGCTTGTGTGAATGCAGCTCATTCTCCCCAGTCCCATTGCACTGACTCTCATCTATTCCCATCACGGCTACTTCTACAGAACGAGCCATTTGCCTCCAAGGAACATTCTGTCCTTAAGGAGTGAGAGATGGAAAAGAGGCAAAGACTTTAATTTTTCTTTCTTCATTTTCCAAGCCACAGAAAAGACTCAAGAACGAGTCTTGAACGAGTCAAGAACGAGTCTATAATCTATATATTAGTTGTTGCCATTAGTTTGATTCTCTCTGTAAACCGCTTTGTGAACTTTTCACTAAAAAGCGGTATATAAATGCTGTTAATAATAATTTTATATTATATATTCCAAGAGCTGAAAGCGACATGACTTAGGCCTTCATTCCTGTGGGGTCTTTTCTTTTGTCCTTCTTAGTCGGCAAACTTGCTTGGGCATTCTTCTAGTTCTGGAGTTTGGGATTTTTAGGTTAAGAACATAAGAACAGCACCACTGGATCAGACCATAGGCCCATCTAGTCCAGCTTCCTGTATCTCACAGCGGCCCACCAAATGCCCCAGGGAGCACACCAGATAACAAGAGACCTCATCCTGGTGCCCTCCCTTGCATCTGACATTCTGACATAGCCCATTTCTAAAATCAGGAGGTTGCGCATACGCATCATGGCTTGTAACCCGTAATGGATTTTTCCTCCAGAAACTTGTCCAATCCCCTTTTAAAGGTGTCTAGGCCAGATGCCATCACCACATCCTATGGCAAGGAGTTCCACAGACCAACCACATACTGAGTAAAGAAATAAAGAAATAAGGTTATTATAAAGAACTAATAAAGATTAGTTCTTCTAGACTGGCTGTTTCCCTTTCCCCTTGCCCAGATGCCTTGGCATGGTGTCCAAGGATTTGCTGGCAGGCAATCAACCCACAAAGCAAACCCCTTCAGGGAACACCAACATCCCTGCTGGTGAGATGCTGTGAGATTTATCAGGGGCCGAAATTACAAAGCAATTGTTATCTTTGCTCAACAGTCCCCAGGATCTGTTTCTCATCCCAAGTATCTTTAATTTCTAATTACTCACTCAAACCATTTTACTCAGAGCATGAAATCCAGGAGGTTTATCAGCAACAGGTCCTCCTGGGAGACAGGAAGGTGTCTCACAGCTCGGCTTGACCTCCTCTCTTTCTCTGCTTTGATGACAGGAGGAGAATTAAATTCGAACCATTTCAGCTGGCTGCCTGTGCTAACAATCATTCTGATCTGTGACTGGATAACTAAGCCGTCTGTACCCCCAAAGGATGCCTGTGTTCTCTGAAGAGAGAGGGCTGCTGATGCTCATGGTTGATAGGGAAGCACACACCCCAGATTGTATTCCAATGAAATCCTCTTCAAGAGCATTTCCTAGGCAAGAATGCTACAGACATCAGGCACTTGCAAAGTTGGGATGAGGAAAAGGCAATTAGAAGTCAGAATGGGCTTCTACAGACATGAAACTATGTAACAGGACAGGAGGACATATTTGAGACACAGAGGGATGAATTGTGAACTTTACTGGCTTTGCTGTTGTTAAAAGAAGTTGTTGAAGTAGATAAAGACGTTACCGAGAAGGTAAATCAATGCTATGATTTGTTTCTGACCTGAGAAGATATTGAAGGCTATGAACCACAGACCTGCAATCTTATTGTTCTGGCAATAATTGTGGGATGGTGGTCCCTAAAGAACAGGTTTTTTTTTTTGGGGGGGGGGAACAAGATAAATCCAGCAAAGATAAGGCGAGACAATGGCAGGATTGGGATACACAAAATCTAGACATGGACATTTAGTTACAACCTAGACAGACCTCAGCAAAGCCCTGCAGGCTCAGGCCAAAGGTTCAGCATTCTGTTTTCTGCAGTGGCCGACCACAAGGTTTACCACCCCCAAGCAGGACTGCGTGGAGGTCTTCCCTTGTTCTCTGTCTCTCAGCAGCTGGTGCCCCCTCCTCTTCCTCCTGCACAAAACTGGCTGATCCCCTGTGAAAAGTCAGGCAGTTAAAACTGTGGTCCAGTAGCCTGGTAGGCATGACAACAAAGTACAACCTTCATATATACCTGAGTGCTATATATTCAGGCAAACACTAGGGGCATAACAAGAAGAGTGGGTAGTCATGACCATTGAAGACTATATTCAAGGATGGGATTCCTAGCCCAAGTTCTTGCAGTTGCACAGTGTGCTGTAGAAGGAAAGCATAGACCCCAGGGCTTCATCTGAGCCAGGGCCTAGCCTTGGAAGCTGCTGTTGCTGTAAATTCAGTGCCAACAGATGTGGAAATGGCCACTGCTTTAGATGACTTTGAAAGGAGATGGTATACATTCATGGAGGGGGAGAACAGGTCCACCAGTGGTTTTCAGTCATGAGGGCTAAATGGAGCCAAACAGACGGCTGAACCATCTTCAGAAACAGCCTGCCCCCACATTCCAGCCACTAGAGACCCAACCACAAAAGGGGGCTGTTGCATTCACAAGGGGTGGCTGGCTGGCCTCTGGCTCTAACCCATCAGGGTTCTACAAAATGTGCTGCATGTATACAGTGGGCCCTCCTTATTCACAGACTTGGCATCCACTGATTGCAGCATCCATGCATGCTGAGCCTGCAACACTGAGGGCCTCAGAAGACCTCAGACGTGACCAGAAGCCCCGCCCCCCATGGATTCCAGTATCCACAGATTTTGTTATCTGTGAGGGGTCCTGGAATGGATCCCCTGTGGATACCGAGGGCCCACTGTAAACTTATAAGGAGATACAAGTCACTCCACTGGGAGCCTACCTCTCCTCCTGCCATTCACCAATGCATTCTAAACTGGAGTGAGCCTCTGAGAAGACTTTGGGGGAAGCCAAGTCAGCACTGCGTCAGAAGTGCCGAAGCGGAAGTCCATGCATCCCACAGATGGTAAATCTTTGCGCTTTCAGGCTGGGAACAAAAGGCGAGGCATTCAAATGAAAGCAAGAAAATGGGTAACATTCGTGCAAGTAAATGCAAATTCGCTCCACAAATAAAGAAGCTTTTCTCCAGGCAGCCAGGAGAATATTCCTCAATCCTCTCTTATATAATACAATCATTTCTTTTATGTCTTTTTAAAGAAGGCCCTGTATGCAGGAAGCATAACACCCCTGTTCTTCCGAACTAAATATATTTGCAGTTTTTAACTTCAGTATTGTATTGTTCTCAGCCTCTGAAGGAGAGAAACAAATATACAATGTGACATTCAAGATGAACATTCTGGATAATCTTCCAAAAGACCCACAAAAAAGCAGGTAGTTTCTGCTCATGTGGGAGCAAGATGCCAGTCACACTGTGGGACTTCTGAGCAAGTGGGCATAGGACCATGCCCCAAAGCAGGCATGTGGTGTACTGGCAGACCACATGGTTGGCCAGCGCAGGGCACTAATAGGCAGGAATGGGCAAGTTAGGTGCAGCTTGACTCGAGCCAAGTTGCGTCTCCACCCCATTGCAACTCAGCTTGAAAATGACTCACAACGGGGGCACTTTCCAAGTTGCCTGGAGCATTTTTGCAGCTCGAAAAGACTTGAGTCTTGAGTTGTTCTTTTAAAAAGCCCACCATGGGAAAAAAAATGGGGCTGCTGTCAGGGTGCGAGTGTGTTTTGGAGTTCTCCTTAAACCCCTGAGTTCCTCATCGCATCTGTAAACAAGGCCAGGTGGAGGTGGGATGGACTGCAAAGGAGTGGGGACAGAAGAGGCAAGAGGGAGACGGGTCACACACAGCAGCTGCAAGGCTTACCAGGCCGACCAATCCTTTGCAGCTCTACCCAGAAGTAGTCCCATTTGCTCAGGTCATTCAATGAAGCTTCCTCCCCCAAGTCACAAGAGGAGCCGTGCGTTGGAAAGTGCAATTGCTACGAACTGCCTCCACCAGCTTCCCTGCCTCTTCCCCCTCCCTGGGCTTCTCCAGCCAATCCTAAGGCAAGACCCCCTTGGGCTCTGCCTTCTGCCTTACTTCATCCAAGAATCAGACTGCCCATCCTTTGTCCAATGTCTATCAGTTCCTTCAGAGATGGAAAAGAGAACCTGCACCTCCCGACATTAACCATGCCCTGCCTCCTGGCTGGAATTTCCCTGCTGCTAACCTGGACTGAATGATGGCTCTGCAAGGTCTTTCATGCTGCACAAAAAGTGAGTAAGCACACCCAGACACAGGCAGTCAGTGGCCTCAGACACGAGTCATTGTCTGAGTCATTGATGCAGGTGACTTGAGTCTCCACAATTCAGTGAAAAACGCTGATTTTCGAGACTCAGATGTCTGGAGTTCCCATCTCTGGTAATAGGATTGAACTGTGAGAGTGTTTCCTAGTCCTGCTACCTGAGATCTTTCTAACTGAAGATGCTGGTAATTCAAGCTGCAATGTTTGACTTGCAAACCACGTGCTCTGTCCCTGCGCTATGGCCCCATTGTGGAAGAATTAGAGACATTGAGAGAAATGACTGGCACAAATGGGGGCCTTTCTAAGCCACTTGGCTCAGGGACTACATGTTCCTTGGAACCTGCCCCCCCCCCCCCGTTTCCTTCACTTCTTTGTTGGAGTGTCCTGTTTATCAGTGTTGATGTGATCCTCCCCATAGATTAAGTTCAAGGCAATTGCTTGCCCCCTCTTCCATAAAGGATCTAGCCACAAGACAATGCAAAATTAAGAACAATGAAGTTAAGGCATTCCGGTTAGAGAAAGAAAGTCCTTCTCCTCACAATGTGACTTGTGACATTTGTTGCCACAAGAGAGAAAATAGGCACTGGCTTAGATGATTTTAAAGGGTGATTAGACAAATGCATGGAAGAGGAGGAGAGCACTGTCAATGCCTATTGTGGAGAGCAGCACAGATGCCTGCATTGGCTTGGTCATGATGTGAGAATGGACGATGGCCAGATCCCAGAGGATCTCCTCTATGGAGAACTCATGCAAGGAAAGTGCCCTACGGGTAGACCACAGCTGCGATACAAGGATATCCTCAAGAGGGATCTGAAGACCTTAGGAATGGACCTCAACAGATGGGAAACCTTGGTTTCTGAGCGGCCCGCTTGGAGGCAGGCTGTGCAGCATGGCCTTTCCCAGTTTGAAGAGACACTTGGCCAACAGTCTGAGGCAAAGAGGCAAAGAAGGAAGGCCCTTAGCCAGGGAGACAGACCAGGGACAGACTGCACTTGCTCCCGGTGTGGAAGGGATTGTCACTCCCGAATTGGCCTTTTCAGCCACACTAGACGCTGTGCCAGAACCACCATCCAGAGCGCGATACCAGAGTCTTCCGAGACTGAAGGAGGCCAACCGACATTCTTTTGCTAGCTAGGTTTCATTCAGATCTAAGAACCTTTGCATTTGATAGCTGGGTGAACTGTATTTTCTTCTGTATTGTCAAAAACAAACACTGACTCCGTCAAATCTGATTGCAAAGTCTTCAACATGGATGATGGTGTCAGACGGAAACAAAGGACGCAGCTGGGTTTGGCGCACCCAAGATGGTTTTCGTCAGGCGGGTAATTAGAAAAAAAGAAACAATCATCTTTTTAGCTCAGAAATGGAGCAACATTTGATTGAGGTTCAGTGAAGGGGAATAAATATGGAAAGCAATTATGCCATGTTGGCCCCGTCTTCCTGATGGCAACCTTATTTACAGGCAAAACTTGTCGCTTGAAAATAAAAAATAAAAGGAGAGATCTACTGATGTTTCTTACCCTCCCCCACAATTAAGCAAAATAGAATGATTAGAATGCCATCCCAATTTTGCTTCCAGGAAAAAAATAAAATTAAAATTAAAAAAGTAAGCGGTGCTGGCTGAACAAGAAGCCAGAGAAAACCAGGGCCCTTGGGTGCGAGGGCGGCTGGTGAGGCATGACCTCCCCACTGGTGTCCTCCTAAAATAATTGCAGCCTAACCAAATTCTCCCTGGTTTTCTCCAGGGATGTGCAGTGTGGGAGTAGCAGGTGATGCAGAACCGCCCCGCCGGTATCCTCTGAAAATTGTTGCAGCCTAACCCGGTGATCATCCTCCGAAAATTGTGTCAGTTTGTACCCCTTGGATCTAGTTCTGCTTTCAGAGACAGTTGAGAACAAATGTGTTCCTTCTTCCATATGACAGTCCTTCAGGTGTTTGAAGAGAGCTATCCTATCCTCTCTCAACCATCTCTTTTCCAGGTTGTGGGACCTGTTCTTCCCAACCTTTTCTCAACCTTTTCTTGTGGGGCTTGTTCTCCAGCTCACTGATCATCCTCATTGCTATCCTCTGAACCAGCTCCAGTTCAGTTGTATCTTTCTTAAAGTGAGCTGCCCAGAACTGGACCCAGTACTCCACGTGAGGTCTGACCAATGCAGAATAAACGGAACCACAACTTGGAAGCCACGGTTCTGCTAATGCAGGCTAAAATGGTATTTGCTTTCTTTGCAGCTGCATCGCACAGCTGGCTCATGTTTGTCTTGTGATCCACTGCAACTCCAAAATCCCTCTCACATGTTGTGCTGCAAAGGAGTTCCATAACTTAATTAATTGCTGGGTAAAGAAATATTTTGTCTGTTTTTGTCTCCTGACACTCAATTTTAGTGGATGTCCCCTGGTTCTGCTGTTGTATGAGAGGGAAAAGAATATCCCTCTATCTGCTACATCCATCCCATGCATAATCAGGCCAAGCACCCATCTAGTCCCTGCAGGTCTGGTCCTAAGCTAATGTGCAGGGTCTGCAGGTCTGGTGCAGGAAGCTAATGGGATGTGACTCTGTGACACCTTGCTTGTAACTTTGATAAACACCACCCATTTTCAGTACTACTGCTGATTGCAAAGGGAGGTCTCTCACCCTGGCAATGTACTGATATGACAGAGCTACAGTTGGAATGCATCACCAGAAGATGATTTCAAGGCAGTGACCCCCTCCCCTCCCTGCAACGCACCGCCCAAACAAGCTGGTTGTGTCTTGCAGATCTGCTTTATGACTACATCTGGAGATGCCTCTGATTGCCCATTCTCTTTCAATGGGAGGTCATTCATCCACAGCCGTTTCTAAGCCACCATAACTTTGCTGGCTTTCTCAGAATCATGTCTTCATAGATGCCAGCTGAATGCGCAGCTTGAATGCATGTTTGAAAACTGCTGATGAATGGGCACTAACGAACATCGAGAAGAATCGGAGTTATCAGGCACGATGTGATTCAATGTTGCCTTTCATTCCAAGCGCCCTCCTCCGCCCCCAACCCATGGGGCTGGTTTACATTTTAATGGGTTTAATTACCTTGTGGAAATCAAAGTGGATGGGGAATTGCCACCAGCAACAAAGGTTTAATGGTCTATTGAGCACCAGCTGAATTAATCTGGTCAGGGCATTGATAGGCATTAAGGCTGAAGGAGCTCATCCTAACAGGGGTTCCCGCGACTCCCCCAGTGCCAAACAGAAGGATGTTTTTGATTTTGTTTGCTTATTTATTTGTACGTCCGCTGAAATGCACGTAGTTCATATGCAGATTTTACACAGGGGTTGGCATGAACTGATAAGGCTTTTTTTGATGGTGGCCTAATGAATCTGAGAATGGAGGGACTGCACATTGCAAAGAGCATGGAAAATATCAGCCTGATTTCAGCATGCCCCGTCTTCCCACATCATTTGCATGAGCACATCAGAAGAGCCCCAGCAGAGCAGACCAGAGAGCCGTCTCTTCTAGTATCTTCATTTCAAGATGGGTCAGCAAGACCATTGGTGTAGCTAGAGGGGTGCAAAGCACAAAGTTTTTCAGGGAGCCTCAGCATGGCGTGCAAGCAGCACCCCCCCTTCAGAGCCATTCCGGGCCACAAGAGCAAAACAGAGGGGGAGGGGCTGCTTGCATGCCATGCTGAGGCTCCCTGAAAAACTTTGTGCTTTGCACCCCTCTAGCTACACCACTGAGCAAGATATCACCAGGAACCCACAAAGACAGGTCTCCAGTACATTGCTGCCCAGTTTGCTTTGAGGTGCAACTCAATGTGCTGGTGATGACTTGAAAGCCCTGGCTTGGGACCCTTGAATACTACTTTTCCCCATGTGTCCATGCCTTGAGGTTTTCATGGGGGCGGGCTCTTGTACATCCCCAACTGTCCGTCACTGAAGTGATTTACCCCTGCCAAGTAGCATCTTGAACGAGGTCAATAGAAGTTGCTAGACGATGGTGCTGTCCATATATTGAACTTTCTGGGAGCAATTTGACATGCCCACCAGTTTGACGCTCTTTTCTATCATAGCCAAGCTCATAGCTACTGGGTTGCAAGTGAGAAGATCCCTTGCTGCACTGTCAGTAGCAGCGATGGTGTCAAAAAGAACGGCCCAATGGAAACATCCAAGTTCTCCCTAGAAGGGCTCCTGCATGAGGAATGCCATTTTGAATGCATGGCCATTCAAAAAGACTTCAAGGAAGCACATTGCCTGCTCCTAATCTCAGAGACCACACCCAGCCAGGACCCATAATTGCATGTGCTCCCTATATCGTTTCTGCTCCAAGCGGTGTGGATCTTTTCTAGTTGAAAAGCTCTCCTCACCGTCTCTGTCATTCTGACTGCACCTGCAGGGTACAGGTGGTAGCAGTTAGTGTGTAGAAGCTGAAAAACGCCCAGGTGGGTGCTTCAGGTAATTTGGTTTTGCATCACTTGTGACAACCCACAGCTTTCTTTGTGAGGCTTCTGTCTTCTCAGGTGAGATAAATTGTATCATGCCTAACATGCAGGTGACGATCCTCAGTGCATACATAATTTACCGTAGCTTGATTGAATATTTCAGTGCCTTCTAGTAGCGTAGCTATGGGGAAAGGCAAAACGGTAAGTACTGCAGATGCCACAATGTACCATGAAAGCAGCCCCTCCCACTCCTGGGCAGCTGTAGCAATGTGCAGGGGCTTGCCAAGCCAAACGGTGTCTCCTATGCTTTGCTGTCGCTGCCCAGAATGTCTCCGTTGGCAAAGGGGACAGGCCGCTTACACAGCACATTGTGGCACCTGCAGTACTTTGCCCCCCTCTAGCTATGCTACTGATATCTTCAAATTGGGGGTGTGCGGAGGATGCATCTCATCAAAAAAGTCTCCTGCCATATGCGTCACAGATGCAATGCAAAGATGCTCCTTAGTGCTAGTCTTAATCATTTCTAGGGTCTCATTATGAGGATCATCTCAGGAAATTATGGAAATATCTTTCTTGAACTTTGCCTATAGACTCTGTTAAAAGATATTGCTCTCTTTAAAACAGAATTAAATACAACTGTAACTTTTACACACACACACACACACACACACACACACACACACATGTGTGTGTGTGCGCGTCTTGAGTACACTTCTGTACTGCAGTAAGTCATGGACTCTTTGCTCACAACAGAAGAAGCCGAATGCTTTCCACATGGGCTGCCTCTGACACATCCTTGGCATCACCTGGCAGGACAAAGTTCCAAACAACACAGTCCTGGAACGTGCTGGAATCCCTAGCATGTCATGTATGCACTGCTGAAACAGAGACGCCTGCGTTGGCTCGGTCATGTCGTGAGAATGGGTGATGGCCAGATCCCAAAGGCTCTCCTCTATGGAGAACTCGTGCAAGGAAAGTGCCCTACAGGTAGACCACAGCTGCGATACAAGAACATCTGCAAGAGGGATCTGAATGTCAGGTCTATGTTCTGGGTAAGGCAGAAACACAGCCAACAAGGTGGTTCAGGAACAGGTGCAGATTGCTGGAGTCAGCAGGATCAGCAAACACCTGTGACTGCCTCACCCTGGGTGTGGCTTAGCCTACACTGATTGGCCACTCCAAATACTTAATGTTTGGTCTGTTGAGCTTTCAGGGCAGCAGTAGGAGTGTAGTAGGAGACTATTGAACTGCTGCCAGTAACTTGGGAGGCTGGATGTGAGTATATACATGTTGTTACTGACCATGGAATGAACCTTTGACTGTGTATCTTGGAAAACTGATTTGGATTTGTTGTTTATGGACTGACTGCTCATCGTGCTGACTAGGACTGTTTACTGATTACTCTACCTGTGATAACCCTTGCTCTGAAATATAACCACTGCATTCAAAGAACTCTGCTGGTGTATGCTGTTTTGTGTGCCTGCTCATCCAAGGTTCCATACAACTCTTTACCAGACAAAGGGTTGCAGCTCTATCACTGAAGGCCTTAGGAGTGGACCTCAACAGGTGGGAAACCCTGGCCTCTGAGTGGCCCACTTGGAGGCAGGCTGTGCAACATGGCCTTTCCCAGTTTGAAGAGACACTTGGCCAACAGTCTGAGGCTAAGAGGCAAAGAAGGAAGGCCCATAGCCAGGGAGACAGACCAGGGACAGACTGCACTTGCTCCTGGTGTGGAAGGGATTGTCACTCCCGGATTGGCCTTTTCAGCCACACTAGACGCTGTGCCAGAACCACCTTTCAGAGCACGATACCAGAGTCTTTCGAGACTGAAGGTTGCCAACAAGTATGTATATATGTAACATCCATGTTGGCAACCTTCAGTCTCGAAAGACTCTGGTATCGTGCTCTGAAAGGTGGTTCTGGAACAGCGTCTAGTGTGACTGAAAAGGCCACATTTACAATATATGTAACACATATTTGTATGTATACATACATACCGCCCTGGGTCCCTTTTTGGGAGAAGGGTGGGATAAAAATAAAGTTTTATTATTATTATTATTATTATTATTATTATTATTATTATTATTATTATTATTATTATTATATATGTAACATGTGTGTATGTATATGTGTAACATATGTATGTATACATATATGTGTGTATATATGTAACATATTTGTGTGTGTGTATATATAACTATATATATAACTTACTTATAACTATATATATCTTATAACTATCTATCTATCCATCTACGAGTATCTATCTAACTTATATATATATATACACATATACGTACACACACACACACACGTGTGTGTGTGTGTGTATCCTGTATATATGTGTGTATATATCGTGATGATCCTGTCAGGAGATGAAGATTATATATATATATATATATATATATATATAATCTTCATCTCCTGACAGGATCATCTTGAAAGAGCTCTGCTGTTTCCAACCAATACTTGAATTTGACAAAAATAATAACAGTAATGAGAAATTGAGGGTAGTTGCAGCTGGAAGAGAGAGCTTATAAGAGAGTATTATATTTATAATTATACATTTCAGCAACTTGACAAGCCAACTACGGCATGCACTCAGGTTGCCCGATTGTTCCACCGGCACAATTTGCCACTTGCCTGCCCTAAGAACTATAGAATGGTTTTTGCCTTCAGGTTAGCATAAACGATTGATTTTATTGCTGCTTCACTCGTGTTGAAAAACATGGATATGAAATGTAGCAGAATGTAATTACATTGTTTGATGTTTTTTTGAGCGCTTGGATGCTGTTCTTCATCCAATTCCTAAACACCAAGCACTGCTCAGAGGCTGAGAATTCAATGCAACTCTGATACCTGGAGGAACACAATTTGTATGAGTGTAAATAAAAATAATGGTTTCCTTGACTGCAGAACCCTCAGGCTCACTCGTAGTCTCACTTTCTTTTAAGTTAAATCCCACCAAATTTGGTGTGCCCTATTTTGGAGTCAGCCCGCATAAAAGGGTTGCATCTCTCCCACTTGGCGACTATACTGAAAAGTGATAAACAGAAATACCTGTACACATAACCATTAATGAGCAACTTCTGCCTCTTGATCAAACTCCCAGTTAATGTTCATGTGACTCTGACTGGAACAGAGTCATTTGGTTATTGACACAATGAGTATATGGAATCAGTTGACTTCATTCTGGGGCTGGCCTCACCTTGCAATCCTGCACACATCCCCAGCAGTCAATGACGACAGCACTAACAACAATACACTGACTTCCGGGGATTTACTCAGGCACAGGGACCCTGTGTGTCCTCCCTCTTGCCTTGAGAGCCAGTCATGGCTGCAAAAACTTGCTTTCGCAGCCGCAACTGACTCTGAAGGCAAGGGGAAGGGGCGCTTCACAGAGGCATACCTGTGACTGAAAATACTTAGCATTTTACCACCACCACCCCAGGAACACCAGTGCAACAACACATAGCTTTATGCGTCACTTTCACTGTTTCTCTCTTTTGAAAACAGAAATAGTGTCCAATGGAAAGCAAATAGAGGGCCTTGTCTAGATTCAGTATCCCAAACAAGGGATTATTTTCCAGAAAGCATCCCCAAATAGAGCATCTCACAGTCCCCCAGCTGAGTACAGATGTGGGGAGAAAATGGGCGCACCTCAAGTCAAGCCAATGAGCCCCTGCAACCACACAGGTGGCCATATTCTGCACCAATTGCAGTTTCTGGGCAGTTTTCAGAGGTGGCCCCATGTCGAATGTGTTGCAGTAATCTAATCTAGACATCATTAGGCCACATTTGGTGGGCTACTGTGAGATACAGGAAGCTGGACTAGATGGGCCTATGGCATGATCCAGCTGGACTCTTCTTATGTTCTTAAGCTCCCAACCGCCTCCAGACAGCAATCCAGGAACTTGACCACCACCCTCTTGGAATCAGGTGGAAAGGACCGAAAGAGCTAGGTGTCTCCTGCATACTGATGGTTCCCTACTCCAAATTTCTGGATGACCTCTCCCAGCAGCTTCATATAGAAAATGTTTAACAGTATGGGGGATAGAACTGAACCTTTTGGCACCCCACACTTCAAGCACCAGGATGCCAAGCAAACATCCCCCAGCACCATCTTCTGGGTTCTGTCAGCCAGGAAGGAGCAGAATCACTCCAAGATGGTGTCCGAGTCCCAACCCAACCAACCAACCCAGAAGGGCATGATGGTCAATGGTGTCAAAAGCCACCGAGAGTTCCAGCAGGACTTCAGGGATGCGCCTCCCTTGTCTATCCCCGGTGTAGGTCACCAACCAAGGTCTTAAACCTCAGTCTGAAGCCAAACTGGAATGGATTCAGATTATCAGCTTCCTCTAAGACCCTCTGGAGCTAGGATGCCACCACCCACTCAATCACCTTGCCCAAAAATGGGATATCTGAGATATGGTCTGGAAGTTGTCCAGAATGATAGATTCCAGGGAGGGTTTCTTCAGAAGGGGGCAAACGACCACCTGCTTTAGTGCTAAGAGCACTACTCCCTCCCTTAGAGATGAGTTTGCCACCCTCCCTGTCTTCTCAGCCAGCCCTTTCTGGGTAGATCTTATCAGCCATGCCACGCAAGGGTCAAGTGAACAATCAAATAGTCTCACACTCCAAAGAATCATGTCCATATCCTCAGGTTCTACAAGCTGAAAAGGAGCCCAGACGGAAATCTAGATAGGTGTCAAAGGGATGTCACTAGATACTCCTAAGGCAGTGTCCAAGTCATGCCAAATCTGACTGACTTTGACTATGAAGTGCTTCCACAAGAATGTCTGTTCCCCCTCTTCCTCTCAGTAGCTAGGCTGGAGGCACTTCCTCTGAGCAGGATGAGAGAATGAGCCATGCTCCATTTACTCTTCGTGACAAAGGACACAATCCTAACCAACTTTCCAGCACCAGCATAACTGTGCCAGTGTGGCATGTGCTGCATCCTGTGGTTGGGGGACTGTCACGGAGGCCTCCTCAAGGTAAGGCAATGTTTGATCCCTTACCTTGGAGTTACATTGTCCTGACCTCGGTGCTGGAAGGTTGGTTAGGATTGTGCCCACAGTCCTGCAAAATGAGGATTACACAGCCTGTCCACAGCCAATCAAGTCAAACAAGCTTTTTGAAGAGAAGCTCGGTGGTGTACCATTATTATTATTATTATTATTATTATTATTATTATTATTATTATTATTATTATTATTGTATTGGCAACCTTCAGTCTCGAAAGACTATGGTATCGCGCTCTGAAAGGTGGTTCTGGCACAGCGTCTAGTGTGGCTGAAAAGGCCAATCTGGGAGTGACAATCCCTTCCACACCGGCAGCAAGTGCAGTCTGTCCCTGGTCTGTCTCCCTGGCTATGGGCCTTCCTTCTTTGCCTCTTAGCCTCAGACTGTTGGCAAAGTGTCTCTTCAAACTGGGAAAGGCCATGCTGCACAGCCTGCCTCCAAGCGGGCCGCTCAGAGGCCAGGGTTTCCCACTTGTTGAGGTCCATCCCTAAGGCCTTCAGATCCCTCTTGCAGATGTCCTTGTATCGCAGCTGTGGTCTACCTGTAGGGCGCTTGCCTTGCACGAGTTCTCCATAGAGGAGATCCTTTGGGATCCGGCCATCATCCATTCTCACGACATGACCAAGCCAACGCAGGCGTCTCTGTTTCAGCAGTGAATACATGCTAGGGATTCCAGCACGTTCCAGGACTGTGTTGTTTGGAACTTTGTCCTGCCAGGTGATGCCGAGGATGCGTCGGAGGCAGCGCATGTGGAACGCGCTCAGTTTCCTCTCCTGTTGTGAGCGAAGAGTCCATGACTCGCTGCAGTACAGAAGTGTACTCAGGATGCAAGCTCTGTAGACCTGGATCTTGGTATGTTCCGTCAGCTTCTTGTTGGACCAGACTCTCTTTGTGAGTCTGGAAAACGTGGTAGCTGCTTTACCGATGCGCTTGTTTAGCTCGGTATCGAGAGAATGAGTGTCGGAGATCGTTGAGCCAAGGTACACAAAGTCATGGACAACCTCCAGTTCATGCTCAGAGATTGTAATGCAGGGAGGTGAGTCCACATCCTGAACCATGACCTGTGTTTTCTTCAGGCTGATTGTCAGTCCAAAATCTTGGCAGGCCTTGCTAAAACGATCCATGAGCTGCTGGAGATCTTTGGCAGAGTGGGTAGTGACAGCTGCATTGTCGGCAAAGAGGAAGTCACGCAGACATTTCAGCTGGACTTCGGATTTTGCTCTCAGTCTAGAGAGGTTGAAGAGCTTTCCGTCTGATCTGGTCTGGAGATAGATGCCTTCTGTTGCAGTTCCAAAGGCCTGCTTCAGCAGGACAGCGAAGAAAATCCCAAACAAGGTTGGTGCAAGAACACAGCCCTGCTTCACTCCGCTTCGGATGTCAAAAGGGTCTGATGTGGAGCCATCGAAGACAACAGTGCCCTTCATGTCCTTGTGGAAAGATCTGATGATGCTGAGGAGCCTGGGTGGACTTCCAATCTTGGGGAGAATCTTGAAGAGGCCGTCTCTGCTGACCAGGTCGAAAGCCTTTGTGAGATCTATGAAGGCTATAAAGAGTGGCTGTTGTTGTTCCCTGCATTTCTCCTGCAGTTGTCTAAGGGAGAATACCATATCAGTGGTGGATCTGTTGGCTCGGAATCCACACTGCGATTCTGGATAGACGCTCTCTGCAAGTACCTGGAGCCTCTTTAGTACAACTCGGGCAAACAGCTTTCCTACAACGCTAAGGAGAGAGATGCCGCGGTAGTTGTTGCAGTCACCCCTGTCACCTTTGTTCTTGTACAGCGTGATGATGTTTGCATCCCTCATGTCTTGAGGTACTCCACCTTCTCTCCAGCAGAGACAGAGGATTTCATGCAGCTCAGTGACGATGATCTCTTTGCAGCATTTTAGGACTTCAGCAGGGATGCTGTCTTTTCCAGGTGCCTTGCCAAAGGCAAGGGAGTCCAGGGCCACGTGAAGTTCTTCTAGGGTTGGTTCACTGTCAAGCTCTTCCAGCACAGGCAGGCACTCAATGTTGTTCAGTGCTTCTTCGGTGACTACATTTTCTCTGGAATATAGCTCAGAGTAGTGCTGCACCCAGCGTTCCATCTGCTGTGCCCGATCCTGGATGACCTCGCCTGTGGCAGACTTCAGAGGGGCAATTTTCTTCTGTGTTGGACCTAGGGCCTGCTTGATACCATCATACATCCCCTTGATGTTGCCCGTGTCAGCTGCTATCTGTATCTCGGAACAGAGCTGGAGCCAGTAGTCGTTAGCACATCTCCTGGCAGTCTGTTGGACTTTGCTGCGAGCAGTTCGGAGGACCTGCAGGTTGCGCTCACTGGGACAGGCCTTGTATGCTGCTTGAGCTCTTATTATTATTATTATTATTATTATTATTATTATTATTATTATTATTATTATTAATTTGTACCCCACCTTTTTGCCCAATGGGCACACAAGGCGGCTAACAAACAATTTAAAAATACAACATGAAAAACAGTTAAAAACAATTTACAATGATTAAAAAGCTAAAAACAAAACAAACCCCGTGGATTTTCATATAAAAAGCAAGAACGCCAGCCAGCCTATCAACAATTAAAAGCTTTTTGAAATAAAAAGGTCTTCAGTCCACGCTGAAACGTTAGCAACGAGGGAGCAGTTCTCACTTCTAAGGGGAGGGTATTCCACATTTCGGGGGGCCACCACCGAGAAGGCCCTCTTCCTGGCCACCGCCCCTCTTACATCTCTTAGTGGCGGCACAGTCAAAAGGGTCCCCCCCCCCCAGATGATCTAAGAGCATGGGCCAGATTGTAGGGAAGGAGGCAGTCCCTCAAATACCCCGGACCCAAGCCGTAAAGGGCTTTAAAAGTCAAAACTAGCACCTTGAATTGGGCCCAGAACAGAACCGGCAACCAGTGTAGCCGCCGGAGCAACGGCTTGGCAGAGTCAAACCGACGTGCCCCAGCAACCACACAAGCAGCCGCGTTCTGTACTAGTTGTAATTTCTGGACCGTCTTCAAAGGCAACCCCACACAGAGTGCATTGCAATAATCTAATCTAGCATTAAGCAAAACCCCCAAGACCATCCAATGAGAGAGGAGGGGTGCTGAAAATTCTATCAGGCACAGTGAAAAATCCATCAAGGGTTGCAAGTATGTGCAACCTCCTGATTTTAGAAATGGGTTATGTCAGAATGCCAGATGCAGGGGAGGGCACCAGAATGAGGTCTCTTGTTATCTGGTGTGCTCCCTGAGACATTTGGTGGGCCGCTGTGAGATACAGGAAGCTGGACTAGTTGGGCCTATGGCCTGATCCAGTGGGGCTGTTCTTATGTTCTTAACTACAATTCCCAGAAAGCCTTGCAGGTCTCTTGTTATCTGGTGTGCTCCCTGGGGCATTTGGTGGGCCGCTGTGAGATGTAGGAAGCTGGACTAGTTGGGCCTATGGCCTGATCCAGTGGGGCTGTTCTTATGTTCTTATGAAAGTCTCTGCTCTGATGTCAGCAGCAACCCATAACAGTCTCAAAACCAAGGACAAAAAAGATGTTCACATGGGGCTCTCTGGGGTGATATTTACCTCTTCATTAATTGCTCATATTCCATCCATTCTCAAATACAAGCTCTAAAGGGTGCCAAGAGCCAGAGATGCCAAGAAATCTAGATGATTTAGCAACTGCAGGAGGGGAGCTCTTATGGCACTATTTCTGCCTTCTGCTTTATTTTAAATAGGGGAGTTACTGTTGTTATTATTATTGGCACTTGATACTATGCCTGGGTAGATAAACCAAAGAGCCATTTCCTGATCCAATGCACCATTGCAAAGTAATACATCAAACCACTCAGGACATGGAAGGCTGGACAAATGCTCACCACTAGGATCGCTTGAAAGGCCTCCAGGTCCAGAGGCACAACTCGGAGCCCCCACACCCCTCCATTAGAAATGTAGTGCTCCCTGTGTATTCAGGAGGCCAGGCTAGTGTGGCGTCTTCCAAAACTGCAAAAGAGAACCCGTTTGATGGGTTGTTCTTCCTGTTTTGTTTTCTTTTTCCTTCGAAGCGCCTCCATTTGCATTCTGAGTGGATGTTGCTTGCTGGATGTGGGAGGCAATCTTGCACAAACAGGTCTCCCAGGTTGGAGAGCAGAGGGCAATTACAGCAACCCGGGTGTGATGCGACAGCACACTTAAGCACAAGGAGAAAAGACGGCACCAGGCACAGCTGTCTGTGTGGGAGGCCTCCGCTCTGGCAGCCAAAGAGCTAATCAGCATGATGCGGCTCGGCTTGTTCATGTGTTTCGTTGGCATTTGATAGGCTGCTGCTATCAAGGCTTCCTTCTGGCTCTGGAGGCTCTGGCTGACATCCAGGAAGAACCTCTGTCTCCTTTGGAAATGGTCTCTGCTTTGCAGAATGACCAGGAGGTTGGAAGGCTGTCCAGCTTGACAGGAGCCACTTGGAAATAGCAAGCTGCTATGGGGGCACTTTGACTACCCCATGATTTCTAGGGCTACTGCTCAGTTAAGGAAACCATAGCAGGCTAAGGAAAGTCTGTCGCAGGTTACAAGCCATGTTAGGTATGCTCAACCTCCTGGTTTTAGAAGGAGGCTAAATGCCAGGTATAAGGAAGGGGCACCAGGTTACATGTCTCTTGTGGCTTTGTGTGCTCCCTGGTGGAGGCATATGGTGGGCCGCTGTGAGATACAGGAAGCTGGAGTAGATGGGCCTTTGGCCTGATCCAGCAGGGCTCTTCTTATGTTCATATGTAGGATAATGATATGCATTTTAGTCCACTAAGGCTGCAATCCTATATACACACTTACCTGGGAGTAAGTCCCATTGGGCTCAGTTGGTCTTACCTCTGAGTAGACATGCATAGGATTGTGCTGTAATTGGTTAACTGAACAATTAGGTCAAAGATTAATGACCATATGTGGCAGACCATAGGTATTTTGGAATAATGGGCCACTGTGAGATACAAGAAGCTGGGCTAGATGGGCCTATGGCCTGATCCAGTGGGGCTGCTCTTATGTTCTTAATGATGCTGCCGCCCCCGCCCACTTTCCATCACATCACCCTCTCAGATTCATCTCTCTCTCCCCTCTCCACACCATGCTTAATTTTATAGGTCTCAAATATGTTCCCCCTTAAACGCTCCCCCCCCAAGCTAAAAAGCCCCAAATGGTGCAGCTATCCCAGTCCTAAGGAAGGAGTTTCTGCCCTCTGATCATTTTGCTTGCCCTCTTTTGCACCTTTTCCAGTTCTACAATACCCCCGTGGCAACCAGAGCTGGACATGGTACAAACACTCCACATTGTGTTTGGGAAAGTACAGAACTCAGGGACACAAAAAATCCACTTTTCTTCAGAGATGCTCATAATCCAGTTTCCTACTGGTACACTCTTCTCATGCGGGGCAGTGGCATAGCAAGAAGGGGTGCAAAGCACCAAGTTTTGCAGGGAGCATCACTGCAGCGTGCAAGTGGCCCCTCCCCATTACACCTATTCCAGGCAGGGGACAACAACGACAAAAGAGAGGTGAATGCTTACTGTGCAACCCTCTCTGTAGCTAAGCTACTACCCAAAAGACTCTTACCTCATGGCTATGGTAACAACAGTAGTGACTGGGAGTTCACTTCTACCCCTCCTTGCCTGTGTGTGTGTGTGTGTGTGTGTGTGTGTGTGTGTGTGTGAGAGAGAGAGAGAGAGAGAGAGAGAGAGAGAGAGAGAGAGAGAGTTACCCCAATCCCACCCCACCCCCACTAAGAGACAAGAGTGCGGATGCTGTTGATCTGACTAGGGCTCGACTTCCTTCTGGAAGTCCATCAGGCGCAAACATGATGCCAGGATTCTAGCACGCAGTCCGTGGCACAACTTGAGCAGGCCAGGCCTTTGCAGGGTCACTCGAAATGAGAACCGTAATCTTTGGCACCCTAATTAAAAACCAAATACTATATTTCATCAATGCTGATTTTAAAAGAATATTTTTAAAGAAGCTCCTGCTGGATAAAGGAAACGGAGCATGACTCACTCCACAGGCCTCCATTAGCTGCTGGTCCATTAGCATGAACTTTGAGAAGAACCCCACTAATGATATCTGAATAATAAAGCCATTAAGGCAAACATCGAGGACAGGGCTCACCCATCAGCAGTGCCACCAAGTAGATAAGTTCATTTTTATGGCCCCTCCAACCAGCCGGCTCCTCTAAAGTAATTATTGACTGATCTGGAAGCTGTTTGCTTTATGTTTAGCAAGCAGTTAGAAGGCAAACACTCACATGGCATTCATCAAGGCTGCCAGGAGGCTGGGATGCTTTGGTCACTAATTGTTGAAATGCACAGGTAGAAGAGTCTCAGTTCACTGCAGGCCATGGAGGGGTATTTATTTACAGCTCCACACAGTGACCTGTGGTGTGGAAACAGCCACCTCCTGGAATGAGCCCTGCTTTAAAGCGTCCAAATCCCTGTTCCCAGGCAGAAGTGGCACTTAAGGAGAGAGTCTCTCGATGCCCCATTAAGCGAACACCACCCACAGCAGCAGGACATTCTCGGCTGATGCTTTCATAATTATTTATCACTCACAAAGCACTTTCCAGCAGAGTGTTTGTGGCAGTCTTATTTGTCCTCGCCCTCAGACCTCACAGTGGAGAGATCTGGGCTGGCTCCTGCGTGCCAACATTCTTGCACAGGGATGAGTCAACTTCCATCAGAACAACCACTTCATGTTTTCCCTGAGGTCTGGAAGGGGGAAAAAGTTTCAAAAGAGGTGGGAGAGACTGCAAGACCGACTGCCAGGTCCTACCCTTGGAGTAATTCCAAAGTCCATTCTCTGAACCTAGCTGAAAACATGCATTCAGTGGAGTTCTGTGATTCTTTCCTCCACAAGCACCTGAGTGAGAAAGGTGGACAGGGAGAGACTGCCAGACCCTTCCCCCACGGCCGTTTTCTGCCTCAAAACTCTCCTCTCCATGTGACTTCTTTCCTACAGGGAAAAGATGGTGGGACCCAGTTGGAGGAAAAAGCACTTTGGGGAGAAGTATTTGAAATGGAAACAAGTCAGAGGTTAAGCAGCCTCTCTTTGCGCACCTGGCAGGGTTGAGCTATGGACAGCAGCCCAGGTGGAGCAAGGAGCTGGAAACCAGGAGCCAGAGGACAAGAACCGCAAGAGCTCTGACCGACTGCGGCAGAGGAAGGGGACAAAGGACAGGGCTGCTCCATTGGCCTGGCTGAGACAGTGGCTGTCAGCCCCTCTCCTTTGCCAGGAGTGTGTCTGTCTACAGCCATTCCCCCTGGCTGCAGCAGAGGGAGATGTCAGACAGTGGTTTTAGTTTGTCTGCTTGCTTGTAAGCTGCCTGGAGGGCTTCTGAAGTCCAAAGATGGGGTAAACATCACTGCATAAAGAGGTCAGAAGGCAGAGCTGGGAGACAGGATGCAGGATGCTTTATCAGGCTTAGACAGGAGAGCAGCCAATATGGGTGAGCAGGAGGTCTGGCTCAGTTGGTAGAGCTGCCGCCTTGTATGCCTGAAGATCTGAGGCTGCCAGTTCGAAACAACCAGAAGTAACCGAGAACTGACAACACGCTGATATACTGATGAGCTGACCCTCGGTGGAAGAGAGGAGTTGCCGTCAAGTGGAGCATGGGAGGCCAAGGGCCAGAGAGAGGCCAGACCGGGAAGGAATCCAGCTGGAGCGAGGAGTTCTATGAAAGACTAGAACAATTGTAAAAATCCCTACGGGGTCTGGAACAGCCTGCCTATGTAAACCGCCTTGGATTAAAGTCTGAGGAGAAATCTGACGACCAAAGAAAGGTGGTATATAAATACCTGTATAAATAAATAAATAAATAAATAAATAAATAAATAAAAACCTGGGAACGCTGAGTGGCCACAGTTTGTTGCAACTGGTGGCTCATCACGTGGGGCAACCCTGTGTGGAAATGGGCTGTGAGTGGGCTCCTGGTTCTAGTCCTTGAAACCCTGGAGAGCCTCTTCTTCCACTCAGATACAGCCAGAGGGATCTGCCAGCCACTGTGGTTTCTTAGAATGTGCACATCCGGGAAAGTATCTCCCAGTCTTCAAACATGGTCACATATGTAGGTTTCTTCCCAGGGCAGGTACATATTTGGAGGCAGTGGGGGTTCCAGTTTTTTGGGGGGCTGGGGCAAAAGCCTATCTTATGGTACACTCACCTCATACTTTGGTAAACACAAGTGTATGTCAGGTTCCCCATGAACGTGGTGCCTGGAGACTACACGGCAGATGGATGCAAGCCCTTCTTCATGCCATGATCCACAACCAGGTGGCAGCAGTGAAGAAGGACTCTTGGCTGTCCTGTGGCAATAGAGCATCCTCTTTCTTCCCCATGAGCCCTGGCTCTCTGGGTGGTGATAGGGAGCAGTGGCAACAGCAGAGCATCACAGTCCCTGGGATTGGCAACGCATGGGCACCGCTTCCCAGCATGTACCCCATCTGTAGATCCACCCTGATGTGATGAGATGACAGAGAGCAGTTTTATTGCTCCTGCTTGGATGGATCAGGTGGTTGCAACTTGCAGGTATGAACAAGGTGCTTGGAGTGTTTTACTTGACAGCTGTGCCCTGACTCCTTGCCCTTCTGGGCTGACTGTAGCTCCTGGGGAGAGGCCAGTTGAACCTATTAGGCGAATTGATTGGCTAACACTTCCTTGAGAGATGGAGCGATTCCTAGGTCTCTTAAGATGGCCATAGTTCAGTTACTGCTAAGCTGAACTCTGCTGCAGAGCATCCCAATTCTGCTTAGGACTGGGCTGTGTATCTTTCACTGTTTTTCTTTTTAAAATATCATTAATTGTTCTGGCCTTCTGGACCTGTGAACAGGCAGATTGTGAACAGGAGGCAGAACTTTGCTGCAGCACAACTTGGGCAGATTTTGGAAGGAATGCTGGGTAGGGAAGGGGTTTCTTTTGGATCCCATGGGAAATTTCCTATAGGGTACCACTATCTATCGATCTATCGATCTATCGATCTATCGATCGATCGATGAGACAGGCACCTCTAATTTTTCCCTTGAGTGTGGCAACACAGTTTACGGGTGGAAAGAATCCTGAATAGAGAGATGACCAGAGGTGGAGTTAATCAGGGGCTCCCCCACCCCCGCTGCCAGTCTTATGAGAATTTTGTATTAAAAACCCATGAAAATCATAAAAGAATTACACAAAAAAACAGTCTTATGTGTTGTTTGGACCCAAAGAGCAGAGTGAGATTTTATTCCACAGTGGCAAACACGCAATCAACAGCTGGTTATTTCACCCAAGACTATGTCTGTGTTTGTCAGTTCCTGTAAAGGGGGACAAACTGGTGGGAAGAATGATGGAAGAGCTGGCGCTTGTGTTACACCCAACATGGTTGCAGTTGCCCTCCTAGGATGCAATGATGAAAACCTGTTCTCTTGTTTCCTAATGTAGAATTGTCAGTAGGTGAAGTTTTGGCTGGATAGAGATGAGAGGGCTGAGCTGTGACCCTTGAGGACCAAATGGGAGACAACTGTGAGCCCAATCGTAGGCATGCCTACTCAGAAGTAAGTCCCATTATAGTAAATTGAGCTTACTCCCAGGTAAGTATGGCTAGGATTGCAGCCTATAGCTCTCAAGACAGAAGATGACAAGAGAATGAAGGACTCATTTTGTGGCAGACGCTGTCAAGCTTTTGGTTTCATTGCTTCCTGAATGTGGACCTGGAGTTTGAAATGAAGTGTCTTCATTGAGCTGTTTAGTGTCACTCTCAAAATTATGTCCATGGAATTGAGATGTGTCAACTCTGTTCATTGAATTGCTGATATTACCTATATTTAAAATGAACTGCTCTGTCATTCATTCATTGCTGCACTGCTTCATGAAATGATACATTGAACAGTTAATGCAATATCAAAATGGTGTCTGTTTCAACAGGACTTTTGATCTCGGAAGCTAAGCAGGGTCAGGCCTGGTTAGTACTTGGATGGGAGACCGCCTGGGAATACCGGGTGCTGTAGGCTTATACCAGGGGTGTCCAAAGTTTTTGACAGGAGGACCACATCAGCTCTCTGACACTGTGTTGGGGGCTGGGGGAAAAAAATTAATTTACATTTAAAATTTGAATAAATTTACATAAGTTTACATAAATAAATATATTAAAGATGAACTTATATGAATGAATGAAGGTCTTGCAATAGCTCAATGCCTATAAAAGACCTTGCACAAAGCAAGGCTGGCCTTTCCTTTGCTGCCGCTGCTGCATCACAGATATGAAAGAGCAAGCAGTGGAGGGAGCTCTCACCCCACAGCTCACACGAGAAGTCAAACAGTCGCCCTCAAGCTGAAAGAAGTTGCTTTGGGCCAATGTGGGCTTCAACAAATCTCTGGAGGGCCAGAAGCTCATTGGAGACAGGGGACTCCCTGAGGGCCGCATTGAGAGACCTCAAGGGCCACAAGTGGCTCCCGGGCCGGGGTTTGGGCACCCCTGGCTTATACCATAGTCTTTCAAGACTGAAGGTTGCCAACCATCTTTGCTGATTTGCTGATTGAGGGGGATACTGTGATTCTTGTAGCATGTATTTTGCAGTTCACACTAGGAAATTGTGTGTGAGCTGCTTTGGGCATAATTTCGCATTATGGAAAGCTGGCAATAAGTTCAAAGTACAGTGGAAAAGAAATGACATGAACCAGAGAAAGGCTCATATTTTTGTTCACAGTACTGCACAAGTACAAGAGACTGGATTTGGCATTTCTGATCAACACCAGCTCTGGCTTTCAGGGGCCTGTCAGGAAACTGCTCTCAATGGGCTCCCTCCTGCCTAAAGTTCATGGTGGGACTTACCTCTGTGGATGGGCAAGGAAAAAATCGAACCACAGAGAGATTCTCTTGATTGAGGGAGCAGCTCTGCTACCACTGCACAAAACCTGATGCACAGAGGGGGGTCTAAATAGTAGGGGTTTCCTCTGAGGGCCCTTGGAGCTGCCCAGTGATGCCAACTCCTGATGCCAGCCTGGCATTCCGACTGCCAGCGGGTTAGTGGCAATATGAGAATGGGTGTTAGCCAAATATGACAGAGACGAGATGGGCAAAGAAAGGAAATCATCGCAGTCACTCATTGTCAATGAGACCCCAGTGCTTGTGCATGCGTGTGGACAACTCGCACATCCTCACTAACACTCAAGGTGGCTCTGATGGATTTGTTTTAATCTAATCTCCATTTTGCATCTTTCAATTTTGGCAGCTGGACTTAAAAGATGGCCATTGAAAAATGGTTTGGGGCCAAGGCACCTGAAGAACCTTCTTCTCCATATGAAACAGCTCATCATCTGAGATCATCTGAGGAGGACGTCCTTCAAGTGCGCCTCTGACTGAAGTAGGTTGGCAGCAAAAGGTGTGGGGCCTTTTCTGTGGTAGTGCCTCTCCACCAGATTGCGAATGATGCTCTCCCTTCCAGCAAGCAGTGGCATAACTAAGCCTTTTGGCACCCAGGGGGCCAAAGTTTTTTTACACCCCCTACACCCCCCCATAACACTCCCCAGGCCTCAGAGGATCTCTTAGTGAGGTCTGGGGAGGCTCATAACTCCCCATCAACTCCCCAAATTTTATCACCCCCTGCCTCAGAAGGCCTCTTAGAGAAAGTGTTCTCTGACTGGCTGCCTGGATACCCAGGAGAGACTCTGGAGTGACTGCTGAATGTAGGAGGGAAGGAAGAGAGGAATAGAAAACCGCAAGTGCCTTTCTGAGGCCTCTAAGATACCCCCCTCAAGGTGTGGTACCCAGGGCAATATACCCCCCTGTCTCCCTTAACTATGCCACTGTTGGCTTTCTTTTTTCATTGGCCTTCCCACATTAGTTTTGGTTTGGATGCTGCTCTTCTTCGATGTTGTTGCTGATGTTGCTGCTGCTGCTGCTGCATTTCACCTATTGTTTTGTAGTACACAAGTATTGTGCTTCTTTTTGATGATATTGTATGCCAGTTTCTGTTTCTATGGCCTGATCCAGTGGGGCTGTTCTTATGTTCTTATGTTCTTATGTTCTACCTCTTTATTTTTTTTTTACCTTTTACCTTTGTATTTTGTTGTATTTTATATATTGTAAGCCAATAAGCTTCCTATTATCAGGAGGGTAAACAGTTATTTATTAGTTAACTTCAATGGGATGTTGGGTCCTACTTGGTGTGTGTGTCATCTCACTCTATGGCCGAGGGAGAGTACTGTATGAATTATCTTTGGCGCAATTTGAAATTGCAGGAGGATAGCAAGAAGTAAAATTCTCTACATCCCACTGGTGTACTATGCAACTGCCCTGTTATTTGACTCAATTTTCTCTCAAAATCAAAGTATGAATAATTATTAATTTTTTTTAACCCAACTTGCTGTTTACTTACCATGCAAATGCACCTTTGCCACCCTTTTTCTTCTTCAGTTACCGATCAAGGAATGTTTATGCCCTGGAAACACATTTGTTAAGACAACTGCCTCTCTCTGTGTGGTGCTCTTTTTAATGCCTTCTATTAAAAAAAATAAACAGATCTCAAGAGCTTAATATGTTGCTAACGAACCTTTCAAAATTGCCTATAACATGCGGGAATGAAATAAAAAGAGGAAGGCAACATGAAATGAAATTAAAAAAGAAAACAAAAAAAACTACAGCTGATATCAAAATCAATGAGACTTAACTACTTTAGAAAAAAAAATGCCATTCCTTCCCCAGTTGGCTGTCAATTAAAGTGTCAGACATAATTGGTCTATTTCAGAGAAAATGCATCTCCAATAATGAAAAAGAAGACCTACAGAAGTCTTTCTTTTTTCTCTTTCTCTCTCATCCTCTCTTCCTCCCTCTCAGCTTTACATAATAACCGTTTCATGGCAGCTGAAAGGCATTTAATTTGCTCTTAATGCAAGAGTAGCTAGCAGATTTTTAACTGTGTAAAAGCTTTTCTTGTCTGTTAAATGTAGAGAAGTGCTCCTCTGACATTGGGCTAATAAACTCGTTTTTTCTTCTTTCGAGTCTTAAACTACCCTTCCTCCTTGACTTGCTGCAATGCACTAGGCAATGAAAACCATTGATGTTCACCCTGCCAAAGCATGTCCTGGGGGGGGGGGCGGCAATGGAGGCAAATTTGCAAAGTACCCCAAAGCTATCTTTCCTCTTCGTTTTGCACATCCCTAGTTTTCATGCATGTGTTTCAAGAAACGATGTGGTTCAGTAGACAAGCATACTTGCTTTGCATGCTACAGGTTCAAGGAAGGTCTCAATGAGAGTGCCACCAGCATAGAAGTCCATGTGTCAAGGGGACCAGCAGAAAAACACTTCTTGGGCATAGCTCAGAGGCCAGTGGAAGGGCCAAAACAAGGAGGAGACTGAGGCATGATGACACCATCTCCCAGCACATATGGGTAAAAAATGGCCACCGAAAAGAGGCAGCTGTGCTTGCAGGCTCCTTTGACATTCCCCCACTTTGGATGTTGCGATTCCTCTCTTCTGTATAGTTCATATACAAATACAATACAGTTTTGAAAAGAGAAAGGTATTCAAAGAAGAAAAACTCAAGGGGGGATGAAAATTCATAACTGTGTCTCCCAAGGTGAAAAACACGTTCCTCAGCCAGCATCTCCAGCAACCCTCTGTCCATTGAGCCACCATTTAGCCCCCCAACTAGCATGCTCAGCTTCTCATCCCAGTGTTCAGTGCTGTGATTCTCCAATGGCAGGCACTCCTCTTCGTCTGATTGGTAGAGTTTCTCACCAACAGGCATGTCCGAGAGGCTGAACTCTAGCATTAAGGGCAGCTTTAATTCCAATCAGGAGAGGTGCCATCATTCATTAGGGGGGGGGGGTGCAGTTCATCAAAAGGGGTTTAAAAAAGGTTGGTTAAGAGAGTGCTAGTTTGCTTTCATTTTTGATACTCATTTGCAAGTCATTTCCACTGAGCTGTGCTTGACTCATCCAGTCCTATCTTTTGTTCTGTTAGCTGTTGGTGATTGCTAGGGATGTGCAGGAGTGGCATAGCTAGAGGGGGTGCAAAGCACTAAGTTTTGCAAGAAGCCTCACCACATCCTGCAAGGGGCCCCTCCCACTCCCCTTCAGAGCCATTCCATAAGAACATAAGAACAGCCCCACTGGATCAGGCCATAGGCCCATCTAGGCCAGCTTCCTGTATCTCACAGCGGCCCACCAAATGCCCCAGGGAGCACACCAGATAACAAGAGACCTGCAAGGCTTCCTGGGAATTGTAGTTAAGAACATAAGAACAGCCCCACTGGATCAGGCCACAGGCCCATCTAGTCCAGCTTCCTGTATCTCACAGCGGCCCACCAAATGCCCAGGGAGCACACCAGATAACAAGAGATCTCATCCTGGTGCCCTCCCTTGCATCTGGCATTCTGACATAACCCATTTCTAAAATCAGGAGGTTGCGCAGACACATCATGGCTTGTACCCCGTAATGGATTTTTCCTCCAGAAACTTGTCCAATCCCCTTTTAAAGGGGTCTAGGCTAGACGCCAGCACCACATCCTGTGGCAAGGAGTTCCACAGACCGACCACACGCTGAGTAAAGAAATATTTTCTTTTGTCTGTCCTAACCCGCCCAACACTCAATTTTAGTGGATGTCCCCTGGTTCTGGTATTATGTGAGAGTGTAAAGAGCATCTCCCTATCCACTCTGTCCATCCCCTGCATAATTTTGTATGTCTCAATCATGTCCCCCCTCAGGCGTCTCTTTTCTAGGCTGAAGAGGCCCAAACGCCATAGCCTTTCCTCATAAGGAAGGTGCCCCAGCCCCGTAATCATCTTAGTCGCTCTCTTTTGCACCTTTTCCATTTCCTCTATGTCTTTTTTGAGATGTGGCGACCAGAACTGGACACAATACTCCAGGTGTGGCCTTACCATCGATTTGTACAACGGCATTATAATACTAGCCGTTTTGTTCTCAATACCCTTCCTAATGATCCCAAGCATAGAATTGGCCTTCTTCATTGCCGCCGCACATTGGGTCGACACTTTCATCGACCTGTCCACCACCACCCCAAGATCTCTCTCCTGATCTGTCACAGACAGCTCAGAACCCATCAGTCTATATCTAAAGTTTTGATTTTTTGCCCCAATGTGCATGACTTTACACTTACTGACATTGAAGCGCATCTGCCATTTTGCTGCCCATTCTGCCAGTCTGGAGAGATCCTTCTGGAGCTCCTCACAATCACTTCTGGTCTTTACCACTCGAAAAGGTTTGGTGTCGTCTGCAAACTTAGCCACTTCACTGCTCAACCCTGTCTCCAGGTCATTTATGAAGAGGTTGAAAAGCACCGGTCCCAGGACAGATCCTTGGGGCACACCACTTTTCACCTCTCTCCATTGTGAAAATTGCCCATTGACACCCACTCTCTGCTTCCTGGCCTCCAACCAGTTCTCAATCCACGAGAGGACCTGTCCTCTAATTCCCTGACTGTGGAGTTTTTTCAGTAGCCTTTGGTGAGGGACCGTGTCAAACGCCTTCTGAAAGTCCAGATATATAATGTCCACGGGTTCTCCCGCATCCACATGCCTGTTGACCTTTTCAAAGAATTCTATAAGGTTCGTGAGGCAAGACTTACCCTTACAGAAGCCATGCTGACTCTCCCTCAGCAAGGCCTGTTCGTCTATGTGTTTTGAGATCCTATCTTTGATGAGGCATTCCACCATCTTACCCGGTATGGATGTTAGGCTGACCGGCCTATAGTTTCCCGGGTCCCCCCTCTTTCCCTTTTTAAAAATAGGCGTGACATTTGCTATCCTCCAATCTTCTGGCACCATGGCCATTTTGAGGGACAAGTTGCATACCTTAGTCAAGAGATCTGCAACTTCATTCTTCAATTCCTTAATAACCCTTGGGTGTATGCCATCAGGGCCTGGTGACTTATTGATCTTTAATTTATCAATGAGGTCTGAAACATCTTCTCTTTTAACCTCTATCTGACTTAACTCCTCGATCAGGAGGGGCCGTTCGGGCAGCGGTATCTGCCCGAGGTCTTCTGCCGTGAAGACAGATGCAAAGAACTCACTTAATTTCTCTGCCATCTCTAAGTCTCCTTTTATCTCCCCTTTCCCTCCCTCACCATCCAGAGGGCCAACTGCTTCTCTGGCGGGTTTCCTGCTTCTAACATATTTGAAGAAGCTTTTATTCCAGCTGTATGCCTCCTTTTTGCTCCCCTCACCCAGTATGGTTCCAAGGGGGAGGGGCCGCTTGCATGCTGCAGTGAGGCTCCCTGCAAAACTTAGCTATGCCACTGATGGGCAGATATCCACAGAAACTCTGTGGAGTGTCTCAAATCTGTGAAGGGAATCTGAACATAAGAACATAAGAAGAGCCCAGCTGGATCAGGTCAAAGGCCCAGCTAGTCCAGCTTCCTGTATCTCACAGTGGCTCACCAAATGCTTCAGGGAGAGATACAGACACAGACACAACCTGCGTCCTGGTGCCCTTTCCTGCATCTGGCAATCAGAGCCAGCCTACCTCTAAAACCAGGAGCTTGCACATACCTACATGCCGTTGTACAAATCTATGGTAAGGCCACACCTGGGGTATTGTGTCCAGTTCTGGTAGCCACATCTCAAAAAAGACATAGTGGAAATGGAAAAGGTGCAAAAGAGAGCGACTAAGTTGATTTCAGGGCTGGGGCACCTTCCTTATAAGGAAAGGCTACGGCGTTTGGGCCTCTTCAGCCTAGAAAAGAGACGCCTGAGGGGGGACATGTTTGAGACATACAAAATTATGCAGGGGATGGACAGAGTGGATAGAGAGATGCTCTTTACACTCTCACATAACACCAGAACCAGGGGACATCCACTAAAATTAAGTGTTGGGTGGGTTAGGACAGACAAAAGAAAATATTTCTTTACTCAGCGTGTGGTCGATCTGTGGAACTCCTTGCCACAGGATGTGGTGCTGGCGTCTAGCCTGGACGCCTTTAAAAGGGGATTGGACAAGTTTCTGGCGGAAAAATCCATTACGGGGTACAAGCCATGATGCGTATGCGCAACCTCCTGATTTTAGAAATGGGCTATGTCAGAATGCCAGATGCAAGGGAGGGTACCAGGATGAGGCCTCTTGTTATCTGGTGTGCTCCCTGGGCATTTGGTGGGCCGCTGTGAGATACAGGAAGCTGGACTAGATGGGCCTCTGGCCTGATCCAGTGGGGCTGTTCTTATGTTCTTAACTACAATTCCCAGGAGGCCTTGCAGGTCTCTTGTTATCTGGTGTGCTCCCTGGGGCATTTGGTGGGCTGCTGTGAGGTACAGGAAGCTGGACTAGATGGGCCTCTGGCCTGAT
This sequence comes from Tiliqua scincoides, assembly GCF_035046505.1. Lineage (NCBI taxonomy): Eukaryota > Metazoa > Chordata > Lepidosauria > Squamata > Scincidae > Tiliqua > Tiliqua scincoides. The sequence continues at coordinate 239,023,515 of NC_089823.1, read as the reverse complement.
CCAGTGGGGCTGTTCTTATGTTCTTAACTACAATTCCCAGGAGGCCTTGCAGGTCTCTTGTTATCTGGTGTGCTCCCTGGGGCATTTGGTGGGCCGCTGTGAGATACAGGAAGCTGGACTAGATGGGCCTATGGCCTGATCCAGTGGGGCTGTTCTTATGTTCTTATGACTTGTAACCCATGATAAACTTTTCCTCCAGAAATTAATCCAATCCCCTCTTAAAGGCATCTAGGCAAGATGCCATCACTAATAATAATAATAATTAATGAACTTTATTTATATCCCGCCCTTCTCCCTAAAGGGACCCAGGGCGGCTGTGGCAAGGAGTTCCACAGACTAATTACGCACTGGGTAAAGAAATTTTTTTTTTGTCTGTCCTAACTGTCCCAGCACTCAACTTTAGTGGTTGTCCCCTGGTTCTGGTTTTATGTGAGAGGGAAAAGAGCATCACTCTACTGCACATCTTCTAATAACAACGTCTGCATATATATTGTATTGCTTCTCAAAAACCTGTTTGTTTTCTCCCCATTGTTGTCTACTTCTGTTGAGAATCCCACATTTTTCCCTGCAAAGTATGGCACTAACTGTGCATTACTTAGTTCCTGCACAAAAGCTGAAGGGAAAGAAGAGCTGCATGAAATTTACAGGACTGCTCTCTCTACATCTACAGGAAAGTTTGAAATTGAAACACCTTGTCAGTTTCACCTCTCCAGTGAAGACACTTTCCAAACTTGCTTCAGAAGCTGGTGAGAACTTCTCAGTTTCACTATGGCCCTTTTCAGCCAGGGATATGAAGAAACTTATGGGAAATTTCACTTGTCTTACAGAAACCCATTTAGTTTCCCTTCAAAGTTCTAAGACGTTTTGCCTTTGGAGGAACCTCAACATTTGTTTTGCATTTTGCTTTTGGAAATTTTGGCGCTAATTCCTTTGGGGACATGTGGAATTCTTTGCATATCCTGCTGCATCTAAGCTTTTTTCTCTGAGCTGCACACACAAGAGTTTGCACAGGTGATAATTTTTCTTCCAGTTGGGCATTAAATAGGATGGATTCAGGCATGAGCTGGGTCCTATATTGGTCTACACAAACCAGTATCCCCATTGGAAATGTCACCTGGCAGATTACTGGGGCATTCCTAACTATTGCCTCCTGAACAGCTCTTTGCCTCCATGGCCATTTTTCACGCTGGAACCCAACTCCCACTTCGGAAGAATCCCAAAACTAGAGCCCACAATTTGAGTAAATCTGTTTAATTAAGGAACCACCATCCTCTTAATTGATTAAAATCTCAACAAATAGAGCTGAACTGAAAGTATTCTCAGCTTTTCATGAGCATTTGGAGCAGTGTCCAAAAGCACCTCTTTCTTGAGAATTTCCCAATGATGTTTTCCCAAAAAGCAGCTTCCTGGTCGACTCTCAGCCTCTGCAGGCCTCCAAGCACAGCCTTGAAGGTTTGCCGCTGCCAATCAGTGGTGCCCCCCTTCAAGTGGTGTTCAGGGCACGTGCCCTGCCTGCCGTACCCCTAGATGAGCCACTGGTCAAAACCCACCTTGGCTTTGTCCCCTGACCATTTATTTTGAAAATCTTGGGTCTGCAAGTTAAGGAAACAGTGGGTGCAGAAAAAGCATTTTCAGGAAGAGGTTACTCTACTTTTCAGGAAGAGGTTACTTTCAGGAAGAGGTTACTCTACTCTAGGCCTCTTCAGCCTAGAAAAGAGACGCCTGAGGGGGGACATGTTTGAGACATACAAAATTATGCAGGGGATGGACAGAGTGGATAGAGAGATGCTCTTTACACTCTCACATAACACCAGAACCAGGGGACATCCACTAAAATTGAGTGTTGGGCAGGTTAGGACAGACAAAAGAAAATATTTCTTTACTCAGTGTGTGGTTGGTCTGTGGAACTCCTTCCCACAGGATGTGGTGATGGCGTCTAGCCTAGACGCCTTTAAAAGGGGATTGGACAAGTTTCTGGAGGAAAAATCCATTACGGGGTACAAGCCATGATGCGTATGCGCAACCTCCTGATTTTAGAAATGGGCTATGTCAGAATGCCAGATGCAAGGGAGGGCACCAGGACGCAGGTGTCTTGTTATCTGGTGTGCTCCCTGGGGCATTTGGTGGGCCGCTGTGAGATACAGGAAGCTGGACTAGATGGGCCTATGGCCTGATCCAGTGGGGCTGTTCTTATGTTCTTATGTACCATGTCAGTGCCCGGATTACAATAAGGAAGAGCTGTTCAGGCAGCACCTGGATTCAGTGCTCAGTGCTACACTGTCATTGGAATGTAGATTGTGCCTGTCTGAGATGAGAGTTGGGAAGCAAGTAGAAATTTGCATTCGGCTTGAATAACCAGCTCTTCATTTGAAGTTTGACACTTTGCCTTCAAAGCCCCCCAGAAACACTACTTGCGAACTTTCAGAACTTGCTCTTTGGGGCCTAATCCTGATGCTCTGAGCGAAGGTGTCAAGCCACACAGTGTCTGACCAGCAACAAGTCATTAGCAGCAGTCCCATGAGAGACTCAGGCAGACAGTCCCCTAGCCTCAGGGGTGTTCTCCGACCTCAAAGACAATCATACATTTGAATCACAGCTCCAGTGTTTAGCGACTCGGCCAGAGAAATGGCTTGGGAGGCCTGTTAATGAAGGTCAGCGCTGATTTCCAGGAGCCAAAAACCACCCCAGGTTTCTGTCACAGTGTGCCTTCAGGTATGATGTTGTCGCCCGTCCGTTTCCATGGTGCCAAGCAATTTAGTCGGCCCATACGTACAGGAGAGTGTTGTCAATAGAATGTGATTATTTGGGCCCCTCTTGCAATCAAGGCAGGAGCCAGTGGGGACATAATCAGTTCCAAGACATGCCCTTTCTTCAACCTTTCTCGTTGCTTTTCTGCAAAGCACAATTGCTTGGCCTTCATCTTGCCATCAGATGTTCCCCTCTGTGTAACTTTGTTCTGAAAGCCAACATAAAGGAGTAGCTTTGAGAGCTCAAAGCTTGCTTCTTTCAAGACCAAGTATTACACTTTTTAAGTCTTAGGCCTGACTTTTCATTTTACCTCAGCAGGATGTTTTTGGCTCCTACATAGTCCTTCTTCCCACGTTGCTTTGCTAATTCTGGAACCAAGGAGATCATGGGGTAGGTTGATGAACTGGTGCCTGCACATCACTTTCCTATGGAGCCAAGTTGCACTTGCATGAAACATAACCACGCTATGTGGTATAGTCCGTAGTGTGTTGGACCTGAGTGAGGAAGAGCTGGGTTCAAATCTCTGGCCATGAAGCTCACTGTCTTGTATCAGGGAAGTCACTTCCCTTTATCCTAAGCTACCTCACAGGGCAGATCTCTGTGAGCACAAAATGGCAGAAAGCTCAGTCCCAGTATGGTCCGGGGGGGTGGGGGCAAAAGCCTCAGGCGCCACACCTGTGGCCCCTGTGAGGACGGCATTGCCGTGCTGCTACTGCTGCCTCTGCCTGCACTCCAGAGCCGTTCCGGGGGCAGGCAAGGCCTTGGGCTATGTTCACTGGCACTCCAAAAGCCTTCTGAAGCCTCCAGAGCACTCTTAAGCAGTACTTAAGAGGCACTTTTTCAAGTGGGTGCTCCTTTTTTTAGCAGGGGGAGAGTAACTGGCCCACCTCACCCCAGCACTGTCTGTTCTAGTGGCTGTCTGCTGGTATTCATTGGCATCTTTTTAGATTGTGAGCCCTTTTGGGACAGGGAGCCATTGAGTTATTTGATTTTTCTCTGTAAGCCGCTTTGTGAACTTTTAGTTGAAAAGCGGTATATAAATACTGTTAATAATGTTAATAATAATAATACTTTTGGTTCTCATTAGAAAACCGGAAGTACTGTTCAATGGCACTCTGGAGGCTTCGGTAGTCTTTTGGAGCACTCAGGAACAAAATGCAAGGCTCTGTAGGAGCTTGATAACTATCCCGGGGGAGGGCTGCGTGTTGTTGGGAGGGGGCAGCCTGCTGAGGTCCTGTCCCCCAGGAAGGCACAGGGGCCAGGTCTGCAATTGCTCAGTCCCACCACTTCAGGACAAGCCTATTCCCAGGACTGAACTGGATGAGATGCCTTCTTCTTAGGACCCCAATGGCAGCTCCAGCCTATAGTTTGACCAAAGGGAGCCAGAATTCCTTGGCTTAAACTTTTGAATGCAAGGGGAGGGTGGGGAATGGGCCCTCTGAAGAATGGCTTTATTTCTGGCTCCTCCCCTTGATGAGATTTAACTCCTCCCCTGAAGATGCTGACAAGGAGGCTCAACCTTTGAAATTCAGAAGTAGAAGTGGATGAAAACAGTTTTATTTTTCATCGATTTCAGTGTTTTCCAAAGTTACAGAAAGCGATGTTATGAGTTTTTATTCAATTGTATAATTATAAATTATACTCACTATAAAAGGTACTAGGTGGGTGATATAGATAGTATAGTGTCAGCAGATGAAGTCAGAGTCATTACCCATGTACCCTCCCATTAAATAATAAATAAAAACCAAATAAAGTAATTTTTTTTTGCAGATTCTTTTTTCTTTCTTTTTACAAAAAAAAATGAGAAGTGCAGAAAGTGGTGTTCTGTGTTTTCTTTTCATTATCACCATTTTCACCCACCTCTGCTCATAAGGCTAAGCAACAACCAAGGAGAGGTTCTTGAGATGGGTTCAACCACCATGATGATTTTCAGTATATTTTGAGCATCTGTGTGAAATCCCTTCACAACCACAATCTCATCACCACAGTCTTCCTCACCACAGTGCCCCAAAGCACTGAAAGTGTCAATACAATACGACAGGCAGGCAGTCCTGCTCTTCCTGGTTTGGAAAAGAAAGGAAAAAAAACTTGCAATGAGGATCGATGTTGCTCACATCCACAGTGGGCTGGAGGGAGGTGGTAGCAGATTTGGGACACTGGGCACCCCAAATTCCCCAGCCCCAGTGTCTGCTGCTAGTAAAAGTCACGTCAACCTAGCCATCACGAACAAACATATGGGATCACTGAGCAGAATGTTCTAGGGACTTCCAACAAGGACTCATGTATTCATAGAGATGGAGTCTCTGGAATTTGGTGGATACCATCCCTTGGGCTCAGCACTGACTTTGTGTTGCAGGGAATTCTGAATCCAGGGAATCCAGGTTCCTCAGAAACATTTCAGGGGTTCCTCAATGAGATTTGGAACAACACTGAAGCTTTCCTGAAAGCAGTGGTGTACCATTCTTGACATGCTGCCATATGCTGCTACAGAGACAGTATCATCTGTGTTCACACAAGGTTATGGTGGGTCCCACATAAGCTATGTGCCCAAGAAATGCCCAAGTATTGTCTGCAATGTTCTGGGATTCCATGGCAGGCCTACATTCCTGGTAACTTCTTTCTCACAATCCTTTCCATCATGGCATCAAACCAGTGCACAATATAACCACTGCTTTCATTCCAAGTGGAGATATTTGATGCTAAATACAGCATGTTTTAGATACAAATGCTCTGTTAAAGATCACAAATGCTCTTTATGCAGCCAGAGGTGGATGCCACGAGCATTTCCTATGTCAAAAACGTGTGGCTTTTCTGTTGAACAAAATGGAGGGGGCTGAAAGCTCTGGACTTTTGTCTTACAGGGACAAGACATGAAAGATTAATTCAGCTTTGTCTTTCACAATTTTCTCTGGTTAAGCATGTTTGGGTAAATCCAGGATGAAAACAAGATACCAGCTATCCAAGCTCCAAGAATCCTCTTCATGCTGTCTGCATTAAGAGACTTACTGTGGATTAAGGAACCATGGCAGGGGGAGATTTCCTGTTTAAATATTAAAGACTTTAAATTTGAAGGAGAGAGGTGAAACATGAAAAAGAGAGCCTGTTTGAAGAACAGCCCAAGGCACAGGGATGGAGATGTTAAATAGCCCCTGCAAACCAGTAGATGAAGCAAAGGAGGAAATGGGGAAGGTGATATAGACAGGAATGAAAAGGTTGAGAACACCTGAGCAGGTATGTTATTGGAACTGGACTAGAGAATCAGACCCATTCACTTCTCCCTTCTCCTCTTCCCCATTCCCTGCTTCCCCCATGATTGAAACAAATCTAGTTTAAGCACAAAGATGGTTTTACCTCAACTTCCTGACTCTGACCTGAAAGAAATAGGTCTAGGTCCTCTTTGAGTCAAAGACCTGCATCTGGGTCTGCCCTTGCCACTGCAGCCCCTAATTCCCCATTACTCATAAGAATGTAAGAACATAAGAACAGCCCCGCTGGATCAGGCCAAAGGCCCATCTAGTCCATTTCCTGGTATCTCACAGTGGCATCAGCGAGCACACAAGACGACAAGAGACCTGCATCCTGGTGCCACTCCCTTGTGTCTGGCATTCTGAAGGAGCCCACTTCTAAATCCTTCCTGGCAGTGGCGTAGCTAGAGGGGGTTCAAAGCAGCACCTGAACACACTGTGCAAGTGGCCCCTCCCCTGCTCCTTTGGAGCCATTTCGGGTAGTGGGAGCAAAACGGAGGTGAATGCAGGGGGGCAGTAAGGGTATCACCCTAAGGTGAATGCCTCTGTTTTGTTCCCACTACCCAGAATGGCTCCAAAGGGGAAGGGGTGAGGCCACTTGTAGGGTGCATTCAGGTACCTGCTGAACTTTGTACCCCCTCTAGCTACGCCACTGCTTCCCAGGAAGGTAATGCTACTGCTACTGGGACAAATAAAAAGATAACCCTCTCTCTAGACTTTTGTACAGATTGCTAGTTAATGATCAGTTGATTTTCTAGTGCTAGGAATTCAGTCTAGACCCCACCTGCCTTCACAGCGCTGGACAAAACCACTTTGAAGTCTAGGATGTGGCCAGTAAAACAACTGCAAACTGAACTTTGCAGCTGGCTGGCAAGGTGCAGGTGTTACTATGTGTTATCTGCTTTTGGGTACTGATGCTGCTTTAAAGATTGGTGCTGGATTCCATTCCTTTTCCATTCTACTCAGAACAAGGAGCATTTAAGTGTTAAACGACCTTTGCTTGGCCCCCCTGTGCTTGCAATTTTACTGCAGTCACACAGGGTCTACTCCAGATCAGAACTGCCACATAGGGAAGCGGCTTTAACCCATTGACCCACAATGGCTGTCCTCCAGATTGGGGGGCTCAACAGCTCTATTCCCCCACTGGCATCAATGGATGCTTCCTTTCTGCAGAAAGTAGCAACTGCAGAAGGACCCAATCCAGATGGAGACCGTAATGGAAGGGAGTTAAAGTTCCCTCCCTCCCTCCACTGTCCCAGTCCAGGTTCTTGCAAATGCTATTTATGGTAAAAAGCAAAGCATGGCGGCATTGAGCATGTGCTTCACAGAACATATGCTCCCATGTCCTGTCCTTTTTGAGCAGTGAAAATTTTCTCCGCTAGAACTGATGGCAAAGTGGCTCCCTATAACACCAAGACTCAAGGACGTTTCTTGGGCCTGAGCGTAATGTTCCCACTTCTGACAAAGTGCAAGAAGTTAAATTTTCTAGTTACAATGTGCTACAGCAGGGCCATTAAGGTGGATCGAACAATGGTCAATTTAAGGCAGAAGTGTTTTCTAGCAATTCAGCCACCACCAATTCAAAAGCTTTCTAGCTGCTCTCTCTCTCTCTCTCTCTCTCTCTCTCTCTCTCTCTCTCTCTCTCTCTCTCTCTCCATTTTCATGATTTTGGTCTTTTGGCTGCTGCAAAAGAACTGATTAGAATCAAGATACTTGGCTGGGAGCTTCTCTTAATCCTCCTACGCTTGCAAAACACTTTTTGCTAATCTGATGCTGAAGTCACATAGACCCCAATTAGGGCGTCACTGGAAAAAATTGAGGCAATGACACCGACTTGTATACAAAATGGTAAAGAATTACTGCTTAACTGACAGAGATTCAGCTCTACAGAAATGATGTTTGGCATCATTTAAACTTAAATGATGAGAAGGGTCCCACTGAAACTTGTAATGGAAGATCAGAAGATCATCAGGTGGATGATGTGGTGTTGACAGTGATCCCATGTTTTGACAGCCCTTTGATAGCTCTGGGAAGGGCAAGGCTGGCTCCACAGCTGTAATCAATCAAGGAGATTGATTACCTGGAGACCTGGTTGGACACCTGAGCTTCATTTGACCTTGATGGGGCTTTGAATGAGCTAAGGAGGTAGCTCACAGCTGAGCTGCATTTGCACTTAATGGGACACAAAAGATAAAAGGTAGCTTCAGAAGGACCAAAGGGGCCAGAAGCGGGACGCTGACCCAGAGGAAAAGCCAGACCCTGACCCGGAGGGAGACGCTACCTGACCCGGAGGGAACCAGACCCAGAGGGCTACCTGACCCAGACCTACAGGAGAAGGGGACTGCCAGGACTCTGCTGGAGGACACAGAAGACTGGGAAGACTGGACTGTGCTTTGGAGACCAGATTGGACTTGAATTGGAGGCTTCAGACCTTTACCCACTGAGTTAAGTGGAGTTTTGGGGAGGGAAAGCCTCTGGACAAGAGGACTTGCAGGGAGTGTCTGTGTTCATAGCAATAAATTTGGGTAGTTGCTATAGATAAGGAGTTCTGTGTTCATTCCTTTGCACACCACAGCGGTTCTTCTAGAGATAAAGATGGTGTTAATTAGCCAAAAAGCGGGCATTAGAAGGGAGTTGAGATATTTGGGCGGGACAAATTGGTGTAGTCGGCAGGATTCGAAAATTAGGATAGGACAAAACTTCATCTGTGTTCTCCTTCAGTCAAAAGATCGTAAGAACATAAGAACAGCCCCACTGGATCAGGCCATAGGCCCACCTAGTCCAGCTTCCTGTATCTCACAGCGGCCCACCAAATGCCCCAGGGAGCACACCAGATAACAAGAGACCTGCAAGGCTTCCTGGGAATTGTAGTTAAGAACATAAGAACAGCCCCACTGGATCAGGCCATAGGCCCATCTAGTCCAGCTTCCTGTATCTCACAGCGGCCCACCAAATGTCCCAGGGAGCACACCAGATAACAAGACACCTCATCCTTGTGCCCTCCCTTGCATCTGGCATAGCCCATTTCTAAAATCAGGAGGTTGCGCATATATATCATGGCTTGTAACCCGTAATGGATTTTTCCTCCAGAAACTTGTCCAATCCCCTTTTAAAGGCGTCCAGGCCAGAGGCCGTCACCACATCCTGTGGCAAGGAGTTCCACAGACCAACCACACGCTGAGTAAAGAAATATTTTCTCTTGTCTGTTCTAACTCTCCCAACACTCAATTTTAGTGGATGTCCCCAAGGTTCATAGAATTGGCCTTCTTCACTGCCGCCGCGCATTGGGTTGACACTTCCATTGACCTGTCCACCACTCCCCAAGATCTCTCTCCTGATCTGTCACAGGCAGCTCATAAACCTATATGTGAAGTTTTGATTCTTTGCCCCAATGTGCATGACCTTACACTTACTGACATTGAAGCACATCTGCCATTTTGCTGCCCATTCTGCCAGTCTGGAGAGATCCTTCTGGAGCTCGTCACAATCACTTCTGGTCTTCACCCCTCGGAAAAGTTTGGTGTCGCCTGCAAACTTGGCCACCTCACTGCTCACCCCTGTCTCCAGGTCATTTATGAAGAGGTTGAAGAGCACCGGTCCCAGGACAGATCCTTGGGGCACACCGCTTTTCACTTCTCTCCATCGTGAAAATTGCCCATTGACACCCACTCTCTGTTTCCTGTTCTTCAGCCCAGAAGTATGAATAACACTATCCTGAGCGAACAGTATATGATCTATAAAATCAGCCTGCCTGAAGCAAAAGTCCATCGGTGGTCTGTGGCAACAAATTCCATACATTTTACCTGGAGAGAGACTTCCTTTTATCCATCCTGCACCAACACCATTTGATATAATCACACAACTCTGAACTCTAGTATTACAGGGAGAAGAGAGAGCAAGTCATGGTGACTCTCTCTCTCTCTCTCTCTCTCTCTCTCTCCCCTCCCCCCTTTCCCCACACTATGCAACATTTTATAAAATTCTTTTGTGCATCTCATCTTAGGCTCCAATCCTATACACACTGATCCGGGAGTAAGTTCCATGAAACTCACAGCCCAATCCTACCTAACTCCCTGCACGGCGACACAGAGTTTTGGCCTCCAGAGTGCTTCTTGGGGAAAGGGAGCATTAAATCCCTTCCCCCGGGGTAAGTCCCTGCTGGCTCAGTGGATCAACTCAGACCTGCGCCAGTGATATGGCTGGTGCAAGTCCATATGGACCTGTGAGGGTAGATCAGGCCTGGGAAGGGGATCAGCATTTGGTGAACACTGTTGTCGCTTAACCTGCCGGCTTCCCAGGCCAAATCCTGCCTCCCACCCCATCATCTCCCCATTCCACCCCCCCCCCATTCCAGCTCCTCCTTGCCTCCACCCTGTTCCCTGCATGACTGCGCCTGGGGCAGTGGGTGTCTGGTGTTCATTGCAGCTTGTCACTTCTGGCAGCAGCCAGCCCACACATTCCAGCATGACACCTTTCGGAACAGCTGGAATGTGTGTTTTGCCATCAGAACACTTGTTCTGACAGTGTAATGTGCCTTCAGGATTATGTGCTGTATGGGCCAGAATATCGGAATAAACATGTTTAGGATTACACCACTAATCATCTTTTTCCTACATTGACAGCCCAATCCTATCAAGGGCCTACGGCAGTAGATCTTGTGTTCTCAGAGAGGGTGGATCTCAAAGACAAAGGCACACACCAGATCCTATCCCCAATTTTGAAACCCACCCATGCCCTTCCTCTCCTCGGTCTTATGCTGGTGAAGGTCCACAGGATGTGCTGATGGCACCTGGCCTGGATGCCTTCAAAAGGGGACTGGACAGATTTCTGGAGGAAAAATTCATCACAGGTTACAGGCCGTTATGAGTATGTACAACCTCCTGGTTTTAGAAGTAGACTCCCTCAGAGTACCACGTGCAAAGGAGGGCATCAGGATGCAGGTCTCTTGTGGTCTTGTGTGCTCCCTGTGTCATCTGGTGGGGCCCTGTGAGATACAGGAAGCTGGACTAGATAGGCTTTGACTTGATCCAGCAGGGCTCTTCTTGTGTTCTCAAGTCTGAGGAGATCCATAGTTGATCAAGTGACCTTCCGTGAGGTAAGGTCACTTTTCTTACTTGCCTTTCACAGGATCACTGTCTGATCCCCACCACCACAGCATGCAGCACACAGCACAGCTGCATGGAGGAAGATGGTAAGGATAGGATTAGGCTATAGGACATCAATCCTCAGAAGTACGTCCCACTGTATTCAGTGAGGATTACCCCCAAGCAAGTGTGCATACAATTGCAACCTGAGGGCCCAATCCTATCCAGCGACTGTGCCAATGGGGCATGCGCTGCAACCTACGGTGGAGGAACAGTCCCAGGGGCCTCCTCAAGGCATGGGAACATTCGTTCCCTTACCTTGGGGCTGCATTCCAGCTGCACCGGTGCTGGAAAGTTGGATAGGATTGGGCCCTAAGAAGCCCCAAACATCTTATCCTGTCGTTGGAGGACAGGTGCTCCATCCAGCTGCTGTTCATTTGGGCAGCCGTCTTCTACACAAACCAGTGGCCTGACTCAGCTTCCAATACACACCACTGTGGTGACTGCACTCCGGATACATTTGCGCTACTTGTGCAAATGTCTCCCTGATTTAACGTATTTGGTGCAGGATGGTCCATTCGTTCCTGTCTCCTTGGCTATGGGGTTGAGAAAGGACAAGGCAGCCTCTCAGGAGGGGGGCTCCATTCACAGATCAATTTCCCCTGCTCTCCCTGGGTTCCGTTGTTACAAATCAACCCCTTAATAGCACATTAGGGTTTCGGGACACATCCTGCAAGCCCAACGGCTCTGTAATAGGTTTGTTCCATTAACGGCTCATTTGCAGCAAGCCTATAGTTAAGAAGCAAAGAAGGTTACGCTGGGCATCACAAGTCAAAGGAGAGGGGAGAGTGCTGGCAATATCTTATGCAGTGCGAGAGACTCAAATATAGATCTAATGACCCCCAACAGCCCTGTGACGGAGACTCTGGTGTTGCAGAACAACATGTTGGGTGGGGGGTGGGGAGGGGAGAGATGGAGCCACTTGCAGAGATCATCAGCCTGAGACACCTGGAAGGAAGCAAACCTCTTTGTTGGGCCATTCATCCAACCTATGCCAGGGCAGGAACTGCTCGTGTGGTGCAACAGACAGATACATTTAGGGCGCAGTCCTAACCAACTTTCCAGCACTCACATAGCTGTGCCAGTGTGACGTGCGCTGCATCCTGCAGTGGGGAGGCAATCAAGGCGGCCTCCTCAAGGTAAGGGCATGTTTGTTACCTTAGCTTAGAGCTGCACTGAGGCTAGGTCAGTGCTGGAAAGTTGATTAGGATTGCGCCCTTAGTAACTGAAAGCTCCAGTGAGCCCCAAAGTGCTAATCCACAAGGCAGTTGACTGCTGGACCCCTGCGTGAGTCAATGTCCTGACATACCTCTTTAATATGTAAAGATTAACTGAAAGATTAACATGCAACTGATGTTGCATGTTACTCCAGCCTCCTTTGGGACGGGGTAATTGTGCAACAGGGGCAGTTCAAGCAGAACTACCAAATGAATCAGATCCACCACCACAGCCAGCACGTCACCCCCTCCATGACGCTCAGAACCTCTGAGTTGAAATTAATGGTCTGGTGCAAGCCTTGTCCCACCACTTCCACCAAACTGGAGTGTGGGGAACACAAATCTATTGAATTACTTCATTTGCTCTCAAATGTTTGGTGCATTTTGGTACTAATTCATATTTGTGTGTGTTCAATTTATTATCATTTGCCTTAGAAGTGAATTCAGGAGTGGCAACCAGAAGGAAGGGAAACCAAACACTCAACAGAGCATCCAGCATAAGAACATAAGAACAGCCCCACTGGATCAGGCCATAGGCCCATCTAGTCCAGCTTCCTGTATCTCACAGCGGCCCACCAAATGCCCCAGGGAGCACACCAGATAACAAGACACCTCATCCTGGTGCCCTCCCCTGCATCTGGCATTCTGACTTAACCCATTCCTAAAATCAGGAGGTTGCGCATACACATCATGGCTTGTACCCCATAATGTATTTTTCCTCCAGAAACTTGTCCAATCCCCTTTTAAAGGCGTCTAGGCTAGACGCCAGCACCACATCCTGTGGCAAGGAGTTCCACAGACCAACCACACGCTGAGTAAAGAAATATTTTCTTTTGTCTGTCCTAACCCTCCCAACACTCAATTTTAGTGGATGTCCCCTGGTTCTAAGAACATAAGAACATAAGAACAGCCCCACTGGATCAGGCCATAGGCCCATCTAGTCCAGCTTCCTGTATCTCACAGCGGCCCACCAAATGCCCCAGGGAGCACACCAGATAACAAGACACCTCATCCTGGTGCCCTCCCCTGCATCTGGCATTCTGACTTAACCCATTCCTAAAATCAGGAGGTTGCGCATACACATCATGGCTTGTACCCCATAATGTATTTTTCCTCCAGAAACTTGTCCAATCCCCTTTTAAAGGCGTCTAGGTCAGATTCCATCACCACATCCTGTGGCAAGGAGTTCCACAGACAAACCACACCCTGGTCTGTAATGTAGTAATGTTACTAATCTCAGCTACTTGGTACTTATACACACATTCGAATAGTGTTAGCCACAAGCAATCTGTGAAAGAGCAAGGAGCACTAAATCTAGTGTGAATTAAACAGGCCAGTTAGTTTTCAAAAATTGTATTAATCACATTAGAAAAGGGAAATGGCAAGAGTCAAGTAAGCAAAAACAAAGTGCTTGAAATTAGAACATAAGAACATAAGGACATAAGAAGAGCAAAATGAAACAAAATCCTATTGCAAGCTACTTAGACTTGTCCCTAGCTAGTATCATTTACCTAGTAGTCATTTATGAAATTGACTGATGTGAAAACAACAAGAAAACCAAATTCTTGATCATTTGGTAGGTTAGCTAATATTTCTTTATGAAGCCCTAGTGGATTTTCATTTCCTTAGCAACCTGCTTCTGCAGTAGTTTTTCTAACAAACAACCCTTATGTTTGTCGTGAATTTACTTTGATCCAAAAAGCACCAAACATTTTTGTTGGTGCTGAAAAGCCTCCCTCCTTTTAGGAATTAGGAGAGCTTTTAAAGGGGTGAAAAGAAGTGCTTGCCAATTGAGAGTGGGGAATAATGCTTCCTGAAGGCTCTTTCGCTTACCCTCATGAAGTCAGCACGGCTCCACATCTGATGGGCTCGCGCAGTGGACGTTCCATCATCACATTCATTACTGAGATCACCCGAGCAGCGTACAAATTGTTGAACATTGCAAGATAATAGCCATTACAAAATTAAGAATTTCTGTGTCTCCCACAGGGAGGCATACAAGGAGACTCACAACAAATTTTAAACAAATAGCAATAATAAAACATTCAAACAGCAAAACAGAGCTGCAAAACAAATCACAGCTAATCTCATGGTGCTGATAGAACTCGTGCAGCCCCATTCTGCACTGGCTGAAGTTTCCAGGTGGTCTTCAAGGGTAGAGCACATTGTAGTAATCCAGTCTTAGTGCAAGCAGTGCATGGATAACCAGGTTCTGACTGGTCTAAGAAAGCACACCCAGCCCAAGATCTCCTGACACCTGAGTTGATGTTCCAAATGCTGCCCCTTCTTTGATGATGTGCCAGCCTGTGCGCCTTCTACTCCCCAATGCTCTAGCACTCTTCCCCCTCATGCTTCCTCTTCTTTTTTACCCCCTCTTCCTTTTTCCCATCCAAGACTTAGAAGGAGGAGGAGGCGGCCAAGGCAAAGGCAGATAAAGATGAATGCCCACCAGTCCTTCCACCAGTCTGCTACCCGAGGCAACCATTCCAGTGGGCCAGCCCTGCAAGAATGGATGCTGTTGGTGCACCAACCTAAGCGGAGCAACAATGCTCCAACTTCAACCATCACTGGGCATCCTGGAGCAGTGCTGGATCCAAGAGCACTCCCAAATGGCAAATCTGATCCATCACCCAGAACAGGCAGGCAGTACATCATATATGGGTTCCAGCAGGTCTCCTGAGTAACAGCACTTCTGTCTTGTCTAGATTTAATTTAAACTTCCTTGCCTTCATCCAGTCCACTGCTGACTCCAGACAACGGTTCCAGATTTCTACAGCTTCTCTCCTGACTAATAGCACTTCTGTCTTAACTGGATTTAATTTCAGCTTGTCTGCCTTCATCCAGCCCATCACTGACTCCGGACAGTGGTTCAAGATTTCAAACAACGCAGAAGCAAAACTGAACCCTGCTGGACACTGGAGGCCAAAAGCTGTGGCACTGAACAGTTTATTTTAGCATATGGCATATAATACATGGACATATATCAGTTAGACTAGATCAAATGTCAGTGTCCAGTTCATGCAGCCATTCAAGGACAGAGTATCTGTTGGCATCTGTTGGCAACCTTCAGTCTCGAAAGACTATGGTATCGTGCTCTGAAAGGTGGTTCTGCAACAGCGTCTAGTGTGGCTGAAAAGGCCAATTCGGGAGTGACAATCCCTTCTACACTGGGAGCAAGTGCAGTCTGTCCCTGGCCTGTCTCCCTGGCTATGGGCCTTCCTTCTTTGCCTCTTTGCCTCAGACTGCTGGCAATGTGTCTCCTCAAACTGGGAAAGGCCATGCTGCACAGCCTGCCTCCAAGCGGGCCCCTCAGAGGCCAGGGTTTCCCACTTGTTGAGGTCCATCCCTAAGGCCTTCAGATCCCTCTTGCAGATGTCCTTGTATCGCAGCTGTGGTCTACCTGTAGGGCGCTTTCCTTGCACGAGTTCTCCATAGAGGAGATCCTTTGGGATCCGCCCATCATCCATTCTCACGACATGACCAAGCCAACACAGGCATCTCTGTTTCAGCAGTGCATACATGCTAGGGATTCCAGCTCGTTCCAGGACTGTGTTGTTTGGAACTTTGTCCTGCCAGGTGATGCCGAGAATGCATCGGAGGCAGCGCATGTGGAAAGCGTTCAGTTTCCTCTCCTGTTGTGAGTGAAGAGTCCATGACTCGCTGCAGTACAGAAGTGTACTCAGGACCCAAGCTCTGTAGACCTGGATCTTGGTATGTTCCGTCAGCTTCTTGTTGGACCAGACTCTCTTTGTGAGTCTGGAAAACATGGTAGCTGCTTTACCGATGTGTTTGTTTAGCTTGGTATCAAGAGAAAGAGTGTCGGAGATCGTTGAGCCAAGGTACACAAAGTCATGGACAACCTCCAGTTCATGTGCAGAGATTGTAATGCAGGGAGGTGAGTCCACATCCTGAACCATGACCTGTGTTTTCTTCAGGCTGATTGTCAATCCAAAATCTTGGCAGGCCTTGCTAAAACGATCCATGAGCTGCTGGAGATCTTTGGCAGAGTGGGTAGTGACAGCTGCATTGTCGGCAAAGAGGAAGTCACGCAGACATTTCAGCTGGACTTTGGACTTTGCTCTCAGTCTGGAGAGGTTGAAGAGCTTTCCATCTGATCTGGTCCAGAGATAGATGCCTTCTGTTGCAGTTCCAAAGGCCTGCTTCAGCAGGACAGCGAAGAAAATCCCAAACAAGGTTGGTGCAAGAACACAGCCCTGCTTCACGCCACTTTGGATGTCAATGGGGTCTGATGTGGAGCCATAGGTTCCGCATCTACTCTGGAGGACAGAGTAACCTTCATAGAAAAAGTCAGATTGTGGGCCAGTATACGCCCTCAGTTTGCAGCCAGACACAGTGTGGTACATGGTTTAGTGGGAGAACCCGCAATCACACTGAGGGGTAGATACTAGCCCCCATTTAAACATTGAGTCCTGACTAACACCATGTAGGGTATGGATTCTATTCAAAGTTTTCCAGTGCTGACAAGATAAGTTGAAACCTGGCACCTTAAGTGTAGGATCGTCTATATATCTACCCGTTTCTTGGTGTTCGACTGCCCATTTAGCTTTCCATTGGGCATTGATGTTAAAATTGTTGTGCAGATGTTGTGCGAGTGCCTGAGAAGTCTTCCTGGATTTGAGCCTACCGATTGATAGACGAGGAAGATCGGCATATACTGGTAAAAGTGGGTTGTTGGTGATTTTTCTGTATTCTTTCACTAAAGCCTCTTGTCTCCATAGGGCTGGTGGTGCCATGTGGCTCAAAATGGGGAGCCAACAGACTCAGTACCCTCATCTAGAATTTATTCCCCAGGAAGGTCCAAAGTCATGCAACTGAGTGCCTGCAAGCTTCATCCCACCCATATAGTTGAGAAACATCCTATTTACTATGTGATCCCTGATTGGCTGGAATCACAAAATGGCTTTTCCAAGGCAGAAGGCCTGATTTTTATTTTTTTTTAATTATGCTGAAAGATGAAACAATGGCAGTGAAGAAGTGCACAAAATCTGAGTATTGTCAGTATTAGTGCGTGCTGGGAGGATAATAGGTCACCTATCCAAAAAGCGCTTTTATTAATACTTTAAGAAACAAACAACAACAAAACCTCAATGGTGAACAGAGTTATGGATGAAAAGTCCATCACTGGTTACAAGGGATGAGAAATAGGCTACCTCAGAATTCCAGATGCAACAGGATGCAGGTCTCTTGTTGTCTTTTGTGCTTCCTGAGGCATCTGGTGGGCCACTGTGAGCCCAAACCAAATGCCAGATCTGGTGGGCTACTATGGGCCAATCCAAACCTGCGCTTGGGCCGATGCAAGTCCTTTGCACTGGCCCAGGAGTGATGCAAAAGTGCCATAAAGCAATTTTGCACCACACACAGGAGAGATAGGCCAGTGCACGAATGTGCGCCAGCCTCCCCGCGCTACCACAGGCCCCAGGGAGAAAGTGAGTTGCGTCCGCCAAGCTCAGTTGACACGAGGGTCTGGGGGTGTGTGGGGAAGGTGGGGAGGAGGTAAGAGGGAGGCATTTTTGGGCAGGGGAGAGCAGGTGGCAGGCATTCCTGGGGGCAGGCAGGCAGGGAGCAAGAGGTGGGGCAAGAACCCAGCTATTATGACAGATCCTGACCCCATTCCCAGGCAGTCCCAGGCTGCTCAAATTTGCGCCACCTTCTCAGGAGTGTGCTCACAGAAATTCAGGAAGCTGGACTAGATGGGCCCTTGACCTGATCCAGCAGGGCTCTTCTTATGTTCTTAACATAATCCTAGCCTTAAAAATAAGACAGTCTCTCAGAATAACTCTTTAGATTCAAATTCTGAAAATGGCAAAGTGTTACTAATTTTTGGCTGGGTGAATTCTATCTCATATGAAATTAGAAGGAGCAGAAGCTCAGAGTAAGAACCTGTAGCTCAGGCCCCAAGCTCACGCTTTGCACGCAGAAGGTACCAGCTTCAGTTCTGAGCATCTCCAGTTGAAAAGACTGCACTCGGTAGGACTGCTTGTGGCCAGGGAAACAGTGTTGGGTTCCAGAGCTGAATGCTCCAATTCAGTAGTAGAAGGCAACATCTAATAAGGAAGAAGCAGAAGGTGTGGTCCGGAGGTTTGAACTGTTGCCTTGCCTGAAAAAGCTGAGCAGGATCTGCTGCTTAGGAGCGAGACTGTGAGGCGTCTCTCTGTGGGGGAGTGTGGGGGAGTCAGCAGTCAAAAACTGATAACATCTTGAGTGCCGGTCTGGAGCTTGGTTTGCAACAGCCTGTGAGAGCTTGGAGGGTGCAAGGTGGGCAGCCAGGTTGATGACTGTGCTATGAAGGGAAACATCTGCAGAAATGAAGGGTTCTATGAGATCTTTCCATGGGACAATACTTGTAAAAAACCTCATTGAAAAATGTGGTTTTGAAAAGAGGCACCTGAGGGGAGACATACAAAATTATGGATAGAGAGATACTCTTTCCCCTCTGAGAGATACTCTGGTGTTATATAACACCAGAACCAGGGGACATCTGCTAAAATTGAGTGTTGGGAGAGTTAGGGCAGAGAAAAGCAAATATTTCTTTACTCAGCATGTGGTTGGTCTGTGGATCTCCTTGCCACAGGATGTGGTGATGACATCTGGCGTGGATACCTTTAAGGGGGGTTTGGACAAATTTCTAAAGGAGAAGTCCATCACAGGTTACAAGCTGTGACGGGTATGTGCAACCTCCTGATTTTAGAAGTAGGCTAGGCAGGGCACCAGGATGCAGGTCTCTTGTTTTCTTGTGTGCTCCTCGAGGCATTTGGTGGGCCACTGTGAGATACAGGAAGCTGGACTAGATGGGCCTCTGGCCCGATCCAGTGGGGCTCTTCTTATGTTAGGTTGGGGTTCATGTTCAGCTTTCCTATGTCTTGAGTCTATGAGAAAGGTGGTAAATGTATCCTGCAATAAAGAAATAATCATGTAGACTCCGTAAGGAACCTCATCTCATTGTGATGCGAGAGGCAGGAAATCCAAATGGTAATCAGAAATGAATGCTCAATAATGGGCTGCTTGCTGCCTTTTCAAATGGCATCCACCAAATGTGCTGCCGCAGGTGTGCACTTCGCCTTGCCTAATGAGGGGGCCAGTTCTAAGCAGGGGACTCTACAGGTGGCCCTCTGTGTGCACTCTGTGGTTTCGCCTACCAAAATAGTTCAGAACCCAGTCGGGCTCTTGGCAGGATTCTCCAAAAGCTTTCAAATAATTACTGAATGGAGAGCAAACAGGCACTTCACACTTGATTGGCTAATCCACATTACAGCTCCATTAAGCACACAATGACACTTCTCCCATCCCTCCTGCCTCCCCTCCACCTTAAAAATTTTTCCAAGGATGGGCGCACACTCAAGTCATCAATGTTAATTGCTGCCAAAACAGTCAAAGCTCCTAAAAGGGAAATTGCTTTTGAAGGCCTAATCTGATTAATTAGGAGAGCTCATTGTTTCCATTTTAAGCAGGCAGGAAAAAAATTCCCACCAAGTTAATATTTATTAATCTTAATGTGCAGGGCCAATAAAGGCACAGCCTGATTTTTGTGGGAGCTGCAGGTGCTGCAGCTTCTGAGGGGCTTGCACGCGTCCTGGGTAAACAGGAAGAACAGCACAATTTGGTGCTAATGAAGAAAATGCTGTTCCCTTCCTGACGGCTCCCAGGCATTAACAGTGGGTTGCAAATTATATGCAGATGGAATCAAAGGAGCAGCTCCCACAGGACAAAAGCAGGAAGCCGAGGTACAGCAAATGCTCAGCCTGCATATACAGTGTGCATGCACAGAAACAGGGTCTTTCTAAGATCCCCTCTCCCCCCCCCCCCCAACGAAAACCACAGGGTGGCCTTACAATGGGAGGATGACATTTGGAGGGCCTGTTATCAAGGAGGGGTTCAAAATCCTTTGAAACTTCCAGCAAACGTACCACAGTCAGCTGGTGCAGGAAACCCTGGCTTTCCTTTGCACTTTTTTGTCTTTGCTAACACATCTTCTTACCCCAGAATGCCCTGAATGTAGTTTTACTGTGAGGCATTCTTGGGAGAACAGGGTCAGCTGAAACAATTGGGCTTCCTCCCAGCACGCTCAACACTCCCTGTACGGAAGAAGGGACCAACTGCAGGAGTAAGATTGCTGGGTTCCTGTCCTCTGGCCCCGGCAATCTGGCCCCTTGCCCTTTCACTGTGCTCCTTCCTCTCAGCACACACTCCTCATTTCCTGCTGTGCTTAAAGCACCTGCATGGAGGAAAGAGCAAGCTCAGGGGTCCTGTTCCTTTGGTAGCAGAGGGAGGTAGTAGGTGACTGTTCACCATTCTCCCAAAGCTACCAACCAATACAAACATAATTGTTTAAATCAGAGGTGTCCAAACATTTTGGCAGGAGGGCCACATCATCTCTCTGACACTGTGTCAGGGCCAGGGGAAAAAAGAATTCATTTCAAATTTGAATAAATTTACATAAATGAATATATTAGAGATGGAACTTACATGATTGAATGAAGGTCTTGCAACAGCTCAAGGCCGATAAAAGGCCTTTTCTTTGCTGCTGCATCACAGATGTGAAACAGCAGGCAGTGGAGGGAGCCCTTGTCCCACAGCTCGCGCAAGCAGTCGAAGAGTTGGCCGTCACGCTGAGAGCAGTTGCATCAGGCCAGTGCAGGCTCCAGCAACTCTCCAAAGGGCCGGAGGCTCATTGGAGACTGGGGGCTCCCTGGGTGCCAAATTGGGAGACCTCGAGGGCCGCAAGTGGCCCCAGGGCCAGAGTTTGGGCACCCCTGGTTTAAATCCTGACAGCTGCTAGGGGAAAGTGGCAGCGGTAGATGACAGCTGCCAGGAAAAGGGCCAGCAACAGTCGTAAATGTTGACTAATTCAAATGTTGCCCCTTCCCCCCCCCCAAGTTGCCCTGCACTTAACAGCAAAGCAGGATGTGAAGGAAGGCAGTTTCCGGCTAGCCCCAGTTTTCACATTACTTTGATGAAACTTTACACCTCCCTCCCAACGTTTGGGAGAACCTGTGAGTGGTACCAGAATGGGATAGTAGGAGGAAGCTCTTTTAAAAAAAAATTAAAAGTACATCGTAGCCAGTAGGATTTCTCAGTAGGACAACAGATGTGGAAACCACAAAAGGTCTTGTGTCTGCTCGCCAGCCCTTTCCTATGCCCTCCCTAGAGCAGCCAATGCTTTTTACCTGCCCTTGAGCCCTTGACAGCAGCTTGGTTCATAGACATTTGTAGATGTCCGTGGATCCAGGACTGGGAGGCAGGACTCATTGCTTTAATCAACTAAGGAACACTGCTTCACTAATTAACAACACATCTGCAACGAAGTAGCCTAAATTCTTGAAAGCTAACACCTAAATACAAGTACAGCACAGGTATATGTTGAGCTTCAAAAGCATGTACCATGTTGTTGCATGCTGCAGGTCAACATGTGGGACTTCTCTACCCTAACTCATTGCTGAGGGCCGTGCACCCTGTTCCTGAGTGCTACCAACCAACCACACCTTCTCATCAGTGTCTCTCCTGCTGAACCCATTACTATTGTAAAAATGAGTAGATCATTCTTCAAAGGGATTCCAGGTCCCACCCCTCTCTGCATCCAATAACCCTGGGAGGTTGGTCCAGGAAAATCCCCTTCACTTTCTTACTGAAGCCTCTGGGTGCTTACCCACAGAACTTACTTCTATACAGTATTCCTTTTTGGTCCATGCTGACCCTTCCAATTTCTCCCTTCCCCATAAGCCTAGAACTTACCATTCAATGCACCTGACTGGCAGGAGACCAGCAATGGAAAGTCTGTGAATGAATGAATTTACTGGCACAAGACATGGAGGCAGCCACCAGCTCAGCTAGCTTCAAAATTCCTGAAGGAGAGGTCTCTCAATGAGTATTAGCTCTGAGAGCTGCATGGCCTGTGTATTCAGTGGCTCCTCAGTGTCTCAAACATTTTCGTATCGGGACCCACTTCTTAGAAGGACAATCTGTAGGGATCCACCAAAAATGATATCATTAACTTGGAAGTGATGTCATGGCTGGAAGCAACATCATCAGGCAGGAAAAGTTTTAATACCTCCATACAAAAAAATCAAATCAAATTAA
Organism: Tiliqua scincoides; assembly: GCF_035046505.1. NCBI lineage: Eukaryota > Metazoa > Chordata > Lepidosauria > Squamata > Scincidae > Tiliqua > Tiliqua scincoides. The sequence continues at coordinate 239,001,066 of NC_089823.1, read as the reverse complement.
GTAAATTAAAAGTTTACAATAAGTTTAAAAAATGTATTTAAAATAAAGAAGAACTCTCCTAACCCTCCCAAGCAGTGGCTGACCTGTTTAAAAAAAATTCCCCTGACCTCCCAAAGGTTGCAATCCTATCCACACTCACCCAGGGTGAGCCCCATTGCCTATCATTGTTCAAAGCGTAAACATGGTAGCCTATTAGAAGTCTAGGTCTGTAACATTTCCCCCAAATGGAGTCACATGCCCTGGTAGCATCAAGCCTATTAAAAATAAATATACTTGGAAATGAATGGGAACCCACCTGAAATTGGCTCGCAACACACCTAGTGGGTCCCGACCCACAGTTTGAGAAATGCTGGTCTACATCTTACTAGTTGCTGAGAGGCAGTAGTGAGGGGGGTGTTGCCTTCAAGCTCTGCTTGGGGTTCCCCAGAAGCACGATGAGAGATGCTAAGCAAGATGATCCAGCTGGGCTCTTCTTGCATTCTTTCGATAAAGCAGTAGCTGGGGGTGGGGAATGGTAAGTTCTGCAGGCACTGCAATGTACCGCAGTGCAAAGATCCAGGTCTACAGAGCTTGGGTCCTGAGTACACTTCTGTACTGCAGCGAGTCATGGACTCTTCGCTCACAACAGGAGAGCAAACTGAATACTTTCCACATGCGCTGCCTCCGGCGCATCCTCGGCATCACCTGGCAGGACAAAGTTCCAAACAACACAGTCCTGGAACGTGCTGGAATCCCTAGCATGTATGCACTGCAGAAACAGAGACGCCTGCGTTGGCTCGGTCATGTCGTGAGAATGGATGATGGCCGGATCCCAAAGGATCTCCTCTATGGAGAACTCGTGCAAGGAAAGCGCCCTACAGGTAGACCACAGCTGCGATACAAGGACATCTGCAAGAGGGATCTGAAGACCTTAGGAGTGGACCTCAACAGGTGGGAAACCCTGGCCTCTGAGCGGCCCGCTTGGAGGCAGGCTGTGCAGCATGGCCTTTCCCAGTTTGAAGAGACACTTTGCCAGCAGTCTGAGGCAAAGAGGCAAAGAAGGAAGGCCCATAGCCAGGGAGACAGACCAGGGACAGACTGCACTTGCTCCCGGTGTGGAAGGGATTGTCACTCCCGGATTGGCCTTTTCAGCCACACTAGACGCTGTCGCAGAACCACCTTTCAGAGCACGATACCAGAGTCTTTCGAGACTGAAGGTTGCCAACAGAGAACAGAGCAATGTACTGTGTGAGCAACCTGTCCCGCTTGCCGTCAGAGCCAATCCAGGCAGCGAGGGTATCACACAGGTGTGAGCACCTGCATATTGCCCTTGCTGCCCAGAATGGCTACAACAGTGAGTAGGGGGGTTGCTTACACAGCCTACTGCAGCACCTGCGTACCATTGCCCCCACCTCTAGCTACACTACTGCAATATAAAGAGTGCCTGGAGTTGAGACCTTCAGCATCTCTCCTCCTTTCCATGCTCCCCCTCCCCCAGCAATTATCAGGCGACGGAGGGCAGTCATTAAGCCCAGGACTGCATGCAGTGAACCCACCACACATTACAGGGATCACAAACAGTCACATAGCTGAGTCGCTTTGGTTGCTAATTTGAACAGCAAAAATTAAGGCCTGTGCTTGCACAAATTTAAATATGCCTCCAGTCCGAGCATCAGGATATTATATTTTTGATTAGTGCGTCTCGGTTTAATGGTAGGCTTTTTATTGTGGTGATGAATTTGTTTATCCTGACGATGCTTGACTTACATTGATCTTTCACCAAGCTTGTTTTTTTCTTCCTTGAGTGTGGCTTCCTGGAATCCACTCTTGCTTATTATGCAGGCAAATTAAAACAGAGTACGACTGAAGACAAACTGGAGCTAGCCTGTTGCTTTATCACCAGATGTTCGTACACTTCGACATCCCTTTTCTGAGTGCGTTGAGGAGCAGAGCTTTCATGTGTAACAGACACATAGCAAGCCGCGACATCTATCTCCGCCATTAGATGAGCGTCAGTGGTGTCATGGAATGTGCGCAAACATTCAAGCTGCTGAAGGTGGTCACAGAAATGTAGTGAAAGAAGCCCACACAGAGATCTTAAGAACAGGACACTGTGTGTTTGTGAAAACTGCAGGCTTGGAAATGAAGTATCTAAGGGCAGTGGGTCAAGGGCCAGCAGATTCATGAAGGCAATGCGGACTGAACAGTGATGTACATACAGAGGGGATAGAAGGGGGCCTGGCCTCAGAAGCATCACTAGGATTTATGTCCTTCAGTGTAAGAGTTCATTGTGTCTCCCCCATGATAGACCCCCTCTTGGACCAGGCCAGACAGAATAAATTGCAACATCATACGCACAGCCTTAATGCAGTGGCATCATTATTTATTTATTTATTTATTTATTTATTTATTTATTTATTTATTTAAATATCTAACTGTACAGGTTACCCAACAAATCAGTAACTGACAAAAACCAGTGGCCAACCTGATGACACTCAAGAGTTCTAGTATTCACTCTGATACCTGGAAACGAGAACTAACTCATATTAACACCTTATTTGTTCCCTATTTGGTGTCATAATAATAGCTCATTAGCTCTCAGAACAGTCTCATTGCTTGGTTCTGAGATAAAGAAATCCACTTTTTGTAACATAAGGCAATTGTGTTTTCATTTTCTGGCTATTTGGCTATAACATTTGATGGAATACAGATATTTCACTGTGGTTGGTTTAATTGTATTCTGCATTAAATTACCCATCGAAAATGATATATAACATGATGGTATTATTCAAAAATACAAAGATTTTTGCAGTTCTGGTTAGTAGTGGTCTCTCTCTCTCTCTCTCTCTCACACACACACACACACACACACACACACAGCACATACATCATCTGATACAGTCTGCAGCCCCCACACACACCAGCAACACCAGTGCTTAGCCTCCTTATTCTTTGTCCTGGTCCCCTTAGCAACTGTTTTTAGAAGGCTATGGAGTCTGTGATTTGACTAAAATTGGGGGAGTCAAGGGTGAGGCTTGTAGCTTTCTTGAAGGGCTACATTGCTCTTTCCCATCAGATACTGGAGATGATTGAGGTCCTGGAGCATTGCCTGAATGCCGCTGGGGATTGGATGTGAGCTGAAATCAAATCCAGACAAAACGGGAGTCCTCTTGGTTCTGATATCCATGATGCCAATCTTGGACTACCAGCCTGTCATGAAAAGGGTTGCACTCCCTCTTCAGGAGCAGGTCTGCAGCTTGGGGGTTCTTCTGGATCACCAAGTGATGGTGGTAGCCAGAGTGCACCAACACCAGGTGCACCAACTATACTTTTCTAATAAATATTTTTTTTTCATTTTTTCCAAGTTTGATCCACTTGATGGGATTGTAAACACCTATTTTGTTTTCAGATTTTATAATTAAATAAAATACTGTATTAACAAATAATTAAAAAGAAATGTTGCTCACAGTGGCGTAGCTATTGGGGGTGCAAAGCAAGCATTAAGTCCCTGTGGCGTGCAAGCGGCCCCTCCCCTTAGATCCATTCCAGGTGGTGGGAGCAAAACATCACCTCCGTTTTGCTCCCACCATCTGGAATGGCTCCAAAGGGGAGGGTCAGGGAACACTTGCACGCCGTGGGGAGGCTCCATGCAAAACCTAGTGCTTTCCACCCCCTCTAGCTACACCACAGGATGCTCATCTTTCCAACATGCGTTTACTTCCTTCTCTTATCCCTCTTGCGCAAGCAGACTGGATGCCTGAAAAAGAGTTCCAGAAACTGAAAAAGTTTGCTTACTACTTTTATCTGTTTAGCTGGTGTTAATAAAGGTATTATCTGTCTGTTCTTTGGGGATTTTTTTCCTGAAAGACCTACATTTTTTTCCCCAGTGGTCTTGAAAACATTAGAAATATTAAGCATTTTAAAAATCAAATTCTATATCAAACCAGCAGCATTCCAAAGAGATCTTTAGTCTCCCCTGTGGAGCTTGTAGGGAAGTTTTGGTCTGTGTCATAGATTGTCATTCTGTGGATATTCATAGCAATCCTACACACAAGCAGAGAGCTTCTTGTGTGCGACAAGCAGTTTGAAATTCTGTGCTTTTTCTTATTCCCCAGACGAGAAATACGCAAACCGCTTCTATATTTCTCTCACCTAATGAGATTGTTGAAACATTCCATGCTTCAGGTATGCTTGTAAACAAACATAGAACATTGACATCCCGATCCCCCAGGGCCACAGCACTGGTTTCTGGTGCACTGGCAAAGAATGTCACAAAAGTGCTGGAGAGCACTTTGCAAAGGCCAAGCTGAGGCAGGAGCTGGTGTGGAGGCCAGTGCAGGGGGGTGCTGGCTTCTCACCCCTGTGGGAGAGGCAATAACCCCTATTTGCAAGCCCCAGTCTTGATTAGGATTGGACCCCCCTGTGGCTATTCAAGCTTTTTCAAACATGCACACACCCTGCAGAGCAAAGAAATGCAACATAGTTTGACCTTTATGCTAATAGCAGATTAGAGTCTTCCCTGTTCTATGAAAGGCACCATTCATCTTCCTTCTTGTCTGCCTTGGCTTTTCTTTCTCCCTGTTTATTTTTCCTTCCCTCCTTTCCCGGTGATCAAAGTATACTAAAAAGAATTGTTGGGTTTTGGCTGAATTTGCTTCTGTTCAAGCAAGCTGATGAGGGTGATAATGCAGAGCATTGGAGGGCTGAACTCTCTGTTCTGCTCTGGTGGCAAGTTTACAAAAGCCAAACAGAGCTGATCAGTACCTAGATGGAGACTGTCTGGGGATGCTATGTACTCTGCCTTGGTTCCATGGAACAGGCTGTAATAAATAAATTCGATACAAAATCCAGCTGTGGTGTACTACAACATAAATGTAACATTTCAACCTTGCCCATGTTTACCCAAAAGTAAATTCAGTGGCGCTTTCTTCCAGGTCAAAGTGCAGGAAGAGTGAAACATATTTATTTATTTATTTAAATATTTCTAGCCCTCAAGGGGCATTCCCCCCTGGGGGCTGGGGATAAGAATAGGCCCTCAGTTTGGCTGTACTTGTCGTAAGAGGCGACTGAACAGCCACCGGGTAGATGGGACTCGTCAGCCTGGGAAGGCAGCTCATCTGAGAGAAGGAAAACTCTGATCCCAAACCTCCACTGCCTTGTGGCTACATCCAGTTATGGAAAAGGCTTCAGGAGTCAACCTCGAGGCAAAATCCGGAGCCGGAGTTCCTGAGGCAGTTCATGGCTGAACACAGTCATGTTCTGGCAACTCCTGCGACGCCGCTGGAACCAAACGTATTGGCCTCTGCCTTTCCATTGGACCATTTCAGCGACGTGGAGAGGGGGGATTTGCTGCATGGGTTACAGCCTGTCCTCCATACCTACTTTACCCAGGCTTCGCGCACTGGAGAGGACACTCTGTTCCAGAGCCACCATTCAGAGCGTGACACCATAGTCTTCCGAGACTGAAGGATGCCAAGGGGCATTGGATTCAATTTTTAAATTGATAAGTATTGTAAACTTATTTACTGAGGGCCTAATTCTAAAGGCCCTCAGCACCAGCGCTGAGCTCCTGTGCTGAGCTGGCATTGGGTGTCAGCATGCCTTAATGCATGTTTAGGACACCCTCCATGCAGGGAACACCAGCGTTGACACAGTACAAGTTGGCACTAGTCCAGCACCGGACGGATGCCACCCAGAACATGGTAAGAGCTGCAGACAGCAGTGAGGGCCTTGGGGGGAGGCATTCCAGGACGGGGGAAGAGTGAAGCAGAGGGAGGAACCAGGGCAGGAGGGGGTGGGACTGGCAGAGCTCTGCTTCACCATATGCGCCAGGCTGCAGAGCCCAACACAGAGGCTTTCAAATCTGCACCGGCAAAATAGCTGGCACAGATTTAAGAAGCCCCATGGTAGTCCTGGGGCTTCCCCCAGGACACCCCCAGTGGCCCTGGTAGTGCCACTGCATGCGATGGTAGCCATTTTGGCACCGCCAGGGACAGGACTGGTTTGTTACTTACTGGCTTAATTAATTTGATTTGGTCATATTGCCAAATTTTCTGTGCCTTTCGGCAGGTAGTAATAATTATAAAGCTTGAAAATTTTGTATTTTATTTTTATATTAATTGTGATACAAAAAGGAGGTTAGTCAACTTAATTTCCAGGAGCTGCACATTATATGTCAAAGAGCCACATGTGCTGGTGAGCCGCAGTTTGGCCACCCCCTATGCAGTCCAACACCAGACTGGTATGGACCACCCTGAACAGCAGGAGCTCCTCAGGTTTTTGAGCAGAGACCCAGCAACCGGATATCCTTTTAACTGGAAATGGAACCTGAAGCACTCTATGCAACATGCACGGCCTGACCACTAAAAGCCCCTCCACTGAACAGCTTTCCCTAAGCAGAATAAATTGTGTGGAAACAAGATTTGCATAATGCATCCTACTAAGACTTGATTCTCAGTGTCAAGTTTTAAGGAACAGGAAGCCCAAACCTAACCCATGCTGGAATGGGGAGGCCAGCTGGCCTGCCCCATATGCAACTCAGGGTTGGGCTGTCTGTGGCTCAGCCCAGGGCAAGGGGAATTCATTTCCTTTATCCTGCGTAACGTGGCAGCAGCCCAATGGATCTACTCGGGTCTGCCGCATCTAACCGAGCAGCCCAGCGCTGCCCCAAGTTGCCCAAGAGATCCTGGCTTCAGATCCTGGCTCTATACCCCTTCTGCTCCCAGGCTGCCTATAGGCCTGAGGTATTCAATCTGTGTGTCCTGCCTCCCTAGTAAGGCGTGGCTAGCCTCCAGGGGTGTCGCCAGGCATCCCGGGGAGAGATGCTGCTCTGCTCTGCTCAGCTCCATGTGCTGCCTGCTGACTTCCTGCTTTTTTGCAGCTGTGAATGAGGTGGGTGGGGCAGTGTGAGGCTGGGAGGGCGTGTGAAACATGGTGGGGGAAGGTGGGAGAGAAGGCTGGCTGGGCAGGCAGAGGTGCCGCATCTCATCATGGAGCTCTCTCCATGTGCAACCTCACCCCAAGGACTACATTTCCCAGTGTGCCCCTCGTCCTGGGCATCCTGGGATTGGTCAAGGCTGGAGGAGAGAAGAGTGTGGAGGTGCTGCATCTGATCAGCACAGGGCGTGCTCCTGGCAGGCTTTAAAGTAAGTACAGGCAGTGCAGCGCTTTCCTCTGCTGCTAGTGGGGGGGGATGTCCAAATGCCCCAGCCTGCATCCTTCCGTCTTGCCCGGGGGAACAAGGGTGGCATCTGCATGTTGGGTGTATGTGTGTAAGCAGCCCCCATCTACTTTGGGGTGAGTTGTAATCTTGCTAGGTGTGGCTATGATCCTTTCCACACTTTCTTGGGAGTAAGCACCATTGACTCAAATGGGGCTTACTTCTGAGTAGACCTACATAGGCTTGGGGTCTGTGTCAGCTTAACCAAGGATCCTCACCTTACTCTTTTTCCTCCCCCTTCAAAAAAGAAAAAAAGCCACTCTTGATTGCTTTGTCTCCAAAAATGGATTAAAAATAAAAATCCCCATTCCTTTTTAGCTATTCCCCTTTTTCCTCCTGCCTCCTTTTTTTTGGGGGGGGGGGGGTACTCTGTTGGCTGGTATTGTAAGACAAAAGGCACAATCCTAGCTAGGTCTACTCAGAAGTAAGTCCTATTGTGTTCAATGGGACTTACTCCCAGGAAAGTGGGGTTAGGATTCCAGCCAAACAGTCTCTAGGTCTCAGTTTGCATCAATCTGCAATTAGCAGATACACACAAAACAAAGTCTTCCCCTCCCCCAGCATACTCATCACTTCCCCCCTCCCTTTCCAAAACCCTCCAGGTGTGCTGCTAACAAACCCAGGGCACAATTCTATCCAGGTCTACTCAGAAGTAAGTCCTATTTTGTTCAATGGGGCTTACTCTCAGGTAAGTGTGGTTAGGATTGCAGCCTCGGAGTGCTAGCAGCCTTGTTTCTAGTGTATAATTATAACACCGTCATCCCCATTTTGGGGGTAACTGAGGTGAGGTGTTGTAATGGGGAGCCCTGGCCAATGGCTACAAGGATCAGGGGAGGTGCGAGCCAGAAAGGTTTGAGAACCACTGCTATAGGCCCACCCCAGAATGCTGTCCTCCCCCCGCCTTCCCCAAGCCCCTTTGCTAGGCAGACTTGATGGGTGTAAACTTACCTGGGCACCATCGCTGCAGGGCCCATTCCGGCCTCCCTCCTCTCCCGGTGGTGCAAAAATGCTTTACAGCACTTTTGCGACACCCCTGGGCCGGTGCAAGCCACTTTTAGGATTGCGCACCAAGCCACATTACTAGTCCACATCTCCCATAACTCCTTGCATGGCAAATTGCCAGTGATAGGACAACGGAGAGACCTCATCAATGCATGCGTATTTTTCTGCCTCTGAGCTGCTGAGTTCTAGAGAGCACTTCTAAATCACTGACCACTTCTGCAACCACCAACCTGAAGCCAGCCCACCAAATGAACCCCGTGAGTGAAATGACTTTTTTGTGGTGCCTCTCTGGTTTTCAGTAGCTGGTTGATTTTATTGTTTGCTTTTCACCTCATGAATGATTTTGCTGGCCTGAAAAGAAGAGAGCCAATGAAACGTATACCTGGTCAGGCCATGAACCTTCTGCATCTGGGGCACCTGAGGAGCTGTCGGGACTGGGGGACGCAAGCTCAGTCTTGGTTTAAAGAGCCTTCTCTGTAGAAAAGCTGCTCTTCTGCTTGCCTTCTCTTTCTGACCCGATCACTGCTAAGCCATGTTTGACGTAACTCCGGAAGAGGAGGGAGCAGCTTTTCAAGAAGGGCTCCAAGTCCGCTTGAGGATGCTTCTTCTTATACTCATACAGCTCCTCAAGGCCTGCCCTGGCAGTCTCCTTGTTGTTGATCTTCTTGAAAATTGCATCCAGGGCACCGCTTACCTGGTCCTCAGCAGGACAAGAAGGTTCATTGTCCTCATCCCTGCCTGCCTGCCCTGCCAAGTGCCTCACAACCTTCCGCAGGTGGACCTCCAACTCAGACTCATCTCTGTTCTCTATCAGAGTGAGGTGATCTAAGATCTTGTCTCCCTTCAACTTGCAGAGGGTGTGCAGAAGAGTCCTCAGGGCCCGGTAGGGATAACTGCTCTGGTACTGCTTCAGTTTTTCCTTGGGAATTGCCTTCATGAAAATGTGGATGTCCAACAGAACGTGATCCAAGCTAATGCTACCGATAGTCTGTGGAAGGAATTTGATAGTTTTCCACAAACACTTGGCCACCAGTTCGGAAAAGCCAAGAAAGTTGGTATTGGCTGTCAGGCCTTCGTGGAGCAGGACAAACAAGGTGCTGAGAATCCTGGTCTGGTCTGAGTTCTCTAGAACCTTGGTTATCAAGAGATTGACAGACTGTGTGACTTCCTGTTCTTCCTGAAACTCCTCAACTGGAGAATCCAGCAGTAAGGTGAGGAGGGTGTTCATAAGGTCTTTCAGAACCCCAGCGGAGGCTTCCTGAGCCAGACTCTCCACCTGGAACAGGGAGATCATGTTGCAGATGAGAGCGCTATAGAGCTGAATGATCAGCTCCTTCCCCATCGTCTCCTCTGCAGTCACGTGCAGCCGATGGATGTACTTCAGCTGTCGGAGCGCAGCTATCAGAAATGGGTTGATGTGTCCAGACATGGCCTGCGCCTTGTCCTCCTGCCGTAGAATCTCCTGGATCTGAGCTAGGGCCTCGATGCTGGTGCTGGTGTTGCCACTGGCTACATGACAGGTGATCATATTGATGTTGGAAGAGACACTGTTCTCTGCTGGAGACTCCAGGCTCGTCTCATGGGGGACACTGTCAGCTGGTTTCAGGTCTTTGCAGAAGACCAGTTTGTGAGCATTCTCCACCCTGGCTTGGTTCTGCTGGAGAAACAAATATTCTTCCTCTGTTTGGTGGCTGCTTCCGTTGCTTTGTTTGGCTGCTGCCTCTCTGATGCTGTCCTCCAGCAGGCTCATATGCTTCTCAGATATATTCCCAATGACTTTGAATGCCTCTGCTCCATACACATCCCGGGCAGTTGCGATGACCCTCAAGGCAGTGTTGTGGACAGCATTGTTTGAGTCTCCTGTGAAAGCAATGATGGTCTTCAAGGCTTTGCCTGGGTTTGGCTGGCACACATCTGGCCCGTATGTCCTCAGCATCCACTCCAGCTCTTTCAAGCACCCCATCCGCTGGTTGGGATTCTTGGCCTGGGCTCCCTCCAGGAGGAAATAGAATGTTTTGCAGGCTGGGTAGACCATGGTTGTCTGCTTCACGATTGCCCGCACCTCCTTGAGGATGGACTCCTTGGTCCCCCCCATTTTCTGGAGGAGGTAGGGGAGGAAGGAGGAGGCTTCATTCTCCGTCAGCTGGTATTTCTCCTCAATCAGCAGACTGAAGAGTCTTTTGAGGTACTCCAAGGTCTTCATCAACACCCACGTGTTGGTGTCAAACAGACGCAAGCTGAGCCACTTCAGGATGAGGTCCAAGCAGCTGATGACTCCCTCCTTCTCGCTCTCCAAATGCTTGGTCATCACAGTCAGAGCTTTGATGTGGTGCTGGAAATTGGAGTGAAACAGCTCCTCCTGCAGCCAGTTTGAGAGGCAGCCGTTCATCTGGGCCTTCAGCTGCTCGATGTACTTGCTGTTTGGGGTGCTGAAGTTCCATCTCAGCACCTTCAAAGCTTTCTCATCCTTCATCCGCTGCTCCTTTGCCTTGGGGACAATGATGAAGATGGGTCCCAGTTTGCTGCCGTCTTCCTTGCCGTGAAGCTTTGACTGCACCTTCATGCTCGGCACTCTCTTCGTTTTCTGGACAGCTCGTTCCAGTTTGGTTTGCTTTCCATCCAAGCTCAGCTCACTGGACGCTGAATTGTCCATCGGGAGGGAGGCCGGGTTGTCCTGTTCTGGAGAAGCTGACTTGTACCAGGATTTGCCCCTTGGTAGCTTTGAAAGTGGCTTGGCAAAATGAGCAGTGGGCTTGGGTGGCTGGCAGGCTCTGGCTTTCTCCAGCGCAGACAGCACCTGGTCCCTGGAAGATGGTTTCAGCCTTCCAGTAGCTTCAGACATCTTATCAAAGCCCAGGTGGAACATGAAGAAGGGCAGCGCATCGTGGGCTGCCAGGCGCTTTTCGTCATGATGGTCCTCCAAGGCGGAGTAAAGGTGAGGCACACAACGCAGCAGATCACTGGAGACCGAAGTCGGGGGTGGCAACTTCTCAGCCAGCCACCCCAGGAGCCCCTGCCTCTGGGAGAGGGTCTCCTTCTTCGTGTCTGTCAAGATGTCTTCTTCTAGCCATTCCCTCATGCCTGTCTGTTGAGCCCAGGCCTCCACAGTCGCAAGGGCCACTGAGCGCAAGTTGTTTTTGCTCTCTCTCAGGACACTGATGATTGACATGCCCAGAGTCCGCACGTGCTGCTTAACGCCGGGCCCCATGACGCCAGCGAGCTGCTGAAGGACGATAAGTGTCTGCTTCACAAGGGCTCTATTGGAGTCATGCAGGCAGGACCGCAAGGCAACTGAGAGGTCCCCGAGACAGGGCTGGATGGCTTTGACCTCACTGAGGATTCTGGCAACCTCCTCCAGCCCTTCCTTTCGGACCTTCCAGCTCCTATCATGCATCTTCAGTATCAGCTCTGTGGAGATCCTCTTGCTAATGTCAACTGCATTGTTCCTCCAGCAGCTCTGCGCATCGCCCCCTCTCTGTTCATTCCTCTCCTCTATACAGAACTTGCAGCAGCCTCTTGAAGGAGAGGGTGGACTCTGACCAGTCACCTTTTCAAATTCTGCATCTATCTGGGAGAGAAGAGGGGGCTTTTCATCCTCAAAGAAGGCCCTCAGAGGGGGTCCTGTATACAGATACATCACCCTGAGGAGGTTGAAGGCAGATGTCCGTACATCAGGGTGAGCAGCAGCCAAGGCAAACTTAATGTAGCCCACGAACAGCTTGGCTTCCATGCCTTCAAAGCCAAAATCTTGAATGGCGCTGGTTAGCCAGTTAAGGGTTTCTGAATGGGTTCTGGGGCTATCTTGAGAGAAGGCAGCTTCAGTGACCTTCCCTGCTGTCCAGGGCAACCCACAGGCCTCTGCAACTGCAGTCAGTGCTTCCTTGGTGTCACTGCCACAGATCACATCTCCAATCTTGTCCACAAGGTTTCCCAGGACAAAGAGAGCTGAGGTTCTAGAGAAGTTCCCCCTCTGGGCGATGAGGGTGACAATACGCAACTTCTTCTGCATCACTTGGAGTTTGGTCTCCTTCCACCCTGGCTCTTTATCCAGCAGCCTCACTAGAGCCTGGCAGGGCAACTGACTCTTCTCCATCTCTCCCACTGCCTTCTCCAGGGCCTCCAGGGAGGAAATTCGCTCTTTCCAGTTGCTGCTGTCCAGGTGCTGGAGGCAGGATGCGGGGAGGACCGCTGCAGCTTCCAGTTCACATGATTCTTCTGGAAGTTCCTTCTCAGACATGTGATTTGGATCTAGCATCTTCACTGACCTTGGGTTCTAGAATTCTGGCAGGCCATGTGGGACATGTTGTCTTTGCCCTCCCTTGGGTGGCTTTCCGTTCAGGGAGAGCAAAGTTCATTCCGGAAAAATGAAAGAGCTGCCGGGGGTGTCTTCAGATGTTCTTTGCTCCCCCTGCCCACCGCCCTACCCCCCAGAACAGAGATGATGGCTCCCAGAGGCTGGGAAAGGGGGCCTGTCCATTGAGCCACTACTCCAGCTTATAAGAAATGAGCCCCTGGTCCAAGGCTAACATGGCTCATTGTGATGTCATCAGCGCTGAAGCAGGAATATGGCAGTCACCGAGGTCAGAGGAGGAATTTGCAGGCACTGTCTAGAGTTAGTAACAAGACAGGAGCGAGAGTGGATAACTAGCCCAAAATGAATGATCTGTTTGCTTTTATTATTTGAAAATATAGGAACAAGCAGGTGCCTTCCTATGTATGTTTTTTTTGGGGGTGGGGGGGTTTGGTCATCCAATTTTGGGTCACATCACAATCTGGTCTCCCTTTTTTTTTTGGTTTCCTGTTTGTTTTCTGTTTTCCTTCTCCTCTTGTGTCTTTCTGTGTCCGTCTTTATTTTCAATGTTTCCCGCGCCTTTAACTCCCGATCTGCCTCTTTCCACCCCGCCTTGGCCCCTCTTTGCCTCTCCAAACTTAACATTTTGTTTCAATTTTTGTCCATTTTTTTCTCTTTGTCTTTCTATTGGCCGCTAATCTCCCACTTCTTCCTCTGTCTCTCTGTCTCATGTGCACATCATGTGTGCGCACTTATATGTGTGTGCCTCGTGTGTATACCAAGCCGCCCACCCATACTGAATTCCTATTCCTCTCACCTGGCTTGTTGAATGCTTCCCTTTGGTGACTGAGTGAGATGATGTCTCTCTTGAAATGAAGATGCAGTGCTTTTAACTCTTGCAATGCTGAAGCAACAAGCAGAACTTACACACTTATGGGGGAGGGGGAATGAAATGAACAGAAGTGCCACTCTAGGAATATAGATTTGTTCCCTTTAACACTTGCTTTGCCAAGGCTGCAAAGAGAGGGGCAGTTCAATCCTATCCTCCACCAGCCTGCGCAATGCCATGGTGGTGGGAGGGGGGCAACCAGATGGCCCAGGAGCGGTAAGTAAAAATCCTGTTTACTTACCTTCCCTTAAGTTGCCTAGCTGCCAATGGTTCTCCCTGGACTGTTGCCAGCTATTTAGCTTCTGTGAGTCCAGGGAATCTCAGGAGGCATGTTGGGCCAGGAAAAGTGGGGTAGGATCTTGGTGTGCACTACTGCTGCTGAGATTCTCCTCTTCCCACTACCAAACTGCCCCCAGTTCAGCCCCATCCATACCCTAATCCTGCCCCGATCCTTCCCCAAACTGGCACACTACCTGCTCTGGTGGGATGGCTGCGAACCTGTGGCGCATGCACGCAGAGCCTCAAGCTGTTTGCCCTGGTGGCTCTAAAGCGCTCACCGGCAGTTCGGCTTTCACACTGCCAGAACAGGGCTTATGGCAGAGATTCCCCTGATCCTCTGCTGTAGACCTGAATAGGATTGGGCTGTTAGTCATATGTACACAATCTTCTGGATTCCATTTTTTGACTCGTTCCCTCCCCCACAAACCTTAGAAAGTTGGGGTTTTTTTTTAAAGGGATTTATATAATTCTGCAATCATCTGAGTGATGATCATCATTCAGATGCCTCTTTTCTGTTTGTGAGAGGTCCTACTTTGGTTACAATCTGATCAGCTGGCAAGTCATGAGTTGGCTAATGGAGGGAGAGGTAACACCTGCTTCTCTGGTTCCTCCCCCCCTCCTCAATCCTGTGGACTCCTGAGTGGCCAGAACAAAGTAGTGACCTCACGCTGCTGGCTAGCTCCTCGGCTAGCACCCATCCCCTATCAGCCCCTTTAAGTGGTGCTGGTTTTCCTTGCCTGTCCTTGTTGCCCCTCCCTGGGTCTTGCACTGCATCTGGGGCTCCTTTAGGCAGAGGCATCTCACTGCCAGAGGTTCTGCACCTGGACCACCCTGGGTGGGCACTGCCTGGGCCAATCCATGGGCGTCATGCATCATGGGGCACTTGCCACAAGTTCTTGTGTAGGTGGTCATTGGTCAGCCCCACTCCACTGACCATGGCACATGTGGACCCATCCAGCATCCTCTTGGCCACTGGCAGCATGACCATGAACTTTCCTGCCAGCCTTCCCCATGCACTTTCCTGCCAGGCACCCCAGTGGTCTTATGACACCTGTGGAGCCTCCCCTCCTTGGACCCCTGGGTGTTTGGGGGACTGAGCCCTATAGGCCCTCCTACTACAAAATCCCTCCATGGGCCTGGTCAAGAAGGGGGGCTACTGGAGGGGATCACAGAGACACAGAGATGACAAGTGTAATCTAGTCAAAGTTTTTGTAGAGATGTATCAGCAACAGAGCAGCATCTGAAAGAGAGACACATGGGTGGAGTTGCCAGTTATCTCTTCCCAAAAGATCTTTTGTTCCATTGCAACAGACAGCTGAGTCACAGGTGCCAGTGAGGTCCAGTTGCACCAACTGGTTAACTGTCTGTCATGGGCTTGGCATAGCTACAGGGGCCTGACTGGAAGGAATAGGTCAGCAACCTTGCTGAGCAGCAGGTGTGCCCTCAGTGGTCTCTGCTGGCATGCTGGAGACTTCCCTTGGCATCTACGTGATGTCTTCACCTGTGGAATGACCGCCTGTGGAGAGCAAGGAGAGACACAGTGAGAGCAGCACAGCATAGATGACTGCACTGATCACACCTCTTCTCTGGCTTGGGATGCATGTTCAGTGTTTGGGGGGTTGCTGGTGAGGTGAGCATTCAGTGGTGTCCCATGGGAGGTGAGGGCATTGCGCTTGTATGCTGGGGTAGCTGCACCATAATTGGCTGCCAGGTGTAGTCTGTATCCTGTGCTCCATTGGCTGGCTGAGGGGGGTGCGAGGTGGCGTACTTTTCTTCGGGTCTTCCCCTTTGCTCTCTATGGGGTTCCTCCAGCCCATGTCAGGTCTGTTGTTAGCACCGCATTTTCTGGGTGTCAGGGGTGTGTCTGTCGCATGGTTTTGGATCTGGCATTTGCCAACCCTCCCTCCACCCCCACCCCCCCGTGTCATACACATTTCCTGCCCTCCCTGTTTTGGCCTCCCTGCTGGTGGAGCTGCATCAGCTTGTGTCCATGTCCTAGTGCGCCTTTTTCTTGCTGTTGTGCCAGGATCTGTGATGCAGCCATTGAGATTGAGGGGGCTCCTGTGCCCACAGGGCTGTCCACGTACCGACATACGTGGCGTTATGCCAGCATGTCTCGAGGATGGGATTGGGCCTTTAATTTAATACAGGAAGCTGGACTAGATGGGTCTTTGGCCTGATCCAGCGGGGCTCTTCTTATGTCCTTATTTCCCCTTTCTATGGAGCCTAAAAATCTCTTCCAAGGAAACCGAAGCCCGTCTTCTAGGAAACGTGCTTGAGGGCTGACGGCAGAATGAGGAATGAGGCACAAGTGTGCATGTTCGCGGTGCCAGACATGAGGAGCAGCTTTGTTTTCATTTATTCAGAGTGAGTGAAAAAGTTCTCTGAGAATCAGAAAGTGGTTGGGGGGGGAGAAGCAAGCTGCTCTTTTTAGCAGGAGGCACTGATTGCCAAGACTCAGCGTTCCCTCACCAGAGATGAAGCTTCCCAGCAATTTGGTGAAGAGCTACCCGACAGTCTTCCCATAGACCTTGTAAAATCATAGAGTTGAGAGTAGCAAAAAGTTGGCAATCGCTTTTTTTTAACACTGATATGCACCATTTCGCATTGCCAACTAGCCATTTTTGTTAGCATCAAAATGTTGTAAGTATAATTCAAAGCAAATTCTCCTCCCAAACATGTGAATTTTTCAAGGAAGCCAAACAGGTATCTGCAAGACAAACTACTTTTGTTAGAGGAAGAAGGTTGCACATTCTGAGACGGGCCTTTGCAGAATAATGAACTAGGGGGAAAAATGTTTGTGGGCACTTTAGCTGATCCCCACTTTGTTAACCAAAAAAAAGATTAGCCCAGCATTTCCCAAACTGTGGGTCCCAACCCACCTGATGTCAGGGTTAGAAAACAACCGGGGAAATTTGGCCTGGATAAGGTAGGGCCTAAGCTGTGTAAAATGCTGAGTCACCAAGAATCAGGTGAAAAGAGAGCTCACTAAACGTAACAGGTGTTGAGCTAGCACCAGGAGGAGGAGACACCACCCTTCCAAATTCACGCACAGTGCTTTAAAAGGACTGTAAGAGCCCTCATGTGTGGGAAGGCAGGGGAGGCTGGTAGTCATGTATATTGCACATTGTGCCATCTTTATGTTTCTTTGCTATGCTGCTGTTATATCCGTTACCTTGTAAATACAGACTGAAATAATGAAGGATTTATGTCTGAAGTGCTCTTTGTGTGGGCTGAGTCTTTGAGGCTGCATTCCGCAGGCAGCAACAGATAAGAAGCTGCTCCTTCCTCGACACCCGACATGCAAGGAAGCAAACCAGAAGTTGTGAATGGAAAGCGGAGGTCACTTTTGGTTGCTTCTCCAGGGCATTCTGGTGTCTGCAGAGGCCAATGGAGTGGGTCACGGGCCTGGTGTGATCCAGAAATAGCCTCCAGAGGCTCCCAGTAAAACTGTGCAGAGTGACTGGGAGCACTGCAGTGTGACCCACTGCATATCCAGTGGATTGGGACCCACAGTTTGGGAAATGCTGGGCTAAACTTTTTTTGGGGTTAACAAAGTGGGGATCAGCTAAAGCGCCCACACACACCCTTGACTTCCAGTTTGCTTCCACAAGGCATTGTGGAGCCCATGGGGGCCAATGGAGTGGGTCGCATACCCAGAGTGATTGAGATGTTCCCAAATATGGCTCCAGTTATCCTGCACCTTGAATGCATTCAATTATCAATGAGAAATGCAACTGTGGGGGAATGTATGTGAGGAATGACTTCATCTCCCCTACCATAACTCCAGTGCTCCAAACTCATGCACCTTAAGCCCTTCATGAGCAACCTGTGGTGATGCAGTTCTTGAAAAAGGAAAAAAAGAATCCCTGTCCATCCCGAAGAACATGCTCGATTAAAACCCTTCAGCAGGCAGGATGAAAACCAGCTATAACCCTGCCCCAAACACTTCACCTGCTGCTAGAACTGTACACATGTTCCCAATGCATTTGGATTAAAATCTTTATCAAGAGAATGTTTGAATTCTTTTAGAACCAGTTCAATGAAACTGCAGCAAATTCTGGCTCTGGTTTGTGTTCACACTGTTGCTTCCATCCCGGTTACAAGCCATGATGGGTATGTGCAATCTCCTAGTTTTAGTAGGTTACTTCAGAAAGTAACCTTCACTCTTCGCTCACAACAGGAGAGGAAACTGAACACTTTCCACATGCGCTGCCTATGGTGCATCCTCGGCATCACCTGGCAGGACAGAGTTCCAACAACACAGTCCTGGAACAAGCTGGAATCCCCAGCGTGTATGCACTGCTAAAACAAAGATGCCTGCGTTGGCTCAGTCATGTTGTGAGAGTGGATGATGGCCAGATCCCACAGGATCTCCTCTATGGAGAACTCGTGCAGGGAAAGCAACCTACAGGTAGACCACAGCTGCGATACAAGGACATCTGCAAGAGGGATCTGAAGGCCTTAGGAATGGAAAGGTGGGAATTCAACAGGTGAGAAACCCTGGCCTCTGAGCGGCCCGCTTGGAAGCAGGCTGTGTAGCATGGCCTTTCCCAGTTTGAAGAGACACTTGGCCAACAGACTGAGGCAAAGAGGCAAAGGGAAGGCCCATAGCCAGGGAGACAGGCCAGGGACAGACTGCACTTGCTGCTGGTGTGGAAGGGATTGTCACTTCCCGAATCGGCCTGGAACACTAGACGCTGTTCCAGAACTACCATTCAGAGCGTGATACCAGAGTCTTTCGAGACTGAAGGTTGCCAACTATACTTCAGAAAGCCAGATATAAGGGAGGACGCCAGGATGCAGGTCTCTTGTTGTCTTGGGTGCCCCCTGAGGTATCTGGTGGGCCCCTATGAAATACAGGAAGCTGGACTAGACGGGCCTTTGGCCTGATCCAGCGGGTCTGTTCTTATGTTCCCTGGCAGCCTGAAATCTGAAGTGGCACTACTCAATCACAGAGACGTGTGTTAATTTATTATGCGCCTTAAGAGGCTCTTGAGAATTAGTGGTGGGCAGTTGCACCTTGGCTCACATCCGGTTTGCATAGAAAGAAGCTAATCAACCTACTCAAAAATCAGGACATGCTGTGATCCTTCTGAGCTCATCTGAATCCAGTTCCCATCCAACACCCACAGCCTGAAGTTGGCATTTGCAGCTGGTGACTGGCGTCCTGCCTGGTTCAATGGTACCCAGCTGCAAATGCTACTCCTGGGGCCAAAGAGAGGATCTGCTGGTGGAACACAAAGAGGACAGGAGTGGATTGCTGTTGGACTTAGGAGTGTCGCCTCTTTCTATCTGTATTAAATTCAGTGGAGGCATCAATAGTTTCATAGAATTCAATATCAAGATTTTTTTCCAGGCTGAGGAAGATCTCAGAGGCTTTTGATGCACGTTCATTCCAAGCCCAAATCCAGGGACCTTTACCAGCCCCTCTACTGATCTTGTAGTTTGGTGAAAAATAGTGGCACAGTTAGAGGGGGTGCAAAACACTAAACAGAGTTTGACTCTTCTGGCCCAGAATGGCTCCAGAGGGTAGGAGGGGCGGCTTGCACACCATGGTGAGACTCCCTGCAAAACTTAGTGCTTTGCACCCCCTAGAATGGAAGCCACCCTGGATTGAAGCCTAGGTTGATAGACTGAAGCCGCCCTAACCCCAGTTGTTCTGCATGAGTAGAATATTTCATCTGCATCAGAAACAAGCCCAGCAGTAAGCAAAAGAAAATCCATAGCACGGCAAGATTCGCAAAAATTAATGGTATCTTGAAATAATAACTTAGTAAATAATTGAACAGCTAAAGCATTGAGCTGGAAACCTGCAGATGGGGTCCTTGAGCCTGATTAGCTTATTTACACCTCTCCAGATCTTGATTTATTCATAAAGAAGTTCCAACAGACAAACAAAACACATGGTTTGCTCATGTGTTTCTTTGGGAGTTTAAAAGGGATTGCTTTTTAATGCCTCACTCCTTGAAATGGAAATACATCCAAGGCCTTTCTGCAGATTGGGATCATTGAAACGCACTTGTGTAGCTGTTGCTTTCTTGCCACAGCACTCTGTTTCCTAAAGCAACAGCCTTTGTCATTCAACAGCTAGATTTATTCACAAAAGGCCTATTTAGCAAGAGGGCTTTCAGTGAGATGAATGTTTTCTGTCTATTTTTTCCTGTCTGCGGTCTAGTCTGTCAGCAGGCTTGAGCACAACTGGGCTTTTTCAAGCAGCCTACAAGCAATTGCAAAATCCAGGCCCTAGTGCAAATGTGAACGAAGCCCAGATGCACAGAAGCAACTGAAGTTGATCACAGAAGGAGGAAAATGCTAACATAGAAGGTAGTGCACCATTAATACAATGGTCTGAAATCTGAACAGGCAACTGCGTTTCTCGGAAAATCTTTAGTTCTGCATCAGGGATGGATTCCAGATGAAAATTCTCATAATCTCCAGCATCCCCTTGAAATATTTCACAATTTTCTTTTGTTTGTTAAGAATCCGAAGGGCATGTGCCCCCCCCATCCCTGAGCAAACTTGAGCATAAAGCATCAGTTTTATACCCCAATCAGAAACAACCACATTGTAAAGCAGTTCACACATACCTCGGTCTGTACTTCACATACTACCTTTGTGTGGATTGTAAAGCTGCACATTCTTTACATGAGAATGTAAAGGAGGTCAGGTCTAGAGGGTAGAGCCTCCATTAGCCCGAAGGTAACATCTGAAGGTCGACAGTTTGTGGCCACCAGCGAGAAGCAGCTGACAAGCTGAGCTGAGTTTTTCCACCTGCTCTTTGGTGTGAGCGAAGAAGCGTCTTGGCTGCCCTTCAAGTGAGAGATGAAGGAGCTGCTTGTCAGTCAGCCTAGGATGCAATTGGGGGGCAGAAGTGAGACCAGACCGTAAAAGATCCGTCTGAAATGTTGTGCGGTTCTTGAAAGATAAGAACCTTTCTGTTATTGTAAAAATCCCCTCGGGGGTTTAGATAGCCTGTCTATGTGAACCGCCTTGAAGTATATAAATACCCAGTATTATGATGATGATGATTCCACAATTCCCCTCTGTTTGTCATGTTGTCTGATCTGTGTGTGAAAAGCCTGAGATTCAGTAGTGTAGTTAGAGGGGGTGCAAAGAACTAAGTTTTGCATGGCGCCTCATCGCAGTGCGCAAGCAGCCCCTCCTCCTTCGGAGCCATTCAGGGCTGCTAGAGCAAAACAGAGGCATACGCCTAGTAGCAGACCCTAATCTAGACACATTAGGATTCACAGCCAAGGCCTATGCATATCTACTCAGCTCCAGTTTAGTCAATGGGGCTTACACCCAGGTAAGTGTGCATAGAATTGCAACCTCACCACGTGAGGGAGAGCGGCTTTAACCCATTATCTCACTCCAAGTTCTGCTAGAACTTACCTGTTTTCACTCATTGTCCCAATTATATTCTGTCTGATGAAGAGTTTTGCTTAAAACATGGAGTATGTTTGCCTGGAAAATAAAGCATTCCTAGCCCTTGTGACTTTGACTTTTTTTCCCCCTTGCCTGCCTCTCTGACATCACCATGCTTGAGACAGCTATGTATGTGACCATCCTGCCATCGCACTGTGTGGCAATTGGACCTCCAGTGGACCGGAACCAGTGCAAGTCAGAATGCTCTTGATGATACAAAAGCTGTTGACCAGCTGAGGGAGATGTGGCACCTCTCTTCTGGTACATAAGATTTGGGTAATTTAAGACAGTGGAGCACTGTGCAGTAGGAAGCTGTACAGGGAGTGGGACCGGCAATTTTCAACCAATATGCAGAGGTACACTGGTGTGCCATGAAAGGTGGAAGTCTGGAGCACAGTGGCTGAAAATCACTGAAAAACTCTTCCAGGTTCTGCAGCTCTGGGGGGGGGGGAGGGGAGGAAGAGGGCCAGACTATTGGTTACCACAGACAGTTGCCCTAGAAATAGAGCTGCAGGACCCCAAAGAGTCTCCAGTAAGCCAGAAGTGACATCACAAGAGGGAAAGACCATAGAGAAAACCAGGACATGTGGTGCAGGGGTAGAAGGTGAGGCAGAACTCTCCAGAGTCCTCCAAAAAGCACCACTGTCACAGAAATTGTGAGTGTGCAAACACTCACAACTCAAGCGTTCCAGCGTGTGCGATTTGTGAGTGTTTGCACATTCCCAGCTTTGGCAGCGGCAGCGCTTTTCAGAGGACTCTGTTGGGGCGGTTCTGCTCACCTGCTGCCCCCATAGCACACGCTTGTGGTGGAGATCATAGAGGTTGGTGTGCCATGAGAATTAAAATGTTGAAGACAGCAGTTTTATTATTAACAGACCATTGGTCCATGATATCCGTCCAGTGTGGTCCACTCTGATAGGTACCAGCTCTCCAAGTCAGAGGCAGAGAAAACTTTCTTAGATCTGCTCCTTGGGATCTTTTTGCTATGATACTGGAAATTAGAACTTTCTCCTTTGCATAAGGAGCACTGTGGGTCCTCCTACTTATCTATGTATGGGCCAATGCAAAGTACAGTGCAGGTAATGTAAAGGTTTTCCCAGTGGCGTAGCTAGAGGAGGTGCAAAGCACTAAATTTTCCAGGGAGCCTCACACAGCATGCAAGCAGCCCCTCCTCCTCCCCTTTGTAGCCATTCCAGGCCATAATAAGAACAGCTGTACATCTCCATTGTGCCCCTCCCAGCCAGAATGTCTCTGAAGGAGAGGGGGAGGGGCTGCTTGCATGCTGCAGTGAAGCTCCCTGCAAGACTTAGTGCTTTGCACCCCTCTAGCTATGCCACTGCTGTTAGGAATGGGCTGTGGTTGCTCAGTCATGCAGGGAAATAAAGCTAAGACAACTAAAGTGTTGTTCAGTGTTTGCACAGCTTCAAATGTAGTATCTTAGTTCTGTAAGTATTTCCATAACCCTGTCAGTTAAACCAATATTATGTACCAGCTGCGGGTGATAGAGAGAGGCGAAGGGATAGTGGATTGCCTGTGGC
The DNA here is from genome assembly GCF_035046505.1 of Tiliqua scincoides. Classification (NCBI taxonomy): domain Eukaryota; kingdom Metazoa; phylum Chordata; class Lepidosauria; order Squamata; family Scincidae; genus Tiliqua; species Tiliqua scincoides. The sequence goes on along the minus strand of NC_089823.1, from coordinate 238,978,441 downwards.
CACAACCTACTGGGATCAGGGCTTAGCGGTCACGGCTTAGCACAAACCATCAAGGATTCAGCTCACAGCTCATTCTCTTAGTCGGAAATTGTATTGAAATAGTTGATCCTTCATGGCACGGAGATGGGTTCTGCTCCCTCCTGATACATCCTCTTGGAGTAGTGAGGGGAGAATGTGGGAAGAAGCATGCTGGGGATGTTGTGCTTTGAAATGAGATGCCCTTTCTGTAAGATCCAGGTTGGAGGGAAGTGGAAATGTCTGTCCTGTAAGATCTTGGTTGGTGGGAAATGTGTAATTGTCTGAAGAAGGCAGAGGACTGTTCAACCAGTCAGGAATAAAACTGACAATTTAGACACCAGTGTGGGATGTTCCTGCTCTGGAAATCAAAAGGGAGTAACCCATAGGGTGGCCTGTTATCTGATGATTTGGGGGTGGGGAGTGCTGAAAGGACAGAGACCAGGTGCTGTACCTGAGAATTAGAAGCTACATGGGGTAGCAATTGGGGGGGGGGAATGGCTCAGCAGAACTTTTGTTGGCAACCTTCAGTCTCAAAAGACTCTGGTATCGCGCTCTGAATGGTGGTTCTGGAACAGCGTCTAGTGTGGCTGAAAAGGCCGATTCGCCTTAGGAGTGGACCTCAACAGGTGGGAAACCCTGGCCTCTGAGCTGCCCGCTTGGAGGCAGGCTGTGCAGCATGGCCTTTCCCAACAGAACTAAGGCTATTTGATTGAACTGGATGAAAATTGAATTTAGCTATAGAAGTGGGAGAGGTGAGCCTGTTAAACTGTGAGCCTGAAGTGCAGCAGAATGCTTTGTCTGTTTGAACACCGGCCCTGCATGGCAGGACTCTAAGAATTTACTCGTGAAGAAAGTAGTTTGTTGTTTTCTGCTGCCTTTAAAATGTTTGTACAGTATCTCACTCACTGGTTGCAACCCCAGCTTGTGGAGTAGAGGGATTTCCTGTTACTTCCTAACATGGAAAAGCTGTAATAAACATTTTCAATAAATTGCTGGTGTGTGTGCTTCTTGGTTGAGCAGAGGGAATGGGGCTACTCCAAGGAACCCTTGGAAAGTTTGAGTAAATTACCCAATAACCTGGTGATTCCCCTTCTTCTGCCTGAGCCCTGGGGCAGAGAGGCACAGGCAGGCAGGGGGAGGTGGGTGCACTTGGCAGCTTGCCAAGTGGACAATGTTGCAAGAAGGTGGCAGTCAGACGCATCAGCCAGGGGAACTATGTAAATTGCAGTCCAGTTGCCTGGAAGATCCTGGATGCCTCTTGGGCCAACAAAGTTACACTACAAAAGGACATTGAAGTAGTGCACAGTTCTAGTTCTCAGGAGCATTCAGCGTTGAAGAACCTTTCCCAGAGGTGTTGAGCCTTGGTATTAAGCACTGGGTTCTGACCTACTGAGGGCACAAGCCTAACCAGGTCTACTCAGAAGTAAGTCCTATTTTGTTCAATGGGGCTTACTCTCAGGAAAGTGTGTTTAGGATTGCAGCCTGAGTTCATAGACTCTAAACTTACACAATCAGTGGTCAGGAAGATTATCAAGGACTCTGCTGGGCCTTGGGTGTTTTTCTTTTCATGTATACGTTAGTATAGGAGTGCCAAGTAGAAAGATGGAATGACCAGAAAATGTATACCCAGGACACTTTGAAACATAAACTTTATTGCAAGAAAGAATTAAAAATAGCACATCAGAGTGACTTGCTACTTTGAGGAGTGGGTTGATGTGTCATGAAGAATTAGTCAGAAATCACAAACTCAGGGAAATTGTGTACAATTGAAACTGAATGTTTTATTAAAACAATTTCAAAATCAAGCTGAATTTGTGTGTGTGTGTGTGTGTGTGTGTGTGTGTGTGTGTGTGTGTGTGTGTGTGTGAGTGAGTGAGTGAGTGAGTGAGTGAGTGTTCATTTTACCTTAACAGTATATTATACATTACAGTCTTCAGCTCCTGACGTGACGGGAGTGGGGTTAAGAGAAAGACTTGAGGTGGGCCTGGGGGGTGGGGGAAGAAAGAGCTAACAGGATGTGAATGTCTTCCAGAAGAAATTCTTGCATCCAGCTTTGCGTTCTCTGGGGGCCAGAGCCGGGTTCAAGTTGGCTGATCTCTCCAGCTCCAGCCTCACTTCGTCTTGCTCCGCACCGCGGGACAAATCATCTGACTCCAGGGCCTCATTTTCTGTCTGGCTGTTTTCTGAGAGCAATTCTGCCAGGAAGTACTTGGCCAGTTCCTTGGGAGAAAAAGAAGAAGCACAGTCTCTTATTAAAAATATATTCAATTTTGTTGTGTGAACCAACAGGAAAGGAGGTGACACTTCACGAGCAAGTGAATTTCATTAGGGTTCTTGTGCTTATTTGGGGTGCGTATGTAGGTATGATTTTTTTTTTTTTAGCATTTGAGATGCCATAATTCCATATTGAAACTTTGTGATTGATTTGTAAACTTCTCCTTCCCACTGTCATTCATTTCATTTCCCACTCACTTCTGTGGCAGACTGCTGGGCTTCTCTTTGATTCTTCTCCCTTTTACAAACTGTTTATAAGGAACAAAAAAAACCAGCAAAGCTCCTCTTGGTGTTGACCTCCTGGTCGCCACCTGGCTACTTCTCACAATGCCCCAGATGTTGCATTGGTCAAGGACACTGAGCAGAGAAACATGGCAGTCCCGGGAGGTAACTGGAGGAGTTTTATCACTTCTTTCATAGGGTCAAATTGTTAACTTTAAGGGATGATAGCCCTCCCCCTTTTAATCATGAAAATGAATGAGGCACATGTGCCATTTGACTCATTTAAGCCCCAGGGGAATTCTTTTCAGGATGCATGGAAATTGGCCCAGTTCAGGTCCCAAACTTATCCAATTTTCCAGCATTGTTGCAGTCACAATGGAGCCTGGATCCACAAAACCCAGACAAGTCTCTCACAAGCTGGAAGTGACATCACAAGAGGCAAAGACCTTAGAGGTCAGTGTGTCATGAGAAAAAAAATGTAGAAAATTGCTGATTTAAACAATGAAAAGTTCTGAGATGCCCCCTTACATACAAACAGATTTAATGTGGCAAGGAGCATGACTGGACTGGACTGTTGTGTGAAGTGCTATCTTCAGTGGGCAGATTAGATGTGCACTTGGATGCAGCTGGGAAAAATCATCAACAGTAGAGCCGTACAGCCATGAAATGCTTCTGGAGTTGGTACACGAAAGGTGGGCTCTGTAATGTCCAGGTAAACAGGTTTTTGTACAAAAACCAACAAAGTGTTCTGCCTCCCCTATAATACTTTGGGAAATTTGGAATATCTTGTCAATAAACCTGTCCTTAGAAATTATTATTTTTTATTCCACCCTTCAAGGTGATGGAGAAGGTCATTCCCTTCCCATTTTATTCCCACAATAACCCTGTGCAGGAAACCAGCACATCACACACACCCCGATAGACCGGGTGGTGGGCGTGGTGATGTATCATCGCCTTGCCCCACTGGTTTTTTGGTTGTACCTTTTGGTAGAACAAAGCTATTTCAACATGGTTTGTTTCATCACATTCTGCTGGGAATTATACATCGAATGGTATATAACATGATGGTACTATTCCTACAAACTGCGATTTTGGTCACTAGTGGTGTCACACACCCCCGTGCAGCCTGCACCCTCTGTACCCCCTAGCGTGACTGCCTGTGAGAAACTCTCGGACAAGTCTGTGCAGTGGGGAGAAATACCCATCTCAAGACAACAGAGCACAGACTGCTCAATGCTGGGAGCAAACCAATGGTCTTGCCCATTGCCTTTATTTCCTGGTTGAAGGAGGAAAGGTTTGCCAATAACTATGATGCAAGCTAGCTAAATAGAATCTCCATGTACAGAGGCAATGTGTCTTTGAAAAACAGATGCCAGGGACAAACAGTGGTTAAAGGTGTTGCCTTAATACCCTACTTAAAGCTTTCCAGAGGCATCTTGCTGGTTGTGGCTGGCAATGAAATACTGGACATGGTTGATTCTGGTCTGCCCCACTAAGGTAGTACTTCTCATGCCCTCCTCCAGATGCATTCATTGCAACCTCCACCTCAAGCCTCCATTGAATAGGTCTGAGCCCAAAGCATCATGCTCTCTATTCAATCAAGAGCTGAATAGGTTTCTTAAAAGGCCAAAACCCACTTCATACGTGGGGTAGCTTAGGGCACAATCCTATGCATGTCTATTCAGAAGTAAGTCCTAATATGTTCAATGGGGCTTACTCCCAGGGAAGCGTTAGCCAACTAAGGACCTAATCCTATCCAACTTTCTTGTGCCAATGCAGCCCTAAAGTAAGAGAACAAAAGTTCCCTTACCTTGAGGAGGCCTCCCTGACTGTCCCCCTCCCCACAGGATGCAGTGCGCCCCTGTTGGCACAGCTGCATCAGCCCTAGAAAGTTGGATAGGATTGGGCCCTCAAATGTTTAGGCACCTAAAAAATGGACAGGGTGGCTATGACAAGCATATCGTATCGTACAGACGCAATGACCAACAACTCCAGAGTAGTTTACAGATATACAAGATATACATTTAGTATATACAGAGTAGATATACATTTAGTAGCAAACAATAGTTTTCTGCAGCTTAATATGTGAAACAGCTCTGTCTCCTTGCCCTAAGGAGCTGCCCAAACAAAGATGGGCAAGGATGGATTGTGCCCTAACAGAATATCCTTACTGGAGGCTCAGTGCTCACTTTCAATTAGAAGCAGAGAGAAGAAATCCTCCATATCGGATTGGTTGATGAACTTGGAAGGGATCTGATTTTCTCCATAGAATATGTTTTGGCTCGCTTGCTTGAGTTACCTGCAACTATCTTTACTGTAGATGGCATAGCTTATTGCTACCTGCTGCAAATCATTGCTTGGGGCACACAGTATTCTGCATTATTTGGGTTGTTGGGACATGGAGAGCTGATGGCTGAAAAAAAAAAAAGATGGGCTCCAGAGTCATCTGTAACTTTTCTGTCCTTGGAGTTTATGAAGCACTGTATGAGACCTTCACCACCTTGGACAGTAACTGTGATCATAAAGCCTCTGTGATTATTGTTGCACATACATACAGTACAGGAATGGATCCAAGGGGTGGATTAAAACTGCTGCCTGTATGGTGACTTTTCTCCTTCATCACCATAGGAGCCATAGGAAACTGGCAGGGGTCTGGTCTAGAGGGTAGAGCCTCCATTTGCCTGAAGATTAACATCCACAAGGTCGCCAGTTCGAGGCCACCGGCACCGTGCAACCTTGAAGCAGCTGACAAGCTGCAGCTGAGCTGTTCCATCTGCTCGGAGCGTGGGAGGATGGAGGCCAGAATGTCAAACCAGATCGGAGTGTAACACCTTGAATGTAGTGGTTCTTGAAAGAAAGAACCTTCTTTCAATTTGTAAAAATCCCTGCGTGGATTTAATAAGCCTGCCTATGTAAACCGCCTTGAATAAAGACCAAGAAAGGCGGTATATAAATACTGTATATTATTATATATTATATTATTATCCAAAGAAGCCCATCACAGAGTGGTCTCTGAGGCCATCACCTCAGGCGTAGCTAGAGGGGGTGCAAAGCACCAAGTGTTGCAGGGGGCCTCACCGAAGCATGCAAGTGACCCCTCCCCCTCGAAGACATTCTGGGTGGTAAGTGCAAAATGACTGGCCATCACCTTTATTTACCAGGATAATTTATCCAGCTTATTGACAGTGTCCCACACAGAGAGCAAATGTGGCACCGAGGCGCAGGGCCTTTTCTGTTGTAGCACCACATCTCTGAAACATCTGAGGACAGCTTCTTTTTTATATGGTTTCCAGTGGAGGTTAAAAATACATGTGTTTTGCTTAGCAGTTGAGGAGGGAGGAGGTACCTCCTAGAGATGCTTTTTTTATCTTTGGCTACTACTTTTATGTTATTTTTTTGTATGTTGTTGCTGTGTTTTATTTTGTAATCAGCTCCGGTATCAATTTTTATCTGTTTTTAAGGTTTTAATGACTTTTATTCATAGGTATCTATTTTTATTCTTATGGTGTGCACCACCTTGAGCATAGGAAAGGTGGTATATAAATCTTCTAAACAACAACAAAAAAATGAATGAATGAATGAAGGGCCAGCTCTAACAGGTCACTGCATTGTCTGAACTCCGGTGGCTACAGTGCAGCAGCCTTGCTAGGACTGCAATATGTGAGATGCCATCATGCACAACCAAGGCACTGCCAAAAATGCTAGCAGCAGCAGCTGAGTGACAGTGGCCTTCAAAGATGTCCAGCTGCTGGTAAGTTGGTGCACAGAGTGGGTGCTGGTGGGTGGTTGACAGGGGAAGAGAGTGGGAGTGTAGGGAGTGGGAAAGGGTGGTTATTGACGGCAGCAGCTCTGCCAATATTCCATCAATCCACCTCCCTGGGTCCACTCAGTGTTGCACCAGCCAAGACCTGGTCCAGGTCTAATACAGAAGCAGAGGCTTAGTATTAGATGGCTCCCACCCCATCCCAGCAGGATGCAACTGCTGCAAAGTGTGCAGGGTGGACAGGGAGTAACATGGAACCACCCTGAACCAAGGTATGTGTGGACTATCTGTTTACAACACAGTGAGCAAAGCTCCAGGAGCCCAGCTTATTGGAAAGTGCCTCTCAGTCTTGCCATCTGGCAGCGCCAAAGAGTGTGTGTACCCCTAACACAGCCGCCCCCTGAAACACTTGGGATCCTCAATGTCTTTAGTTCTTTAGGGCTAACGTAGTAACAGTGGTGTGGACATTCCTGAAGGCTGCCATCCCAAACACCGAAACTAGCATGGAAGTGAACTCAGTCTCAAGCAAGTGAGCGTGGTGAAACTGAGTCCAGGAGAGGGGGAAAGAGAGATTTTTCAGCACCCTGGAGAGCTCCACAAGACCTTAGACCGCCTTGGACAGTGAACTGTCAGGAATGAAACCAGGGATGTGTGTGGGGCTAGGGAGGCAGGTGAGGCAGAGCCTCCCCACTGAAGTCCTTCCAAAAGCGCTGGCGCTGCTGCTATGTAAGGTGTGCAAGTGGAGTGTGTGGAGTGCTTGCACACCTCACACAGCAGCCGTGCTTTTCGAAGGATTCCAGCAGGGAGGCTCTGCCTCACCTGCCTCCCCACCCACAGCATGTCCCTGAATGAAACTACAGCCATCTTTTCTAGTATAGTTTTTGTTCTGTTTCTTAATTTTTTTTGAAGGCTGAGATGAGAACACCTTGACAATCATAAGAGTAGCTGTATGTTAAGAGCCTGTGCATCTCATTCATCTTTCTAACTACTTAGTAAGTGTGTGCCCCATTTTTTGGTCCTGCGGATTAGAGTCTGGATACGGTCAGCCATTCTGGATCCCACCAAAGTCCCACTGGGTCCAACCGTGGTTGGCAGAAGCCCACAGGCGAAGGGTCAAGGTTGCAGAGGCCCTGATGTTTCGTCCCCAGCTCCCGATATTCAGAGAGAACCGTCGCCTCTGAGCAGGGAGGTCTCATTTCATGATCGTGGTGAACAGGAGTGGCAACATACGAAGGCGGAGTCCCTGTGGGGGCCTGGAATCCACCTTGCACATGCTCAGAGGCACTCCTTACTGCTCCTGCTCTGGGCATTGTAAGGAGGGCCTGGAGTTCAGCAGGCAGCCTTCCAACTTCAGTCCAAAGTCCGGCTGCCTTGCCCGAAGAGGAACTCTGGGGTTCAAGCCTGCCTAGAAATCCCATCTTCTGCTCCCCTCACCCTAGGGGGTCTATGTAGTCACTCAATGTGACAGGAGGCTTCAAGGTGGGGGGCACACATCAATGCCTGGAGAGCGAGAGCGAGATGATGGCATAGAATCTGCCGCTCGAGAGGCACACGGTGTGACTCGGGATGCCGCTGGAGCAGTGGCGTAGCTCGAGGGGGTGCAAAGCACTCAGTTTTTCAGGGAGCCTCATCGCAACCTGCAAGCGGCCCCTCCCCTTCCAGGTGGGGGGAAGCAAAACAGAGGCTTATGCCTGGCCTCTAACGGGATGGGCCCCTGGCACATTGAGGTGAGGCTCCCCGCGAAACTTAGTGCTCTGCAGCTGCGGTGTGGCTCCCTGCGAAACTTAGTGCTTCGCCACTGCTCCGGAGAGAGGGCAGAGGGGGGCAGTGCCTTCCAGCCCTGCTGGGGCTCCGAGCGAGGAACGGAACCCCAGACCTTCGACCCACCAGGGCTCACCTCAGACCTGCCCTCGGCTGCCCCGGGGGCCTTCCTCCCTGCCCAGCGCCCCCTCCGCTCCCCGGGCCCGTACCTGCTTCCCCGCGGCGGCGGCCAGCGACTTCTGGAGGAACTGCCGGAGGCGGGGGTCCGAGGGCGCGGCGGCCACGCTGCTCAGCGCCAGGGCCACCGAGGCGAGCAGGGCGAGCGCGCACTGGAGACGGCTGGTCAGCATCTTGGCCGAGCCCGCTGGAGCGCTGCTGCGATGGGTTCTCTTCCGGGGGGGGGGGTGCTGCTCACGGCGCCGCTCCTCGCTTCTGGGATCTCCACCGGCACCCCCCTTTATAAACCCTTTTGCTGACGTCAAGGAAGAGCCCCCCTCCCGCCAAAAGGAGCCGGCGCTTTAACGCCCCATTAAGTGCGCAGATCCATCACCCCGAAGTGACGGGGTCGACACGTGTCTGGGGTGGAGGGGGGCTTGGAGGGGGCGGGGGGCGAATTCCAGGGGGAGGATTCGGGAGTCAGCGCGACGCCTCCTCCTCCCCGTCTCTTCACCTCAACAGTGGCATAGCTGGGGGGGAGGCACTAAGTTTTGCAGGAAGCATCAGCTCAGCCTGCAAGCGGCCCCTCCGCTTCAGAGCCATGGGGGGACAAAACGGAGGTGCGCGGTGTGGCTCCCTGAAAAACTTAGTGCTTTGCCCCCCCAAGTTACGCCACTGCCCCCCAAATACACCTGGGGGGAGATTGCAGCAAAAATTTTCCGTTCAGACCAGACACGCGTCCCTTGTCACTTGGGGGGGGGGCTTCATCCAGGGCAGGGGGGCTGAGTAGCTGCCTCGCCGGAACAGTGTCGGAGGTGGAAGAGCCGGCCAGGTGCAACTGCCAGAGGGGGAGATGCGACGGCTCTTTACACTCTCACATAATACCAGAACCAGGGGACATCCACTAAAATTGAGTGTTGGGCGGGTTAGGACAGACAAAAGAAAATATTTCTTTACTCAGCGCGTGGTCAGTCTGTGGAACTCCTTGCCACAGGATGTGGTGCTGGCGTCTAGCCTAGACGCCTTTAAAAGGGGATTGGACGAGTTTCTGGAGGAAAAATCCATTATGGGGTACAAGCCATGATGTGTATGCGCAACCTCCTGATTTTAGGAATGGGTTAAGTCAGAATGCCAGATGTAGGGGAGAGCACCAGGACGAGGTCTCTTGTTATCTGGTGTGCTCCCTGGGGCATTTGGTGGGCCGCTGTGAGATACAGGAAGCTGGACTAGATGGGCCTATGGCCTGATCCAGTGGGGCTGTTCTTATGTTCTTATGTTCTTATGTTCTTATGGCTGGGGGGCGGGACCGCTGGAAACTCCTGGGGCGCGCCAGGTTCTTTCCTACCGCCCTAAACCTCTTTGCTCGGAAGCAACTCCCCTGGGCTGCACTCCTAGCCACTCTTCCCTGCTGGGAGTAAGTATCACGGCACTTACTTCTGAGTAGACAGGTAAAGGATTGTGTGTGCCCCTTTCATCTCAATGGGATTTGTTTCCAAGTTCGTTGGCCTGAAAGTCTCGCTGTTTCGGTTGTCCCGCGGAGAAAGAAGGAAGGCACGTTCCGCAGCAGAACTTTCCCTGGATCGGGTCCTTTGTTTTAACGCCCTCCCCCCGCCCTGGAGCACCGGCGTGCTTCGGTCCTCTTCCAAACACTTATTGCTGCAAAACCGAATTTCATTTCGGATTCAGAGTGCAATCCTATGCACACTTCCCTGGGAGTAAGCCCCGCTTAATTCAGTGCGCCTTGCTTCTGAGTAGACCTGCCTAGAATTGGGCTGTCATTCACCGGGCTCCCCACGCGCTGGGGTCCCAATGGGTTCACGTTCTCGCCACCTGTGCAGCACGACCCGTTGGCTGTCTACTCAGAAGTAGGTCCTACTGCGCCCGGTGGGCGCTTCCTCCCGCACAGGGTTGCAGGTGAAGGAGCGAACGAGCGGAGGCGAAATCCAGCCTTGGGCTTTCTTTCAGCCCCAGCAAGTTTACTCGGAAGTAAGCCCGACTGAGTTCGAGGGGACTCCGATTCCCCAGAAATGGTGCCCAGGTCTACTTAATGTTTCTTTGGGAACGCAAAGGGAAAACCTCAGGCGGGAGGGGGTATGTGCGGGGAGTCGGTGTGTGGGAAGGGATCCAACACGGGGGTCGATCTGCGCCTGTCGCGAAGCTCAGTGCGGGGCTGGACACGGGGTGGCCCCCCTGCGCTGGCTCAGACCCCCAGCCTCTCCGTGGCGTGGCGTAGCTAGAGGGGGTGCAAAGCGCAAGCCAGCAAGCGGCCCGTTTGGCTCCGAAGGGAGGGGAAGGGGTCGCTTGCAGGCCGCGGTGAGGCTCTTTGCAAAGCGTAGTGTTTTGCACACACCCCCCAGCTATGCCGCTGGTCTCTCCTCCTCAAACCAACATGCTGCACTTGGGCTGGATCGTGCCCAGTCATTGAGAGGCGGGGGAGGCCTCTTTGGGGGCTCAACCCGCGCGCCCCTCCGAACTGAGCCCCCTCCCTCGAATGAGGAAGGCGCCCCCGCTTTGCGGGTCTTGGGGGAGCCCCCGCTCTCGGGCAGGGGTCTTCGAGCTCCGGGCTGAGGCCAGCGTGCGCAGCGCCTTTCTCAGTCGCGTCCACGGAGCTCCAGCGGGCCGCCCGAGTCAGTGCGCGGCATCGCAGCCTTGTGCGGCCGACGTGCGTTGGGTGGGAGGCAGGGGAGGCCCTGCCTCCCCGTCCAGCTCACGTCCCTGGTGCTCACTCATCTGGCCGGGGCATGGGCTGCAGGGGCCTTGCTCGTGAGCCAGCGTGCACACGACTCTCAGCGAGTCCGTCAGGCCTGGATCTGACTTGGACTACTCGGGAGTAGGGAAACTGATGGCCCCAAGTGGCAGAACCTTCACACTCCCTGGCAGACAAACTTCCTGGAAGGAAAACGCCTGCGGGGGCGGGGGGGGCGCAGCAGGGGAAAGCCCACCGTCCAGTGAGCACCAAATTCCCAGCACCCGGTTTCTTTCATTAACGAAAAGTCCCCTGAGCGCCGTCGCTGGGCTCGTCCCAGCAGCTGCTGCGGCCCACCGAGCCGCGCGTTCGCCAGGGGGGCCCCTGGAGGTCCTCTAGGCGTCCCGGAGCTGGAGCCGCGCAGCTGCCACGAGCGTGGGGGAAATCCGCGCAAGGGCAAGCGGGACGAGAAGCTCCGGTACGCAAACGCCACGCGGCCCTCGCACCCTCTCTCTGTCCCCGGCCAAGTTCTTTTGCCCACTTCGGGTGGGGCGGATGGCTGCATCAGTGGCGTAGCTAGAGGGGTGTAAAGCACTACGTTCGGCAGGGAGCCGCATCGCGGACTGCAAGCGGGCTCTCCCCCTCCCTCTCGGAGCCATTCCGGGCGGGGGAAGTAAAACGGAGGGGGAGGGGCCGCTCGCACGGTGCAGTGAGGCTCCCTGCAAAACTTAGTGCTTTGCACCCCCTCTAGCTTGTTGTTGGCAACCTTCAGTCCTGAAAGACTCTGGTATCGCGCTCTGAAAGGTGGCTCTGGAACAGCATCTAGTGTGGCTGAAAAGGCCGATTTGGGAGTGACAATCCCTTCCACACCGGGAGCAAGTGTAGTCTGTCCCTGGTCTGTCTCCCTGGCTATGGGCCTTCCTTCTTTGCCTCAGTCTGTTGGCCAAGTGTCTCTTCAAACTGGGAAAGGCCATGCTGCACAGCCTGCCTCCAAGCGGGCCGCTCAGAGGCCAGGGTTTCCCACCTGTTGAGGTCCACTCCTAAGGCCTTCAGATCCCTCTTGCGGATGTCTTTGTATCGCAGCTGTGGTCTACCTGTAGGGCGCTTTCCTTGCACGAGTTCTCCATAGAGGAGATCCTTTGGGATCCGGCCATCATCCATTCTCACGACATGACCGAGCCAACGCAGGCGTCTCTGTTTCAGCCCGACTGGGGCATACATACATGCTGGGGATTCCAGCACGTTCCAGGACTGTGTTGTTTGGAACTTTGTCCTGCCAGGTGATGCGGAGGATGCATCGGAGGCAGCGCATGCAGAGACCGTGGTCTTGTGTAAGGTTTCTATTTAAAACACACACACCCATAGCACAGGTGGAAGGTGCCCACTGGGTCTTTGTCTCCGGCAGGGACGTGCGGTGGGTGGAGAGGCAGGTGAGGCAGAGCCTCCCCAACAGAATCCTTTGCAAAGAATCCATGGGAGGCGTGCAAGCACACACAACGCAGGTGCTTAGCACGGAGAGCCCACAGAGCGTGCGCCTCCCGTGGCTGCGGCGGTGCTGTTCAAAGGCCTCCCCACTCACTGCGCGTCCCCGGCCTCCGGGACGGGCCACCCTGTCCAGGCGAACCTGACAGCCCCAAGCGCGTGCCCCCAGTTCGGTGCCCTGCTCTTTCCAGTGAGCCCTGCACGAACCACGGGGGAGGGGGGGGGCTGCTTCCTCCCAGGAAGGGGCGGCCTGAAGCCGCAGCTTCTGGCTCTGGCCCCTCCGCTGGAAAACTTAAAAGGCTCCGGGCAGGGAAGGAAGCTGCGCCTCCCCCACGAGGGAGCAGAGGAGCCACCAGAGCCGGGGTCAGGTGGCAGGCGAGAGCCCGGACAGCAGATCCCGAAGGGCTCCCATTTGCTCGCCTGCAGCCCAGTCCCGAGCGTGCCTACTCAGAAGTAAGTCCCACTGAGTTCAGTGGGGCTGACTCCCAGGAAAGCATGCAGAGGACTGCAGCCTTAGCTACGTATGTCAATGTCAGTCTCCTCTGCCGGAGGGGGAACCGTTCGGAATAGCTAGAGGGGGTGCAGAGCACTCAGTTTTGCAGGGAGCCTCACTACAGCGGACGAGCGCCCATTCCAGGAAGCCTGGCCTCCTTTTGCTCTCGCGACTGGGAATGGCGGGGGGGAGGGGCGCTCGCACACCTTGTAAGGCTCTCTGCAAAACTTAGTGCTCTGCACCCCTTCGAGCTACGCCACTGAGAGAGCCTGGAGGGGGGCTCATGCTCATCATCCTCCCTCCCCCTCCCTCTTAACATCCCCTGCCCCCTGAAGCTGCCTGTGAGATGTGCAGGAACCCCTTGGATTCCTCTGCTGGGGGAGGGGGGAAGAGGGTTGCTCCGCCCCTTCCCCAGCAGCACCACAGTGACAACTCAGAGGAGGGAGGAGGAGCTCCTGACAGATGGAGCCCCACTCCTGGGTCAAGGCCCACCCAAACCTGGAGGTTTGCTTCTACTTTTAGGAGAAGAAAATGCCAGTACCTGGCATTGGGCTTGGTGCTGGGCCACTCCCTGCATGTGCCAGCACTCTGGGGCTCTTCAAGACTTGCACCATCAGGCTCTACAGACTCCTCTTAGGAGTGTAAATCTTGGGGTACTGGTCGATCAGCTCAACCCAGTGTGCAGCAGTGGTGAAGAAGGCCAATTCTATGCTTGGGATCATCAGAAAAGGTATTGAGAACAAAACGGCTAATATTAGAATGCCGTTGTACAAATGGATGGAAAGGCCACACCTGGAGTATTTTGTCCAGTTCAGGTCGCCGCATCTCAAAAAAGACATAGTGGAAATGGAAAAGGTGCAAAAGAGAGCGACTAAGATGATTAGTCTTAGTCTCTAAAACTAGGCTAGAGTCCAAGAGACTAGAGGCTGTAGAGGGCCTTTTCAGCCTAGGAAAGAGGCACCTGAGACGCATGATTCTAGAGACAGTCTAGAAAAAAGGCACATGATTGAGACATACAAAGTCATGCAGAGGCTGGAGACAGTGGATACAGATAAGATCTTTTCCCTCTCCCACAACACCAGAACCAGGGGACATCCACTGAAATAGAGTGTTGGAAGAGTTAGGACAGACAAAAGAAAGTGTTTCTTTACCTAGTATGTAATTAGTCTGTGGAACTCCTTGCCACAGGACGTGGCGATGGCATCTGGCCTAGATGCCTTTAAAAGGGGATTGGACCAATTTCTGAAGGAGAAGTCCATCAAGGGAAGCAAGTCATGATGGGAACACGCACCCTCCTGATTTCAGAAGTAGGCTACCTCAGAATGCCAGATGCAAGGGAAGGAACCAGAATTCAGGTCTCTTGTTGTCTTGTGTGCTCCCTGGGGCATCTGGTGGGCCACTGTGAGATGCAAGAAGCGGGACTAGATGGGCCTTTGGCCTGATTCAGCAGGGCTCTTCTTATGTTCTTATGTAAAGGGCTGCAGAGACCAAAAGAACCACAGTTATAGAGAATACTGAGGCTGCAATCCTAATCTCACTTTCCCAGGAGTAAGTCCCACTGAACACAATAGGATTTATTTCTGAGTAGACCTGGTTAGGATTATGCTCTGAGTCAGATAGCCCCAAGAGAAGACAGTTTCATACATTCTTTTGCCAACATTGTTGAGTCTGGATTCACACATGCAGGTCACCTGCACAATGGCCTAGCCAGTCTTTGAGCAATGACATGTGTCAAGTGACACCAGACCTACGTGTTGCAATGCTGTATCCTCTACCTTGAAGTCAGTCCAATAATTGATTTAAAGGCCATCCATTCAATTGCTGGCTTAAGTGTGCTGCAGACCAAGCTGCTCGTGACGTCTCAGCTTCGTTCAGCCATTCCTCAGACGCACTCGCAATGCACACCACCAGCATTTCTGCCTGTTTCTGACCAACTTCCCTTTTCTGCTCTCCTTTGTTATCCAGCAGGTCTATTAGACATCATTATCCATTGATCCAAGAGTCCTTTCCCTGAATTTCAGTAATTGCCCAATACTACCATATGCCTGCACACGGATATTTGCTCAAAGAGCTGTACTCCTGATTTGCATCTTTAATTAAGCAGCTGGAGGTTGGCCAGTCTTATGATTAGCCAAATTATACATGAAATGCGCTCTGGGCATATTACTCAAAAACAATAGCTCTTTATCACATGTAAGTATAATTTCAGGTCAAGCAACACACTCATCAATGCTTGGCAGGGTAATGAATTGAGAGTACAGGAAATGAAATAGATATTGTTGGATCAATAGCACAAGTATTATTTTCCAGCCTCCCCTGATCCATAAACAAGTTGTCCTGAGGATCCAGAGAATTCTGGGAAACAAGGGTGTGCTCAGACTGATATATAGCCTGATATAGCACTAAACTGGAAGTGGAGGGCAGTGAATATTAAGTGCCACGTAACTAATACTACTAAATTCCTCTTTTCTTTCAGTGCTGATGCCCAGTGTGTGGCATGGGCTGCACTATGGTAGTAAACCTGTGCCTGGGCCATACCACTTCAGGCTGCAGGTGGAGGCTGGCGTGGTGTTCGATCTCTTGAACCTTTGCAAGATGCATTTCCCCAAATAGAACATGTCAGAATGATAAGCCCTGGCATGAAAGAGTGTGCCCCTTCAAAGATGGCCCTAGCCTCCAGTCTCCTCTAGGGGAAAGGATGGAAAGGGAGGGGAAATGAGATCTATTTGTTGAACTGGAGATTTCAAATGCATTGGCACAGCTAAAACAAAGGCCAGCCCCCATAAATGCAAGCCCCTCAAAAAAAAAAAATGCTGGGAAGAAATAAATGGAATGGGGTGCAGTCCGTTGGCCCCTTTCATGGGGACAATTCTGGAAACGATTTCAAATAACCAGCTTCAGCAAAAGCCAAGAATCCCACCCCAAGCCACACACAGCGCAAATTTGCACATGCCAGTCCAGTGACACCAGCACATCTCAGGGGAATTTAGTAGGTGGAAAATCTCCTCTGAGTAAGGGGGCATTTGTACCCTTCTCCCATGGAAGGCTCCAGCCTGCACAACAGGCCTACTCTACAGCTGGAGCAAGTCTGCGTTAACCCGTGTCAGTGGATCAGGCCCAGGAGGGGGAGTAGGATGCAGTGCATTCCAGTCTCCCAATCCTGCGCCTTTCAGGGCCTGATTGCCTTCCCCCTCCCAGTGGCATAGCTAGAGGGGTTGCAAAGCACTAAGTTTTGCAAGGAGCCTCACCACAGCATGCAAACAGCCCCTCCCCTCAGAACCATTCTTGATGGTGGAAGCAAAATGGAGGTGTATGCCTCCATTTTGCTCCCACCACCCGGAATGGCTCCAAAGATGAGGGGCTGCTTGCATGCTGCGGTGAGGCTCCCTGCAAAACTTAGTGCTTTGCATCCCCTCCAGCTACACCACTGGATGCCACCTTTCTGCCTATCCATTCCTTTGCTGCTCTGTGATTCCAGCACTGGTTTCCATCACTGGACGTTTCCTATCTGGTCAAGGAGCGGCTACAGGGGACTCAGCCTGAACACAGCGGGGTCAAAGGGTTAAAGTTCTCCTCCCCCACTCTGTGGCTCTGATTCAGATATGATCTTTCACCAGTGTGTGTCATTTTACAAAGAAAAACCAAGCCGTCACATAGTGCTTAGGGCTGCATCTGGTCTGGCTCTTCACCTGGCCTTCCTCATCCCTCTCTTCTTGCTGCTTTCCCTACACTGCCATTGTAAGCTCTTGGGGGCAGGAACATACCCTGCCTTCTTGAAAATCAACAGCCTTGTAAATGGTGGACAGCCAGATTAGGTGCTCCTATTATTATAACAGAAGCAACAAGAAATAATTCCATGCCAGCCAGTGGGCAGCAAAACTGGGCTCAGAATTCTCAAGGCACTCCGGGAGCTGATGGCCCACAAAGACACAGAGCAGGTGTCTGCAGTACTATCAAGGCTGACCCATTGGGAACTTTATAGCAGATTTTTGGTCACACTGAGCTGATCCAGTCAAAAATCACCCTTCCCCACCCCCTTGCAATTCCTCTCTCATGCACTGTCTCCAAATCAGCAGACATGATGATGACCAGACAAACATTTGCTAACTGACAACAACATTCAAATCCTGTACCAGAAAGAAGCTGCTGTTCTTTGTTTAACAACCACACTGGTATTTATGCTTCCCTCCCACTCATCTTCCATTTTAGACTTCTCACAAATCCGTGTCCTACTTTATCCTCTTGAAGCTTTCCTAGAAATCACACCCTATTCTTTGGAAAACGAAAAAAGAGTCAGTCGACTGTGTTGTTTTCACAACAAGGAAGGAAAGGAACTCTGCATATGCTCAGATCTATCCCTTTTTCTTTGTATTTCATGTTCCCAGTTTAAAAAAAAATTACACGTGGTTTCCAGGGATACCACCCATTCACGGCAAATTTATATACAACAATATGCCAGCGCATATCAAGTTAGAATTATCACAAAACCTACCTGTTAACCCCAAGGATTGTAAATGTAGGATTTTCACTGTATACATTCAGTATGTCCACACTGCGAAAACCCAGCCCAGTGTGGCTTTTCACCAGTGCTACCCTGAGTGCGGGTGAAGTACAATGAAGTACAATGGGCATGAAGTCCCCATCTGAATCCCAGAAGTCACATAGGGAAATGCTGGAGATTTTGTTGATGTTCTTAGGCAAGTGTACATCTCACATTCTCAGCCCTCCCTCTTCAGTGAAGTTATTATAACATTTCACCTGTTGGTTATAAAGGTCAGTAGCGCAGCTACAGGAGAGCAGAGCAGTAAGTATTGCAGGCGCTGCAATGCTCTCTGTAAGTGGTGCCTCCCAGTGGCATAGCTAGAGGGGGTGCAAAGCACTAAGTTTTGCAGGGAGGTCACCACACCGTGCAAGCAGCCCAGGACCCTCCCCCTCGCCTTTGGAGACAGGCATTCACCTCAGTTTTGATCTAGTGGTCCAGAATGGCTCTGAAGGGGAGAGGCTGCTTACACAGTGCAGTGAGGCTCCCTGCAAAACTTAGTGCTTTGCACCCCCTCAAGCTACACCACTGGCGCCCCCCCCCCAACATTGGATGTTGTGCGTGCTCTGTCAGCAGGGCTGCATCACAGACAATGTTGGGGGCAGGATTGGGCTGTGAATCACATCAACAAGGAGCTTCAATCTGGAAGCAGCTGCAAGATTTGAGGGAGATCCAGGCCTGGCATCCTCCACAGCCCACTTTAGGTCTTGAGAATTCTCTCACGGCATCATTGACCTTCTTTGTTGCATGTAGACTAAGAGTGGAGGGGCTGTTGGGTGGCTGGAGCTGTGGGTCATCTGCTGGCCTCGGGACCCTAGAGCAGCTTTTGAAAACATTTTTCTTCTCATGGCACATTGACATCTATGGTCTTCACCTCTTACAATATGCTTGTAAGAGGCCACCTGCTTGACCCTTGCCCAGCTTGGCTGATAAGAGCTGCCCGGGTTGGACTGGCTGAGTGGACAGGGAGGGTGTTCAACTCTTACTTGATGGAGGGGACGTTGCCACTCGCTTTGAAACGGGCAGTGGTTCGCCCCCTCCTGAAGAGGACCTCCTTGGATTCCACTGTATTAGACAACTACCGGCCAGTCTCCAGCATCGCATTTCTGGGCAAGGTAATTGAGCAGGTGGTGGCGTCTCAACTCCAGAGGGTCTTGGATGAAGCGGATTATCTGGATCCTTTTCAATCTGGTTTCAGGCCGGGCTTTGGGATGGAAGCCTTGGTCGCCTTGGTGGATGACCTACGCCGGGGACTGGACATGGGGAGTGCGTCCCTGTTGGTCCTGATGGACCCCTCAGCGGCTTTTGATACCGTCAACCATGGTATCCTTCTGGGCCGATTGACCGAGTTGGGAGTTGGAGGCACAGTTTTGCACTGGTTCCGCTCCTACTTGGAGGATCAGTCCCAGATGGTGGTGCTGGAGGATGCCTGTTCAACACCCTGGCCCTTGAGGTATGGGGTGCCACAGGGCTTAATTCTGTCCCCCATGCTATTTAACATCTACATGAAACAACTGGGAGAGGTCATCCGGGGGTTTGGAGTGGGGTGTCATCAATATGCTGATGACATCCAGCTTTATCTCTCCTTTCCTCCAGACTCCAGGGTGGCGGTTGAGGGCCTGGAGCGCTGTCTGGAAGCAGTGAGGATCTGGATGGGGGCTAACAAGCTGAAATTAAATCCGGATAAGACAGAGGCTCTCCTGGTTCGGAAATCCTCGATGCAGGTGCTGGATTATCGGCTTGCGCTGAATGGGGTTGCACTCCCTCTGAAGGAGCAGGTCCGCAGCTTTGGGGGT
This sequence comes from Tiliqua scincoides, assembly GCF_035046505.1. Classification (NCBI taxonomy): domain Eukaryota; kingdom Metazoa; phylum Chordata; class Lepidosauria; order Squamata; family Scincidae; genus Tiliqua; species Tiliqua scincoides. The sequence continues at coordinate 238,959,250 of NC_089823.1, read as the reverse complement.
CCACCTGGACTCGCAGCTGCTCCTGGATTCCCAGGTGGCGGCTGTGGCTAGGGGGGCCTTCACTCAACTTTGGCTGGTGCGACAGCTGTGGCCGTACTTGGATCGTGCAGACCTGGCCACGGTGATCCATGCCACGGTGACATCGAGGTTAGATTATTGTAACGCGCTTTATGTGGGGCTGCCCTTGAAGACGGTTCGGAAACTGCAACTAGTGCAGAATGCGGCGGCCCGCGTGGTTACTGGAGGTAGGCAGTTTGATTCTGTCAGTCCGCTTCTCCAGAGGCTACATTGGCTGCCCATTCATTTCTGGGCCCAATTCAAGGTGCTGGTTTTGACCTTTAAAGCCCTATACTGCTCTGGGCCAGGGTATCTTAGAGATCGCCTACTCCCGTACAATCCGGCTCGTCCTTTTAGGTCATCAGAGAAGGCCTTTTTACAAGTGCCGCCGCCTAGGGAGGTACTTGGGGCAGCAGCAAGAAATAGGGCCTTTTCAGTAGCAGCACCGACGCCATGGAATTCCCTGCTCCCTCTCTTGAAACTTTTCTGCGAGGCCTGAAGACCCTTCTGTTTAGACAAGCCTTCTGAGTTCCTGGCCTTTTAAACATCTTTTAAAATATCTTTTTAACATCTTTTAATATCTTTTTTAACATCTAGTTACAGGCCTGATCCTTTTCCAATTTGCTGCGCTATGCTCTTTTACCTGGTTTTTGTTTTTGTTTTTCTTATCTGACTACTATTTTTATGATCTGTTTTTAAATTATGTTTTGTAATTTGTTTTTAACCTTGTTTGTAAGCTGCCTTGAGTCCCTCCGGGGAGAAAGGCAGGGTAAAAATAAAGTTAATAATAATAATAATTACAATATCACAGCTTCCAGACGACTCTTCTGGGTTTTGTGGCTCTGTTTCTAGGGCAACTATCTTCCTCTGTCAGCTCTGATGGGACACGGGGATGGTGGAATGGGGAGGAGATGAGGTGAGGTCAGCGGATCAGGCCCAAGAAGAAGGTACGATTAAGGTGGCAGCACATGCTGAATCTTGGCCTGATCAGGCCTTTTTGGCCTGATGAATGCGTCAGTATTGCTGGTGCAGGGGTAAAATGTCCCCTTATCCTGAGGAGTCCTCCAGCAGCTGGAAATCCCCCACAGGATGCAACAGAAGCCGCCCCGATGCCCTTGCATCACCACACAGGGATGTAGGTAGGGCTGAGCTGGTAATTACTTCAGCAACCTGTACCGGGTGTGTATCCAGCGACCTCCAGCAGCTTCTCCAGCCCACACAGCAACACCTTGGATGTCCGCAGCTCTTGGGCATGGCAGCCACATACTTGTCCCCTGAAGCCTCCATTTGGTTCATCAGCCAGCCAGTCTGCCCGCCCCTCATCTTTCCTCCAAGCCTCTCTCTTCTGCTCTCTCGGTCTCTCCAACCTCCTTCCTTCTACACAAAACTCTCCCTCCTCCAGGTGGTGCTTTTATCCCCGAGGACCTTGTTGCCTCTAAGTGGCTGACACTGCAATCCAAGGCCCTGGTGCTCACCTTATGCTTTCCAGACCTGACAGTGCACTGGGCCCCTGCTGACACCCTATCTCCTCAGGGATCTTGTGCATTTCCGCTATGCCACCCAGCCACTGAATAAGGCTCACCCTCACATCAGACCACACAACTGCGTGTGCATCACTTGCAACACAATCTTATGCATGTCTACACAGAAGGAAGTCCCCTTCAGTTCAGTGAGGTTTCCTCTTAAGTAAATACGTTTAGGATTGCAACCTTAATTGCTCAGCTCAGAGATAAATGTGCACACCGTCTCCATCAAAAGGCATTGTGTTTCAGTGCTGGTCCTGTGCTTTTTTTCTGCCCAGGGCCACCCCTCTGTTTGCCAGGCTTCCAAAATCTCACCAGGAGTTTACGTCTCTCCTGGCCCAATTCCACTCTGCTCTGGGCTGCCCCTCTCCTCCAAGGGAGGAAAGGCACATCCCAGAACGGTGGAAAAATCAGAGCTGCTGCTCTGGGGCGCATCTTTCCTCTCGTCAGAGGAGACAAAAGAAGCAGCCCAGGCCCCAGAGCAATGCAGAATCACATCCCGGAGTGGCTGCCACCCTGGGCATGATACTGCTCTGGGCCACGTCTTTCATCTCCTCCAGGGAAATAGAAGACATGGCCCAGAATTGCACCTGGAGTAGCTGCAAGTTGCAACCTCTCCAGCAGCAATTTTGTGCCATTCTGAGCCACCCCCGTCCTCCTCTATAGGAGGAGAGGAAAGAGGCAGCCCAGTGCAGCAGCATGCTGGAAGTCGCAACTTCTAGCATGCTGCTGCTCTAGGACATGTCTTTCCTGTCTTCCTATAAAGAAGGAGAGGAGGGGAGCAGCCCAGAACAGTGCAAAATTGCAGCCAGAGTGGCCACAACTCACAGCCACCCTGGGCGTGATTCTGTGCCACCCCCCTCCTTCAGCAGGAGGAGAATTTTCTTTTAAAAAGGGAAAGATGATAAACAGGGGGCGGGGCAAGGCTGGGGCTGCCATCTCCACTTGTGTGGCACCCGGGGCATTTGCACCCCTTGCCCCCTACAAACGCCACTGTTGTATTTCAACCTGATATCACAGAATATGAAAGTTCTACTTGTAGTATATTCACACATGTAAGTCATTGCTTGATGCTACAAAGAATGGTCCATCCATGAGGTCAACTGAAGCGGCTGCCTCAGGCAGCAGACCAGCAGTGGGGCCCCTCTTCTGTCCACCTGCTCAGCTCCACTGAGGCTGTTCCTCAGGTCGCTTCGTGATCCATTGTTCTGGTTTTCAGATCCCTGGTCCCAAGGAACTTACAATCTAAAACAGGCAGTAGTGAACACAACAGAGGGAGGGAAGGAGAGACAAGGGGAAGGAGAGACAAGAGGTACGCAGGGCCAATAAGTTGCAGGTACTTAAGAGTTTGCTTACAGTTGGGAATGAGGGGAAAGGCCTTGTAGAAAAGGTGTGTTCTGAGAAGTGATTTGGGTGAGTCCCACAATATAGGACAACTTGGAGGGAAGGTTGCTACAACCCCTCGCAGTCAAAGTGTGTCTGATGCTTTGTGGTGGATGTTCCCACTGCAATCAGTGGCATAGCTGACCCCTCTTGCACCTGGGGCTGTGATACTTGACATCCCCCCCAAAGTGCCTGACCTGGAAGTAATTGCAATGACATTGTGACATCACCACCAATTACTTTGGGGTCATGGGCACTCAGAGTGGTTGTGTGCTGCTCTGAGCAGCCAACCACACTTTCTGCGGGGGGGGGGGGAATTGGTTGGCTGCTCAGAGCAGCTCACAACTGCTCTGGGTGTCTGTGGGGGGTGGGAGGGCTGTGCAGGAGGAAGTATCTTGACAACCCCCAAGGCAGGGTACCCAGAGTCCTTTACCCCCTGCCCCCTTAGCTACACTATTGAACTGCATCCGGTAAGGAACATCTATATACATTCTCTGTCTCAACTATGCAACACTCACAGTGCATACGAAGTGGGAATAGTGCCATCTAGTGGTCGGAAGCAACCACTGTCCAGCAAAACACGGGAAATCAGGGATTTCCCCAAAGCTTTATGGCAAATGGGGCTCAAAAAGCAGAGATTTTTCATCTCTCCAAATTCGCCTCAGCAAATTTTGATGACAAATCCTTTTGAACTATAGGGAGGCGCACACGCTCATGGTGTCTCAAAAATATGTGACCACATTTTATTGACCTCTAATTCATTCATACATCCTTGTAGAAAACTTGCAACACTCACACATCTGCAGGAAGCCATAGAAGAGGTGTGTGGAAGGGAACCCTCTGAACACACACACTGGTGGATGTCTGCAGAGCACTTTGTCAACGATGTCAGCAGTGTAAAGCTAACCAAGAGCATTCCAACTGCACCTGGTCAAATTCAGTGTTTCCTAAACTGTGGGATGGGACCCATCAGTGGGTCAGATCTGATTGTTGGTGGGTCATGAAACTGAAACTGACAAGTTGATAGCTAACAAGGAAAATGTATTGAGCCCTACGGAAAGTGAAACTGAGTCGCACATATGTGCTTACTCGTGAGAAGGCAAATATGTCGGGCAGCGCAATCCTAACTTACGCTGGAACAGGCAGGCAGCAGGACTGTGCTGTATCCAGCACAAGGTTTGGGCTGCAAGTGGCTCAGCCAGGGGAAACTTATCCCTTACCCCGGGAAGAGCCACTGCAGTCCCAATGGGGCTACTCAGATCAGCGCTGCCTCTGGATGTGGTGTAAATCCAACCAGCCCGGGACTGGCTGCCTGGGGGTTAGGATCCAGCATAACTGCTGGATCCTTGCCCCGCCTCCTGCTCCCCACCTGCCCATGGGAACACCTACCCCCACACACCGCATGTCCCTGACTCCCTACGTCTCTCTCTCTCTCAGTATAGGAAATCAGTCACGAAGACCAAGGCAGCTTCCACCTTGACCTCCAGCCAAACAGGAACCAAAATGTTTCCTTCCATTACATCCCAAAGGGACCTGGAGCTGGTTAGTCACCATCCATCCAATTCCTTTGACCAGGAATTGCAGATTCAAAATGGTCTATAGCTTCCCATGACAGGGGTCAGCAACCTTTTCAGCAAAGGGGACGGACATCCAGAGATGATGTCATCACATTAGCCAAACTTCAGGGTTGCCAAGTTCCTGGAAGTGGCTGCATGGAGCTCAGCTTGGGAGGTGAAGCCTCCCACCCTATTTGCCACACGGCTCTGCCACTCTCTGTCCGACATGCAGCAAATTGGACAGGAGGCCTCTCCTGAGGGCTCGCCAGTTTGAAGGGACCCAGGAGTGCCCATGAAGGGTGGGCAGCTGCAATGGCACATGATAATTCCATCCTCCAAGGGCTGGTGATGAGGGGAGCTCTTCCCTTCCAGCTGTCAGCCACAGTAAAGGACTTGCTCCAGAGCCCACCATTGGCAGCTGGTAACACTCCTTCCTGCTGAGAACATCTTACTCTGAATTGGACAGCAAATCTTTACAAACCAAGGGTGGAGCAGGCACACAGCAGGGTGACAGCATCAAACTCTTCCTCTGCACCAGCAGGTGTCAACCACAGACACACACTCAAGGCAAAGTGCCAAGGTCAGGCTCTGGGGGCCTGGGATTGGAAGGATTTCTCCAGCTTATCGGAATTCAACTATCCCTTGTACTTGACATGTAGGGACGTGTACTAGTTACAGGAGGAGAAAAGAAAAGTGCTCCAAACCAGTTTGTGGCACCTTCATCATATGCCCCAGGCAAAGATGTGGCACTGACTACTGATGCCAGGGCTGTGACCTGGCACTAATGAAGCCACAAGATTAGGCAGGTGGCAGCCTGATGCAACTGGTGTGTGTGGCGGTGTATTGTCAGTACAGGGCACTCCTGTGCCAGGTTCACCGTCATCAGCCAGTTGCAAAGCATTAAATGTCCTTTCCTGGACTTTTCAGTTCCTGGTCATGATGACACAGCAGCAACATAACAAGCACACACAAACTGTAGGCAGATTTACTCCTAATGTACATTTGCATAGGATTGTGGCCCTAATGTAATACGAGCGACATATTGTCTATTAGGGAAATGCGATGGCCTAAAAAGTAATGTCTGCCCCTAGGCAAATTTCTCAGTTTGCCTCCTGCTGAGCCTAATGTATCTTCTCAGGTCCTTTGAAAATGTTTCAAAGGCAGTACTTGAATGCTCCTGCTGATGACACCTCCACTCCTGCTTTAAAAAAAAACTCCCAAAGCTTTGCTTCCCCCCCCCCCCGCCATTCTCCCCCTTGACTGCACCCCTGGTGGTGCTCTAAGCTCAGCACAATAGAACAGGTACTATTACAGCAGTGTTTCTCAAACTGTGGGTCGCGAGCCAATTTCAGGTGGGTCCCCATTCATTTCAAGATTTTATTTTTAATATCTTAGACTTGATGCTACCATGGTATGTGACTGTATTTGGGGAAATGTTACAGACCTGTAGTTTGAACAAACTATTATGTATATTTTTTTAACAATGATAGTCAATGGGACTTATTCCTGGGTAAGTGTAGGTAGGATTGCAGCCTAGGATTGTTAAAAATGTTCCTGCTTGATGACGTCACTTCCGGTCATGACATCACTTCCGGTGGGTCCCGACAAATTCTTATCCTAAAAAGTGGGTCCCGGTGCTGAATGTGTGAGAACCACTCTATTACAGCAGGGGTGCTCACACTTTTTTGGCTCGAGAGCTACTTTGAAACCCAGCAAGGCCTGGAGATCTACCAGAGTTTTTTTTACAATGTTCACGCCATCATAACATATAACATTTATGTGTACAATGTATGTTGGTGTACCTTGAGCCCCACTGAGTATAACAGGACTTACTCCTGAGTAGACATGCCTAGGATTAGGCTGTGAGGCTGCAATCCTAGCCACACTTACCTGGGAGTAAGCCCCATTGAGTACAATGGGCCTTACTCCCGGCGTTTCCTCCCAGAGGCACCTGAAGGGGGGGGTCGGCACTTGGCGATCTACTCATTTTGCCTCGCGATCTACCGGTAGATCGCGATCCATCTATTGAGCATGCAGTCATATCTCCTCTTTGCCTGAAGAGGGCACCCTTGGCAAGTCAAAGACGAAGTAGCAAAGGCTGAAGGGAGACAGGACATTCTGCCTTCTCCCCCACATCAAAGAAAGTTTTTTTAAAAAAGTTATTTATACTGTTAATGTCGCCTGATTAAATAAAATTGCCATTAATTATGAACCCAGTCCTAGCCCTGCCAGTCCAGAGTACACAGCTCTGCTGATGGAGCTGCATGTGATGGCTGGCAGGAGACTAGACAGCCCAGGAGAGGGAAGTAAAGAACATTTTTACATACTTCTCCAGAGGCTGCCTGGTCTCCAAAGGGTCTCCACAGGCTCATGCCAGCTCTTTAGCTAGCATAAGTCTGAGCAGACTATGGGGGCAGGTCCGGCCATCAACGGAGGTATAGGATCCACTAGAGCCACCTTCCCCTCCGACCCTGAATTACCCCCCCTGCTACTGGCGACAGCAGAGGGTGGTGGAGTTTCTGCAGACCAGTGGCACCCACGCACAACCTCCAGCCATTTGCGTTGGCATGCCCAGCCCTCAGAATGGTGGAGCGGTTTTCATGCTATCAGCCTGAAACTTACAGGAGTCAGATGGCAAGATCCATCACCATATGGCCCAGATAGGATTGGGCCATAAATCTGCATCAATCTGCATATGAATAGATCAGTGCTTTTGAAGGCAAAGCATTCTTTGGTTCTGGTTGTGTCACTGCAGAGTCAGATCGTCACCATTTTGAATTCTAGGACCATGCCAGATCCAGAACTTTGAACAAATATTATTTCAGCTCCATAATCACCCTTAAAAACATTGTGTTCATTTTAACAGGAAAAGCAGAACGTGTCACCTTAGTTTTGAACCAGTGGAGTAGCTAGAGGAGGTACAAAGCACTAAGTTTTGCAGGGAGCCTCACCACAGCTTGCAAGCAGCCCATTCCCTTTGGAGCCCATCTGGGCAGGGAGAACAAAACAGAGGCATTCACCTAGTTCCGAAGGGGAGGGGCCACTTGCACACTGTGGTGAGGCTCCACTGGTTTGAGCCCAAATGAATAAAGTCCTGCATTGGGGACTTAACTGAGCCAGAACTTACCTCATTTCAGTGCCAAGGCTCAGTCCCAGAACTTACAAAGTAAGAATACAGAAGACAGTGGCTTTGGACAAAGCCTCCCTGCCCCCTTTCCCTCCATGGACTGGCAGGGATCAAAATAGGAGGATATTAGGGCTGTTTGAGTTTCTTTTTTAGTTTGAGTTTTAGGGCTGTTTGAGTTCAGCAGGTTCAGTGATGGTTGGGGCACAGGTGAGGCAGAGTCTCCCCACTGTAGTCCTTCAAAAAGCGCCAGTGCCGTGGGAGGTGTGCAAGAACACACAACCCACCTGCAAAGCTACATGGGTGCTGTGTGCATCAGGTCTCATCAGGTCTTTGAAGACTAAGGTGGGGAGGCTCTGCCTCACTTGCCTCCCCAACCACTGCACCTCCCTGAAGTCCAGACCTTTTTCTCCTTGGTCTGTCCTGCATCATGAGAGCTGGGTAGGAAGAAAGGTGTCTGCAGTGATGAAGCACAGGACGGGAGGGACAGTGACAGTTCCGTTCCTATCACCAGCTTGCACTTCTGTTGCAGTCAATCTAGCCCCAAATACATGATTGGGACAGGCACATTCACCACAAATGTGCTGCCTCATCAAGTCTCATTCAGCCCTTTAACTGATTTCACGCCACTAGCTCCTCTCTCTTTCATGCGTTGTGCCACTTAGACAGCTATCCGGAGGAGCAAAGTTTTTGTTTTCCACATTGCTTTTTTTTTTTTTTTTTTGCACCACCCATTGCTGCGGCAGGCTCCCCAGAGGTAATCACCATCCTCATTTTTCTGCAAGAAATAATAATTAAGGCCCCGTGTGCTTGATGCCAGCGGATTCCAAATTCCACTTGGCTTCCCACCTCAGTGCGTGTGAAGAGAATCACCTGTCTTATGATCAGCGAGTGCCAACAGAGCAGCTGTCCCTAGAGCTCGATTGAGAGGGCCTGGGCTCCTCCAGCTCCTTCCAGAGGTCATAATAATGGCCAGCATTTGGAGTGCATTTTGTGAGTGTGCATTGCGGTCAAATAATCCCTGCAACCCTGCAGGAAAGTCAGTGTTCCTGTCCACAAGAGGCAGCAACTCAGTAGCATAACTACAGGGAGATGCAGTGTTGCAGGTGCTGCACTGTGCAAGCAATCCCTCCCACTTGCTGCCATTTTTCTGGCATGTAATCACTGTCGTATAGGTGGTACATATGTTTTTATGCCTGTGGCTGTCAGCAGGCACAGACACTCCGCAGTCACTTGATTAGGTACATGGCGGTGTTATTTCGTTAACTGAGCAGGATACCGCGTTTTGTCGTTTTATAAACCCAGTTTCGGGTTATGGTGGTGTTATTTTGCTTTTATCATTTTAGACTGCCCCTATCCGTGGATGCATGTTCCCATCAAAAAATGGCAGTCAGGATCAAACAACATGGTGGGGGGTAAAGAACTAACAGCCTGATCAGCATGCAGCACCCTAGAGCAGGGGTGCCCAAGCCCCGGCCCTGGGGCCACTTGCGGCCCTCGAGGACTCCCAATGCGGCCCTCAGGGAGCCCCCGGTCTCCAATGAGAGATTTGCTGGAGCCCATACTGGCCCGACGCAACTGCTCTCAGCATGAGGGCGGCTGTTTGACCTCTCGCGGGAGCTGTGGGACGAGGGCTCCCTCCACTGCTTGCTGTTTCACGTCTGTGATGCAGCAGAGGCAGCGAGGGAAAGGCCAGCCTTGCTTTGTGCCGGGCCTTTTATAGGCCTGGAGCTATCGCAAGACCTTCATTCATTCATAGAAGTTCATCTTTAATATACACATTTATGTAAACGTATGTAAATTTATTCAAATTTTAAATGTAAATTAATTCTTTTTCCTCCTGGCCCCCCAACACAGTGTCAGAGAGACGATGTGGCCCTCTTGCCAAAATCTTTGGACACCCCTGTCCTAGAGCATTCCCAGAGGTCTCCTCCAGGTAAGGGAACATATGCTCCCTTGCCCCAGAGTAAGCCCTTGCTGCCCCACTGGGTCTACTCAGACCCTCACCATTTTGCTGGCACAAGTTTGAGTGGAACCAGGTAGGTGGAATGAGACCAGGAAGGGGGACTGCATATTGGCAGAGTGCGCTGCAGGCAATACTGACACCCACCCCTTCCCACGCCTGTCTCTGTCTCATTCTTCCCCTCTCCTTGCCACCTGCCCACCCCATGCTGAATTCCTGGCACTGGGGCTTCTCCAAAGGCCACTGGCACACATCCATGGCCACTCACTGGCTCTGGCAGTGGCCCAGCTGTGCAGAATGGCAGGTCATTTTGTGACCACCATAACTCACACTGTGCCAGCAGAACGTGAGTTCCAGCAGCACAATCAGCTCATAGGATTGGGCATGAAGCTAACCCTCCACTCCAGTTTTGCCCTGTTTTACAGCCCTCCCCCCATTATTTATTAAGAAAACTACACCACAGCTGGAAACATTACAGGACTAGACTCGTCTCATTTATTCTAAGGCCATGTATCAGGCCTCGTAAACCTCTGCTTAAAGGAGCATCACTCAGTAGTAGAGCACTTGACTGTGGGTCAGTTGGTGCCCGAGTCAGCCTCCTTCTTTCTTGTTCAGCAGCCAGCCCAGCCCCGCAGGTGAGCTTCAAGGCTGCTGTGCTGCCTTGGGGTGTTCTACATGGCCAATCTTGCAAGTGGACCCTTCAGTAAACTTGTTAACAAAGACTTATTCACATGGGGGGGGGGGGCTTTAGAGAACAGACATAGTTGTCTTGGGGATCAGGTTGGAGCTTCAGGTGCTAGTTTGCTGCCCTTCCTCAGGCGCTTGTTGCAGATCTGGGAATTTCAGCACGTACAACCTGGATGCTCTGCTGCTGATCTATGGCTCCTTCCATGCATTTTCTCCGGGCGGATGAGATGGATGTCATACAAAGATAAATTCCTGCACGCAAGGTTAGAGATCTGCCTGACTCCCTCTGAAACTGCCAAGAACCCTTGCTTGGAGCACACATGCTCTGGGCCCTGGATCCCCTCTTCGACTGGGGGAGGGATGCTGTCAACATTCTGGGCAGGGCTTTCCTTTTGCAAATGCTTCTTGTACCCTGTTGAGAAGCAACTGTTGGATTGTTTTGAAGCCATCTGGCCAAACAGCCTCAGGGAGTGGATTTGACAACACACAACTGTGCTGACTGCAGAAGATAAATTCCTAACTTGCGCTTCCTTGTGCTTGTGCTGCCATGAAGGAGACATCCTCATTAGAAAGGAGCCGTGGGGTGGCTGGAAGAGGGTGGCTGAAGGGGAGAGAGACTGAGCCCTGGCAGGTTTGCACGTTTGGTGTGTGTGCAGATTTGGGTATGGGGAGGGGGGAGTGCCTGTTGCAGGGAGGGGAAGGCGTGACCTGCATGGGGAATGCCAGAGAACCCCAGACACACACACACACAGACAGTCTCTCTCTCTCTCTCTCTCTCTCTCTCTCTCTCTCTCTCTCTCTGTTTCTCTTTTACACACACACACATTCTCTCCCACATACACAAATCTCTGAACAAAGATAAACCAGACAGCTGAGCATTTGGGACAACAGAAACCGACATCAATACACCACCCTCTTGCAAAATCAGACCAAGAGGCACCAAGAGCTGTGGATCCTGGGGGGAAAATGAGGTGAGTTTTTTGCCATGAAAGATTGGCAGGGAAATCTGCCCTCCACCCCCTGTGGCAGGTTTGCAGTGGGGAGGGGGGGGCTGAGAAGAGGCTTCACTAGAAAGGTTTGACTCTGATGCTTGCCGGTTCTGCGCTTTCTGGACATGCTTCCAGAAGTGACAGCTTGGACTACCCTTTGCCTGAAATGCACCACTTGTGGATGTTGTTCATGTGGGCTGGAAAAGGAATGAGAGAAACCATGTTGCATGCTAAGCAATGAGGGGTTTATGATCACATTTCAAGGACATTTCTTTTCAAGGATTTCCAACTGGAAATGGAAAAAAACTATTTTTCCTTTGTGAAAACTTCCATTTGTGGGGTGATTACAGGTATAGTTTGGCTGTGCTCTCTGCTCTATGGCCGTGCCAAAGCCCAGAGAGACAGAGGCTGCAATCCTGTACACATTTTCCATTGAATTCAACAAGACTTACTTCTGAGCGCACACACACACAGGATTGTGTGGCAAGCCACAGAAAGTTTGGTGCCTGCCCTGATCTGATCTGGTGTCCCCTGTTCCTGGCACTAATGATCTGGCACCCACTTTGTCTTAAATCGCAATTGATTTTTAAACTAGAATAAAAGTTTTAAAATAGGCAGTGATGCCGTGGCAAATATCAGCCTGCCCCTAAAAGTGACTATATGCAGCCTCCAGTTGTTAGATGTGTTCAGGCTGCCCCTCCAGTCTGCAGATTTACTTTGTCCGTGATTGACAGCATTCAGGGAGCCCTTCTAAGGACTGGGTTAAGAGGGTCACAAGCTTTCAAGCTTTGCAGTATTCTTGTTTTGACAGATTTAGGGTATGATAATTGTGTGTTTTACAATTTATTTACATAGCCCAGAAAATGAAGCTGCCTTCTAGTGAGTCAGTTCCTTGCAGCAGGCCCTGCAGGGTGTCAGATGGGGGTGGTGTTCCCAGCCCCATCTAGAATTGCCAGGGACTGAACCTGAGACCTTCTGCAATGAAGGCATTTGCTCTGCCACTGTACCAGAGCCCCTCCCCGTGCATGTGTCACCAGTTGAATTTCAGCAGCAGTGCAATCCTAGGCATGTCTACTCAGAAGTAAGTCCCATTGAGTTCAGTGGGACTTACTCCCAGGTGAGTGTACATTGGACTGCAGTCTAAAGGCACAGAGCACCCATACCTAAAAATCACCGATATGGTAAATTGTTGATTTAATATTGACAGAATTAGAACACTGAGCACCAAACGTTGTTGGTCAGTTTTATGGAGTTTCTGACATTTTGGCTACCCTTGGTAGCCATCAGTTGTTTCTATTTCTTTCTAGTAGCCCACAGGTCACTTGGCATTCTTGCCATGCTCCATCTGATAGTCTAAAGGTGAGAAGGCTACAAAGGAGGGGTGGCTGAGGGCATGTGTGCCTTTGCATGTACACAACAGGCAAGCTCTCCCCTCCCCTCCAAGTGAAAGACACAGGCTAGCACTGTTTGGAAAGAGGCCTCTCTTCCCCTAATCTGTTGGTGGCCTTTCAATTAAATTTATTTATTTTATTTAGAGAGAGACCTTCTATTGGCATTAACTCATGTTCCAAGAAATGAGGGCCCAATCCTATCCAATTTTCCAGTGCCAGTGCTGCTCTGCCTATGGGGTACGCACTGCTTTCTGTGTTGAGGAATGCAGTCACAGAGGCCTCCTTAAGGTATGGGAACATTTGTTCCCTTACCCCGGGGCTGCATTGCGGTTGGACCAGTTCTGGAAAATTGGATAGGATTGGGCTGTGAATCATTAAAGTAAAATAAGATGTAAAGAGAAATAATGAATTTAAAATAAAATAAAAATAAAGGTCACACAAATTTTATGGTTAAAATGCAAACAAAGCATACAAATAAACTTTACACCAATCTCTTTCTATACTTAGTGGAAATAGAAGACATAGTGAAAATGGAAAAGGTGCAAAAGAGAGCGACTAAGATGATTTCGGGGCTGGGGCACCTTCCTTATGAGGAAAGGCTATGGCGTTTGGGCCTCTTCAGCCTAGAAAAGAGACGCCTGAGGGGGGACATGATTGAGACATACAAAATTATGCAGGGGATGGACAGAGTGGATAGGGAGGTGCTCTTTACACTCTCACATAATACCAGAACCAGGGGACATCCACTAAAATTGAGTGTTGGGCGGGTTAGGACAGACACAAGAAAATATTTTTTTACTCAGCAATGTGGTCGGTCTGTGGAACTCCTTGCCACAGGATGTGGTGCTGGCGTCTAGCCTAGATGCCTTTAAAAGGGATTTGGACAAGTTTCTGGAGGAAAAATCCATTACGGGGTACAAGCCATGATGTGTATGCGCAACCTCCTGATTTTAGAAATGGGTTATGTCAGAATGCCAGATGCAAGGAGAGGCACCAGGATGCAGGTCTCTTGTTATCTGGTGTGCTCCCTGGGGCATTTGGTGGGCCGCTGTGAGATACAGAAGCTGGACTAGATGGGCCTATGGCCTGATCCAGTGGGGCTGTTCTATGTTCTTACTTTTCTACAAATGACAAAAGGAAATGAGCAGTGCCTTCCCTGTAAATTGTCAGTGAAGCATCGTTGAGACCTTCCCTGCTGTGCTGGTCACCAGAATTACATTTATGGTCAGTACTGGAGACCTGCATGGCATTTTAGACCCTGTATTCAATATTATAACAAACATACAAGAATTAAGTGAGGAGAGATGACTTGTTTTCTACTTTTTAAACGAGCTCTGTTACAGGAGATCCATCATTTTTTATTATATAATTTTGAAAAAAATTTCAAAGGCTAGTTAAAATGAAAGCGTGTGAAAGCTGCCTGAAACTCAAACTTTCCACCAACCAGCTGCACCCCAACAACGAATGCCAGGCTGAAGTCAAAGGCCTTCAGGGTGGCTTTGCAATTGTTCAGACTCCCCTGTCAGGAAGCAGGCATTTCGGGGAAGCAGGAACAGGCAGTGGATGGGGATGGCAGGTAAAGCAGAGCCTGGAGTCCTTCAAAAAGCACCACCACCATGTGAGGTGCACAAGAACTCACAACCCACACACAGCATGTAGTGGTGTAGCTAGAGGGGGTGCAAAGCACGCGGGTTGCGGGTGCTTGCATACCTCACACAGCAGCGGTGCTCCGGCTCACCTGGGCGAGAGTGTTTCCCTGTCCAGCCAGCATCCCAGATCTGTGGAATTCCCAAAAGGCATGAAAGTAAGCCTCTGTTTTGCTCCCACCGCCTGGAATGCTTCCAAAGGGGAGGGGGAGTGGCTCTTGCACACTGTGGTGAGGCTCCCTGCAAAACTTAGTGCTTTGCACCCCCTCTGGCTATGCCACTGCTTCTGCCAGTTGTTTCTTGATGGAGGCCCTGTAGCTTATGACAATGGGACAGGCAGAGATCCAACTGATGCCTCTTCTCTATCTCAGTATATTCACGGCAGTAAACTGCACCTGCTGCATGTTTGCCTGCAACGCAGCACCTATCGGATAAAGGCCAGGACCTTAGCAGTGGCCTTCTCCATGTATCAACCAGTGTATGCTGCTTCAGGCAGAGGCCTGATTTTGTCCTCTCAATATTGGTAAAACACAAGAGCCAAAAGACACATACCACTGCAGCTGCTATTAGCCCCAGTTGAAAACCTCCGGTGAAGAGGTGGGGGGGGGGAGAAAGGAGAGAGAGAGCTGTCCATGTGTAGCCCTCCATATTCTGAGCAGATTTTTCCCTTGGCTTGTTGCTTCTGTGGTCGGAGAGGGACTCTTACAGGCTGCTTGTTACAAACCTCTGATGATGCCGAGGAAGAGAGGCCCAGGCCTTCCCACTCCTTCTCACTAATTGTCCCTGTTTGAACTGAGAGCCAGATGAGGCCGCTGCCATCCCATTCATGCATCCCCTATCTTGGCCACCCGTTCAAATAACCAAAAAGGGAGCTCTTCCAATAACTCCCCCTAATAAGCACTCTACTCATGAATGCTCCCAAACCTTCTGCCACTTGGCTGCCTTCATCTGGATTCGAGTCCCACCGATTCCACATGCGAAGACTCTTTGATTTACTTGACTGGTCTGTTTCCACTTAGGACCCACTCAAGGTCCAAGACATCAAGGAAGGTAACGCTGTTTATAATGCCACTTCCTCCAATACAAAGGGTGACTACCAAAAATATTATAACACAAATAATAGTTATGTGATTCATACTCTGTCACACTCGCACTGAGTGTGCGACAGAGTGTCTGCGACAGAGAATCGACAGTGTGATTCACACTCTGTCACACTCGCACTGTCACACTCGCTCACAACAGGAGAGGAAACTGAGCGCTTTCCACATGCGCTGCCTCCGACGCATCCTCGGCATCACCTGGCAGGACAAAGTTCCAAACAACACAGTCCTGGAACATGCTGGAATCCCTAGCATGTATTCACTGCTGAAACAGAGACGCCTGCGTTGGCTTGGTCATGTCGTGAGAATGGATGATGGCCGGATCCAAAGGATCTCCTCTATGGAGAACTCGTGCAAAGAAGCGCCCTACAGGTAGACCACAGCTGTGATACAAGGACATTTGCAAGGAGGATCTGAAGGCCTTAGGGATGGACCTCAACAAGTGGGAAACCCTGGCCTCTGAGCGGCCTGCTTGGAGCAGGCTGTGCAGCATGGCCTTTCCCAGTTTGAAGAGACACTTTGCCAACAGCCTGAGGCTAAGAGGCAAAGAAGGAAGGCCCATAGCCAGGGAGACAGACCAGGGACAGACTGCACTTGCTCCCGGTGTGGAAGGGATTGTCACTCCCGGATTGGCCTTTTCAGCCACACTAAACGCTGTGCCAGAACACCTTTCAGAGCGCGATACCATAGTCTTTCGAGACTGAAGGTTGCCAATACAATACAAACACTCGCACACCCACCTTTCCTCCAAGGAGTTCGGGATTCTGTTGGATATATATTGTTGGCAACCTTCAGTCCTTGTATCGCAGCTGTGGTCTACCTGTAGGGTGCTTTCCTTGCACGAGTTCTCTATAGAGGAGATCCTTTGGGATCCGGCCATCATCCATTCTCACGACATTCTCCCTTTTTATCCTAACAACAACCTTGTGAGGTGGTATAGGCCAAGGCCCACAGTAGACAATATATGAGAGGTGCATGAGCAGTATCCTGACATTTAAAAAAAGAGAAACTGTAAAAAGCATGATTGGAGGCCACGACTGGGAGTGGAAGCGCAGCAGAGAGCCATATATTTTTAAAAAATAAACACTAAAACAGAACAATAAACAGCACCATTACAAATAAAACATAACATCAGCCAAATTCAGAAGGAGAAATTATGGCCCAGGAAGTGGCCCTACCTGCACCAGGGACTGCAGGGAGGGAAGGAGGGGGCTGACCCTGCTCCAGGGCAGAAATTCCACAAAGTGCCCCACCAGAAAGCCTTGCCCTCATCTCACCAGCAATGGAACACCGAGCAGGACTGTGGCAGAAGTGGGTTTAACTGGGAAATGAAATGAATCCCTAATTCTCAGAGCCAGAATGTACTAAATAGTCAAAATACATCAACTGAAGAAAATGAAGGTCTTAGGGACCTAGGGGCAAAGTATCACCTGGATAGAGGCCACCCACTGGATATTGTACTTTCAAGAAGCTTTTAACATAGTCCGTCCCTGAAGGCTCCGGAAGAAACTCAGCAGTCATCGAATGGGAGGACAGATCCTATATACAGACTTTTGATGGACTGGCAACCTGATTAATGAACAGGAAACAGACTTGGAAGACTGTTTTCAAAGGGGAGAGGAGTAAGAAGTGGGGGGCTTCCAAGGCTCTGACTTCAGTGCTTTTTAAGTTATAAGTTATCAGCAGTTAGGGGTAAACAGCAAAGTTGCCATGTTTGCAGATGGCACCAAACAATTCAGGGTATACCATTCAGAACAGACTGAAGGAGATCCAAAAGGACCTCTCCAGACTGGGCGGACAGGCTACCAAATTGCAGGGCAAACAATCCCAACTTCACAAACTCACAGATAGAGTCTGAGCTGACGGTGATGCACCAGGAAAGTGACCTTGGGTTGTGTTGGGTGGTTCAATGAAACAATTAACCCCATGTGCAACTGTAGTGAAGAAGACAAATCCTGCACCAGTGGTAAAGGGGTGCAGGGGGTAGCAGTGGCATCCAGCAACAAGCTTTAGGGGGGCAACCAGCTGAGCTTGACACTAGTGACCAAAATTGTGAAAACCTTGGTATGTACAAATAATACCATTATGGACACAATCCTAGCCAGCAGCAAGATAAGGGCAATGTAGCTCCGAGGTAAGGGAACAAACATTCCCTTGGGGAGGCCTCCATGACTGCCACCCAACTGCAGGATGCAGCACACACCCCATTGGCACAGCTATGTCAGTGCTGGAAAGTTGGTTAGGATTGGGGCCTATGTTATACATCATTCGAAAGGTAATTTAATGCAGAATGCAGTGAAACAAAACAGCACTGGAAAATCTGTATTCTATCAAAAGTTATGACCTATTAACCAGAAAAAGAAAACACAACTGCCTTATGGAACAAAAAGTGGTTTGCTTTATTTCAAAACTGACCTATGAGTGCTCTGAGAGCCAATGACATGTTATTATGATACAGCATGGAACCAATAAAGTGTTAATATGAGTCAGCTCTCATTTCTATGTATCATAATACAATTCTCCCTGGGTAAAGAGTCATTTTTTTCAAGTGGTGCTCCTCTTATATTTAGCAGGGGGAGAATAACTGTCCCTCTTCACCCTAGCACAGTGCCTCTAATCAATAAGGGACACACTTTTTATTTACTTAATTAGATTTTGTCATGGAGGGGAGGCTACAAAATCTTCTTTGACCCCAGATAGCAGATAGATGCCTTAGCTATGCCACTGGCTAGGGGGAGGTGGCAGAGAAAGTGGGTGGTGAGCTGCTGGAGAGAAGAGGTGGGTTTTCCCCTGATTTTCACTTTTTTAAAAGCCTGGGTGTGACATCACTTCTGGTTGTGACATCACTTCTGGGGCATCATTTTGAGCTTTGCAGTGGCCTACATAATCATTAGCTATGCTACTATCCTGCACTAGGTGTCCTTAATAAAGGAATAGAGAATCACAGCCCAATCCAAACTAAGTCTCCCCCTCCCCACCAATGCAGCCATGACACAGGGTATGTGCTAAATGGGGGGGGGGTTGGGTCTTTGAAGCCTCCTTGAGGTAAGGGAATGTCCTCTATTGCCCTGAGTTGGATCTGCGCCAGCTACTCTGCTGGTGCAAGTCCAGTTGGTCCAGTTGATCCCGGGTAAGTGGCCTGAGGCCAGGAAAGAGGGATAGAATGTCCCCTATTTGGTGCTGGTGCTGCTTCCTGGCCTCGACTCCCACTCCAGACTCCACCCCGTTCCTTCTCCTCCCTCTCCTCTTCTCCCCAGTCTCCTCCCCCGTTCCTCCCTGTGTTCCGCAGTCATAAACGCCTGGATTTAATGGATTAAATTTAATCCAGTCATCAATGACTGGATAAACAGCTCTGGATAGGATTGGGCCAAAAGGCAATGGCTCTTGGAAGCTCAGTGGCTGTGGGTTCCCATTCGTCTGTGGACTGTCAGCTGCCTAAGCAGGCCAACAGCTGATGCCCATCCTGGGGTGGGTTTATACCCCACATTGCAGCAACCCCTCTTTTCGGCAGACTTCAGCTCAGGTCTCTCGTCTGTCTCCAGTCTCTTTGCACCTGCATTTCCTCATTTTCTTTCCCATCCCTTCTTCCTTTTAAATCACGTTTCATGGGTTGTAAGTCATCCCTGCAGCAACCTGCTTGTCCAGTAACAGTACTGGGCTTCATAGAATTTCAGTAACAATGAGGATGAGAGAAGGCAGCTTGCCAGCAACATCCATTCTTCATTTTTTGGAATGTGAAGTCGTGGTCTTGTGGGGTGTGCCAAGGCGTAGGTGTGTATGTGCGGGTACATCCATGTCCCTGTCTCATAAGACACAACGGGTCTTCTCACAGTCTCTCTGCTTGGCTCCCACAGGTACTTATGGGTCTGGTCCTTCTGCACCTTCTGTCTCATTCAAGCAGACACCATTGAGTTGACAGACATGTTTGGGGAGATTCAGTCCCCCAACTTTCCAGACTCCTACCCCAGTGATTCAGAAGCAACCTGGAATATTTCTGTGCCAGATGGGTTTCGAATCAAGCTCTACTTCATGCATTTTGACCTGGAATCCTCTTACCTGTGTGAATATGACTACGTGAAGGTGAGACTTCTGCCTGTGGGCAGCCTGGTACTGGGGCTAGCCTGGAACTCATACAAGAGGCAAGATGAAAAGGTGGCTTTTATGGTTACAGTGCATGATGTATTCTATTTTTAAACACATTGGTCATGGTTGGGAGCTATCCCTGCACTTTGAGGATGAAAGTCAAGCACAGCTCAATTTCTGGAATATCACTGATATTCACACAAATGTCTCTTTGCACAATATTATTGCTAATAATAACTGATTACAGGAGTTTAGGATTTAGTTGAAATTGTTTCATAACAGTGAGCTAACTAAAAACTGTAAGGAGAGCCTTTCTGGATCAGACTGAGAGTCTGTCCAGTCCAGAATTCCTTTTCCAACAAGGGAGAGGTTGATTCTTCCAAGAGACCAACAAAAGGAGCATGAAGGCAACAGCCCTAAGCAATGGTGTTCAAAGATAGACTGCCCCTAACCATGAAGTCTCCATTTAGCTAAATGGTATTTCAGCTGCAAGTTGGTAGCTTGGCCTTTCTGGACTGTGAGCTCAAGCCTTCCTGTTCCATTTCTGATCAATTTGTGCTTGCCCTTGAGTCATATTAGGCGGGATTTCATCAGTCGAATGACGGAGCATCATTAAACAGTCTGCACATTCTGATAGTGTGTCAGGGCCAGAATGAGGACAGCTGCTTCTGTGGTCCTAAACTGAGCCTGCTGTCATGTGTGGCCATGCTCAGAATACACACGTGGCGATACCCAGCAGCAAATTCCCAGCCACAGTGTGGCTCACATCTGCCTTTGCTCTCAACTTAGGAAGCTTGATTCTGAAACAGGAGGCTGGAAGCACTGAAAGAGCTCAGCGCTCGGCTTATGCTCAGAAGCAACCGGTCTTTTTACTGATATATTCTAGAGCTTTAACTTTCCAAAAAGAAGTTTCTTAGCTAAACCTGATTGCTCGACCTTCCTCAAATGAAGCCCAACAACAGGCACTTAGCCAGAAGGGCTCCAGCCTCTTCCCTCTGCCTGCACATTCTGTGCAGCCATCCTGGCTCCATAAAACCCACTAGTCTTTGCTAAGTTTTTACAGCAGTTCCCAGAAGAGGAAAGAAATTGCATTAAGACAAAACAGAAACTCAGAGCTTGCAAGGAAAAGATCATGATTGCAAGCAACTGTCCTTGTTGCTTCAGCTACTCATTAACTCCTTCCACTGAATCCCCCCCCCTTTTCCTGTCTCATTTTCACTAAGCAAATGGAAAGGCACCTGCACACCCCACCCTCCCTCTATGCAACCAAGATCAATTCAGGACAGGCTGGGACCCTGTTTCTAACATGTAACATGCACTTTCAATGTGGACTTTGACCTGGTTCTCAGAAACAGAAGATGAGATGGTTAAGCCATGCCTGTTAGGTGCCACTTCAGACTGCAGTTGCAGGCTCGAGTGCCACAGTGTTCCTTCATAAAAGAAAAGGTTCCCACACATAGAAAATGAACCTATCAGCAAGCCAGGAAGCCTGACATCATTTTGTGTTGCATGTGGAGAGGTTTTCACAGTTTTTGCAGTTTCTACAGTCTGGGGAAGCCATCATCCACGCCCTGGGAACTGTGGCATCCCTAGAAGATGATTCGGAGGTGGGATTGCAGTGGATCAGTGAAGGAGCCCAAAACAAGACAGCTTGTCCACCATCTGTAGCTGATCATCCCTGCACTGTGCAGCTGCAGAAGAAGGCTGGGTGCCTTCTAAGGCAGCCTGGGCAGTAGTTAGGTGGTGATCCACTGCTGGACCCCAACGGGTTCCTGGAGTATCACATCTGCATGTCTGCTGGTTCCTTGCTGAGATTTGTGCAAATGCTAGATGGGGTGGACCTTGACCTGATCCAACCAGCAAAACAAACTTTGAGTTTGACTGCACTTAAGCAAGACTGCATTCCATACTCAGGGTGACCCAGATGAGTTATGCCTTAAGTGTTAAGAAATCCCAAGTATGTGTTCTTGATTTGCAAATTTAAAACATACTGGTGCATCACAAGAATTCTAGCACACACAAAACATAAACCTCGCAAGCTTGAAGTCCTCTCTCTCTCTCTCTCTCTCTCTCTCTCTCTCTCTCTCTCTCTCTCGCATGCACACAGTACAGAGTAGTAATTGTGACATACTCCTCACTTTCTATAAGTGAGAAGATTCAGACTTCCTTTGAAGAAGACAGCACTGGGGATTTAAAATGTTTTTTGTAATATTTGCCTCTTTTGCAAACTGGGAAGCAGAACACTGGAAGCAGAGCTCCTGCACCCCAAGGCCCCCCTCCCACCAACGCATAGCTCCAGTTTTTCGCTTTTGTCTCTGTCTCATTCTGTCAAAATTCAAACAGCAAAAATGCATTTGCTACCTCTGCCTCCTTCCATCAGCTGGAAGGATGTCATCTCCTCCAAATTCACCCCAGAAGCTACATCCCCAGCTATCAGAAAGGCATCTTGTATCATTCACTCCTATGGTGAGGCATCCATTGACCATCCTGAACTCAAAGCAGGCCATCAGCATTACAGAAGGTAACAGGTAGCTACAACACAGGGAATACTGACAATTCATCTATCAAGGGCAGGAGTGGTAACCCATCTAGAGGCCAGACATGGGGTCCATCAACGGTAAGAACATGTTTATTCAATATGCATGTGCAAACCTCCCAATTCGGCCATAGACCTAAGAAAAAAGAGTTTGGTATGGCCCAGAGCAGCCATTTTCAACCACTGTGCCATGGCACATTGGTGTGCCGCGAATGGTTTGCAGGTGTGCTACGGGAGTTTGGAGGAAGGTCATATATTAATAGGGCCAAAGGAGATGTGAGGACCCCATAGGCAGCATAGTGCGTCTTACCAATTGTCAAAAGACTGATGGTGTGCCTTGACCATTTTAGCACCTTCGTAGTGTGCCTTGAGATGAAAAAGGTTGAAAATCACTGGCCCAGAGAGAAGCATGCTCAGGCAGAGAATGACATGCAAAAGAAGCTTCTCCCCTTCATCAGTTTACACTTTAAACCTTACAGAGAGAATTTTTTATTTTATTTATTTTTCACATCTTTACACCAGCCTTCCTTCAAGGAGCTCAGGGGGGCCATACGTAGTTTCCTCCTTTTGTCCCCACAACAACCCTGTGAGGTAGGTGAGGCTGAGAGATAGTGAATGGCCCAAGGTCACCCAGGAAGCTACCACAAGGAGTGGAGATTTGAACCTGGATCTTCCAGTTCTTAAGTCCGACTCCCAAATGACTTCATCATCCTGAATTCTTTTTCTTGGAATCCCCACAGGCTGAATGAATATATCTTTTTGGGCCAGTTGGTTTGGGGCACAGGCCAGATCTGGCCTGTGGGCCGTAGGCTGCCTACTCCTCTGGGCAATGGCAAATCCAACAGGCTTAGAAGCCAAGCCAGGCGGAGTGCAGGGGTTGAGAGTGCTTGAGCACCTCAAATGATAGTGGTGCTTTTCAAAGAACTCTGCACATACGCATGTGTTGTGTTGCGTCTTGTGTGTGTGTGTTTTGAGAGGTGCCCCCCCCCCCCGGTTTGTGCTGCTTTAACACCATCCTCTGGCATCCTGGCCCAGATTTTCCTTCTAACAGCTTGTTTGGCCTTTTTGCTTGTTATTCTTTCTTTGTCTGGATCTTATCCAAGTACAAAGGTCAGAAAAAATATATAAATAGATCATTTGTTATTTGTTAAGGAAGGAGGGAGGAGGAGGGAGGAAATTTGTTAAGTTTGTGAGGGAGAACATGTTGGAACCTACCCCCAACTAGGCAGATTAATTATCTCCATCCATTGCTGCTTTTCCATATTTCGGAGTCTGAGTCATGCCTCACTGGTGGTTCCCAGTAGCAGGGTTTATTCTAGCTGGGAGGTTCCTGTGAATGTGTGAGGTATACAGAGATTCACTTGGGACACTCTCGGACTCAAATGAAGCACCTTGTTGTCCATCTTGTTGCCTGTCCTTCACCTAGGGAGATGTTCCATACCTCTTGCAAAGTGTTTATCCCCTTCCCTTCAAAAATGCATGTCTTCAGCTTCTATCTTGTACACTCTTACCTGAAACATTACCATTGAACACTGTGGCACTTACTCCTGAGAGATCATGTACACTGGCTCCCCAGGTTATGGAAATCTGACTTAAGAACATAAGAAGAACCCTTCTGGATCAGGGGAGGGCCCATTTAATCCAGTAATTAATCTGTGGAACGCCTTGCCACAGAATGTGATGGTGGCACCTGCTCTCCATGCCTTTCAAATGGTATTGGACAGATTTCTGGAGGAAAAGGCCATCACAGGTTACAGGCCATGATGGGCACATGCAGCCTCCTGGTTTTAGAAGGAGGCTGTGTCTGAATGCCAGATGCAAGGGGGTGGCACCAGGATGCAGGCAGCTGGATCCTATGCTGCTTGCCAGCCCCCTGGTACAGCAACAACTAAATGGCTGCCAATGTATCCCATAGGGCCAAGGAGACAGCCGAAGGTTTTCTTGGGGTAAAGGAATTTTGGTTTCCTTACCCCCCATGAGGACCAGGCAGTTCCTATGAGTCTATTTGGATCGGCACCATAGGTTGAGTAGGGCTTTCAGGCATAGGATCTGGTGGGAGCTGAGGCTGCCATCCTCGCCCCCCTCCTGGGGCTGGACCAGTTCCAGGGCGCTCTCCCCCAACCAGAAACACCTCCCCGCCCCTTGGTGGGGAACCTACCATTGGCGAATGCCACTGATCATCCAAGCAGTGCAGAGGCCCAGCACCCACTGATGTTGGCCTTCCTACTGGCACCTTTCCTCTCCCAGCCATCACAAAATGCCTTATGCCACTTTTGTGACAGTCACTGCCCTGGCAACACACCTGAGAGCAGCACTGCCCAGGCATAGGACTGTGCTCTTGTTGTCTTGGGCACTCCTTGAGGCATCTGGTGGGCCTCTGTGAGACGCAGGAAGCTGGACTAGATGGGCATTTGGCCTGAACCAGCAGGAATCTTCTGATAGTCTTATGATTTTGCACTAGAAACCTCCCAGTTTAGTGTCATTTTGGTGAGAGGTAGAATATTTCTGGACTGAAAAAGGGTTCTTGGAGCACACCAGAGGCTCCCTGGGTGAGGCATACTGTTTGTGGAGAGAGCTGAACCAGAGCAGACAACCATCTTTGCTATCAGACACCTGTTTGGCTGACTTCTTCAAGTTTTGCAGGGACATGCGGTGGTTGGGAAGACAGGTGAGGCAGAGCCTCACTGGAGTCCTTCGAATAGCACTGCTGCCATGTGAGGCATGCAAGCACTCACAACTCATGTCCAGAGCAGGGAGGGCAGAGGAGCAGGGCGAGCGCATTAGTTGTAAGTGCTTGTGATCCTCACACAGTGGTGGCGCTATTAGAAGGAGTCCAGGGGGGAGGCTGTGCCTCATCTGCCTCCCCACCCACCGCATGTCCCTGAAGCTGTGGAACTGGGAGGCTTCTGTGAATCAGTGTGAATTTCAGAGTTATTTTGAGTGTCTTCTGCTAGCAAGTCAAACTCAACCGGGTAATGACAGAGAACCAAACAGAGGAGAGAGGGAGAGAGGCATGAGAGGGGCCTGAGTATTCTTCTCTGAGCTGGTTTTGAAATTCAGGTAAGGATCAGAGACATTAATGAGAGTTTGTGAAAATTGGTTAAAATTCTGGGCTGATACATTATGAAGCAATAACGAAATGCACAAAAAAGCTTGCCAGTGTAAAAGCAAAGCAGTGGATAAAAGAAGTCAATAAAAGAATTGTTGAATTAAAAACACCCATGAAAATCTGCTAGAAGCCTGGTGGATCTCCATATGGAAGGTCTTCTGGAATGTTGGCACTGTCCCCTGGGACATCTTCCTCTCTTATACTCTCTGTCTAATTTAACCTGACAATGAGACACCCTATGTGTGTTTACTCAGAAGTAAGTTCCATTGTGTTCAGTGGGTCTCACTCCCGGCGCATGTGCAGAATTAACCAGAACACCAGGTGAAAGAGGGAGCTGTGGTGGACAGCAGACAAGAGACAGGAAGTGGTGGCAGAAGTGGGCAAAACAGCAGAAGAATTTGAGGCCTAAAGATGAGGCAAGAAGGCCCATCAGAAGAACATTGTAATGTTCATGTGAGAAATCACTACAGGAAAGGGCAGGTTTTGCTGATGAAGGAAAGGCAGGCAGGCCAGCCAATTTTATAGGCATTCCAAATGAAAGTGATGAGATTTGGCAACCGGGTGGATACATGGAGGAAGTACAGGAAGCATCAAAGAGAACACTGATGCTACTAGCTTGAAGGGTAGCAGAAACTTCAGAACTGAGCTAGCGGAAGAGAAAGTGAGAGAGAAGAAGGGGAGGGGAGGAAGCAGAAGCTCAGCTGTATCGAATTCAGTGTTTAAAATGTGAACTCACCAGGAAGGAAAATAGGAAAGAAAGCATAGCTGGGGAAAGATGAGTGAGATCAGAGGAAAGACAATAGAGCTGAAGGTCATCATCAGCACTGAAGTGGAACCAGAGGCCACAAGAATGACTCAGAGAGCCAAAGGAAGGGCAGATACAGTTAAAAGGACCGTGTGCTTGAACTGCATTTCAGGCTTCTCTTGCTGCCCTGTTTCATCAAGCCAGAATCTGAGTGATTCCCTCTCTGTTTGATTCCTTTCTCTGCGGTTCATGATTCTTTAAGCAAGGCATAATCTGAGCCAGGGTTCACCCGGGTAGGTTCTCCAGAACTGTGTTTTGAAGGCCTGAAATCAATCTTGAAGCATAGGAAAGTATCAGGAGGGTCTTGGAGCACGAGCAGAGGGCATTACATTCACAACTCAGCAACCAAAATGAGATACTACAGATCTTGAATTAACCCTTTTCCCATTTGAAGCACGTAGCAGATTACCACTGAGGAAATGGCACGAGGGAGGGGAAAGAGTTAGACACACGAGACACAGGCACAGTGGCCCTGATCCAGATCAGGCCTTCTTGTGGCTGCTGTTCCAACCAAAGGAAAAGTTGCCTGCCATCCCAGTCTTCTCCCTCTGTGCGTCCAGTTTGGCTTTCTCTGGACTCCACCTGGATGCAGCTGGTCGGGTGGACCACATGTTGTGCAGGCTGGCTCTAAGCAGACGTTTTCTCCAAGAAAGGCGGATTTCCAAGTTCTCAGAAGTGTGAATTAAAATGTAAGGAAAGGAAGCAGGGGCTGTAACATTTGATTCATGAATCAGAAAAGCAATATTCGTTTTGGCGCAGAAAGGAAGGAACATCTTGAGCCGGCCTTATGCATTCCATAGAAGTAGTTGAGGACAGATTTGATTCGGGAAGAATTAAATGGTTCCATATTTCTGTGGCTTTCGCCGCTGGTAAAATGCCACGGAATGAACATGCCTTTGGCCAAGGCATCTTTCTGACTGACAGGAGCCCTCCCTGGAGGGAGCCCAGCATTTGCCACTGGTCCCTTCTGCACATTTTTCTCAGTTCCATGGAATTCCAAAGCTGCTGTCACAGAGACAGACAAAAATCATACAGTATTTGATCATTTGTGTGCAGAAGATTCTGCAGCTGTTCAGCCAGCAATCCGCTATATGGGATGTGTTTAGGGCCACGTGGAACTTTGGAATTGAAAATATAAAAGCTTTCGCTGAAGGAATGTAAAGGCAGTGGCGTAGCTAGAGGGGGTGCCAAGCACTAAGTTTTGCAGGCAGCTGAATGTGCCGTGCAAGCGGCACCTCCCCCTCCCCTTTCGAGCCAAGCAAACGCCTCCATTTTGCTCTTGCAACCGGGCATGGCTCCAGAAGGAAGGGGGAGGGACCCCTTGCACTGCACATTCAGGTGCCTGAAAAACTTAGTGCTTTGCACCCCCTCTAGCTACACTACTGGCAGAGGGTGCCCACCTCTGCCTCCTCCCACTTGCAGGGTCTTAGCACGAGGAGCAGGGTTCAAGAAGGTTCGCTTGCAGAGTCTTAACAACACAGACCTGTGGCAGGGTTGCTTCCAGTTTAAGTCTGGAGGTAGGGTTGTCCTTAAAGGGACAGTGCAGATTTAAGTCACTGTCCCTGGGGTGGGTGCCAGCCGGTGTGGTGCTTGCCTGCAGAAGTTCCGCATTCTGGAAGTTTGGGGTTGATGTAATGAATGATGTGATCACATCACCCCTGACCTCCTGGGTTATTGCATTGCTTTAAATGCAAAAAGCCCACCTTCAGACCACCTCCATTTGGTGATCTTCAGCCCACTCCTGGCCCAGTTATTTGTGTTCTTACTGGCAAGCTGTGAAAACCCTGTTGTTGGCAAGAGGGCATAGTGGCTGGGCCCAGAGCAGGCAGAAGATCACCCAGTGGAGGCACAGACAGTGTGTTGTCTCCTCTCCTGAGGGTGACACCCGGCGCAGCATCCCCGTAGTGACACCACTGCAACACTCATGGAATCCATGCTTTGGATATGCTCTTTCTGCTACAGACAGGATGGTTCTCCCTCAACTGCACCCCCCCCCATCTCCAAAGAGCTGAGGACAGGCTCTGACAGCAGATTAAACAGAAGGCTCAACTGGCCTGGTTAATGTGTGCTGCCTGCCCCTGCTGAGGACTTGTCCATAGATCATTTACATCCTGCAAACTGGCTGGTAATTAAATCTTCACTGTTTGTTTGGCGGGATTCCCCTCCAGGGTCATGGTGTCAACATGTTCACTAGAGAAGATTCGTCCCTGGGGAGGGGCGCCAGTCGCTGAAGAGAGAAGAAGTGGACGATAAAAAGACACAGCCCACTGGAACAATGGCTGTCTCTCTGGCTCTTTTAGAAGCTGGAGAATGATCACAAGTTGTAGACGTTTCCATTTTTAGCTCCGCAGTTAAGGCATTTGTCTCTCAGAGGGTTTCTGGGTCTTAGGCGATGAACTGGCGATTTACTGTTTTAGGATCAAGTGAGAATGATATTAAAGATGCAATTGTCTCTCCCATGTTTTTTTTTTTTCATTAGAAATAGTCACTGTGGGTGGCCTGATGCAGATGAGGGCCAGAGCACACGAGGAGGGGAGACGCTGATTCTTTTCCCCATGCCAGTTTCCCATCAAAAATCCCTGCGAGGCTTATTTGCTTCCAAAAGTGTCATACCTACAAAAGGCAATTTTGTGGGCAGATAGTTTCTGAGGAGCCATTTTGCCAGGAAACTGACATGTGGGTCAGACCCCCAGCACTATAAGCCATGATCCCACCTGGGTCAGGACCCTCAAGCCTGCTATTTCTGAAGAAGAAACACTTGCAAGAGAGATTATAAAGAGCTTAGGGTTAGAGTTCCAAGGGTTGGCCATTCACCCTGTTTTCTACTTAGCTTGACTGTGTTGGTGCAGAGATGGTAGTAGGGTTTGCGTCACCCAGTGCAAGAGTCCATTGCGTTATCCCCTCGATGGACCTCCTCCCCTACCAGAACATACAGAATAAATTACAATACCAACAACATAGCCTAAATGCAGTGGCATCAATAGGGTTGGTGTCACCCCCATTAACTTTATTTATGTATTTATTTTAAGATATAACAACACAGGTCACCTAACAAATCCGTAACCAACACAAAACCAGTGGCCAACATGATGACACTCACACAACTGAATAAGAGTTCTAGTATGAGCTCTGATACATAGAAATGAAAGCTGACTCATACTAACAGTTTATTAGTTCCCTACTGTGTTATAACAACACCTCACTGGCTCTCAGAATAGTCTCATTTGTCAGTTTTAGTGAAGAAAATCCACTTTTTGTTACATAAGGCAGTTGCGTATTTCTTTCTTTCTTTCTTTCTTTCTTTCTTTCTTTCTTTCTTTCTTTCTTTCTTTCTTTCTTTCTTTGATAGAACACAGATATTTCAACATGGTTTGTTGTGTGGTATACTGCATTAAATTACCCATCAAATGATATATCACATATAGGGAGAGGAACATGGAGGGAATATGGAGAGGGAAGGAACATGTAAAACATGAAGGGGGAGGAACAGGTGTCCATTGGTGACTTTAATCATGATGTTGGCTAAGAACATGGAAATTGTTGAAACCTCCATGTTCAGAAAGAGGGGGTCACGGAACACCAGCTGGCAGTGAAAGGGGAGGGCCGGGGAGGGCTCTTGCCTTCCTCTCCTGCTTGCAGACTATGCAGCTATGCTGGCTGACCACTGTTGGGAAAAGGATGCTGGACTTGGTGGACCTGATTCACTGGCAGGGCTCTTCTTGTGCTTCTTAAACCAGGACCTGAGGAAATTTTGCAGTGGCCTTTCTTTGAAATCAGTTCTCAGCGTTTCATGGGAACCCACTAGAGGTCGGCATTATTCACTGCAGCCCCTATGGAGGGAAATCAAGCCCAGCAGCCCTCAACCTTTCCCTGGCCTGCCCTGGAATGTGCTAATTGGGTTGACCAGGGTATAATCCACCCCTTGTAATGTATATATAAACTGCTCATTAAAGCCGTGAAATCCCACAGAAAGCATTCTTGGATACATAATGTCAAGGGGGGGGAGACCGGGCATTTAGCCAGAAAAATTATGGCACTGCTGATGAGGTTAAGGGTACAGTTGTGGGGGGAATGCATCCTAAGTCAATGCGAGGCAGCAGGAACCTAAATACCAAGGGCCTGATGTAGCCCAGCAAAGCACTGGACTTCAGTGGGAACTTTTTCTCCAGGGCGAGTAGCAGACATGAGGGTGGGGTCTGATCAGTGGCGGACCTCTCATTAAGAACAATGGGGCAAATGCCCCAGGCGTGAGCCTTTTGGACCCCATGGAAGCCTCTCTGAGACTCCCGATGGGGTTGGAAACTTTGCTTCCGGTTTTCCAGAAGCACCCTTTAAAGCCTCAAGGGAGCCTCAGGAAGCTTCCCCAACGTAGCCTGTGATCATGCGAGGCTCCATGAGCCTCAAGTGAGTGGGGGTGGGCAGCAGCCTCGCCTGGGGGGGGTGCCATCTCAGGCCTTTGCCCCAGGGTGTGGGGCCGGGGATGTCCACCACTGGGTCTGATCCATACTGGCACCTTGGCAACAACAGAGAGTTAAACGGGTGCATCAGGATTGCAATCCACAGAGTCCCAGTACTGCTATTTGTTGAAAGAAAACAAGTCTGCTGGCTCAATCGTGACAAGCAGCAGTGAGAGGCTCATCTTGGTGCGCAAGGCTCCAGTGTGCACTTCTTGCATACTTGAAAAACCCTCCAGTCCGCCCTGAACTTCTTACCAGTGTTTGTCATGTTGAGCCTGGCCTCCCAATCAGGAAGTAACTGGGCATGTCAGCATTGCCAGTTGCTTCCAGTGGTACATCCAACAGGTGAACTGTGCAAACTGGTGCAGCAGGAGACAAACATGGAGAAACGCAGGCTTAGAGTAATGTCAAATTAGAGCCTTGGTCTCTTCCACTGACGTCAGACCGAAAAATGTTTAACTGTGATCCATTCTGCCCCAGTCGTCTTGTGTGCATTGCAGTTATTTCATTTATCACATAATTTAAATATGATTGCAAGATCCTGATCCCAAGAGTTGCACAGAAGGGGGAATTCCTGACAGCTGCAGCTTCTCCAGTCACTGAAGCGCTGTGATGGGAAAAGTCACATGCAGTGACTTCATTCTAACTATTCTGCTGCATGCTTTATACCAGAAGGGGTCTATCTCCTATCTGACCAAAGGGGGGGGGGCGACTCCAACAAATACAGGCTGCTGTTTCTGTCAATTTGCTATTGGCAGTAAGATCTCTAGAGACATAAGGACATTAGAAGAGCCCTACTGGATCAGGCCAAAGGCCCATCTAGTCCAGCTTCCTGTATCTCACAGTGACCCACCAAATGCTTCAGGGAGCACACAAGACAACAGACACAATCTGCGTCCCAGTGCCCTCCCCTGCATCTAGCAATCAAAGGCAGCCTGCCTCTAAAACCAAGAGCTTGCACATACCTACTATGACTTGCAACCCGTAATGGACTTTTCCTCCAGAAATTTGTCCAATCCCCTCTTAGAGGCATCTAGGCAAGATGCCATCACTACATCCTGTGGCAAGGAGTTCCACAAACTAATTACATACAGGGTAAAGAAATACCCAACCTAATACCCATACCTAATCTCTGCTTGAAACAAATCTCCCCTAGCTGTTAAGGCATGGCCAGAGCATCCAAAACGTGACCAAGGCCGTTCACATCAAGTGTTGGTCGCAGGGAGCAGCAAACAAGCCCCAGATGCCTCTCACACTGAGTCTGTCGCTGCTTCCCTCCAGCCTACCTCAGACAGAGCTGCTTCAGTCAGTTTCCCACAAACTGAAAGTGAGCAGAAAGTGGTGTGGCAGGCAGGGATCCAGCCCCTTCCTCCGTACCTTATTCTTTCCTCACACTGTCCCTTCCCAACAAAACAGGAAGCGTGGGACACACTGGGAGTGTGCCTAGAGCGTTCTGCACTCCCTGGCTTGTTTAAAGGAACCAAGCAAGGCAGGAGCAAGGTGAGAAATAGGGGGATAGAGTGGGGACCTGTGGCAGCCTTCAGGGACGGCGTCAGCAGGGGCTTCTGGTGTGCTCCCTGGGGCATTTGGTGGGCCGCTGTGAGATACGGGAAGCTGGACTAGATGGGCCTGTGACCTGATCCAGTGGGGCTGTTCTTATGTTCAGATGATGCAGTGGATCGCCTTGGGCCTTCCTGGTTTAGGGTTATGGAATCTTCATGAAAGTTCCCGTGAGTCTGAATTCTCAAGAAATGAGAGCACTCAGGCCTAGGGAGAGGCGTGTTGATGGCAGGAAAACAGTACTGTTGCAGCATCAGTCAAACATTTGACTGTGGGCATGTGAATTTTGTGTGAGTAACAACCAGTCCTATCCTGGGCCAGCCCTGATAGTGTAGCGGCGCTGGAACAGCCTTCACTGCATGCTGTGGGCCAGTTGCAAACCAGGCCGTGACAGAGAGGTAAGTAGAAAATTTTGACTTCTGTTGCCTTCTTTGCTGTTGCCTTGTCCCCAGTGGGCCTACTTGGCTCTGTACCAGCTCTTTGCCTGGCACAAATACAAATGGGTCCAAGGGTTGTATTGAGCCCCAACCAGGGGAATAGGAGCTGCCACCAATATCCGCTTCCAGCCACCCCCAACACACTCTTGGCTGGTCCCATTCCCTGTCCCAATCCCCTCCCAGAACTCCACCGACTTGCATGGTTCAACAGGGGCTCTGGAGGTCATTGGCACACACCCACCGATGCTGGCCTATGTGCAGTCACAGCCACTGCTGCTCCAGCACCCTGGGCTTTGTGCTGAGGGAACATGAATTCCATCAGTGGAAGGCCCAGATAGGATTGGGCTGTGAGAGTTGAATGGCATATGAGAGCAGTGTTTGGATACAAGTATCTTTTGTGTACATGTTGTGAACAAATGTACACATGCCATCATGTGAATGAGGATGGGTTTGAGATGCGGGCAGCCCAGTCCTAACTAGCACTGGCACAGCCAGGCTGCCTGGTCTGTGCTGTATCCAGTACTAGTTGGGAGCCAGCTGGAGGTCTCCTCGGAGAAAGGGGATACTTTTCCCCTTGCCTCAAATAACACCCCAGTCAGCCCCAAGGGGCTACTCAGATCTTTGCCAGCTATTATGTGGTGGAAGTCCAAGTGCCCCCATGTAGGACTGTCTGATCTGGGAAGGGGGTTAGGATATGGCCCACCCCTTCCCAAGTCATATCTGTCCCTCTTTTTTTTTTCTCACGTAACAGGATGGGTCCCAATAGGTTTTAAAAAGTGGGTCCCGATGCTAAAAAGTCTGGAAACCTCTGCTCTAGTTAAATTCCATCAGTTTTAAATCCCCTGCTTGTCCACCTGTCATTGATCTAAGTATTTTTGCTCCCTTTTTCAAATACCTCCAGAAAGCACACTCAAATCAAGGAAAAGGTGCACCTTTTTGTTCAGGGCCATTCATATTCTTTCACCCCTCCCTGTCCAGCTTCTTACACCCCTGCCTCCAGGGCCTGATGTCAGCTTGGGGACACCCTCTCCGGGGCACCTGAGAGCTCTAAGTCCTGCAGTGTAACTGCTCCAACACCAGCCAAAACAAAACAAAAGAGGAAAGCCAGAGAGTGTGTTTCAAGTTGTCCCACCACATGAGAAAAGCTTAAAAGGGGTCAGGATGGGGCAGCCTGGAGGCTTCTCGAATTGAGAACATCGGGGTGTCCCTCCTCCTTTCTCACAGTTCTTAGATCCTGCTATTCAAGTGTGTTTGCCGTGGGATGGAGCAGTGTTGGCATCTCTAGCACAAAACGGCATCCTTCGCCTCTCATGCCCCCCTCTCGGAAACAAGGGGGGTACATTCCTATTCAAATCATCTCATTAGGAATTCAGACAGGGTCCCTGTCTGGGAGTTGTTACCTTGCACAGAGGAGCCCCAGTAGGAGCTCCAGCACTGGGAGGGTGTTTCATTGTGAGGGGCTTCGGGAGGGGGGAATGATGTCACCAGGCCAGAAGAGAAAGAATTTGCCACAAGGATGCCAGGAGAAGATTGCGTCCTCCTTGTTCGTCTGCAGGAAATCACCAAGGCTTTCTTTTAAAATGCTCCAGATGGCTCCTTGCGGCACCAAACAGAAAGGAGGGGGGGAGAGCCAGCCAGCCAGCCAGCCAGCGAGCAGCAGGGCTTGAGCTGCTCCTGCTGCAACTAGGACTCAGCTTTTATTGAGCCATCCCTCGTCACTGTGCAGGAATGAGGACCACTGGGGAGTTCATTCATATCAAATGCAGCTTACATTATATACAATCTCAGATTCAACGCACGGGTGCTACAAGGAGACAGATTCTGCTGTGGATGGGACTCCGTGGTGGAATATTTCTGGCTCACTCTCGTTGTTTGTCTTGCCTAGTGTTTCAATATTGTATTGCTACTCCCTGCATTGAGCTTCTGCCCTTCCTCCAAGAAGGTCAAAGGGAATGGAGGTGGGCTGCTCCCTTTCAACCTCGCAACAACCTTGTGAGTGAAAACCGTCGCATCAGAAGCTGCCTTGTAGCCAGTGAAACCACTGGGCCTGCCGGTTCACTGTGGCCTGCACTGACTGGCAGCAGCTGTTCAGACAGCGGTTTTCCCCCCAGCTCTATCTGAAGATGCTGCCAGGAATGGAACCTGGGACTTTAAGAACATAAGAAGAGCCCCTCTGGATCAGGACAAAGCATCTAGTCCCGCTTCCTGCATCTCAGTGGCCCACCAGATGCATCAGGGAGCACATATGACCACAAGGCACCTACACCCTGGTGCCCTCCTTTGCTCCTGCATTCAGAAGCCTTCTTCTAAAACCAGGTGGTTGCTAAGACCCCTAACAGCTTGTGACCTGTTCTAGAATCTTCCTCCATCAGTCCCCTTTTAAAGGCCTGGTGGCATCACCAATAACCAGCCCCAGCGGTTCCACCTTACTTAGGATTTGAATCCAGATTTAACCTGTAGCCATTACATTACATTAGTACTACATGTTTATTTCAATGCTCGCATCCAAGCATTTAGGCAGGACAGAATGGACTTGACAATGCTGAGCAAGATGGCCTCACTCAGTGGAAGGCAGCTTTCCATTGGCCTAATGCAGCACAAGGATTTGCACATTCCTGTGATTACATTACGAAACATTCCAGAGACGAGTCTGTAGATGAAAACAAGAGAGAGCTGCGCCACCGTTCTCCCTGAATTAGTGAGAAGGTTGTGAAACTGGACTTGGGCATTTGGGGAGATTCTCCACCCAGCCTGCTTGACTCTCTGAGGCAGTGGCATAGCTAGAGGGGGTGCAAAGCACTAGGTTTTTTTAGGGAGCCTCAGTGTGGCGTGCAAGTGGCCCCTCCCCTTCCCCTTCAGAGCCATTCCAGGTAAGCGGAACAAAATGGAGGCATACACCTGGATGTGAAGGGGAGGTGGAGGGGCTGCTTGCACACTGCAGTGAGGCTCCCTGCAAAACTTAGCGCTTTGCACCCCCTCTAGCTACACCACTGCCCCCTTCAGTACTATTTCCTACCTGGGGCAAAACAGCTTAACTAACTGCACAGTCTCTTCCCTCTTTTCATTTGGGTGTTTCCACCCTGGCTTCAAGCAGCATCTCATCTGATTATCCCAGCATATTACTGTCAACCCCAAAGTAGTCAAGACAGCTCAGGTTTCCATTAACCATCCAGAGCCAGTTGGCCTTTATGGCAGACTGTGCACTTCTTGCTCAAGCGTATCCCATCCAACAACCCGGAGCCAAATAGACTCTGGAGCCTGGTCTTGTGACCCCTTTGATCAATCCACTTGCCTTAGGGTACTCACTTAATTTCATCTCTTTAACCCTCCATTCCACACTGAACCTGCTAACCACAGTCAGTTCTTGTTACCTGCTAGGGTTAGGTTCCGGGAAAACCTAGTGGATACCTAGTTAGCAGATACTGAATCATTGAGCCTGCTGGGGAAAATGGGGTTAGGTTCCAGGGGACCCTCTTCACCATACATTCTGTAAACTTTATGAACCTGCCTCTTAACTTGAAGTCTGGGTTATAGCAAGAGCTCATCAACATCTCCAACATCCAGAGACATCACTAGAATTTGCATCACCAGGTACGAGACCTCACTGCATCACCCCAATGATGGACCTCCTTGTGTCCCAGACCATCAATAATACATTACAATATCATGCACACAGCCTGAACGCAGAGGCATCCCTAGGGTTGGTATCACCCCCCCCCCCATTAACTTTATTTATTTATTGTAATAGCAGGTCAGCCAACAAACCAGTAAGCAACAAAGAACAGTGGCCAACTTGATGTCACTCACACAACTGAATGAGGGCACATGGAAATGAGAGCTGACTCATACTAACACCTTATTGGTTCCCTGCTGTGTCATAATAACACCTCATTGGCTCCCAGAACAATCAGTCACATTGATCAGTATTGGATCAAGAAAATCCGCTTTTTGGGCACAATTCTAACCAGGTCTACTTAGAAGAAAGTTGTATTTTGTTCAATGGGGCTTACTCTCAGGAAAGTGTGGTTAGGATTGCAGCCTTTGTTACATAAGGCAGTTGTGTTTTCATTTTCTGGTTATTTGGCTATAACTTTTGATAGAATACAGATATTCCAGCACAGTTTGTTTCCTTGCATTGTGCATTAAATTAGGCATCCAATGATATGTTAACATGTTGGTATTATTTGAAAATTCCATGATTTCACCATTTTGACCAGTAGTGGTGTCACCCCCCGCCCAAGTGTGTCACCTGGTGCAGTCCGTACCTCCCTAGGGACGTCACTGCCATCATCTGATGCTTCCTGCTCTGTGCAGGATATCCCTCGATATCTGTAGTCTGAAGTGTTGCAGCCTAGACATGGGTTAACAACATTCATGATAACTAGGCTGCTGGTGGGAGTAGTTGCAGGCAAACACCTTGCAGCTTCTAAAAGAAGGAGAAAGGAAACCTCTTGGAAAGGCGAAATGACTCACCCAAGATGACGTGCTGATTGGGGGGGGGGGCTCTGCTTTGCCTTTTTCACACCGATCAAAGTCGTGTCATGTGTCTGGCAGAGAGTGTGGGTGTGTGGCTCGTGTACGGCTTTAACAAATTATTCTGATGCCTTTTGGCTCAACATGCTGCGTTGGCTGATGGAGTGGGACAAAGGCAGCACCAGAAGGGAACTCTGCAAGAAAAGACAGCATTTGTGGCTTGAGATGTGAAACTCTGGAGAACACTCAGTAGGATACGGCATACCAGAGCCCTTGGAATCAAAATAAAAACCACACTTGTCTGTGAGAGTTCATCTTCTCATATATTTTTTTTCCAAGTCACAGCACTAGAAAGAGAAACGCAAAATGAATGGCATTTGTTATCCAAGGCTGCCTCCTACTCTGCAGCCTGCAGCAGTCCCCTTCGCTGTGGTGTCCACATCAGGTGCAAAGGGAGGCTCCATCACAGGAAGCCAGTGTGGTGCAGTGCTGAGAGGACAGGAGGGAAGGGGAGTGGGCAAATCAGAGCACAAGTCCTCAGTCAGGCATGAGGCCAGTGGCATAGCTAAGGGGGCGCAGGGGATAGCAGTTGCACTGGGCATCAAACTTTAGGGGGCAACAAGCTGAGCTTGACACTAGTGACCAAAATTGTGAAAATCTTGGTATGTATGGATAATACCATCATGTTATATATCATTGGAAAGGTAATTTAATGCAGAATGCAATGAAACAAACTGCATTGGAATATTTGTATTCTATCAAAAGTTATGGCCAATTAACCAGAAAATGAAAACACAACTGCCTTATGGAACAAAAGGTGGTTTTTTTTAACTCAAAACTGACCTATGAGACTGATTGTTCTGAATGCCAATGAGATGTTATTATGATACATCAGGGAACCAATAACTTTTTATTTATTTACTTAATTAATTAAATTTGACTTTGTCATGGAGGGCGAGGTACAAAATCTTCTTTGACCCCAGGCAGCAGATAGATGCCTTAGCTATGCCACTGACTGGGGGGAGGCAGTAGAGCAAGTGGGTGGTGAGCTGCTGGGGGGAGGAGATGGGTTCCTCCCAATTTTCACTTTTTAAAAAGTCCAGGCGTGACATCACTTCCGGTTGTGACATCACTTCCGGGGCAACATTGTGAGCTTGGCACCAAGCTACACAATCATTAGCTACGCCACTGTAAGAGGTTCATTGGATGACCCTCCCTTTCAGCTTCATCGCAGTAGCGTAACTACAGGGGGGCAGTGCGGTATGTACTGCAGGAATCACAATGTGTGTGTAAGCAGGCCCCTCCCCTCACCATTGGCGCCAATCCGGGCAGTCACTTTCACTGCCCAGAATGGCTCCGATGGTGAAGGGGAGGGCCCGCTTACATGGTCCAGTGCGATACCAGTAATAATAATTACTGTTTCAAACCCCCCCCCCCCCAATAACTTTGCTGCTGCCTCACCGACCTGTCAGGGCTGCTTTTATGTTGATTGGTTGGGAAAGCAGCCCCGTGCTGGCAAGAAGCAAGAGCTTCCCAGATGAAGGGCATGATAAAGATGGAATAGCCACATTTTGGAAAGGAGTAATCTCAAAAACTCAGGGGTGTGTACCAGGGAGTTGCAACTGGCCATGAATCTGAGATGTGTATCCACGCACCATGTCACAAGTCAGGGGTAGTCATGGCAAGCACATATTTACTCAGGAGGGGGGCAAGCAATGTGTTATTAGAAGAGTCTTATGGGGAGAAGAGTGAGGAGAGAGAGAGGATGGGAGAGGAGAGTTTGAAGAGGGACAGAGATTGATTATTATGCAAAGCAGTAGGAGACATCGTCAATGTATAAATACTGTGCAAGAAATTATATTAATGAATATCTGTCCCTCTTCAACTTTCTTTCTCCTACCCTCTTTTTGTTTCTATTATCATGATTATTATGATTATTCTTATCCACAGCCTATGCTGGGCTGGTTATAGTCTGCATTTTGAGATCTAGCCAAGATCCTGGGAATCTCAGAGATACCTTCTAGGATTCTTGCTTTTTCTTTTTCCAAGCAACCTTGTTTTCTGGAGCTAAGCTGATATAATTTGCTGCAGGCCGAGAATGTGGAGGTGTTCCTTCAGACCTCCAGGCACTGCTCCAAGGTCTCCAGTGACAATTGGCACAATATTGACCTCCTTCTCCCAGAGATGCCCAAGTTCTTCTCACAGGTCTTGATATCTTGTGTTCTATATCTTCAATGCTACTGTCACCTAGGTTTGCAGTATCAATGATCCCAACTTGATTGAGATATTTTCTTTTTGTCAGCTACTGTTAGATATATGTTTAAAAAAAATTATGTCAGGTGTATTGTGTTCTAGATAAGTGTTTCTCAAACTGTGGGTTGGGGCCCACGAGCCAATTTCAGGTGGGTCCCCAATCATTTCAATATTTTATTTTTAATATATTAGACTTGATGCTACCATGGTATGTGACTGCATTTGGGGAAATGTGACAGGTCTGTACTTTTAACACACTACTATAAATATTCTTTTAACAATGATAGTAAATGGGACTTATTCCTGGGTAAATATGGGTAGGACTGCAATGGGATTGCAACTCCCCGCCTTGCAGCCTGGGAGTAAGCCCCACTGACTCTAATGGGACTTACTTCTGAGTAGACATTCATAGGATTGGGCTGTAGGATTGTTAAAAATTTCCCTGATTGATGATGTCACTTCCTGTCATGACATCACTTCCGGTGGGTCCTGACAGATTCTTATTCTAAAAAGTGGGTCCCGGTGCTAAATGTGTGAGAACCACTGTTCTAGATGTTTCTCTGTCTGTAATCTGAAGTCCCAAAGAATCTTTGCTTGATTGTTATTGGTTGTTGGTTATTATGATAATGATTATGATTATGATTTACTTTACCATTCTACAGAAGTACAATACTTCTGCACAATAAAAGAATGATATTTAAGGATTGCCTTTCTCAATAAATCATCCATGGTAATTTATGGGAGGCACAGATGTGAGGAATTTCACTAGTTCTGGCAAAAGTCCTTCCCGCTTTCCTAATTTCTGGCAACTTTGCCTGAGCTGGGCTGTCCAAATTCACCTTGAAATTTTGTTTGAAGTGTAATTTGTTGGCACTTCAAAGCACAACCACATACCCAAATAGTGGTGGTTTTAAACTGGAGTACAGTCAAGGCATACATGGACATACATGCTGAGGTAGACTTTGGTCCAACTAGCTGTGCACTACCTAGGCTGATTTTGTGCTCTCTATGCTGCACTATCTAGGTAGCACTCAAAGATCTCAGACAGAAATTTTCCCACAACCCAGCAACATACAGTCCTTCAAGTGGTGCTGCCTGGCCTTAGGACAGAGACCATCTACATACAAAACATGTACTCTGCTAATGTGCTCCAGCCCTTTCCCAGTTAGAAAGAGAATTCCACTCCTCCAACTGGTCTTTCTGGACTACTTTGCAAGGCCTCAGCTCCCTACTGTACAACTATTTTTAAGGATAATAACTGAACTGGTGGAAATTATCTTCCTGAGTGAGTTTGTCTTCAGTTATTCCTAAGCAGTGATAATTAAGACAACCCGATGGAAAGTTTCCACTGGTTGCATGACTTCACTGGTTGCCGATGCCACAGCACGTTTGAATTTCTCCTTTCCAGTTCTGTGGCAAAAAAGAAAGAAAATAGTTTACATAGGGGCAGGGTGTGGTGGGCGCTTCGGAAGGCTGGAGACTTGGCACCGCTCAAAACGAGTCTGTTATTTCGGAAAGCTACGCTCCGGCTCAACCACATGTTATTGGCCTGGCTGCTGTTTAACTTACCAGGGATTGGGAAGGTTCATTTCCTCCAGGAAACTGGGCCCAAGTGTGATTTATGGCTTCGGGTCTGGGACCACCTCGCCCTAAGAATCTGGGGTGTTAGTGATGCCTTAAGAATGCAAATGGGATCTAAAATCCCAGTTGTGGTCAAACAAAATAGAGCATATCTTTTAAAAGTGCCCTTTTTCTGCCCTTTTGCAAGCTGGTAGCTGGACACCCATCCCACCTGAATACAGGATCTCCCCAGTGCTTCCAATGGATGTTTGTACTCTGGGTTTGTTGTGTTGATCATTGCAAAGGCCCTGCATTTGCTTCATAATATGGCACTGCCTTTGAACTACTAGTTACTAGTTGGCAACCTTCAGTCTCGAAAGACTCTGGTATCGCGCTCTGAAAGGTGGTTCTGGAACAGCGTCTAGTGTGACTGAAAAGGCCGATTCGGGAGTGACAATCCCTTCCACACTGGGAGCAAGTGCAGTCTGTCCCTGGCCTTTGAACATGGTCTAAATAATAGCATACTAGAGTTAGGAAGGATCTTGGGGGTCATCTAGTTCGACCTCCTGCTAAGTGCAGGCAACTACAGCATCCCTCCTCTGCTACACCATCTACACTATTCAGCCTCTGCTTGAAAATCTCCAGTCAAGGGGAAGCTCCCAGATGCACCAGGCAGGCTGTTCCAGGGCCAGGCAGTGTTAGCTAGGGAATCCCTCCTCATGTCTAGTCTAAATGTATTTCCCTGTAGTTTCAACCTTTCAGTTCTAGTCCTGCTTTCAGGAAAACATTCTGGTTCAGAATCAACTACAAGGGTGCCATGCAGTCATGTTTATCCTACACCAATTGCACTTGTCAGTTCATTTCCAAATTGCGTTCAAAATGCTAGTTATGACCTCTAAAACCTTTAGGGTTTAGTGGAAACAGGCTGTCTCAAAAGCCTGAGCCCATGCATTGAGATGTGAATCATGAGATGAGCGGGGGAGGATGGAGGCCAGAATGTGAAGCCAGATCGGAATGAAACACCTTGAATGTAGTCTTTCTTGAAAGAAAGAACCTTCTTTGAAATTGTAAAAATCCCTATTTAAATAGGGATTTAGATAAAAGCCTGCCTATGTAAACCGCCTTGAATAAAGTCTTGAATAAAGACCAAGAAAGGCAGCATATAAATACCTGTTATTATTATTATTATCATCATCATCAACAGTATTTACATACCACTTTTCAACAAAAAGTTCCCAAAGCGGTTTACAAAAATAAATGAAATAACTAATGGCTCCTAACCATCTCTTTAAAATCTGCATCGTCTCATAACCTGCTTGCCGCTTACTCGAATTGATTGAGGGATACATGAACCAGGACTTTTCAGCACGTTGTCCCCCCTGTGGATACTGCTCTTCAGGAACATAAGCCAACCCCCCAATCCCCTGCACCTTGACTAGTTTTAAGCAAGATTTTATAAACACTTTCCTTTTGCCAGCTTTTTATTGACAGTCTGGCTTGCCCTGAGGTTTGAATGGCTTTTACTGTTTTAATGTATTTTATTGTTGCAATGTCTGGTTTCCTTACTTCTTGCAAATCCCTGTTTTTATTGTTTTATTGTGCATTGCCTTGGGTAGAGTTTACTTTTGAGAGACGGTCTGGAAATATAATAATAATAAGTGCAGCACACTTTTCATGACACTTTGCACATCTGTCACTTTCATCTCTTTTGAAACTCCCTCCCATTGTTGATGCGCTAGTGTCACAAGCAGAGATGCAGTCAAAAGCATGTCTCAGGGGTTAAAAGGGCAACTTTCCATGCAGGAAGGGGGATTTACAATCTGCCTGCATTTTTTGTCTTGTCTGTTGTGATGATTTTCAAGGGAGTGCTGAGAAGGACCGTGTTCCCCCCTGGGAAACATGATGCTTCTCCCCACCCTGAGATCACAGTATCTGCACATGAGAGAAAAATTCCACTTCCACTAGAAATGCAGGATGAAAGTCATGTTTCCATCCCTTCACTCAGCTGGGGGACTGCCTGCCATCCTCACAGGGACTCTCTCTCTCTCTCTCTCTCTCTCTCTCTCTCTCTCACACACACACACACACACACACACACACACACACACACTCAAACCTTCTCTGGGTGGCAGGTAAGGCTGAGCAAGATCTCAGACATAAGAGGCCAATTACTCTAGGTATTAAAACACTAGCAGTTGTG
Organism: Tiliqua scincoides; assembly: GCF_035046505.1. Taxonomy (NCBI): domain Eukaryota; kingdom Metazoa; phylum Chordata; class Lepidosauria; order Squamata; family Scincidae; genus Tiliqua; species Tiliqua scincoides. The sequence goes on along the minus strand of NC_089823.1, from coordinate 238,916,358 downwards.
TGAAAATATTAACTGGGGATTAAAATGAAACGAGGAAAAACAGACAATCAAATTCTATATGTACCTTACATCAAGCGGCTGAGTTCAAAAAATAAAGTGAAAACAGAGTCTATCTTAGACTTCCCTGACCTAAAGCATTCACTTATATTTGCAGTCTTCTCCCAGGAGTTGACTCCTTATTCAGTTGCTCAGAATCAGAGCTTGCGCCTTGGCTTAGGGTCATCTTGCAAAGCCCAGCTTGCACCTTGCAAGCGCTGTATATCTTGATCACCCACAGTGGCGTAGCTAAGCCAGGGCAGGGGAGTCGATTGCCCCCCTACGGTGGAGTGAAGGTTTTCTGCCATCTGGGTGACAGCACTTACAATGGTTGCACAGCAAATGCTGCAAAATTGACCTGCCCGCCCCTGTACGGCTCCAAATGGAGCTGTTTCTGGGGCCAGGGCCACACATGCACAGAGGAGGGAGTGACTGCACAGGTGCAGGGGTGATGTGATGACATTGAGGTGTCATTGTGTAAACTGGCCCGGGGTACCCACCCCCCTAGCTACACTACTGTTCAGCCAGTCCAACTAGGCAGCTCTCTTTTATTCCATTTTTGAGAGCCTGCCCTCCCCTAAGTTCTGATAGGCTAGTATAAAATCCACAGCTATTCAAATTTCCCACTCCCAAGTCATGTGAGTGAACTGGACCAGGTGTGAGCTGGGTTTGATCAAGGCCATTGTTCTCTGGCTGCATTTGAAAACATTTGAAGGAACAAGATTCAATCATGGATCACCATCATTTTATCTAATTGGGCCTTAAACTAGATAGAAAAAAATAAATCAGAGAGTGGATCCCTCGCATGGCACAGGCTGAAGTTAAGGCAAGTCCCAAATCTGAAAAAGTTGACCAGGTCAGTAGCGGCTGATGAAACAACAATATTTCCAGCCTTTGACATATCCCCCCCCCATTGGGCTTTGACAGGTTGAGTCTGAAGACCAGCTCTTGGCCACTTTCTGTGGGAGGGAGGCCACAGACACGGAGCAGACCCCAGGGCAGCAGGCGATTGTGTCCCCAGGCTCCTACCTGAGCCTCACCTTCAAATCGGACTTCTCCAACGAGGAACGCTTCACAGGTTTTGACGCCCATTACACAGCAGTGGGTGAGTAGCTGCTTGACTATGGTGTGTTCACTGGCCTTCTCATTGAGGGACCCCAATAACCTCCAAGGAACCCCAGGGCATCTCAGAAAAGAGTCAGAAGCCATCCAGGGCTCTCCCCACTGTCATGAATATGTACAGTTTAGGCCTAGTAACATGTAAAGCCTGAACCAAGCTAAAACAGTAACACAGAAGTGGCTTGCAGTCCTAGCTGCTAAGAATTCACAACTCAATGGAAGGTGATGATGTAGCACCTAGGCAGCCAGAAAGATGCCCATCAAGGATGGAATGCAGCTGTAGATCTCCAGGGGGGAGGGAAGAGCTGAGAGGGCAAGCTTCCAGCCCCACTTCCGGAGGACAGGGTCTTTTGGTCTTGTCTCTTGGTGAGATAGGTGGTGGGTGCACATCCTGCCCCGCCAGGACCATGTGGCCCATAGGTAACTGACCTGAGGATCTACAAAAGAAGCTGACCCAGGTGAGAGTCAGAGAACAATAGAGTTAGCCAGTTAGCTTTGTTGTTTTATGCTGATATGTTTCCTAGAAGTTTTTATGCCTCTAGCATTTGCTGCCTTTTGTAACTTTTTATAACCCTATGTACTTAATAAAGTAAAAATCCTTTTACCATGTTGGTTCATTGTCTGTTGGGGACAAAGGTTCAGAATCCTGCCTAGCCATTCAGCAAGCTACCAAAAATCCTCATTGTGGACTAGTAACTTGAGAACTGAGACTTTAAGTAAAGAAAGTGCTCAGTGCTTACAAGGGATATAGTTAAGCCTAGAGGGTCTCGGTGTCCCTGGACTGAGGCACTGGCTCTTACAGGGTGGTGGCAGTACTACCGAACAGGGGATCTTTGAGGGCTCTAGGGTTCAGAACCAACAACGCTGAGCACCCCAAAACCCTGGGAGTGAGACCAAGTGTACGACACCCACCTACCATGTCTCCTTCCTTATAGCTGACTTGCATTCTCCTTGCCAGATGCTCTTCCCTATCCCTGCATGGGCTCTCTTTCTCTCATGATGGTTTTCAAGGTTCTCGCCAACATTTCTGTTTCCCTAGCTATGGCTGGGTCTACAGAGATTGTAGATCACCTGGTGCAGTAATGCTGTCCCTGAACTGTACCACTTGGTCAGGAAGGGCCCAGAGAGCTGCTGGCTCAGTTAAGGGAGTAATACCCAGTGGTCAGCGCTCATGCAAACCTCCTTGCAGTCTTCTATTTGGGGCATTTCTTGTTTAAAATCAAATCGTAGTAGTGCTTGCAAGCAATCAGGCATTGCTAGTTTGCCCATGAATATGGGCTAGGCAGGCAGAAAAGGAATTAAAATAGGAAAAGGGACTAGAGAAAAATACAACAAGCAGGTGGATGAAAAATGCCAGCATTGGCTGGAGGGACACAGAGAGATGCATCCAGGTTGGATGCAACTAGCCAACTAGCAACACCCAGCACAGGATGTTGGGTAACTACTTACAGCCCAATCCTGTTTGAGCTTTGCGCCACCAGCATGCTTGTTCTGGCAGTGTAAGGCACTTTATGGCTGTCACAAAAGGCGGCATGCCATTCAACATGATCTGAGTGACACTGCAAGTGGCTGGGTCTGCATGCCAGTGGACTGGGGATGCCCACCAGCTCTGGTAAGGTAGTACAGGGACTGGAGACAGCCAGGGAAGAGGCAGAACAAGGCACGAAGGGGGAGGAACAGGGAGGAAATGGGACAGAGAGGAGAGCGGTTTTGGCAGCAGCGGCACATACTGATATACTGACCGCCTTCCTGGCCCCAGTCCACCAACCCAGGTCCACTCAGACTTGTGCCAACTATTAAGCCATGTGGAGAGATAAGTACGAGATAGATAGAGCCAGAATGGTATTTGCAAAGATCGTAGTGGAGCACGGAGAAAGCAAAGGTACAGAGGACAGGGGTTGAGGGAAGAGGAATTGGTTTACACTTAGAATCCCATGTGAAGCCCACAGAGATGTTGAAGAACAAATGTTACAGCCTTCCCTGAACAATCAAGATGTGCAGCCCTCACATTCAGCTCTTGCTAAAGCTTAGAATAATCTTCAAGGGCAGCTCCTTTAAAGCATGTTGCAGAAGTCAAGCTTTGAAGCTAAATATCCCAGAGTGATGGGTGCTAAGTCAAAGAAATGGGTGGCCCAAGAGTTCAGTGTACGAGCTCATTGCTTCCTCTTGTTCTGTGGCAGATATAGACGAGTGTCTGGAGAGCAGTGACGAGGAGCTGGCCTGTGACCATCATTGCCACAACTACATTGGTGGCTACTACTGTTCCTGCAGGTTTGGCTACATCCTCCACTCCGACAACAGGACTTGTAAAGGTACCACACCTGTCATAAGCCTGCAGGCAGGTTGCCCTGTAGCTTGGGGTGATGTGCTGCTTGCTTCACTGCACAATGACAGCGCATGCTTTCGCTCCTCCAGGCAGCATGGCTGAGCATTTCCTGAGAGCCCAGCTGGCCTGTGCCACTCATGGCCCACCAAGTCAAACACAACCTCCTGTGCTGCCTTCTTGGGACTGCAAGTACAGGGGGGTTGTGCGACCCCTGGCTGGTTGCCACAATCACTTTCAGGACCGGCCTTAGGAGCTGCAGGGCCTGATGCAACAGTTTCTCTTGGGGCCCCCCACCCTGTGGTCTCCCCTACTCAGCAGGACAAACAGAAGGCAGCCCCTGGGCCAACTGCATCTGCTTCAAAGTGCATAACCCAGGAGTAGGTGACATGATGACATTACAGCCAGTGGCTTTCAGGGGGCCCGTTTCGGGCCAAAAGACACAGGGACAGGTGGGGAGTGCCAACCAGGGTTAACGCTCCACTCATCACACCAGCCTCACAAGCATCAACTGATGAGTAAGGTGCTGGATGCAGCAGCAGGCGTTTCACTCTCTGCCCTTGTGGGGGGGGGCTTCATATGTGGTACCCAATTGGGTGAAATTGGGTCTGCCCTGAACACTCTCTTAGGAAGATACACCCAACTACCTTTCTCAGGAAGAGGCATGACTGTCTGAGCACCTGGACCACAGGCAGGGGGTCTGTCAGTCAGCCCTACAGAGTGCCCAACTCTCTCAGAGTGCCCTACACCCCCCCTCACCTTGTGTTTGTTGCAGTGGAGTGCAGTGACAACCTCTTCACCCAGAGGAGTGGTGCAATCAACAGCCCAGACTTCCCCAACTCCTATCCCAAGAGTTCAGACTGTTTGTACCGCGTCGAGTTGGAGGAGGGCTTCTTCATCACCTTGCAATTTGAAGAGGCCTTCGACATTGAGGACCATCCAGAGGTCTCCTGTCCCTACGATTACATAAAGGTGAGCACAAGAGGCTGGGCTTGCCCATTTGCCAAGGGGACAGGAACTGGGGGGCTGGGAAGAAACACCAGCTCAAGAATCTCTGTTGACACCACTGCCATCCCATCTCAGCACTAAGATTAACAGAAATGTTTTACGTTAGTCACTATTCCTGTGTCACAGCATTTGGAAATCCAGGCCAGCCAATTCCGAAATCTTGACCCAGAGAGGATCAGGGTCAAGGACTTCCTGAGCTTCCTCCAGGCAGGCCTCAACAAGGGCCTCAGCACAGCCACCCTCAAGAGACAGGTCTCAGCGGTCGCCTCCATTCTGGGGTCCCCCAAGGGAAGGGCCCTGGTGGCACGCCTGCACATCAGAAATTTCCTCAAGGGTGTGAGTCTCCTCAACCCGCCCCCCAGGACCAGGGCTGTCACTTGGGGCCTGACACCGGTGCTGAGGGCATTGACGAGGCCTCCCTTTGAACCTATGGCGACGTGCTCGCTCAAGCTATTATCGCAGAAGACCGCCTTCCTGGTGGGCGTGACTTCCGCCAGAAGGGTGTCAGAGCTGGCAGCCCTCTCCGTAGCCAAGGAACTCTGCCAGATCCAGGAGGACAGGATTATCCTCCACACCGACCCTTCCTTCCTACCCAAGGTGAAGTCCTTGTTTCACCACTCGCAGGAGGTGGTGCTACCCACCTTCTGCCCCAACCCTTCTCATCCCAGAGAGCAGGAATGGCATGCCCTTGACGTGCATCAGGCGGTGAGCTTTTATCTCTCCAGGACCTCAGCCCGCCGGCATTCAGAGGCCTTGTTCGTCTCATTCTGACCTAGTGACCAAGGCCAGGTGTCTCCCCCCACCATTTCCAGATGGGTTAGGGAGGCCATAACCGAGGCCTACAGGGCACCCGGCAAGGACCCCCCTAAGGGCATAGTGGCCCACTCCCTCAGGGGGGCCGCAACCTCAGCCACATTCAGGGCTCACCCCCTCCCTGGAGGCAGTAGGCGGAGCAGCTACCTGGAGCTCGCCTAACACATTTATCAAACACCACAAGATTGACGCCTTCGCCTCTGGGAATGCAGCTTTCGCAAGGCGCGTCCCCCAGGGCGTGGCTCTATAGGCGCTCCCACCCTTGAGGAGCACTGCTTGGGCACATCCCACTTGTAAGGACTAAGATGGACATGGAGATCCCACTGGAGAATGGGGAGATTTGTACTTACCGTGAATCCCCCTTCTCCGTGGTCTCCATGTCCAGATTAGTTTGCCTGCCCTCGCAGCCGTTAAAAAAAAAAAAAAAGGAGGAGAAGCAGACATGCTGAACACCAGAATCTTAAAGTCTGGGGGACGCAGTCCAGCGCAGAGTAGCAATAGACCTGGGGTAGGGCCCCGCGCCACCTAGGCCCATTCTGCACTCATCCCCCAAGCCAACACGCAACGCAACACGTGCCACCAGAGGACCCCCACTACAGTGCCTCTGGATGGACACGGGACATCTGGCTTCAGGGGCAGGGCTCTTCAAGCCTGGACAGTCTGGGTAGTCCAGGCAGCCCCTCCCCTCAGGATGACCAAAAGACTCTGGCCTGCCTACCTGAGAGGGAGGAGCTACCCACTTGTAAGGACTAATCCGGACACGGAGACCACTGAGAAGGGGGATTCACGGTAAGTACAAATCTCCCCATTTTGTGGGATTCTTTTCAGCTTGTAGAACCTGAGGATGTGGATAGGATCCTCTGGAGTGTGAGGCCATCCGCCTGCCCGCTGGATCCGTGCCCAGCATGGCTGGTTAGATCTGCCCAGGAAGGACTGGCAAAGTGGACAGAGAGGGTAGTAAATTCATCTTTGAGGGAGGGGGTGATGCCTCTGGCATTAAAGCAAGCAGTGGTTCACCCCATCCTGAAAAAGCCCTCTGTGGACCCCTCTATGTTGGATAATTCTCAACCAGTCTCGAACCTCCCGTTTCTGGGCAAAGTGATCGAGCGGGTGGTGGCGTCTCAGCTCCAGAGGGTCTTGGATGAAGCGGATTATCTGGATCCTTTTCAATCTGGCTTCAGGACAGAGACAGCCTTGGTTGCCTTGGTGGGTGACCTACGCTGAGGGCTGGATGGAGGGAGTGCATCCTTGCTAGTCCTTCTGGACCTCTCAGTGGCAGCATTGACCATCATGTCCTTCTGGGACGGTTGGCCGAGGTGAGGATCGGGGCACTGTTTTGCAGTGGTTCCGGTCCTTCTTGGCCGGCAGGTCCCAGATGGTCTTATTAGGGGACTCCTGTTCGGCACCCTGGCCCTTGAGCTATGGGGTGCCACAGGGTTCTATATTGTCCCCCATGTTGTTAACATCAACATGAAACCGCTGGGAGAGGTCATCCGGGGATTTGGAGTTGGGTACCGTCAGTATGCTGATGACACTCAGCTCTATCCCTCCTTTCCACCTGACTCCAGGGTGGCTGTCTCTGTCCTGGAGCGTTGCCTGGAGGCAGTTGGGATCTGGATGAGGGCGAACAAGCTGAGATTAAATCCGGACAAGACTGAGATCCTGCTGGTGCAGAAATCCACGATGCGGGTGCTGGACTATCGCCCTGCTCTGAATGGGGTTGCACTTCCCCTGAAAGAGCAGGTTCGCAGCTTGGGGGTTCTCCTGGACTCGCAGCTCCTCCTGGATGTCCAGGTGTCAGCTGTGGCCAGGGGTGCCTTTGCCCAGCTTCGGCTGGTGCGCCAGCTGCGGCCGTACCTGTCTCGCGCAGACCTGGCCACGGTGGTCCATGCCATAGTGAGATCAAGATTAGATTACTGTAACGTGCTCTACGTGGGGCTGCCCCTGAAGATGGTCCAGAAGCTACAACTAGTGCAGAATGCGGCGGCTCAGGTAGTTGCTGGGGGTCGGCAGTTTGACTCTGTCACGCCGCTACTCCGGCGGCTGCACTGGCTGCCCATTCGTTTCCGGGCTGAATTCAAGGTGCTGGTTATGACCTTTAAAGCCCTAAATGGCTTGGGACCAGCATATTTGAGAAACTGCCTACTTCCGGTTTGTTCTCTAAGGTCATCAGAAGGGGCCCTGTTGGTTGTGCCGTCATTGAGAGTGGTGAAGGGAAAGGCGGCCAGAAACAGGGCCTTTTCGGTGGTGGCACCTGCACTATGGAATTCTCTCCCCTTTGAATTGAGAGCAGCTTCCTCATTATTAATGTTCTGGCAGGGCCTGAAGACTTTTTTATTCAGGAAAGCCTTTGAGGCACAATAGGGGCTGTTTTTATAAATTTATAAATTATGTCTTTTACTGCATGCTTTCAGTCTGCTGCTATGTATTTTATCTTGTTTTAATTGTTTTTAAGTGTTTTGTATTTTTAATGTTTATCTGTTTCCTTGTATTCTAACTTGATTGTTAGCCGCCTTGGGTGCCCTTTGGGGAGAAAGGCGGAATACAAATATTATATATATATATATATATATTGTGGCCCATCAGCTGTTTGACAGCCTTTTCCCTCTGCGCTTCCAGTCTCAGGCAAACCACAACAGAAACTTTACCATGCCAGAGATAGTTGGTCGGGTTTGCATTTGACCTGATGGGTCACAACTTTGTTGGCAACCTTCAGTCTCGAAAGACTATGGTATCGTGCTCTGAATGGTGGTTCTAGCACAGCATCTAGTGTGGCTGAAAAGGCCGATTCGGGAGTGACAATCCCTTCCACACTGGGAGCAAGTGCAGTCTGACCCTGGTCTGTCTCCCTGGCTATGGGCCTTCCTTCTTTGCCTCTTTGCCTCAGACTGCTGGCAAAGTGTCTCTTCAAACTGGGAAAGGCCATGCTGCACTGCCTGCCTCCAAGCGGGCCGCTCAGAGGCCAGGGTTTCCCACTTGTTGAGGTCCACTCCTAAGGCCTTCAGATCCCTCTTGCAGATGTCCTTGTATCGCGGCTGTGGTCTACCTGTAGGGCGCTTTCCTTGCACGAGTTCTCCAGAGAGGAGATGGATGTCTACTCAGATAATGTGGAGAACTTCCTACCTTTTCCAGAATATTCTTGGACTAAGCCACTGAGGGTCTCTCGGTCCCCCCATGTTGCATCTTACCCTCCACATTCTCACTATTTATTTATTTATAACCTCCCTTTCTCCTATCATGGAAGGTGTGCATGGAATTCATAGGAGGTCTCTCATCCAGACTCAGACCTGAATGCTTGGCCACATGATCCCAGACCATGTCTTGGAACTGCACTGTAGGAGAGATCAGGAGATGATCGGTCATCTCTTTTGAGCTTGTGTAGTAGTTTAGATTCCCCAGGATTCCTCCCCTACAGACCTAAAAAATCAAGTCTACCAAAACAGAATCTGGCCCTTTTCAGTCAGATGTCTCCAAAAGTAGCTGAATACTTCCTTTCAGTGCTGTAGGTTGAAGTTGCAACTCTCCACATAGTCTGTCCTCTGGTTGTTTCTTTTGACAGATCAAAGCTGGGCCAAAGGAGTTTGGACCTTTTTGTGGTGAAAAATCTCCAGGACGCATTGAAACCCGAAGCAATAGCGTGCAGATCTTGTTCCACAGCGACAACTCTGGCGAGAATAGAGGCTGGAAGCTGGCGTACACAGCAATCGGTAACCTCACCTGCTGTGATAATGCCCCTTACTTTAGTGTGCAAACTTGTGAGCAGTGGCATAGCTAGAGAGGGTGCAAGGCACTAAGTTTTGCAGGAAGCCTCACGGCAGCATGCAAGCAGCCCCTCCCCCTGGCAGGGAGGGAGCCATTCCGGGCAGGGGACCAAAACAAAGATGTACTCCTGGCTCTGAAGGGGAGGGACCACTTGCATGCTGCGTGAGGCTCCCTGCAAAAGTTAGTGCCTTGCACCCTCTCTAGCTATGCCACTGCTTGTGAGACTGTCAGGGAACCTCTCCTGTCTTCTCAAACACTGAACAGGCTTCCAAATGAAGTGTGTTGAGTTTTTTAAGTTCCTGAAGTACTATACCTGCTAAATTCAAGAGGCTGATGCACATCAGCCGTGTATACATATTTGACAATGTCATGGAAGGGTTGGAACATCCCTTGGGGCAGACGAAACATGATGCGGAACACAGGACTTTCTCTTCCATGATTGGTCTGTAAAGGAAATGGTGGTTTAGGGGCAACAAAACCGCAGCCAGCGGCTTTAGCACTTTGCTGTAGTTCCATCTCCAGTCATGGCCTCCCATCTATGAGTGTTACCTTTTCTCATGCAGATAGCACATGACAGGGAGGTTGTGCAGTGGCAGAGCTAGAGGGGAGTGCAAAGCATTAGGTTTTGCAGGTGTCTGAACATGGCGTGCAAGCGGCCCCCCTCCCCTTCAGAGCAAGGCATTTTGCCTCCGTTTTGCTCCCACTACCTGGAATGGCTCCGAAGGGGAAGGGGAGGGGCCACTTGCACAGTGCATTCAGGCACCTGCAAAACTCAGTGCGTTGCACCCCCCTCTACCTAGGCCACTGAGGTCATAATCAGAACTGGAATTGCAACGAGGACAAAGGCCTAAAAAACCCACCCATGCCTCAGTTTGGGACCATTTCCTCACCTCCTCATGCTGTTACTTCACAAAAGCCCAATCCTGGAGGAGGAAGGTGTGCATTTAGGGTCACATCTAATTTGACACTTACAGCCCAATCCTTTTGTTGCCCAGCACTGCTGGAACAAGCATGAGGGCAGGGTTAGGTGCGACACGCCAGAGAACACAGCCTGGCTGCTGCCATAAATAGCAAGCAGTCGACTCAGTGTGCCAGTGGCCACCAGACACCTGCCTACACAGGTAACTGTGTGCAGGGGCAGGAGGCTGGCAAGAAGGAGGGCAGACTAGGACCAAGAAGGGGGCAGCAGCACCCTCCAATTCCTAACCCTCTTCACAGCCTCGATCCTCCAACCCAGATCCACATAGGCTCGCACCACCTATAGAGCTGGTGCAGGTCACAGTAGGCCAAGCTGCCCAGATGGGCTTACCCACACATGTTCCCTTACCCCGAGGAAGCCTAAACTCCTCTGCAGAATACAGTAGGCACCACTGCATCGCTGCGCAGGGAGTTATTTAGGACCGGGCTATCGGTCTCAGTGACCCTGGAATTCCAGCTCTGTTTCAGATGCTTTTATCAGCATCACTTTCTGTTTCCTCTCTCCTTTCTGTTTCCCTTTGCTGCCCCTCCAAGGGGACCCGTGCCCGCTTGTGGAGCCTCCAGTCAACGGCAAGATTGAACCTTCCCAGGCCACATACACCTTCAAAGACCAGGTGGTCATCAGTTGCAGCACAGGCTACAATGTCTTAAAGGTACAGCAGCCCATGGGACAAAATTGGTTGAGAACCTTCTTGAAATGACAAAACTGAACAGCGAAAGCAGGGTTGGAGACACCGTGGTTTGGAGCAGGGAGAATGGGCAAAACAGACCAGTGGATAAAAGGGAAGGGTGCAAAGGGAGTTGTGGGTGGGCGGCAAAAGCAGCTCACCAGGGCTGGGGGGCAGGGCAGCCCCACCGAGACACACAGAGAGAGGAGCATTGCGAGGGATAGCTTGCTGATGCGTCATTAGAGAAGCCATGGCGAAAGTCACTGGTCTGGATGGTTTTGAAGAAATGCCTGGAGGAGTAGAGGTCTAGCAAAGCCTAGCCATGCTAGTTAAGCAGAACCTCCATGCTTAGGGACAGTCTACCACTGAATACCATTTATTGACGAGCAAAGTGTGGAGGAAGGCCTTTAACCTTCTAGCCCTGCCTGGGGCCTCCCAGAGATATCTGATTGGCTGGTATTGAAGACAGGATGCTGGACCTGATTTGGCCCTCTGTGGGCACATGACGATCAAGACACTTCCACTGATGCCCAGCAAACCACATATAAGAGTGTTTCTCAAACTGTGGGTCAGGACCCACTAAGTGGATTGCGAGCCAATTTCAGGTGGGTCCCCATTCATGTCCATATTTTATTTTTAATATCTTAGATTTGATGCTACCATGGTATGTGACAGCATTTGGGGAAATGTTACAGATCTGTACTTTGAACAAGCTACTACATATATGCTTTTAACAATGATAGTCAATGGCACTTACTCCTGCGTAAGTGTGGGTAGGATTGTATACTAGAATTGTTAAAAAACTTTCCTGCTTGATGATGTCACTTCTGGTCATGACATCATTTCCGGTGGGTCCTGACAGATTCTCATTCTAAAACGTGGGTCCCAGTGCTAAATGTGTGAGAACCACTGACATATAAGGTTGTTACTTGCCTTCTTTCCTGAGCTTTCCCGAGCAGAGGGGCAACTGCTCCTAGGCCAGTGTTCTTCAGGATGGGGAGGGTGACTTTAACCATTCTTGTCAGTGGTGTCATTGCAAGACTTGGAGGAGGAGGAATGCCCCTGAGAAGTGGATAAGAGCCACCAGGCTCAAGGAAGGCCAACATGAGGGCAGAAGGGAAGAAAAAGCTGCTTCAGACTTTGTCATAGGCAGCCAGGAACTGGCCTTGGATTCTGCCTCCCCCACCCCCCTCTCTTTTCCAAGCCTGGAAGCTGAAAAGCACACTCAAGGAACACCCTCTGCAGGTGTGTTTGTGAGGGTCAGGTGAAATCATGTCCCAGGCCAGCTGCTGCCTACAGGCTGCCCATCAGCCACCCCTCCTCTACAACTTACCTGTCTTTCATTCATATTCCTCTGTGCAGGATGGCGTGGAGAGCAAAACATTCCAGATTGAGTGCATGAAGGACAGGACGTGGAGCAACGAGGTCCCCATTTGCAAAAGTAAGATCCTTATTCATCCCCTGGAACCAGTGGCATAGCTAGAGGGGGTGCAAAGCACTATGTTTTTCAGGGAGCCGTAGCGTGGTATGCAAGCAGCCACTCCCCCTCCCTTTTGGAGCTATCCCAGGGGATGGGAGCAAAACAGAGGCACACACACAGAAGGCCTCCCAGAAAGCGTACACCTCCATTTTGATGCCAGTGCCTAGAATGGCTCCAAAGGGGAAGGGGAGGAGCCCCTTGTGTGTTGCGGTGAGGCACCCTGCAAAAGTGCTTTTGTACTTTGCACCCCCCCCAGCTATGCCTGGAACTCTTTCCGAAGAGCAAAATGATATGAGCTGTTACACTTCCCCAATGGGACTGTACTGCCTCTGGAATGCACTTGGGGGACAGATTTCAAGCACCTCACCTTGAAATCTCCCTGTATGTGGAAACTAAAGCTGGCACCCCTTATTCCCTGACATGTTAGCCTTGCAGGACTGCAGAAAGTTAGATACAAGGCGCTTCCAAGCTAGCAGCCCTCCATGTGAATCCTAGGGGTGCTACAGTTCCATGAGGACAATCTCACGGGCCTGCTTGCCTGCACATTTCAAATGGTTCTAAGGAAAGACGCTTAGTGGGCAGGTTATTAAGGGTGTGTCTCATCAAGTTCACTGTAACCCAGGAAGTCAATGAGACAAATACAGAACCAACAATTCGTGTGACATTTTTGAAATGCTGTGCCAGGAAGGAAACCATCTCTGCTTTCCTGCTCTCCTGAGTTTGCACAAGTTGCGATCGATGCAACTATGTGCAGGACTGCAGCCAAAGCAAATTTGCAGTAAGTTCCTACTTCAGCTGACTTAACTGTGCTTTTGCAACATCTAAGAAGGGACCAGAAGCCATGTAGGTAGGGCCTGTGCACCCCCCACTTATAGTCTTACTTAATTCTCCCAAGATTACCAAATTGCCTCCTCTTCTCACATGGATGAACCAAGTCAGAAATGGAAAGACCCCTTCCATCCCTTAACTTCCAAGCCAAGGTTGTTGAACATTGCCCACATCCCAGTTCCACCTCCACCATGCACCCAGGACATTTTACAAACAAGACAGTTATACTGACCTGCCTATGATATTTCCCACCTGCCTGCTTTTGGCAGCTTTCTAATGTGTGAGCAGTTGCACAATTATTTCAGTGGATGTTTATCTCTTTATGCATCAAACATCTGAGCACTACAATGTAATCAGGCCCCCAAAGTTGATGCCCCAATTCAGCTGTCCCATGGAACAAGCAGTGGCTCAGGATATTATGCACATTTTCACCTGCCCCAGCCAGCTCAGTGGAGGCTAGACAAGCATTGCCATACATGGGATGCACTTCCAGATGCACATGGAGCCCATCATGGCCTTGCACCAGGAAGCCTCTCTTTCTACAGAAGAATCTTCCTTGCTGGATTTGAATATGGGTGCTGACAAAGTTGGAGTCATTCCAGATTCATTAATCGAGAATGAATGTATGCCATTTCTTTCCTGGGTTCATTAATTCTATGGCCAAATTAATGGTGGTAACAACAATACTCCTGCCCTCCATGCTTAGCAAATTGAGAAAATGCATCATTATGAATGACTCCTGATCTTATTGGCTGTCTCCTGCATGCTCTCTCATTGCCTGACCACTAATTCCTGCTTTCTCTCTCTTTGCTTTCCCCCCTTTCAACTTCCCTTTTCTTTCTGCCTTTGGAACAGTTGCTGAAATTGAAACCACAGACGACAGGATGGAGATAAGAGAGGATTCAGACCAAGTGGCAGGATGACCCAGGTGCCCACACACTCTGCCTTTAGAAAAGGGCGCGGCCTCAGCCTCTTAGCCCTGCCTGGGGGGCTCTTAAGGCTCTGCTGGGGTTACAGGCTCGGCCAGCCTTCGTGGAGGCACCAGTGCTGTTTCTTTTCTAGATCTGCTGTCACGGTGGGCCTGGGATCTGTTAACTTCTTCCAGCCAAGGCATGCTGCTATTAACTCTGTAACTGAGCAAGCGATGCATGGCATGAAACAGTTTCTCCTTGGAACAAAATAGCTCAAATGATGGTGGCTGCGGGTTTGAGCTGCTCCTGAGGACACCCTTTGCTTGGCCCGCTCTTTGGATTCACTCCATCCCCATTTCCACAGGAATGAAAGTGATTTTTGCAAGGACCGGTTGAATTGCCTCTGCTTTCCTTGGTGTTGGATTTTGCCTCCTGCTCAGTGTTAATGCTTTTTTGGCCTTTCTCTCAGGGCTTTTGGTGGTTCTCTTTTAACATGGCATGATTCATAAGGGTACTGCTTGCAGCACACACGGACAACTGGTCAAAAAAACCATAACTAGAGCTCTTTGACAGAATAAGTGAGTCCTCACTACTTCTCCTTGCACACATTATCTTCACACCACAGAGCCTCCCCTTTTATCTGCTTTAAATGAGATCACAGCTCAGCACTGGGGAAACACTGAAATGTGTAGAGGAAGATGTGGACTATTATCTCAGCATCATAGTTATGCAGCCAAAAACCTACTTCTGGAAATATTGCCAGATGGTGGTCTCGGGAATCTCATCCTATGTGTTGCCTCGGACTGAGCTGGAGCATTAGCTTCAGTGGAGTAGCTACGGAGAGGGCGGCACGGAAAGTACTGCAGGTGCTGCAATGCGCTGTGTAAGTGGCACCTCCCACTTGCTATCAGTCATTCTGGGCAGCGATGACAATGCGCAGGAATGGCTCTGAGTGGGAGGGGCTGCTTATCCAGCCATTGCAGCACCTGCAGTACTTGCCACACCACCTTCCCTCATCACAACTATGCCACTGATTAGCTTGCATGGCCCGGTATTGGCAGCAGAGCTCTGAGGCCTTGGACTCAGGCGCCAGGGTCTGAGCCTGGCCTCTTCCACATACCTGACGATGGAGCTGTGGACCCAGGTGGCATGATCTCTTGCTTTGCCACCGGTCTTGGCAAACTGCTGCTTGTCAGAGTGGACAAAACTGGAATAGATGGACATGTGGTTCAGCTTGTAGTATGGCAGACCTGCCTACTCCTGAGAAATACTCAAAGACAGGACTGTTCAGTGGAGGAAATTCACACACACTGCTGAGAGTCATGAAATGTTGAGTCATCAAGTAATAAACATATCTATGTGACTTACAACCCAATCCTATGAAGTAAGCCCCTTTGAGTTCAATGGGGCTCACTCCCCGGATTGTGGCTCCAGCCTGCAGTGGTTCCCCAAAACCCCACAGTGAGTCCAGGCAGAGGCTGAACTAGAATGCCGATCTTTTATATCCAAGCCCAACACTCTAGCCATGAGACAATGATGGTGAACTGGTCCCAATCTGCACCCATATGAGCCCTTTTCTGCCATTTAGACATGATGCTCTTTGCCATAGTGAGCAAGCTATCAACAGACTGAAGGGGTCTGGAAAGGAAGGAGCCTAAATCTCATCATACTTTCTTCACACAATACGGGTGGGTGGGGATGGAAGACCAGGAGCCCAGGGACTGGGGCTGTGTCACACAGTTAAGATCGAATAAGAGTGATTATTGCCATCCTTGCTGCAAAGCTTCATTCTTTATGGTCAGGTGGTTTTTGTCAATTTCAATCATTCACTTCCTCCCAACCATGCTTGTGAAACTGACAGGGTGTAAGAAATCCTAGTCAACTTCTTGTCAATTTTTATCAGTTACCTGCCCCAGTGCATGTACTGCCCTTTCAAAGGATTCCCCCCCCCCGCACCCCTCACCTGTTGCATCCAGAACTGAACAGAGACTACAGTGAAGAAAATCCTAGCGGGGTGGTGGCAGATTGTGCAGAAGGAGTGTGATGACCTGCATCACGTACCTTATGGCAGGGACGGTCTTCTATCTAAGTCTAGACAGGGCCGTGTGGGCCACCATTCCGAAGAGGAAAGCTCCCCCTCCTACATTTGCAAGTAAAAGCATGATGACTTTTAATGTGGGAAAAGCATCAGTCATGTATGTCAGGAATGAGCGTTAACAAGGCGGGGGAAGATTCCCGAGGAGTCGTTAAAGCACTTGGAGAGGCGTGCATGATCTCAGCCTTAGGATTTTCCACCAGACATCTGCAGATGGCGGAGGAGTAGCCCTTAAGCATGAGCCGCCTGCTTGTCCCACAGTGAAAAGTTGTCAGTTCCATTCAGCTGGCAAAGCAAATCTGTTCCTGGAAGAACTTGCCAGGGACCTCGCCGAAAGAAAAACAAGCACCTTCTCTGCCCAGACCTTCATGACACATTGGAGCCCATCTGTTTTCCTTGGCCGGGAGACGAGTGCAGCCCCCTCGTGTAGGAAAAAGTAGAGGCACGGATCGCTCAATGGTGAGAAGTTAGTAATTTTGCCAGCCTGTGTGATGCACTGAGGGCTGCTTGCGGGAGCAGTCCTGGCCCCTCCCAACCACATGATGACTGCCCATCACGGCCATTTTGAGCCTGCTTTCCCCATCGCTTTGGAATGCGTAACGAGGCTATGTGGGGCTCGCCCAGCCCACAGAACAGCTCCAAATTCTGTGACTGTGAGCTGGTCTGAACACATTTCTTCCCTGTGGTCAAGCGCCTGCCTGAAATGTTTTCTAGGGAGAAGTAGTTTTGCCCTGATCTGGTCTTTTAGGACCAAACTGCATGTTACATTTAAATGTGTAAAAAGACCCCATGGATTTCTTGTTTATAAATAGTGTGTGGGCTGTGGGAGGCAGAAAACATGGTAACAGCACAGTGATGGGGCAGGGGGCTTTGGCACTTTGCCTGTGCTATGGTTCACCTGTGGTTCTAACTGCATGTAATACATGTACTGCCCTTTCGAAGCCCCCACCCACCCACCCCCAGCCTTGTCTGCTGCACACAGGACTGGAGTCAACAGGAAGAAGTTGTTTATGCATGAGCCCATTCCAAGCAGTGTGCTGGATCTGCTGTCCAAAGGTGAACAGCTCTGTGGAGCAATTTCAGAAGTTCCCTTTGCAGTTGGATATCTCACCCCCACCCCACACACCTGCCCTTTCCTGGCCGCTGTTTGGTAAGTAGCAACATCTTATCAAGGAAACAGCACTGAGCACATTTCAGTCCCCTCTTACACAACTGAACTTCTCTGCATCCAGAATCCCAACTGATAAGCAGACATGGCCTTCCCAGACTTTGGGATCGTTTCCAGACCTTGCCAGTTACTATTTTTTCTTCCCGAAATATGTTTGTTGATGGGAAAAGCAAGGCAGGACAGCTAGTTAACGGGAAAGAAAAAATAAATTCCTTTCTCAGCACCTCAGGGAAAGTGGCACTTTAGGCACTCAGAGGTGCCTAGTCACCTTCAGACTGTGAGAGAAAGTCTCAAATTGGTTGGGGAAAGTAAGCACTAGAATAAATTTGCTACTTTATTTGCAGAAAATGAGCTGTTTTTCTTCTATATTCTCATCCTGGTCCTCCATGTGCAGTCCTGAGCAGGTGATCCAGGTGGCAGATCCTACAATGATTTTGGCCAGTTAAATTTTAGGATAACTGGGGTCAACATCAACGTATAGCAGCATAAATTTAAATGGGACCAGAATTCAAAGTGACTAGTAGCAAGTTCAGGACTGACAAAAGTAGGTCTTCAGACATGAAGTGTAATTGTCCTTTAGGATCTATTGCCACAGGCCATTGTGATGACCGACATTTGATCCTCCACCACCACCACCAGTGGCCGAATGCAGGGGACAATAACAAAAGGATGCATCCCACCTTGATTTCTGCCCTTGTTGAGCCATCCAGTAAGCCATATCTGAGTTCAGGTCTGCCTTGTTGAAAACTTGGTACAGTAGAACCCGGCTATCTGCGGATGTGGCATCTGTGGATGACTCAGCATGGATGCCAGCAGTTATCGGGGTTCTCATTTAAATACCTTTAACAAGGAAAAAAGCACCAAAATCACAGTTTTTGCCTTTGCGCTGTCAAACTGTACCATTTCCCAGCCTCTTCAGCTATTTTTTGGCCTGAATGACCCACTTCCGGGTCATGTTGAGGCAGTGGCATAGCTAGAAGGGGAGCAAAGCACTAGATTTTCAGGCGCCTGAACGCACCATGCAAGTAGTCGCTGCCCCTCCCCTTTGGAGCCATTCTGGGTGGTGGGCGCAAAACAGAGGTGGAACACCATTATTTTACAGAGGACTCTTGGAAATGCCTGGAGTTTTTCTGAGAGTTCTCTCAGAAAGTTGGGGAAAATGCAGCTGATGGGAGCTCACCCATCACTAGAAGTCGGCCCTGTATTGCTCCACCTTAATTATATTTCTGCTTGGAGAGATTCTATTATTCAAATGTGTATTCAAAAGTATGGATGTTTAAACCTCTATTAGCAACTCAATTCTATTCCGAGCCAGTCCAGAGCATGCAGAGGCACTGGGAAGCCTCCACTTCATGCAGGCAGAGACAGAGAGGCAATGAAAACACTTTTTAACCTACCTGCTGCACCACATCATGGTCCCCAATAGGCCTACTCAGATCTGCACCAGCTCTTTGGCTGGCATAAATCGTAATGGGTCCAGAGATGTGTATCGAGGACAGGCCAAGAAAAGTGATATTAATGGAATTTCTGCAGCCAACCTCCATCCCCAGTCCATCCTTGAAGTGCACCTGACTGGCCCCAATCCCCGCCGTGATCCTCCTCAGAACAACGCAGAATGCTCTGTCCACAGACTTACCTGCTCTGGTGGAATCTGGGCACCCTATTGACACACGTCTTGCACTAGTAGCCTTTTGGATTGGTGGCACTAGCCTGCACACCATTGCTGTAGCTGTCCCACCATGGTTTGGGGCTTGCACTAATGGCAAGCAAGTGACGCAACTGATGCAGCCTTCACTGCATGCTATGGTCAGGCCAGGGGCCAGGGTGCAGCAGTGGTGCAAGTCAAAAGTTTTATACTCACCTACTCCACTGTGCCATGGTCCTCAATGGACCTACTCAGATCCACACCAGCTCCTTTGCTAGCATAAATCCAAGTATGTGGGGCTCAGGCCAGTGGCACAGGATATTGGCGCTGCTGCAAATACCCACCTCCTGGCCCAAACTGGTCCCTGCCCTGATCCACCCCAGAAAGCAGTCCCCAACCTATGTGCCACCACAATAGTTGCCACCCTAGTAGCCCTGGCCTTGGTTGGCAACCTTCAGTCTCGAAAGACTATGGTATAAGCACTACTAGGAATAGTCATCATGTGGTAGAAGGAGTTAAAGAGGCAAAGAAGGAAGGCCCATAGCCAGGGAGACAGACCAGGGACAGACTGCACTTGCTCCCAGTGTGGAAGGGATTGTCACTCCCGAATCGGCCTTTTCAGCCACACTAAATGCTGTTCCAGAACCACCATTCAGAGCGTGATACCATAGTCTTTCAAGACTGAAGGTTGCCAACAATAACAATAAAAATAACAATAAGGTAGAAGGAGTAGAGGAACATGTGGTGCTGTACCAGCTCCTTCATCCCTACTTAGCTGTCATGACCAGCATAGGTTTTGTTTCATGCTCTCCAATTCAAAGAATGCTAGGAGGTTCCAGGGGCAGCAGTTACCATAAGGTCAGCTTTCTTTTGAAGAAAGAGTACTGGAGAAATGTATCCAGGCAAGGTACCAAGACATGGAGACCAAGGCAGTTCGAATTAAAAAATTTTCCAGAGGAGTCAAGCACACACTTCAATATCATGCATTCGACTCAGTGGGGATTACAAGGGCTTAATTTGGGTCAGGTTGTGCCCATTTTGGTTTGCAATATTTGTTTATTTCTAAATATTGTTGAGTGGGCCAACCAAGAGGCCCTCTTCTTCTTTGTAACCTCACATGTTTCCCTCAAACAAGCAGCCTGACTACAGAGATCCCTCCTCCGTAGAATCCTTCTTGCCAGCTAGCTTCAAACACAGGTATCTCTTCCCTTCACTGCCTACATTCCAATTGCTAAACACTTTATCTGTTTACCCAAACCCAAGCAGGTATGAGGGGTGTCGACTATCTACCAGGCACCAGCCATAAAGGCTATTAAGGAGGCATTAAAGTAGTGATTGTCAACCAGTGTGCCACGGCACATTGGTATGCCATGAAAGGCTAGCAGGTGCGCCACAGAGTTTGGAACACAGCGGTTGCAAATAATGCCAGCAGAATGCCAGCAGAGACCTTCAGAAGCTTCCCATGGCCATTTTAAAACTTCCCATGGCCATTTTAAAACTTCCCATGGCCATTTTTAAGCTACCTGTGCTATTCGTGGGCACCATTTTGAAGGTCTCCACTGGCATTCTGAATGCAACACAAACCCTTAGAATGCAGAGGAAACCTTAAAAATTACTCCTGCAAATAGCACAAGTAGCTTTAAAATGGCCACGGGAAGCTTTTGAAGGTCTCAGCTGCAGCGGAGACCTTCATAATGCCGCTGATAGCCAAGAACTCCCAGTGAATACAGAGAGGTAGGTGGCAATTTTGTTCCCTGCAGATAAACAAATCCATGAGTAGCAAAGCTGTGAGTAGAAGGAACTGACTGTGTATATCTTCATGGTCCATTTATGTGTTTTACAAAGCAAGGCTGGAAATTCCAGAAATTGTGTTAAGCAGTCCCAAGTATGCACTCTTGCTTAAGAACATAAGTGCCTTGCAGGGTCAGACTATGGTCCACCTGATCCAGCAATTTTTCAAGTATCCTAACAATCAGCAGGTGGTCAGAAGACCACCAGAACTTGCCAGTCAACCACCAGTAGACCACATTCTACCTTAAGCCCACCATGCCCTACAACCTTAACCTAGAAAGCCCATTTACTGTCTTCCTTGCCATATGACACTTATAAGTCTTCACTACTTGATCCCTGCTGAAACCAAAGCTAATTAAAAATAGGTCAAGTATTTTCGCACTGATGTTCACAATCTGTAGTATCTCACCTGCACTCACATGATTCCCACGTTCCTTACACTCTCCCCCCAATTAATTAGAATAGCGGTTTTCAAACATTCTATTTTCAGGGAAATGACTCTTCGTTAACTTGTCTGTAATGAACTGGTTGCACAAGGCACAGGATTCTGGGCCACATCTTAGGGAAAATGCTGAATTCACAGGGCATGTTGATCAGACCTTTCTGGGCTCTGCTCCCACCCCAAATGTCCTTGGCTGGTGTCTGAATAGATTGTGCTTCTGTTTCATCTTTCAGGCCGAAGCAGCAATTTGGGGCATTAGAACTATTTTCCTCCAGACATTTTGATTGTGAAAAATCCATCTCAATTTGCCATCTTTGATCCCTGTAGACCCAGCTGTTGCTAGTTGGTTGTCATTTTTTTCTCCTGTTTACAGCTTTGATCTCATTTTTGGATAAGGGTGTTCCCAGTCAACAGGGATTAGGTGAATTGGAAGACAACAGGATTCTAACATAACCAATCAGATTTGGCTACATCAGGGGTGCCCAAACCCCGGCCCTGGGGCCACTTGCAGCCCTCGAGGCCTCTCAATGCGGCCCTCAGGGAGCCTCCAGTCTCCAATGAGCCTCTGGCCCTCCGGAGATTTGTTGGAGCCCACACTGGCCTGACGCAACTGCTCTCAGCGTGAGGGCAACTGTTTGACGTCTTTCATGAGCTGTAGGATGAGGGCTCCCTCCACTACTTGCTGTTTTACATTTGTGATGCAGCAGTGGCAGTGAAGGAAAGGCCAGCCTTGCTTTGTACAAGGCCTTTTATAGGCCTTGATCTATTGCAAGACCTTCATTCATTCATATAAGTTCATCTTTAATATATTCATTTATGTAAATTTACTCAAATTTTAAATGTAAATTAATTCTTTTTCCCCCCAGCTCCCAACACAGTGTCAGAGAGATGATGTGGCCCTCCTGCCAAAAACTTTGGACACCCCTGGGCAACATGATAACATGAAGGGCAAATCAAGCCAAATGAGAGTGGGGGGGGCAGTCCCACTTGGATTAGTCACAAGTGAGCCTAAGATAAACAAGAATGACACAGTAAACAACACAACCATTCAAATCTGGTAGCACACTGGCATCACAAAAAGCACACAAAGTTAACTCCAGAGAAGGACAGCCATGTAAATGAATACCTCAGCAATTACCAACATTTTTCTTCAAACCACGCAATTACCTGTATGATCTTCTCTGTGCCTCTTGTGATGTCACTTACAGCTTCTGGGAGACTCTTCCAGGTTCTGCAGTTCTGTTTCTAGGGCAACTGTCTGTAGTAATGAATTTTCTGTCCCTCCACCAGACAGACAATTTGTCACTACAGACAGTTGCCTCGAAAGAGAGCCGCAGAACCCAGAAAAGTTTTTCAGCAATTTTCAACTGCTGTGCTCCAAACTCTGGTGGCACACCCACAGACCTTTCATGACACACCAATGTGCTGCAGCACACTGGTTGAAAATTGCTGGAATAGATGAACATTTCTGCAGGCACGGCAGAAAATCATTGGAAGAGGAAGGCAATTTTGGGCACTGCTGAAAATGTTCCTGAAAAAACATAGTTTTGACTCAACCTTATTCGAAAAGCATTCCCCTAGCTGCACATTACAGTTGTGGCATAGCTAGAGGGGATGCAAAGCACTACGTTTTGCAGGGAGCCTCATCGCAGCATGCAACCATTACCCCTGCTAATTGGGTAAGAGGCACTTTTTCAAGTGGGTGCTCCTCTTTTTAGCAGGGGGAGAGTAACTGGCCCATCTCACCCCAGCAGTGTCTTTCTAGTGGCTGTAGACAGCAACTGTTACCCTGCGCATGCACAATCTTGTCTGATCTTGGAAGCTAAGCAGAATCAGGCCTGGTTAGTACTTGGATGGGAGACCGCCTGGGAATACCGGGTGCTGTAGGCTTATACCATGATCTCGGAAGCTAAGCAGGGTCAGGCCTGGTTAGTACTTGGATGGGAGACCGCCTGGGAATACCGGATGCTGTAGGCTTATACCATGATCTCGGAAGCAAAGCAGAGTCAGGCCTGGTTAGTACTTGGATGGGAGACTGCCTGGGAATACCAGGTGCTGTAGGTTTATACCATAGTCTTTCAAGACTGAAGGTTGCCAACCAACCTGCTGGTGTTCTTTTGCATCTTTTTAGATTGTGAGCCCTTTTGGGACAGGGAGCCATTTAGTGATTTGATTTTTCTCTGTAAACCACTTTGTGAACTTTAGTTGTAAAGTGGTATATAAATACTGTTAATAAGAATAATAATAATGCAAGAGGTCCCTCCCCCTCCCCTTTGGAGCCATTCCAGGTAGGGTGAGCTAAACAGAAGTGTGCGCTTAGTGCTGTGACTAGATGATGGTCTGTGTATGCCTCCATTTTGCTCCCCAAGCCTGGAATGGCTCCAGGGGAGGGACCCCTTGCACACTGCAGTGAGGCTCCCTATAAAACTTTGCACCCCCTCTAGCTATGCCACTGCATTACAGAAGAAGATTGGCAGTGGTGGGCAAGCTGTCGTACAGGGCAGCTTGCCCACCTTTATTGATCTTCTTCTTGAGGAACCCCAATAAGTCTTCCAAGAATCCCAGGGCTCTCCAGAACACAGTCAGACTACCACTGAATTAGAACAGAAATGTGAGGCTCTGCAAAAGAGAGAAAAATTGTGCAACCCAAGTAAAGCAACAGTGATTTCTTGCAGCAAGAGAAAGCTTGTTGTGCAATGAGAATACAGCTGGCAAATTAAATGAAATGTCGGCAAACCGACCTGTTCAAATTAAATATGACCAGAGCATGCAAACTTAATTTTCCTCATTAATTCAAAGAACGGCATTTGGCTTTCCTGGTTTGTTTGTTCCTTAGAACAGAAGCAAGCCACTTCCGCACAAGTCCTCAGACGCAGCCATAAAAAACGCTGTTTATGACTGTCCTGCCAACTGTTATCGGGGCAATGTGCCGTCCTTGCTGGCTGCAACTGACCGCCCCTTGCTCTTTCTTAACTGAAAGGCTGTGATTAATGTGTGAACTGGGATGAGAGTTGACTCCAGTCACAGATGTGCTCATTAGGGTGGCTGACTGCATTCTGGGATGATTTTTCTTATGCCACAACTCTCCTCCCTACAGTCCACTCCCCCCCCCCTCCAGTGAGCCTAGGAGTGATTAAATGACAGCTGTTCTTTATGTTTTGTTCTTTCACAAACCATGAAGAATGATGGAAAATAAAAAGAAGACTCACCAAGAGATCTTCAGTCTCAGTACACGTCCAGCTTCTTCATAGTTACATGGTTGCATTTCAGAGATACAGATCAGCACATCAACTGCTGATCCCAAACCTCACCCCTACCACTTTTGGTGGCCCCCCCACTTTTTTAATATTAAGTTGTCATCATTTATATGTTCCTTCTTCAGGGGCTGCTGACAACACAAGTGCCAGGCAATCAGCCAGTTTCTTTTGCAGGTTTTAGAACTGACTTTTTTCCCCAAAGTACCAGCAGAAGAAATGATAGATTTGAACTAAACGTGGCGAGACTGCCCTCAAACCAGCCCCCCTCCCAGCCTGCAAATGTTACATCTGCCTTCACCCTAACAAGAAAAGTAGCTGCTCTCTCCCATTTCCTTGCTTAACTTAAGATGATATGGAGGCTGTGGGCTTTGGAAAGGGGTATCTGCCCAGAAGGGCAGCAGCAGTTTCACTCTATTCCGAAGCTGTCCACAGGGCCTCCTGGAAAGGTTCTAGGAAAAAAGCCCATAAAAAAATCCCCACAAAATAATCCCTTAACCCTAACCCACTGAATTCCTCCCACCCTAACCCTAACCCATGAAGGCAATGTTTTTGTAAGCTTTTTTCATGTGGGCTTTTTTTCTGGGTACCTCTGAAAATATCCCAGGAGATGCCGCCACAACAAATGTCTTTGAGCTCTTCCAAAAGTTATGTTGCCATCCATTACCTGCACTTTTAAGCTACCTGGAGTTGCAGGAAAAAGCACAGCCATGTAGGTCTGGTCCCGATCCATCTCTTGCTTGCTACAGTAGGTGAGGAAGGAGGTAGGCAGCGGGTGGGGTTGTCCTTCTCTCCCTTCCTGCAACAGGAAGGCTCAAGGTGCATGTCCCGTGTAAGACACAGCAACCCAATCCAGGAGTAATTGAAAATGTAATTGCCACTAGTTAGAAGAAGACACACCAGTGGCTGGACACTACACAGGAGGAGCAGCGACCGAGGCAAATCAGCCATAAACCACAAGTGTGAAGCTTGGTTCAGACAAGGACGTAGCACCCCCTGATTCTTCATCACCAGTTTTCTCACACTTGATGCCTCTCATAAATTGATTCCACAAGAAAACACAAAACATGAAGCGAGGTGAGGCCAGTGGTGTAGCTAGAGGGGGAGCAAAGCACTAAGTTTTGCAGGAAGCCTCACCGCAGCATGCAAATGGCCCCTCCCCTTCAGAGCCATTCTGCACCTCTAGAGCAAAATAGAGGCTTTTGCCTCCATACAGGCCTTTTCCTTGCCCAGAGGAGACCTCTGGGACTGCCCCCTCCCAGGATACAGTGTACACTCCGGTAGTGCAGCTGCATTGGTGGGGAGGGTAATGTTTACATAGTATGGGGCTGTTAGTGTGGGTTGAGAGTGGTAACCTAAGAATTGGGGTTCCCTAATGTCCCTCTCTGTGGCTAACAGCAGCTTCCGGGAGGCAACTTTAAGGAGATTTTAAGCATCCACTCCTCAGATTTCCTCTCCTGGCTTAGCAGGGAAAGGAAGAAGGTTTGTGGATCTAAAGGCACTGGATAATTGAAAGAGGATTTGGAATAAAGTTGGGAACTTCTAGAGGATCCTGTGGAGACCCTGAACCCACTCCTGATGATATTCTTGTTGTTGTATTGAATGTTTTCCCTCCTGCTTGGCTTTTCAGTTGCAGACTGCAAGACCCCCCCTGAGTTAGCCCACGGCGCTGTCACCTTCTCCACACCGCTCAATCTGACCACATACCAGTCGGGGATCCAGTATTTTTGCCAGCAACCATACTATCAGATGGTCCCCAACATCACAGGTGAGACCAGCTGCCTGGGGGATGCAGCCATCACAATGGGGGGGGGGTGTATGATTCGTTAGAGGAGCAGCTGCAACAGGAGGAGGAGCAGACAAGTTTTATGGAGGGCATAAGAGCAGAAGAAAGTCCAGAAAGCCTCAAAGAAGGCCGTAATCAGGGCATGAAGATGAAAGCTTTTGTCCGTTTGTCTCCGTATTTGTATTTTGGGGGATACAGGGCCTTTAAACAGAGAAGGTTTTTCCTTCTCTGTCATCAGCAGGTGCAAAAGAGAGCGACTAAGATGATTACTGTGCTGGGGCACCTTCCTTATGAGGAATGGCTACGGCATTTGGGCCTCTTCAGCCTAGAAAAGAGGCGCCTGAGGGGGGACATGATTGAGACATACAAAATTATGCAGGGGAAGGACAGAGTGGATAGAGAGATGCTCTTTACACTCTCACATAATACCAGAACCAGGGGACATCCACTAAAATTGAGTATTGGAAGAGTTAGAACAGACAAAAAAAAAATATTTCTTTACTCAGCGTGTGGTTGGTCTGTGGAACTCCTTGCCACAGGATGTGGTGATGGCGTCTAGCCTGGATGCCTTTAAAAGGGGATTGGACAAGTTTCTGGAGGAAAAATCCATTATGGGGTACAAGCCATGATGTGTATGCGCAACCTCCTGATTTTAGAAATGGGTTATGTCAGAATGCCAGATGCAAGGGAGGGCACCAGGATGAGGTCTCTTGTTATCTGGTGTGCTCCCTGGGGCATTTGGTGGGCCGGTGAGATACAGGAAGCTGGACTAGATGGGCCGATGGCCTGATCCAATGGGGCTGTTATTATGTTCTTTTGTAAGCAGCACCATACATGTGGCAAACCAATCAAAACCACAAATGCGCCAGCCAGCACACAGCTCTTTCTTGTGGGCTGAGAGTAGCAAACTAGCAAAACACCGGGACAAATCCATGAGCATCATTGCAGGTTACACACTTTTGTCCTAAAAGTGGACTTTCCCTGCGACACAGACATTCACATAGGGGTTTAAGAGACAGTTTTAAAGCTCCTTTGCTGCTGCCTGAACAGAGCCTGTGTGTCCCAGGCAAGCTCTAGTAAAATCAGCTGCACCATTTTGGTTTCAACTTGCTTGTAAGTATGAATGTGCAAACTCGGGTTCTAAGCAGGAGTGAACAACATACTGTGTGGCCACTGTTAAGAATGTTCTGTCTGTCTTAGCCATTGGTACGCAGAGGCTCAGTATGTAAATCGCTTTGTTGGAAACACATCTCCCTCGTTCCCTTCAGGGCCTGGAGGGTGTGCTGATGTGCCAGCCTTATTTTTGACAACACTGCTCTGAAAGGATTGCTGTCATTTCAGTCTTTATCTGGCAATAACTTTGGCATGTTTAGATGCCTGAGGTTACTTGTCCACTCTCCACAAACCCCAAATCATATCCGGTACATTATATAACCTTGCAGTTCTTCACAGGAGGACTCGTAGCTACAGAGAGGTTCAAGCATTTTTTCACGATGGCTTGTGGGCTTTGTCTGTTTGTGCGAAGAAGCAGAGAGGCTATTACCTGCTGCTGAAAAAGAAATTCTAGGGTCTTTGATACCTGCAGTCCCAGTTCAACCAGCACTTGTCCTGGGGTGTGCAATGATGTATTATAATGACTCTATCTCATCACCTACAACTCTTTGCCAAAAAAAAAAATCTGTTTCCAACAGTATAGGACACTGACACAGCTAGAGGAGGTGCAAAGCACTAAGTTTTGCAGGGAGTCTCACCACAGCATGCAAGCAGCCCCTCCCCCTCGGAGCCATTCTGGGCCACATGAGCAAAACAGTGGTGAACACCCAGAAGGCCTCAGTGGAATGCTCCCAGAAGTTATACACCTTCATTTTGCTTCCCCCACCCGGAATGGCTCCAAAGGGGAGGGGGAGGGGCAGCTTGCATGCTGCGGTGAGGCTCCCTGCGAAATGTAGTGCTTTGCACCCCCTCTAGCTATGCCACTGGTACAGGACTAGGTCACTAGCACATGTTGCAAGCACCTTGTATCCAAGCCTGGGACCCTCATTCCTCTGAATCAACCACCTTCCACACCTTTTGGTCTCAAATAGCTCTCTTCCCATCAGTCTTGGTACCCCTATGAAAGCGGGATGTGCCACCACCTCTCTAATCCTTCAAATGGCATCTCAAAACCCACTTTTCCCCCACAATCCCCTTAAATCCCTGAATCCTCATTGCCAGCTGTAATCAAATTTTAAGCATAAGTGGCATTCACTCCTGCTAGCCTGGCCTCTCCCTTCCTTGTCTTCTCCATCAGTTTTAGACTGCAAGCTACTTGGGGGCATCGATCTTCATGATGATGATGATGAGCATAATGGCATACCTACATATCTAAAAAGAAAGCTGATAAGATACAGTATTCCTATATCGCCACCTGGTGGCAAAAGTTATTCAGTTCCCAGCTAACACTTTGTTCTCTTCTAGGTACCTACACTTGTGATGCCAAAGGGGTCTGGAGAAGTGCAGAGCTGGGGGCACGCCTGCCATCTTGCCAACCAGGTACCTAGACTGCCCAGCCATAACCTCCACACAAACTCTTTTCTTTTACTTCTGCTCCCATGTGTTAAAGGTGATGCAAACGTTTCCAGGTTATGATGCAAAATGAGAATCCATGGACAAAGGGTGTCTACTTTTGCCACACTCCAGGCCTTGTTCTCCAGACAAAAGAGAATCAAGCGCACTAACTAGATTTCCTCTTGAGCAGGAGTGTGTGGTTCTAGCTGGATCTCAATTTCCAGAATTAGGGAGTGTCTGCATAGAGCAGAGACCCTACTACAAGAAAAGGAACCACTACAGGTCTTTCATTCGCATCTTGTCCTGCACTGCCTGAATAAACATTCTGGGGTGTGCAATTCTTTTTGGACAGCTTACTTTGCAATCTTATGCACACCTACTTGGGAGCAAGTCCCACTGGATGAAGGGGGACTTACTTCTGAGTAACAACCTCAGAAAGAGGAGTACCAACTGTGGCTAAAAGCACTTATACTAACAGGGGTAGCCATTGATAGTTGGATATTCTGTGGCAAAAAGAACTCATGGATGTCTCACAGACAAGGAAACCCACATGCGTTTTGCATCCAAGCATGCACTTATTCTGTGGGAAATGCTTGTTTCCACATGGGTTTCTCTGGGTCACAGTCATTCAGGTGCCCTGAGACTCTGTCCTTTTTACTTCTGAGTAAACATGCCTAGGGCGTTGCTGCAGGCCTTAGAGAAAATATCAAGCATTTTTTTCCTTCCATTTAAGCAGTGATTTTCAACCTTTTTCATCTCACAGCACACCAGCAAGGCACTAAAATGGTCAAGACACACCATCAGTTTTTTGACAATTGACAAAGCACACTGTGCTGTCACATCCCTCAATGGCCCTACTAACAAATGACTCTCTCCCAAATTCCCATGGCACACTTGGGCACCATTTGCAGCACACCAGTGTGCCATGGCACAGTAGTTGAAAATGGTTGCTTTAAAGGCTGGTCATTCCTTCTGTTTACAATGAAAAGCAACATAATAGGGAGCATGTTTAGAAGCAGTGGGCATCGTTGTTCTTAGATTCAGGCTTCCTAAAGGCAGCCTAACTCTTTTCAGGGAGGATGTCATGAATGAATTTGAAGAGGGAGTGCTGAACACGAAGCAGGCACTGATAAACCATGCGCAGAATCAGCGCAGGGCATATCTGGGCAACATTACAATTTTTTTGTCGTTTCAACCCTTCAGCTTGCGGAACCCTTGCGAACTCTTGAGTCAGTATCACTTCATCAAAGCACTCGCTTCACCCACAGACAGTGAAACAATAACTGCATAATGCCTTTCAGTGCCACTGAATGTTACTCAATTAACTCTAGTGCAGTTTAGGAGAAATCAGGAAGGCTGCCAGATGATATTCTAGCGTTGCCAATTACTAAATGTACACAGATGCTTGCTTCATAGTGGGGGTGGGTGGGATGAGAGTGAGATTCTGCAGTGAGACCGCCCTCTCTTGGGTCATGCAGAATCTCTGTGCATTTTGGGGTGGATTGGTTTAATTTTTTTGCCAATGTATGCTTAGATTTTCACATAGGATAGCCAACTTTTTCCTGGCAGGGCTCTTGTGCCTTTCACAGCTGCATGACAAGCGGAAATTCCAGAGGCGAAGCTTTTTGCATTCTGCATTTGCAAAGAACTCACTGTGCTAATCTCACTGAATACACTCACACCTAAACGAACAAGCTCCTGCCATAAATAAGTCTACAGCACAGACCCTACACTTCCAGGTTCAGACTTTTATGCACTGTTGATGGCTTGGTTTCTTCTGTGGATTGTAATGAGGTACCTTATGGGGTCTTCTTTTCCAGTCATGTTTATTTTCACTTGAGAAAAATATTATTACAGTTTGCGCTAATTTGATGAAGGAGATGGTCCTGGCAGTCATGCCCACAAATGGTGCTCTAAACCCGTCCATCCATTTTGGCCTATATCAGCTTGATCCTGGGAACTGAGGGCCCAACGCTGAGCTCCCTTAGCACTGGCACTGAGTCTTAGTGAGAGCACTGGGTGCCGTAAACATGCCATAAAGCACCGTCGTGGCACCTGGGAAGTAGGGAGCACTCATGCTGGGCCCGAACCAGTCAGACGCTGGGCCAAGCGCTGGCAGAAGGAAGATGCACTACCACTGGGGCTAGGTGAGACTGCCAGGTAGCTGTGAAGCTTCTGGGGGGCAGGGGGGGGCAGAACAAGGGTGGGGGAGGAACCAAGGTGGGAGGGGAGTGGGCCAACTCTGCCATATCCTGAACTCTGTGCCTGGCTGGAAGGCCTGACACAGAGTATCTCAGACTGCAAAATTGTGGAGCTTGGGGCTTTCTCTGGGGTAAGGGGACAAAATTCCCTTCCCCCCAAGGAGACCTCTGGCAGTCTCAGCGGTGCTGCTGGATGCAGCAGTAGACCTTTTGACACTGTTGCATCCAGCAGAGCCACCAGCTTTAGGATTGGGCTGCCAGTCTGTGTGTGCACTGATGCTTTTCACTATTTATTTATTTATTTATTTATTTATTTATTTATTTATTTATTTATTTGGGCTGCCCAAGGTGGCTTACAACAATTCATAAAATTACAATAAAAGGTCAGCAGCCAATAAAAGTACTTCAGATAGCAGCATATCAAATAATAACACAAGGCTATTCAAACCCATCAGCCAGTAGCAACAAAACTAAGATGGGAATCCTGAATGCAAAAGGCACGTTTCAGCTCCCACCAGAAGGCCAACAGGGAGGGCGCAGTTCAATTCAACCAAGAGGGAGTTCCATGATAATGGGGCTGCCACAGAGAAGGCCCTGCCCTTTGTAGATGCCAGCACCGTGAATTGTGCCTGGAAATGAACCAGGAGCCGGGCGGCTGCATCCACAGGAGTTAAACAAAAAAGCCCTGAGACCGTGAGGACCTCCCCATCCTGCTCTGACTTTAGTTTCCAGATGTTGTTGCTCCGCACGGTCTCCTGTGTGCCCTGGTTGGCAACCTTCAGTCTTGAAAGACTATGGTATAAGCCTACAGCACCCAGTATTCCCAGGCGGTCTCCCATCCAAGTACTAACCAGGCCTGACCCTGCTTAGCTTCCAAGATCAGATGAGATCGGGCATGTGCAGGGTAACAGTTGCTGTCTACACTGCGATTAAATTCCGTTGTTCTGCCCCATTGACCAGACCGTCTTCCAGTGAGTGCCTCGAATGTGAGTGGGGCTCTGTGGGCAGCCGTTCTCCCAGATGCGTGAGCAGCGGCACTTCGACTTGTCTGTGTTCTGTTTTGTTGCCAGCCTAGGCCACCTCCGAAGAATGGGCAGGCTGTCCTGGCTAGCGACAGGACCGGCACGGCTTCCTCGCCTCACTGTGCATGTTGGTGGGGACAGAGGGAGCTCAGCCACCTCCTTGCCCACCTCGCGAAGGTATTCTGAGTTTATGAGGGTGCAATGATGGATAGTGTCACATGGCATCAATGCATCATTGCCAGTAGATTATGCTGTGGAGGATGGTGGAAGGGAGCATGAGAGGAACTTCTGGGCATAATTCTGTTGACACTGATCTTGGGATGTGGGTGACCATTAGGAAAATTTAAATGGAGCAGCCAGATGTTCAGGGGCAAAGATGGGTCTAATCCCAGTCACCCTCAAAGAGCTGCAAGTAGTGTGGAGAACTGTGGCTTACAGAGAGTGACAGGTGGGATGTGTTCCATTCTCCCAACCACCACTCTTCCCCTGAAACCCTGGCCCTGGGATTTAGGAATGGTATATGTGAGAATCCCAGTTGGGGAGAAGCAGGTGGGTAGAGCAGCTTGCATGGAACAATCAATGGACAGAGGAAGGATAACTAAATGACTGACAGTTGGATGGCTTGCAATGGACATGCATGTAACCGTTTAAAGTGAAAGGGTCATGAATCTGGCACAGGAAGAGAATAAGAGGAAGTCAGGATACACTTGACTTCATTCTTGTGTTCAGCTTCTGTCATTTTTGATCCACCCAAAATCAGGTGCACACCTCAAAACCCTTATTGGTGAGGGACTATGGGGGAGAGAGTTATGTTTGCAGTTGACTTATGTCTGGAAAATAATTGTTTCCCAGAAATTAAAATTTGCATTTCGGCATCTGGCCAAATATTGTCCATAAAATGCTAGTTTCTTGCCACTGACATTTGATTGGTTGCATGCATTTACATTTAAGCTCCCTAAAATCTGAACACTCACCTCCAAAATCAACACATTGAATTAAAAATGCAGAACTTAAAATTCCAAAAAAAAAAAAAATCTAAATCTAAAATTGAAATTGAAATTTAAAACATTGCATGTGGGTATGCAACTTTAATCATTTGATTTCTTAAAATTTTAAGTTAGGTCCGACTCTGAAATTACAATGTAAAGCATTGTAAATGAAGTTCAGTACACACGTCTGGTCGCTGGAACTGTGGGAACCCAGCCCTGCTGGCACATGGCCAACTGAGATTTAGTCTTAAGGAGGAAAACCCCGGCATAATCCACTAGAGAGTCAAAGTTCTCAGCTGCTTTTGGGTGAACGTCCAGTCATGGTAGACTAATCACCTGTTCTGTTATTTTCTTTTTGCAGTCTGTGGGCAGCCCACCCGCCCCCTGCCCACCCTAGTCAAGCGCATCATTGGTGGGCGGAACGCAGAGCCTGGCTTTTTCCCTTGGCAAGCTCTGATTGTGGTGGAGGACACGTCACGAGTGCCCAATGACAGGTGGTTCGGCAGTGGAGCGCTTCTGTCTGAGTCCTGGGTGCTAACTGCCGCCCACGTCCTTCGCTCCCAGCGCCGAGACAACACCATCATTCCAGTCTCTAAGGAACATGTGACGGTCTACCTGGGCCTGCATGATGTGAGGAACAAGGTGGATGCTGTCAACCGGACAGTGGAGAGGATTATTCTCCACGAGGCCTTTGACATCCAGAACTACAACCATGACATTGCTCTGGTGAAGCTGAAAGAGAAGGTGACCATGGCAGCTCATGTTATGCCAGTCTGTCTACCAGAGCATGAATATGAGTTAGTAGGACCTCAGCCCAACACGCTGGGCTTGGTGGCCGGTTGGGGCATCTCCAATCCCAACATCACCGTCGACGAGGTCATCAGTTCCGGCATGCGAACCCTGTCTGACATCCTGCAGTATGTCAAGTTGCCAGTAGTTCTCCATGCTGAGTGTAAGACAAGCTACGAATCCCGGTCAGGAAACTACAGTGTAACTGAGAACATGTTCTGTGCCGGATATTATGAAGGAGGGAAAGACACCTGCCTTGGAGACAGCGGAGGAGCGTTTGTCATCCAAGACCTTGACAGCCGGAGGTGGGTTGCTCAAGGCCTGGTCTCGTGGGGAGGACCAGAAGAGTGTGGGAGCAAACAAGTCTATGGAGTGTACACCAAGGTTTCCAACTACGTGGACTGGCTGCAAGAGAAAACTGGATGGAGAGGAGCTGGCATGAGTTGACTGCTCAAGCAAGAACCAAAGACCTTTGACAGTCAGAAGCTGAAGCAGCATCAGTCGTGTGGCAAACGCTCCAGGGGTCACTTCCACACCAGCCGCTCTTATTCACACAGTAAACCTACAACTGCCATTAGTTGGGGGTGACAGGAGGATTAGGACATCTTTCTTCAAAGCAGTGCTCCTGTCGCAAAGCTGTCATCACAACCTTCAATCCATTTGTTGCTGGAATCATGCCACTTCCCTCTCCCCCAAATCGGTGTACCTGTCGTGCTTGTGAGTGCTGCATAGAAGCACTGGCATTGCGAGAGGGGGCGCAAAGCAGGGTTTTTCAGGGAACCTCACCGTGGAGTGCAAGCAGCCCCTCCCCTCCCCTCCCCTTTGGAGCCAGGCATTCACCTCCGTTTTGCTCTCATGGCCCAGAATGGCTCTGAAGGGGAGGGGGAGGGGCTGCTTGCATGCCACAGTGAGGCTCCCTGCAGAACTTAGTGCTTTGCACCCCCTCTAGCTATGCCACTGCTGTACAGAATTGCAGTGTTTTGACTTTTGAAAAGTTGAGTTGTGGGTAACTAAAAGCATGCATACCTTCCATTATCAGGAGTTGGTGCAATGAAAAACAATCCCTTTATGGTTTTGAATGGTGGTTCATGACAAGCGTGAGGGACTTTTCCCTCTGCTTACACACCTGAGAAACACCCAAGACTGATGCATGGTTTTTAGTCCAAGGGACCAGGACTTCCTCACATCCACAAGCCACAACTTGATGTTCTTAGTCAGTGGCTACTCATATATCCATTAGGGTCTAAGTGGAGTAGAATGCAATGCAGCCAGACTGAGGAAAGCAGGGACTTCAGAAATTCCAAGGAAGGGGATCCTGTTTAGCAGTATATGCTTAGCACAATATTCCTGGCTCTCATACATATTTAAGAGGTATTATGCTATTTGTTATGTACTCTATTTTGTAGTATTCCTACTGTTTTGTTTACAATCCCTGGTGGGAAAAGAATAAAACGAATGTGCTACATATAAATCTCTGTGTATCAAGAATGCCAGGGGTCAGGGATGGGGGTGGAATGCTTCTCGTCGCAAAACAGCCTGTGGCTTCATTGAAGGGATGCCGGCAGTTCTGTGCCCACACTGCTAATTCTGTACACCCCTAGTGTTGAAATTTTCCTGGCATTTAAACATCTATTCAGGAATCCACCTCGATGGAATCTGAAGTTGTAGATTCAACTGTCAGAATCAGATTCTCTGCCCTAGTTTGAGAAGTGGATCCTAGCTGGTAGCTGGCCTTAAAAATCAGTGACCGGCCCCCAAACCAGAAGCTGATCTTGGGCACCAAAAAGCTGATTACACTTCTGGCATGTGTTCTATTGGAAGAGCAACCAGTAGTGTGACCAACAAGCTTGGGGGTATTTCTCTATGCTTAGACACCTGAGAAACACTCTCAAGGCTGATGCTTGGTTTTTAGTCAAAAGGACCAGGACTTCCTCGCTGTCCATCTAGCCAAAACCAGAGTTCAGACTTCAGGAACATAAAAGCAGATGCAGAGGCTCAAGTCATCTAATCCCATCAGTTACAGGGCTGACCTCTAGGATGTAAGCAGAATAGCAAAAACTATGTTTGCTTTTGTTTCCTCTGTACTTTGGTTGGCAACCTGGTTGGCAACCTTCAGTCTCAAAAGACTATGGTGTAGGTCTACAGCACCCAGTATTCCTAGGTGGTCTCCCATCCAAGTACTAACCAGGCCTGACCCTGCTTAGCTTCCAAGATCAGATGAGATCAGGCATGTGCAGGGTAACAGTTGCTTTGGTATCATGGAAAACCCAGAGCTAGTGATTCAGTGCTGACAACCTGAAGTGTGTGGGTTTACCTTAGGAGTGAGGACCTATTAGTGAACTAGGTGGTCTAGGGTTACTTTTTTTCCCCTGTATGATTCTGCACTTACTCATTTTCTAAATTCCTAACTCATTATCTAAATTCCTCATCCATCTGTCCTAGGAGATCTGAGCAGGCAGCAACTGTGAAACCAGACTAAAAACACCACCAAAAGTCCTCCCCCCCCCCCACTTTCCAACTGATTTTATCCCAGTCATTCAAAGCAAACCCAGATATGTTTCAGGGAAACATCTGGATCCCACCTGGGTGAGTTCCCATATGAAGGAACTGCTCCACAACAACACCATGTCTCTTTATGCCCAAGTGGTATGTGCCTGGTGCCCAGGTGGCAGAGTCAAGTGGATGATCTCCATCAGGCATCATGTCAGGAGAGAGCCATTGGCCAGCCTGCAGAGTTCAAAGACAGAACTGTGCAACTGAGTGCAACTCAGTGCAACTGAGGAGTTGCTGCTGCTCTTATAGTAATAGGTTTCAGTCCTCACCAATGAGTGGAGTGAAATAACATACACAATATCAAATTAAAAAGTACACATTGCATTGCACAACAGGGATGTGCAGTGGTGGGGAGGCAGGTGAGGGCAGAGCCCCTCCACTGCAGTCCTTCAAAAAGCACCACCACCGTGTGAGGCGCCCAAGAACATACAACTCATGCGCTCCGCCTCACCTGCCTCCCCACCCACCAGACATCCCTGTTGCACAAAAGTGCAAAGGAGACCCCCTCAAGAGACCACCTAGAATAAGATGTCCACTACCCCACAGTGGTGCAACAAGTGGCTATGCCACAGCATTCTGCATACACACCAGAATATCTGGAGGGTCCAGATATTCTCCTCCTCAGCCCTTTCCTTCCCTTCTGTTTCAGTTTGTGGGAAGCCCAGATTTTCCAGAAGCCTCCTGGCCCGCATTGCCAATGGACGCTACGCCCAGAAAGGGACCTCACCGTGGATGGCCATGCTGCACAGGAATGGGCGCCCCTTCTGCGGAGGCTCCCTGCTTGGTAAGAACCTCTTGGCATCCGTCGGTCAGAAGGAGAGGCAAACGTAACATTTTATTGAGACAGGTCAGGGAAGTGGTTCTGTTGCTGATTCTGTCATTCATCTTCCGCTATTTCTCTTTCATTATTGTGTGGTGATATGTCAATCAGGGTATAGTCAGGAGCCGAGTTCTGAGAATTCTCCTACAGCAAAAACAGTGATGGGATCAGTAGGAGCTCTCAGGTGCTGCCTTTGAAACTTTTCTCAAATGTCCTGAGCCAACAAGAAGCATCCGGCTCAACAAGAGGCAAAGCAAGAAATTTGCCTAGGGGCATGAGAGTTAAGATGCCTGAGAGATACTATGTATATCACGTCGTCTTCAGGCTTCAGTCCTGGGAGTTGGGCCTATTGAAGATCATGGGACTTTCTTCAGAGTGAATGTGTTGAGAATTGTAGCCTCACAGCACAGTCCTATAAGGCTACAATTTTATGCACATTTACCTGGGAGTAAGTCCTACTGAACACTGTGGGACGTACCCCTGAGTAAACATGCCTAGGTGACCAGTCCAACATACTTCTTATATTTTTCTGGGATTTTTTTAAAATCCCATTTTGAAAGCTGATTTTTTTTTGGGGGGAAGGGGGGGAGGTCGCTTGGCCTTAGTGGGGTGTCACTATGGTGGGAGTGTTGTGATGACAAGCTCCTGCATTTCAAAATGTGCATTTCAAAATGTGCATTTCAGAATGTGCTGCTACACCACTGATTACAACAGCAAAAGCAGAATAAATGCCAAATAAGTCTGTAGCAGGAAGACATGGGTGCAGCGGTGTAACTAGAGAGGGTGCAAAGCACTAAATTTTGCAAGGAGCCTCGCCACAGTGTGCAAGGGGCCCCTCCCCTTTGGAGCCAGGTGTACACCTCTGTTTTACTCCCATCCCCTGGGATGGCTCCGAAGAGGAGGGGGAAGGGCCCCTTGCACTCTGCAGTGAGGCTTGCTGAAAAATCGAGTGCTTTGCACTCCCCCTAGCTATGCCACTGCATGGGTGACTCACTTCTGTCAGGGGACAGAAACTTGAAGGGGCGTAGGGTGGTGTATTTGCATGCCTGCAGCTGCTGCCCCTGCAGCTGACCGGCCCACAGTACCGTTTTGAGCTACTTTCAACTTTGGGGCCATTTTCCAAAG
Source organism: Tiliqua scincoides (assembly GCF_035046505.1). NCBI lineage: Eukaryota > Metazoa > Chordata > Lepidosauria > Squamata > Scincidae > Tiliqua > Tiliqua scincoides. The sequence continues at coordinate 238,878,205 of NC_089823.1, read as the reverse complement.
AGTTTTGCATAGAACATGTCACAGCGCGGCCGTCACACTCCAAAGGTCAGCAAGGCGTGAAGGAGAGTGACTGGGCCTCTCCTTTCCAGATGGTGGAGTCTCACTCATGGGTGATGTTGCTTGAAACCTGAGAGTTTCCCCAGCATGGCAAAGGTTCCTAGAAGAGGAACCGCTGCATGTCTCAGACTCCGCTCACACGCCCTCCTCGCCACACTGCTGCCCCACTTGGCTTGCTTTGCTGCTGACCAGCCCTGTTCCAGCACTTGCAAAACCCATTTGTGTCATGAGACCCCTGCCAATGTCATACCTTAAAGCAGTGGTTCTCAGATGTTTAGCACCAGGACCCACTTTTTTAGAAAGAGAACCTGTCAGGACTCACCGGAAGTGATGTCATGACCGGAAGTGAAATCATCAAGCAGAAAAAATTTTAACAGTCCTAGGCTGCAATCCTACCCACACTTACCCAGGAGGAAGTCCCATTGACTAGCATTGTTAAAAGCATCTTCATAGTAGCCTGTTAAAAGTACAGAGCTGTAACATTTCCCCACATGTAGTCACATGCCAAGGTAGCATCAAGTCTAATATATATATTAAAAATAAAATATTGAAATGAATAGGGGCCCACCTGAAATTGGCTCACGACCCACCTAGTGAAACACTGCCTTAAACTGTGTTGGTTTTGGGGGGAGGGGGGTGGAAGAGAATTTGACCTGAATGGGATGAACACTCAGATATTCTTGCCTCCTAGGTAACCGATGGATCGTGACCGCCGCTCACTGTCTCCACCATGTACTGGGTCTGGAGGACCCTGTTCTCCGAAGCTCTGATATAATCAACACTTCGTCATTCAAGATTATCCTGGGTTAGTGGCAAGGGTTCAATATCCCCAAATACCCCAATTTCTCAGACATCCCAGTTAAAAAACAGGCCCTCAGTTCTATTTCCCTGGTTGCCATCTAGTGTGCTCCATCTAGGCCCGCAGGAGACCATTTTTATAGACTGCCCGCAGTGCCAGCACCAATGCAAAGCTTGCGTGGGGCTGATGTGGCAGGCACCCCCTGTGGCACAATGAGCACTACTACTGACACTGATAGACAGGGGTCAGCCCCGCCAGGTGTATCCTTCAGTGGACATGGGCCCTTGGCAGGGTGATCAGACGTCCTCTTTTGCCAGGACACGCCCTCTTTTTAGCCCCATGTCCTGAAAAATAACTTAAATGTCCTTTTCCCAGTGAACAGGCCCCTGCAGGCAACGCACAGTCTTTCTCGTATTTGATAAATTATATGTATAGTTTTAAATTTAATAATAAGTAATACAGTGTTTAAATTAACCACATGAAATAAGTATACAAGTGTTTTTAGCTTTTGTTTTGTCATGTCCAACATTTTTCTTGGATGTCATAAGAACATAAGAACATAAGAACAGCCCCACTGGATCAGGCCATAGGCCCATCTAGTCCAGCTTCCTGTCTCTCACAGCGGCCCACCAAATGCCCCAGGGAGCACACCAGATAACAAGAGATCTCATCCTGGTGCCCTCCCTTGCATCTGGCATTCTGACTTAACCCATTCCTAAAATCAGGAGGTTGCGCATACACATCATGGCTTGTACCCCATAATGGATTTTTCCTCCAGAAACTTGTCCAATCCCCTTTTAAAGGCGTCTAGGCTAGACGCCAGCACCACATCCTGTGGCAAGGAGTTCCACAGACCGACCACATGCTGAGTAAAGAAATATTTTCTTTTGTCTGTCCTAACCCGCCCAACACTCAATTTTAGAGGATGTCCCCTGGTTCTGGTATTATGTGAGAGTGTAAAGAGCATCTCCCTATCCACTCTGTCCATTCCCTGCATAATTTTGTATGTCTCAATCATGTCCCCCCTCAAGCGTCTCTTTTCTAGGCTGAAGAGGCCCAAACGCCGCAGCCTTTCCTCATAAGGAAGGTGCCCCAGCCCTGGAATCATCTTAGTCGCTCTCTTTTGCACCTTTTCCATTTCCACTATGTCTTTTTTGAGATGCGGCGACCAGAACTGGACACAGTACTCCAGGTGTGGCCTTACCATCGATTTGTACAACGGCATTATAATACTAGCCGTTTTGTTCTCAATACCCTTCCTAATGATCCCAAGCATAGAATTGGCCTTCTTCACTGCCGCCGCACATTGGGTCGACACTTTCATCGACCTGTCCACCACCACCCCAAGATCTCTCTCCTGATCTGTCACAGACAGCTCAGAACCCATCAGCCTATATCTAAAGTTTTGATTTTTTGCCCCAATGTGCATGACTTTACACTTACTGACATTGAAGCGCATCTGCCATTCTGCTGCCCATTCTGCCAGTCTGGAGAGATCCTTCTGGAGCTCCTCACAATCACTTCTGGTCTTTACCACACGGAAAAGTTTGGTGTCGTCTGCAAACTTAGCCACTTCACTGCTCAACCCTGTCTCCAGGTCATTTATGAAGAGGTTGAAAAGCACCGGTCCCAGGACAGATCCTTGGGGCACACCGCTTTTCACCTCTCTCAATTGTGAAAATTGCCCATTGACACCCACTCTCTGCTTCCTGGCCTTCAACCAGTTCTCAATCCACGAGAGGACCTGTCCTCTAATTCCCTGACTGTGGAGTTTTTTCAGTAGCCTTTGGTGAGGGACCGTGTCAAACGCCTTCTGAAAGTCCAGATATATAATGTCCACGGGTTCTCCCGCATCCACATGCCTGTTGACCTTTTCAAAGAATTCTATAAGGTTCGTGAGGCAAGACTTACCCTACCTTACAATGTCCTACCTTTTGGGGTGCCTTGCCCTCTTGCAGTTATGACATCTGGTCATCCTGGCTTTTGTTCACTGGCAGACCTGGCTGTCAGTAAAAGGCATCCCCCACCAAACACAGATAACTTCCAAAGATATCTTCTTTTCAGGGCTCCTGTGCTTTTAAACTGAGCCTTTCCTCTCTGCAGATTCAGTCCATTTCATCACTTCCTGTTGATTCCAGCTGGGCAATTAATGATCCTTGAATAGTCTCCCTGCAGTTGTCCCATGTCACTTTCTGTTCCTGCCGGGAGGGTGTCTTTAATTATTTCCTTGCATTTATAATCAAAGGACAGCAAAGCCTCCTCCCCTGCCCTGAAACAGGGATAAGGCAATGGAGAGAGATGACTCCAGGGGCAATCAACCACTAACTCCACAGCCAGGATCCACAAAAAGCAATAAAATGAACTGAACCTGCATGCAACAAACTTGAATTGGAAGCTACCAGGAACCCTTGCTAAATGGAACTTGCTTGTGAGGAGATATTGTAGAACAGGGGTCTCCAAACCCAGGCCCGGGGGCCAGATGCGGCCCGCAGAGAGCTTCTGTCCGGCCCGCGGCCAGCCTCTGTTCCCCTGAGAGCCTCTGGCCCAGTTGACCAAACACTACCAGAGTTGTGCTTGTGGGGTGGGGAAATGGGGGTCCATTTAAGTGTGTGTGCTTTATTTCTTAGGCTGTTCTGGTGCTTGGAGAAATCCTGGACATTTGAGCCCATTCATTCATTTATTTCAGTCATTCATCTAAGTTCCATCTCTAATGTATTTATTTAAATTTTATATTTAATTTTTCTTCCCGGCCCTCAACACCGTGCCAGATAATTTGATGCGGCCCTTCGGCTGAAAAGTTTATAGACCCCTGTTTTAGAAGGAACTTTGCCATGGGAAAAGATGTTGCTCCTTCATTAAATGCTGCAGAGAACGGCCGTTTTAATTTTAGCTAACTGAAGAAAAACCACGTCATTCCAAGGCTAAGGGGCTCTAGCATAGAAGCAACTCTAGTTCCATAAATCTTTGAGCTTTTGGTGCTGTTTTGTATTTTTTTAAGTTCTGGCCTTGGGCATTCCCTTGTATGTGAGGGAAGCCGAGACAGAAATGTTTCAAATAAACAATTACATTCCATATGAAGGCAAAAGAAACCATTCCATTCATTCTGGCTGACAAATACTGGTTACCTTTGAACAAGTCCAACTTCATTCAGGAAGGCAAGTGGCTTCTGGAGCTTCACAAGGGAGACCCCTCAGGCTTTTAAGAAAAGTGACGTATTGCTGAAATGAGACCTGCACTCCTTCATTTCCAACCTCTCTTTGTGCAGGGAAACACCGAACAGAAAGGACCGATAGTACTGAGCAGCAGCTCCAACCCCAGAGGATTGTCATTCACCCCTCTTACAAGGCAGCCACCTTGCAGTTTGATGTCGCCCTGCTGGAACTGTCGGAGGAAGCCAGGTTGAATGATTATGTGATGCCTGTTTGCTTTCCCGATGGCTCACACCGTACAGGTGAGAACGTGGCCTTGGACCTTCAGCCACTCAGTGCCAGTTTAAGACAAAGGCAACTGGTCATGGTGGAGACCTTTCACAGGCAGAGCACGTGGGCCTTAGACAGAAGTAGTTGAATGGATCAGCTTCTGCTGAATTTATAACAGCTACTACCCAGTGGATATCTCTTTGGTGTACTGCAATCTGTTTTTGACAGGTGGTGAGGAAAGCACTCCTTGGGGGATAGATCAGAGTGCCACCTTTTTCTCCTTTCTCTCTCTGTGGAGGTGTGCCAGATCCCAACCGCTAACACAGCTGTCTGTTTTCTTCTGCCAGGTGCCATGGTCATTGTCAGCGGATGGGGCAAGCAGTTCTTGCATCGTCTCCCAGATGCCCTGATGGAGGTGATGCTGGCTTTCATTATGCCTCTGAGAATGTTGCGTAGCCAGGGAAGAAGCACGGGAGGCAGGTCCCCTGGCCCTTATTTTTGATCTCATGACTAGGGATCCTCAAGGTTGAAACTTGCTCACTGGCCATCCTATGAACTAAATTATCATTTGCAGTTCTTAAGATCAGTGGGGAAGAAGACTGATCCCAAAATGATCCGAATGCAGCAGCTGCAGTCCCAACCCTTAGGCAGTGGCATAGCTAGAGGGCGTGCAAAGCGCTAAGTTTTGCAAGGAGCCTCACCGCAGCATGCAAGCAGCCCCCCTCCCCTTCGGAGCCAGGCGTACACCTCTGTTTTGCTCCCACCACCTGGAATGGCTCCCAAGGGGAGGGAGAGGGGCTGCTTGCATGCTGCGATGAGACTCCCTGCAAAACTTAGTGCATTGCACCCCCTCTAGCTATGCCACTGCTCTTGAGCAACTCAAGTCTGATCCTGCTGGGGCCTTGCTGTGAGGTTCCTAGGGCTCTCCAAATGCACCACTCTGAGCTCCATGGAGGAAAGACTTGGAAAAACTGATTCATAAGCCTTCAGTCCTGCTATGAAGGCTCCCCAGGTTTCTTCAGTCCTGCTGAACTCCCTTTACGCCTGGGGTCTGGATACCACGAAACAGCTGACAACCAGATACAGGGAGCAGAACCACTTGTGCTGTATGGCACCTGTCTCCTGGGTATGACTGGGATTACCTGACCTACATGTAGTGGCTCTAGGGTGGGTCATGGCAGAGCAGAGGTGTGGCCTGTGCTCTAAAATTAATAGATGGCCCTCTGGCCTGTAATGCAGCAACCCACTTATTCCAGCTGTCTCACTCATGAGTGTGTCTTTTGTGACCCAGATTGAGATCCCCCTGACAGATCACGCAACATGCAAGGAAGTTTATGCCAGACTGCAGAAGGCAGTCACAGAAGATATGATCTGTGCTGGAGAAAAACAAGGTAAAGTCCAGGGCTAATACGAAAGTCAGAGTCCAGCCCAAATTTCTGAGGAAATTTTATTCCTGGATTTGTCTTTTTTCACATTTTCTTAAAACCTCAAGTTTTTGGGTGTCTCACCAGCTGATTTCCTCCCCTAACTTGGACCTGCACCAGTGATGCTGAGTGGAACCGAGAAGACGGATCAAAGTCTGGAAGGGGGTAGATCAGTGGTGCCACTGCCACCGACACCACCCTCTTCCAGGCCACAATCCTTGTTCTGCCCTCGTCTCCTCCACATCCTGCCTCCCTTCCACCCCCTGCATTGTCTTACTGGCACCGAGGGACATCCAGGGACAGCTGGCAGGCTCCTGCTCGCTGCTTGTGGCGTGGCCCAGCTGCTCCAAAAGACACATTGCCCTTTGCGACAGCTGTAAAGTAAGCTGCTGGAATGCTGGTTTTGGCAGTGTAAGGCTCACATAGGATTAGTCCATAAGACACAGACCTACCAAAGTGATAAGGTCTACTGTGATTTACCCTTAGAGTTTCAAAATCTTGTTACCTAATCCAGATCTCAAGATACTCATTTGATGTGATATCCCAGGGGCTTCAGTTATGGCATATGAACCAGCCTTGTATGGAGTTAAGTCCGGCGGTGTTGTTTACACTGATTGGTGGTGACTCTCCAAGATGGCCCTGCTACCTGAGATTCTTTTCACAGAAAATACCTGAGAAACTGGGATGTGCCTGTGCTTTTCTTCTGCTAACTCCCCCCCCCCCACACACACACACACACAGCAAAAGAGAACAACTCTTGGACAGTATTGTGACTGGGCGGGGAATCGAAGAACCTTCCACGGTCCCTTCCTCATGTCCGCTGTGCAGAGCACTGTGTCATATTCAAGCTGAAAGACATTCTCATGCTGATTGATTCTCTCTTGCTTACCCAGGAGGGAAAGACGCTTGTAGTGGAGACTCTGGAGGCCCCATGGTCACACTGAACAACCAGACTGGCCAGTGGCAGCTCATCGGAACTGTGTCTTGGGGCGATGGCTGTGGCTTGAATGACCGCTATGGAGTTTATTCCAATGTGCTCCTGAGTCTGCCATGGATAAAGCAGGTCACTGGTATGGAATATTAAAGACTCTCTACCACACTTCACGTCCACAATAAGAGCATTGTCAGCTTCCAGAAGACAATTCAACCAACTGGACCCTCAAAGGGCTAATTATGGACTCCGCCCAAAGAAAGTGCAGAGGGTGGGTGGGAAACTTGGTCACTGTCATTCTGGGCACAGGAATAAGAAAGATCTACCTCCTGCTGACTGAACCAAATAACCTGAATCTGACTTTACCTGGGTAATTCTGTGGTGCTTTGGCCAGCGGCGTAGCTAGAGGGAGTGCAAAACACTAAATTTTGCAAGGAGCCGCACTGCAGTGTTCAAGCAGCCCCTCCCCCTTCCCTTCGGAGCCAAGCACACACCTCCGTTTTGCTCCCACCTCCTGGAATGGCTCAGAAGGGGAGGGGCCCCTTACACACTGTGGTGAAACTCCCTGCAAAACTTAGTGCATTGCACCCCCTCTAGCTGTGCCGCTGGTCTTAAGCAACACAAGTTCGATCCTGCTAGGGCCGTGCTGGGAGGTTTTTGCGGCTCTCCAAACAGAGTGGTACATGAGCTCCGTGGAAGGCTTGAAAAAACTGAATGGTTCCAAAGGGGAGGGACCCCTTGCATGCTGTGGTGAGGCTCCCTTAAAAAGTTTGCATCCCCTCTAGCTACGCCACTGGCTTTGGCTTTTGGGAACCCAACAGGTCTACTTTTGGGAGCCACTTTTGATAGGAAAGTTTGCAAAAGCTTTCATCTTCTGCAGTCTACTGTACTTATCTCTACAACAAAGACTCAAAAAAATATCAGGAGAAACATCGAGAAATGAGAAGGGGGTGTGGCTCAGAGGTAGAACACATGCTTTGCATGCAGAAGGTTGTAGATCAAATCCTCAGCATCTCCATTTAAAAGGGTCTCTAGGGTAGAAGGAAAATGTCCTGCCCAAGTCCCTAGAAAGCTGCTGTGAATTGCAATAGACAACACTGGATAAATGGACCAACAGGTCATAAGCACTTTCTCATGTTCATTATCATCAGTGGCAATGAATGTGAGGCTTGATAGAACCCAGGGACGTGCAGTGGGCGAAGAGGGAGGTGAGACAGTGCCTCCCCACCAGAGTCCTTCGAAAAGCAACACCGTGGGTTGAGAGTGCTTGAGCACCTCCCACAGTGGCATCGCTTTCCGAAGGACTCCGATGGGGAAGCACTGCCTCCCCACCCATCGCACGTCCCCGGTAGAATCAGTAAATTGTATGGAACTGACCGGAAATGAGATCCATTTTATAAAAAATAAAATATGTTAAGACCTGCTTCAAATTTGGTTTTTAGTTGTTGGCAACCTTCAGTCTCGAAAGACTCTGGTATCACGCTCTGAAAGGTGGTTCTGGAACAGCGTCTAGTGTGGCTGAAAAGGCCAATTCGGGAGTGACAATCCCTTCCACACTGGGAGCAAGTGCAGTCTGTCCCTGGTCTGTCTCCCTGGCTATGGGCCTTCCTTCTTTGCCTCTTTGCCTCAGTCTGTTGGCCAAGTGTCTCTTCAAACTGGGAAAGGCCATGCTGCACAGCCTGCCTCCAAGCGGGCCGCTCAGAGGCCAGGGTTTCCCACTTGTTGAGGTCCACTCCTAAGGCCTTCAGATCCCTCTTGCAGATGTATCGCAGCTGTGGTCTACCTGTAGGGCGCTTTTCTGAATTCCACAATCTGCTGAATGAGCTGAATTCCACAATCTGCGTAAATTATGCATTCAAGACACTTGCACATTTTTTGTATAACTTCTACTAGACTTACAGAGCACTGCAGCTTTGATCTTTGACTCCTGGAAAACTTCTGAAATTTTCCAAGCCATTTCCAATGCAGTGAGATTTTTGATAGCTCCATCTCTCTCCACCTTATCAGAAACAAAGTTTTGCATAAACCCAGCATGTGATTATCGCAACATGAAGTTTCACCAACGTGGGAGGAGATTTTCAACCAACCAACCTGTGAGGTGGGCCTGCTTTCTTTTGAGGAAGAACATCTGTGCCCCTAACTATAAATAGAATAGTGGAAATGTGGTTGATATAGAAATCGATGTAGCAAAACACAAGCGAACTGTTGTCATGATCCTGCAGCTGCTGCAACCCTGTGGCAGTCTCCAGGGTAATACTGACAAGGACCACATTCTGCACTGGCTGCACACAGGGATTGACTCATTACTATCAAAAACACGAGATAAGGGCCACATTTCCACCCCTTCACTCAGCTGGGGTGCAAACCTGCCTGCAAACCGCTACTCTCCCTCACACCTACACACCAGAAACAAGCACACAGACTGAAGCTTTCTCTGGGCAGTGCCTACAAGGCTTAGCTAGGCATTAGAGATGGAAGGCCAGTTGTTTGGTGGGTTTAAAGCACTTGGCAGGATCGTTGTAATCAAATCAAAGGAGAAGCTTCACTGGGGTGTTAAAAGGGAACAAGAAAAAAAAATCAAATTCTATACAATACTTTGCATCAAAAGGCCAAGTTTAAAAAAACAACACTAAAACCACAGTCTATCTAAGACTTCCCTGCCTTAAAGCATCCCCTTATAATTGCAGCATCCTCCCAGCACTGGGGGAAAAATCTTCCTAGGAGCTGACTCTTTCTTACCTGCTCAGTGTCATGGCTTGTGCGCATCTTACCAAACTCAACACACAACTTGCTCACTCTGGCTTCCATCTGTTCCTGCTCCCCAGACCAGCTGAGCAGCTCTCTTTTATACAGCCTGTCCGTTTAGCTTCTGATAGACTGGTTTTAAGTTAACTGACATTTAAATTTCCTGCTCCCAAGTCAAGTGAGTGAAACTGACCCAATCAAGTGAGCTGGGTTTCAATCAAGGCTATGGTTCTCTGATGCTACCAGGCTGTCATGGGACTCCAATTCACATTGGAAAGTGGAAGGCTACATGTGACAGGTGACCTACAGCCATGGTCAGAATGCAGAAGGTGACATGATGCTTCCTAAAGCTCATCTACCTCACAGGGTTGTTGTGAGGGAGGGAGGAACCATGTAAGCCACCCTGAGCTCATTGGAGGAAGGATGATAAAAAAAATCTTGTATATTTTTTTTTAATTTTTATTCATTTTTTGTGAAAGAAAAAAATACATTTAAGAGCACAATAGAAACACAAACAAAACAAACAATTGCAAACAAAAATATATCTATTTTCCATTACAAAAATAAACTAAAATGTACTATATCTGTTTATTTTAAAAGGGGGGTGGGAGAATATCAGGGTATTTAACAGGGACGTGCGGCGGGTGGGGAGGCAGGTGAGGCAGAGCCTCTGACTGAAGTCCTTCGAAAAGTGCCACCACCATGTGAGGTGTGCAAGTGCAGTGCGTGGGTTGTGAGTGCTTGCACACTTCACACAGTGGCAGCACTTTTTGAAGGACTCTTGTGGGGAGGCTCTGCCTCACCTACCTCCCCACCCACCACGCATCCCTGATATTTAAGCATTAATATTATTGCATATTTCACATGCTATGTGTATACATCTAAGGAAAGCCTTCCAAATATCCACCAATACATCCGTTCACAGTTGGCATCTGTAAGCCATTCACTCCAAAGCTGATGACAAAAGGGCTTCGATCCACTGACAAATAGCAGAAAAAATATAGACATCAGATAAGGTCTCGATGGAGATTTCATAAACAAAGTGTGTGAGAGTTCTCCTACAACACACACCAGCTTTTTCTTTAGCTCCGGCTGCTTTCTTTAAGTGCAAATCCTTCTTTCCTAACTCAACACAGAGAGAGAGAGAGACGGAGAGAGAACACAGCAATATACATTCTGCTGATAAATCTCCAAATAACAAATCATGTTGTTGCAGTGAGAAACAGTGTAGTTATCCAAATTGCATAGGGGGTATATATACACGTCACGTATAAGTGTAACTGACAGCCCAGTCTTGACTGTCATGTTCTGCCAGCACACCAGGCCTTTGCACTGTTGCAAAAGCACCTTAAAGCATAAGTCCAGTGCAGGGGAGGGAAGAGGAGGGGTGGAACGGCACGGGGGGAGGGCAGCGATGGGGGTGGGGGTGGGCGGATCAGGCCCAAGAGGGGGGAAGGACTGGCAGCACTGGCATGTGCTGTATCCTGTCCCTCTTCCTGGATCCGATCCGATGACATGGATCAACTCAGACTTGCACTAGCTATAAGCCAGGGATCTACCCTGGGGCTAATGCCCCCTTACTCCAAGAAGACCTCCAGCAGAAAGAATTCTGACATTGTGGTGAAGGAAGGAAAAGCGTCATTGAGTGTCAAAATATTCACTGCTTATTGAAGAAGAAAAAGGAAGCAGCCAAAACTACAACCAAAAGACAAAACCCCAAGATTGGGCAGCTTGTTTCCTCCCTCTCAACCCAGGGAAGTGGGCCTTGCAAAGACTGACCCAGGGAAGTAGGTATTGTAAAGCTTTTCTGAACATTTTTATTGCTGAAGCACAACCCCTGCTGGCAAGCTTCACAGTTGGTTTTGTCATGTGGACCCTCCACGTATTCCTCAGGAACGGGATCAAGCAAGTCAAGGTTTTGTCCGAATTCTGCATAGCATTTGTTACGAATCTTCACCACCAGATTATGGAGCACCAGCTGAACAGTCTCCTGGCTGAAGACAGGCCCCTCATACCTCCTGCAGCACTTCTTGCACTTCTGCCCAAACACTCTCATCTTCACCTGGCGCTTTCTCTCCCAGTCCAGGTGTATGTGGAAGACAATGACCACACGAACTGATTTCCATGCATGAGGACAATATGGACACTTGAACCTGAGGTGAGGAAAAGGAAGATGGGCAGGACTGACCAGGGAGAATTCCCACTGGGCTTCCACTGGTAACGAGACACCCAGTGGTTATTAGTTTCCAGGTCCTTCTTAGACACAGAACTGCCTTGAGCAGCCTTCTGGGAACCAGGAACCAATTTCAGCTTTGTAAATCCTGCTCGCCTCTGGCCACAGTTGCAAATGCACGCTCATATCACTTAGGTCACCATGGAAACATTGCCGTTTCAAACATGAATGGAAGGGTCCTCAAATTTAGGCAGAGGAGGAGCTATCGCTCAAGTCAAAAAGCTCCCACTTTCCATGCAGAAGGTTCCAGATTCGATCTGTGGCATCATCTCCAGTTCAAATAGATGAAGGAGCAGGTGTGACAGTTGAATCCCCAACCGTCCGCACCTCCAGCTTATCCAGAGTAACTGCCCAATCCAATCTGGCCCCACCATTGGCACCAGTGCAGCCGCACTGATGGAGCACACACTGTATCCAGTGGTGGGGGAGCAATCAGGAGGCCTGCCAGAGGTAAGCAGGTTTTCTACTTAACTCTGTAAAGGTCTCCTGGTGGCCTGTGGGTCTCCTTGGACCTTTGCCAGCTACACAGCTGGCATACATCTGAGGCGAGAAAGAGGGTAGGGTGGGTTCAAAAGAGGAGATAGGATCCTGGTGCACAATGGCGCCACTGAGATACACCCCCTCCTTCCCTCCGTCTGCCACCTGCCCTCCCCTACCCCCAAATTCCCCCTGTCCTCCTCTCTGCCCACAACGTCTGCTTACCATCAAATTACTGGCACCTTTGGGGACTCCCAGAGTTGCTGGCATGCACATCGCATCTCAGACCATTTATTGCAGCAACCCAGAAGCACATAATAGCAGCCTGGCTTTTGTGCCACAGCAAAGGGCTTTGTGCTGCTGGAACACGAGTTCTGGCAGTGCAGGGCCCAGATAGGACTGGGACATACATTTCAGTGTGAGTGCCTTCATCCAGTCTCTCACAGGTTTGAAATACTTGTTTAGGACCCCAGTCATCAACTCAGAACTTGACAGCAAAGAGGACTAGAGGAGGGTGTCATTAAGAGAGCGACTAAGATGATTACGGGGCTGGGGCACCTTCCTTATGAGGAAAGGCTACGGCGTTTGGGCCTCTTCAGCCTAGAAAAGAGACGCCTGAGGGGGGACATGATTGAGACATGCGAAATTATGCATGGGAAGGATAGAGTGGATAGGGAGGTGCTCTTTACACTCTCACATAACACCAGAACCAGGGGACATCCACTAAAATTGAGTGTTGGGAGAGTTAGAACAGACAAAAGAAAATATTTCTTTACTCAGCGTGTGGTTGGTCTGTGGAACCCTTTGCCACAGGATGTGGTGATGGCGACTGGCCTGGACGCCTTTAAAAGGGGATTGGACAAGTTTCTGGAGGAAAAATCCATTACGGGGTACAAGCCATAAAGTGTATGCGCAACCTCCTGATTTTAGAAATGGGTTATGTCAGAATGCCAATGCAAGGGAGACCACCAGGATGCAGGTCTCTTGTTATCAGGTGTGCTCCCTGGGGCATTTGGTGGGCTGCTGTGACATACAGGAAGCTGGACTAGATGGGTCTATGGCCTGATCCAGTGGGGCTGTTCTTATGTTCTTCTGACACCATACCCAAATTCTCCAGACAACCCCAACCAGCAGTTCCATTTAAATGTCAAACAGCATAAAATAGCATTTCTGTTTGGAAAGGAAGATGAGAATGGAGCCGATGAGGAAATGTGGTGGGCCAGAGTGTCTCCAGGGCAGCAGCCCTCCTCTCCCCCATACTTCCCTTCCACTCTCCCTCCCCTTTCTTTTCCAATTCAGGGAGTGGAAGGAGCAGAGACTAGCTTATCAACAGGTGGGGGGGGGACAGCATTAGGCCCACCTCCTTGGGCACCTCTTGGGCCAACCTTGCTTCTGGAACAAAAGATGTGGATTCAACCTGCAAGCGGATGATGCTCCATCAACACTCTGTGGCTTCATGGCCAAGACTGCCCTTCCTCATTCCCTGCTGTAACTCACTTGGCAAAAAGATGCCCCTGCTCATACTGGTACCATCCACGTGGTGGTTGCTTGATCTCAGGTGCATCGGTCAAAATCCAGTCATCCTCTGGTCTGGCCTCCTTCATCATCAAAGTGAACTTTTGATTCCAGCCCAGCATATCCTTGTGCTTCTCTTCCACACACGCTGCTGCTGCTTTCTGAATGGCAACTTGCCTTTCAAGGAAAGAGAATTGGCTTTCCCAGCTTGGAGATGGTCCTGGTCAGCACCTAACTCTGGTTGATTCTCTGCCTGTGGCTGTTTAATTTGTTTTCTGTCAGTGCAAACTCTGGGTGTGGAGGAACTTCTGCTGTCACCAGGAAGTCACTGTATCCTGTTGCTAATACAGCACTCCCCCCTCTTCACAATCTCCTCTGCATTGTCTCTCAAATGGCCACCTGTGTGGCAATACAGGAGGGCTCCACCAACGCCCTGCCAGACACAGCAGGGACAAGTCATCCCTTTCAGTGCAGGCAGCTACCACAGAAATGTATAAAGCAATGGCATCAGTGACCAAAAGGAATGTGCTTGTGACAAATAAATGCCTAGCCCAAGGCCATACAACACCACCATGTTGCAGTCCAACCTCCTTTGCCCTGAATTCCTCCCCCTGGTCATAAATAACATTGAGATACGTTCTGAGTTTAGGTGCCTTTGGGGGGCTGTGCTGTCAGCTGTCAGCAGACTAGATCGGGGGTGTCAAACATGAAAATATGATCAAGGTTTGCATATTTTCTCATCAGTCATTTGCAGCTAGCGAGTTCCTAAGTGAGAACAAAAGTCTTATGTCTGGCCATCATCTGCTTGATGACATCACTTCCAGCTCTTAGAAGACACCATGAATGCTCTTTGGCCCACTGTATGAAGCATGTTTGACACCCCCAGACAAGATATTCCAAGTTGGAAGTTGCTGTTGGCACATAAATGTTTCATACCTTACTAGGGGCAGCCAAAAAAAATGCAACGAATGGGTTGGGGAGAGCAGAGGCCGCCTTAAGCAAAGCGTCCTCTTGTTTTTGTTTGCGTTGCCTGGGAGAAATAACACGGAACTTTGTTTGAGGAATGGGTCACACTTGTTTGTTTAACAGAGGGAGAGGCAATGGGAAAGGCAGCGCATAAAAGAAATGCAATGGTTCAGGTGTGTCCATGTGAGAAACAGCACAGGACGGACTGTTAAACAAATGCGGAAGTTTGTGACCCAGAAGTTTGGTGGTGATGTCGCCCAGTCACCACCATACTTTCAGGTCACGGAACTCCATGAAGTGTGTCTCAGCAGCATGGAACATCCCTGCACATCACTGCTTTTCATACTCTTACCTCTTGCCACATCATGCATAATTTTATAGATATCAATCATACCCCCATCACCATTTTTAAACTAAAACGCCCCCTTTCCTCTTCAAGTAGGTGTTCCACGTCATCTGCATATCTTTGCATAATTCTTTTCAGGGGCCAAGCTTACCAGGAGGGAGAGGGGGTCAGCCTGACCACCTCCACATGAGTGGAGAAGCAAGAGAAGGTGAGAGGGGGCTGTTAAGAAGAGGAAAGGGGCAGAAAGAGGCAGAGCTAGCCAGTATAAACACCCGAGCAAAGCTGATGAACAGCGCAGGCCCCAGTTGGAGGGCAACCGGCTGCTGAGCTCTGGGAGGCTCATGAGACCAGCCCAACGACAAGAGGATCAGCCCTGGAGGAGGACCAAGTGGTGGAGCACACCCTTTCCCTGGGGCAGTTTTTGAGGCCTTGAAGGGCAGGGTGGCCCAGAAGAGGGGCTGAGCTGGGAGGACTGCTGGTGGGCTGACTGGTGGGGAAACCAGAAGGGACACAGTGGGCCTTGACTCACTCCTGGCTTTGGGGCCCCTGGCAGCAAGATGGACAATTCTGTTTCTGCAAACCATGAAGAGGGACAAAACACCTGGACAATGGACTGAAGCCCCAAGTACACCCTAAATCTCGAGCTCTTCTCTGCCTAAGGCATATTTGCTGTATATTTTCAAGCTGAGCTATGAGTGCTAGAAACCTGTTTTTAAAAATTTGGAAGCAAAGAACAGAGGTCACTGAACCAGCAGCTTAACTAGAAGGATGCAAAATCAAAAGTAAGTACAGGCTCCTGGCCGTGAGTATACGCAGCCCTTCCCACTCACCCCCAGAGCCATTCAAGCAGCAACAGCAACCTGTTGTCACTGAATGAAACCTACAGCTCAATCCTAAGCTTCCCGTCACCCAGAGGAACAGCGGCACCAAAAAGGCAACTGCAAGAGGGTTTATTTCTCTTTTTAAAAAGATAAACAGGTGGTGGGGGCATAGCACCTGGGGTATTTGCCCCCTTTGCCCCCCAGGTATGCCACTGTTACTCTAGTGTGACTAAACAGGCAACTAAACAACCACCGGGTAGATGGGACTCATCAGCCTGGGAAGGCAGCTCATCTGAGAGAAGGAAAACTCTGATCCCAAACCTCCACTGCCTTGTGGCTACATCCAGTTATGGAAAAGGCTTCAGGAGTCAACCTCGAGGCAAAATCCGGAGCCGGAGTCCCTGAGGCAGTTCATGGCTGAACACAGTCACGTTCTGGCAACTCCTGCGACGCCGCTGGAACCAACCGTATTGGCCTCTGCCTTTCCATAGGACCATTTCAGCGACGTGGATTGGGGGGATTTGCTGCATGGGTAACAGTCTATCCTCCATAACTACTTCACCCAGGCTTCGTGCACTGGAGAGGACACTGTTCTGGAACCACTATTCAGAGCGCGATACCATAGTCTTCCGAGACTGAAGGATGCCAACAACAGATATGCCACTGTTACTCCTTGCAACGCATCCCCTGCCCTGTACTTTAAATAAACCATGTCTGGGCCTGGGCTCATTAGGCTCCAATGGACCTGGGCAAATTGCTGGAGCCACCCCTCTCTCTGCAGCACAAGCCACCTTCAAGGCACCAGGCCTTGAGCAGCCTCTGGAGGCAACAGGCTACCTCCCACAGCATCAAGGTGCATAGCAAAGCAAGCTGCAAGTTCATCAGGACAACTGAGGCAGCCTTCATCTTGACCACCAAGGCAATGGTATGGCCAGACCCCATGGCAGAGACAGGCTTCAAAAGCACCGGCAGCCTCCCCAGCCATGGAGAAGCCTACCACGGCACTGGGAAAAGAAGAGTGGATGAACTAGAAGGGGAGGGTGGGTCTCCAGAAGGGAAGTGGGCGGGGCTAGTTATGGGGTTGAGCCTGGGGTTCTCAAGGGTACAAAACCACTCAGGCTCGGGATGAGAGGCTGGTAACTGAAGGTGGAGGCAGTGCCACAACTCCAGGGGCAGGAGCCAAGTTGCTTTACCTTGCCATGGCACCCAGGAGGGGTCACGTGGAGACCCAGTCAGGCACAGAGGAGGACTTGGCTGTACTCTTACACTCTCCCCCACCATGCTCTGAAGCCAACTCGCCGGCAAGAAGAGTCCTGAGGAAAGCAGTCTCCCCATTTTAGGTTGGGTTCAGGGACAAAGGGACAAGTGTTGGGCGGCCTTCCTCTGGCAGGGGGTAGAGACCCCACACACACACAAAAATTTTTAGTGTTTTAACCCTTTGCTTGCAGTTGGTTAAACTCAATCAGAGCTTTGCCCTAGTCCTAGACCCTGGTTTACACACTATAAGTGTTTCTCAACTGGTGGTACTTGAGGTCATGTCCAGTGATACACACAGGACCGCCAGACCCCTGCCTCGTGGCGGTAAGACCAGCAATGCAACCTGACAAGCAGCAGTAGGAGACTGTGCTTTTTGCAAGATAAAACCCATCTGCCCTGGGTCTCTTACCTGTGTCTGATACATTGCGTCTGGCCTCACAATCCAGAAGTAACTGGAGATGACATCATCACAAGTTACTTTGGGTGGCACTTCCAATAGCTGGGTCATGTAATGTGGTACAGCAGGGGACAAATGTTGAGAAATGTTGCACTACAGCCTTTGATTTGTGGGGAATTAGGTAAGTCAGAGAGAGACGCCTTCAAAGACAGTCTGCCTCTCTGCCTGGCTTTGTCTTTGTGATGGCAGCAAAGTCGGCTGGTTTTGGCTTTGAACCGATCATGCAAGACATCTTTAAACCAAAGGTTATATACTCAGTGTCATGAATATGTACAGTTCAGGCCTAGTAGCATTGCAAGGCCTGAACCAAGCTAAAACAGTAACACAGGCTTGTATTTCCTAGCTGCTAGGAATTTACAACTCAATGGAGGGTGATTATGTAGCACCTAGGCAGCCAGAAAGATGCCCATCAAGGATGGAATGCAGCTGCAGATCTCCAGGGGGAGGGAAGAGCAGAGAGGGCGGGCTTCCAGCCCCACTTCCAGAGGACAGGGTCTTTTTGGTCTTTGTCTCTTGGTGAGAGAGGTGGTGGGTGCACATCCTGCCCCGCCAGGACCATGTGGCCATAGGTAACTGGCCTGAGGATCTACAAAAGAAGCTGACCCAGGTGAGGGTTAGAGAATAAGAGAGTTAGCCGGTTAGCTTTGTTGTTTTATGCTGATATGTTCCTAGAAGTTTTTATGCCTCTAGCATTTGCTACCTTTGTAACTTTTTGTAACCCTATGTACTTAATAAAGTAAAAATCCTTTTACGGTGTTGGTTCATTGTCTGTTGGGGACAAAGGTTCAGAATCCTGCCTAGCCATTCAGCAAGCTACCAAAAATCCTCATTGTGGACTAGTAACTTGAGGACTGAGACTTTAAGTAAAGAAAGTGCTCAGTACCTACAAGGGATATAGTTAAGCCTAGAGGGTCTCGGTGTCCCTGGACTGAGGCACTGGCTCTTACAGGGTGGTGGCAGTACTACCGAACAGGGATCTTTGAGGGCTCTAGGGTTCAGAACCAACAACTCTGAGCACCCCAAAACCCTGGGAGTAAGACCAAGTTACGACACTCAGGAAGGTCATTTCAAACCAATGTCACAATGGATACCTCTGTCCACCAACAGTCAGCTCTTCTAGAAGAGTCAGAGGAACCAGGAGACAGGGATCTTGTCACAGGGTTGCCATCTTATTTTGTTCTCTACTGTAGTTATGTTTTTTCACAACAACCCAATGCATAAATATTAACATGTGATAAATGCTTGTTTTAACTGCTGTGAAAAGTTTCACCAACTGATTTCTTACCATCATGCTTCTGTTAAAAGCATTAAAGCAGGTCAGGTGGGGCTTTTTCCTGCCAATTGGGGCAAATTCCTGCCCACCTAGAAGGCTGAGAACTCCTAGGGTGTTGGGGGCCAATTTCTGGATACATATAAGATAGATAAGGGCTCTCCTACCACTTATGTTCATAGTTCTCTGCTTGATCGTGCTCTTCATAAAAACATCTCACCAATATGCGAGAAGCACAACGTTTTCACAGGTAGAAGTTTCTGCGTAAAGTATTCGCTTCAGGCGTGATGCCACAGCGCAGGCTAAAGACCACACAGGCAACAGCTCTTTGGCTCTCACACTCTGAAGCAGCGGAGAGAAAAACCAAATGGGCATGTCTTGCCATTTATGGAACTGCTGAAAAGAACCATATTGGGCGTGCGGTAGAGCCTCAACTCTTGGGTGTTCATCCATTGCCAAAAAAGAAACCCCACTACAAACACACCTTTCTTGCTTTCTGTCACTTTTTTTTTTCAGTTAGCCCCCCAAAACATTACCAGTTGTTAGATTTAAAAAGTATGCTTCCATGCACAGCAGAAAATACAGTGTAAGGAGCACGTCAGCTAGTTATTTTGAGCATCAAATCACTTGCAGGAAATTCAAAAAGAGGACGACGAGACCAACCAGGAACCTGCCAGGCAGTTAGGGAAGAAGAGGACACTTTCTCCAGCTGATCTGGTGTCATGATGGCAGGAGGAGATAGGTGGGTAGATGAAGGCTGGTGTGGGAACTGGGGAGAGGACCATGACTGGAGCCTAGAAGGAAGAAACATGTTGGCTATGACAATTACAGAAGCCCTGCTTACATACCTTGCAAATGAACACTGCAACTCACTTTGCAATGGGCTGGTTGGTTCAAACATAATGCCAAATCATTAACTGTGGTTAAGACATCAAACCATGATTTCTATATTTTGGTACACAGGCAAACCATGGCTTCTGCAGGTTCCCCCTTCCTCTGCCTTCCTGAAGTAATCATAGAGCAGCCACTACAGACCGTCTCAAACCAAGGTTTGCCAATTTGGGTGTTAACACTAAAACATAGTTCGCCCAAGTTGGTTCAGATCCTGGTTTGGCAGCTACTCATAAACCAGATAGTTCAGGCATCAGGTAGTTCGGGCATCTAAGAAAGGGAAAGACCACAGCTCAGTGGAGTCTGAAGATCAAGTCCTGACAGCATCTCTTGGTAGGACCAGGAAAAGGACCTCAGCATGAAACCCTGAAGACTTAGTGTGTAGACAATACAGAGCTATATGAACTCAATATGGACTGAATGAGTATACAGCAGCTTCCAGTGTTACATCAGAACCTTGTATCTATAGATTTAATAACAAAACCCTTTGTTGATTTATTGGTTGATAGTATTTATTTTGTGTCATTACTTCACTACGAAGCTCAAGGCAGCTATTAAAATATATATGTTTTATATACAGTGATAGATTGATCCATAAAATAACTCAATTAAAATATTAATAGAACATAATAAAATAGAAAAAACACATATCCCATAAAATAGTATTCAGCAGCATTCAGAACAACTCCCATAAAACCCTGCATGTCATGCCAATCAGGCTCTGGCAAGCTTCATTTAGAAGGGCTTCTCAGTCAAGAACTGGGGTGCCATGACTGAGAAGGCCCTGCCCTGCCCCAGAACGCCATCCTTCACAAATTTCACTTTATAGAAAAATGGGATCCAGACTAGGTTTTCTCCTAGGCACGTGACCATCGAATTTCACAGGCAGAGGAGGGGAAGATTTATTGGCAGTGAGAAAGGAGACCCCGTCACCTCAGTATTCCCCATGCTTGCCCCATCCCTTTCCCTTATGCATCCCCCTCTGCCCCACTCCTTCAGTTGGGTATGGGTGTCACTTCCTACCCAGCAAATGGCTTCAGGAAGGGGGAGGGCCACCTTCTCCTGTCCATCCTTCAAGGCATTCCAGACAACCAATAGCAACGTAACAGACTGCTCAGACACTCAACCAGTGCCTGTAATGGAGCACCAGTTGTGGAGGTTCCCATGTTCCATCCCATTAGAAAATGGGCAGGAACATCTGCAGCAATTTCCAAGCACTCTTCAAGAGCCACCCCAGAGTCCCCCATATCAGGCAGCTTCATACGCTTGGGCACAAATCCTAGAATATTTGAAACAATAAATTACAAAAGACTGCCTCCCAGCATGTCAGGTGATTATCTTTTGCTGCAATCAACCTCTGTGTTTCTGCAACTCAGATGGTGCAACTCGTGGTCAACTCTGAGAATCTAGTTTTGCAAACACATCAGCATCAGTGATGAAGCCTCAGGATCTCCGAGAGAACAAAAAAGCCAAACGGTGGACAATCTTGCAGAGTTGCTTCTGGCCTCTTCAGTTCAACTGTGCTCTGCTCGGACAGTTCCTCTGTTTTTTAGTCCTCTTGTCCAGCCCTTCTTGGGGGAAAACAATGGTGGCATATTCAGTCTGCTCTGACGCAAGGCGTTTAGGAGGAACTCTTGCACTTTCGGTCGGAGGGAAGGCCAGCACTCCATAATCCACAGTGAAGACAGTCACTGCAGGGGGCTCTTCTTCCTATAGGTTAAACCAAGAGAGTTTCACAGATGTGCACAAGGTTAGTGTGAATTAGTACAAAAGGGATTTGTATTTTTCTTTATACCAAAAAAAGAAAAATTTGTGAAGGAAAAGGCCTATGAATAATTATGAGCCAGGATTCGTGAATGAGATCTCTGTGCAAAGAGGTCATGACTCTCTGAGGTTGAGCACAAACGATGGGAGAAGGTGATGCCCTTCAGGCATTGCTTGGTAGCTCCCAAAGACATCTGGGCAGCTACCTTTGACAGCTGGATCCAGCAAGAATTTTACCAGCCCCATCGGTTTGGAGACATTTGCCTGTTAATGAGGACTGGCTTTCTTCCCAGCTTGTTCCCCTGCCCTCCACCATCACAAAGCAGGACCCCATCCCTGCCCTCTGTTTAGACATGACCCGGGAACAACAAACAGGGCTGCCCCGTCACATCTGCTGCAGCCCCAAATGAGAAATAAGTCATCCAACAGTCTGGCGGCCAATGGGGGCAAAGCAGCCTTGCCTCTATCTGCGGACTCTGGCCTATGTTTCGGCCACACACCTCCCAGCCTGCAGATGGGCACTCATATGACAGAATGCTCTCTTAGGGGAAACCACCTCACTGTGAAGGAGGCAACCGCGACCGTCTGAGCAAAAGGGAAACTCACCAAGGGGGCGTTTTCCTCGTGCATCTTCTGTGCCACTGTAAGACAACACAGATGGTGAGTCTCGATTAAATACTTGTGCAAGAGACCCAGCAGCTGTCCATACAACACGGCCTGTGCAAAACTGCCTAAAAGCTTTGTGGTTTAGGTGGCTAAATCCTCCTTGCAGCAAATTACATCATATACAAAACAAGTCTCCCTAACAGCAGTCAAAAGGAAGGCCATTTTTCTACTAGATCCCACTTTTGCTGTTTAACAAAAATTAAAGTGTTGGTGCCTTATGGGCATGTTAAAGTAAAGGTAACATTGGCCCAGGAGATGAGAAGTAGAAGGACAAGAAGATTGGGTTTGTCTGTGAGTGACTTGCAGCCATTATGTCTGTGCTGGACCCTTCACAAGTAAAACAAGAAGCAAAGCATGAGAGTCGTAAGGATCCCCTGTCCAAATTGTCAGTTAATTCACACTCCGAACTCTGACACAATCTTGGGTCTCAATTAGCAGAGTAGCTGGGCACGTGGGAGGGGTCAGCAGAGACAAGGCTGCAAGGGTTCAGGATGGCAACCCTGAGGCGCTTACCTCGCTTTCTCTTGAAAGTGTCCCAGAGGAAGTAGCACAAGAACACAAGAACCAGAAGCAGTCCAGCCCCTCCAAGGATGGCCAGAGGGAGCATGTTGTCTTTTCTTCCCCATACCTCTTCCTCCACTTCCTTCTCCTCTTGAGGCTTCGCTGTTGCATTGGCTTTTTCTAGGGACATGAAACAGAAAGACTGGTTGCTTCTAGAACTTCACTTGCATTCCAGATCAAATCCAATGGGTCAATGCAAGGACATCGTACTTGGCACTTTCCACTTCCCCAAACAAGAGAAAGCTCTACAGCAAATTTCCTTGCAAGGAGCAAATAATGGAGACATGAGGACCTTCTGCTCCAGTGACTGTTCCCCCACCCTGCTCTCCATGGCTCACCAGGTGATAGGGAGGGGAGCAGCAGCTGGAGCAAGTCTATCCTCCCTCCTGGCACCGGCTG
The DNA here is from genome assembly GCF_035046505.1 of Tiliqua scincoides. Lineage (NCBI taxonomy): Eukaryota > Metazoa > Chordata > Lepidosauria > Squamata > Scincidae > Tiliqua > Tiliqua scincoides. The sequence continues at coordinate 238,855,207 of NC_089823.1, read as the reverse complement.
TTTCGAAATCCCAAGATGTCCTGTCCCTGACACAGCATCGTGGGCTGGGGCACCTGGGCGTTCTAAAAAGGCAGCACCTGGGACAGAAGATGCTGCTGTTCCTTTCCCCATTACCCAGTAGGCCTCAAGAAGTTTTCCAGGTGAAGGGGAGGAAACTGCAGCAGCAGAGGAGGAGTTGTCCTTTGTGACATCTCTGTAGAGGTGGTGTGAAGGTGAACTCTCCCCATCTCTCCCCTGCCTTCTGCCCAAAGGGGGGGAGGCAGCCAATTCATGTAACGGGGCTCCCACAGAACTTGTGCCAGAGGACCTGTCAAGCTGGCACCAACACTGCGTGAATTCAAGGACCTTCACTGGCTCTGAAAGGGGATTGGGTCACCTAATGGAGGAGCAGTTCTACCAGTCAGGCTGCCCACATGCAGACTCCAGTCCCAAGAAGAGGGCCTGCCTTTCTGTCCTGCATATGGGCTCAGAGGCACCTGGTTGGCCTCTGTGGGAAAGATGGTGCTGGGCCAGTTGAATGTTTAATCAGACCCAGTGGAGCTTTTGTTATGTTTGCACACTTGGTGAGTTAGAACGAAAAAGCCACTGAAAGCTGCAGCCAACTGAGTTGGAACAATGAAAAAGGGAACATCTTTGCCTTTCTTCTTTCCAGAGAACATGGGCTGACAAGAGAAGGGAGAAAATGGATGCAGAGGAAAGGAAGAGGAGGTCCCCCAAACAAGATCCTTGATGGAATCAAGTTCACCCCCCCTCGAGAAAATGGGGCCAGCAGATCAAGGCTATCAAACCTGTCACAGTGAGGTTGGCTCTGTTGCTTTCTATGATGGGCTTGTCCGAGGAGACGGAAATCAACCCACAGAAATACGTCCCGCTGTCGTCCTTTGTGAGGTTCAAGATCTTAATCTCAAATGTCTGTGCATCCATGTGGGCAATGGGATACTTTGGGTCTCTGGCCCCCTGGTTTTCTTTAAGTTCGCTGAGCTTACTGGGCTGGCCATCGTCGCTCACTTTGTACCAGTTGCCAGGGGTCTGAGAAACATCCATGTTCGAGAACTTACAGGTGAAGACAGCCATCTCACCCACTTGCTTGGTTAACTGGGATGGCAAGTAGGTTACTGCTGGGAAGAAAAGAAGACCTGATGAGCACAGCAAGCTCTCCTCTGTTTTAACTAGCAGCTTAATCAACTCCAGTAGAGGCATCACACCTAGAAAAAGCTTTCCTGCTGAACAACCCACTGAAAGGAAGGACCACCGCTCGGGGGGGAGCCCTGCCTTGCCTGCAGAAAGTCCCCAGTTCAATCCCTGGTGTCTCTAGTCTCTAAGGGGGGCAGAGAAAAATTCCTGTTTGGAACTCTGGAGAGCCCCTGCCAGTCTGTGTTGACAGTACTGAGCTGGATGGACCATTAATCAGGATAAGGCACCTTCCAGTGAAGGAAAGAAGCAGCACAGTTCATTTCACTGAGGTTTGTGCAGAAGAGCTGGCCAGGCCGTTGTGTGTATGTCTCCTGGAATTATCAGATTCTGGGGGACATAATTCTGGGCCCTCCCAGAAGCAGTCTGTCTCCAGCAGCGGCAAGCTCAAATGTAGGGCCGCCACCTTACGGGTAATCAGAGACATAAAGTTCTTCATTTGTTTTGATGTTAATGCTTATATCCTCAACCTTCCATCCCATTTAAGGGATTAATAGGGTAGCTAACAACCGGTACAAGCAATACATTCAAAACGCAACAATATAAAAACATACAATATTAATTCCAACAAAATGAAAACAAAGGCATTGATCATTGGTGAGACATAAAAGTGCCACACATCTGGCTCGATTTTGCCCTGTCAAGGCATAGCACTTAGTAAGCTTAGCTTCCCAACAACCCCATTTGGGGCCTGTCACTTTTGTTCCCATATTACAGAAGCAGGAACTGAAGCTGAGATCTCGCAACCTGCACACTCACAAAATTTCTCCAGAGTCATCAGAAAATTCCTGCTGGGACAGAACAAAGGCCCATCTAGTCCAGCATCCAGCTTTCGACAGTGACCCATCAGCTGCCTCTGGTAAGTCCACAAGCAGGAGGGAAAGACACCTTTCTTTCCAACCATTACTCCCCTGCAACTGGTACCTGGAAGCACACTGCTGTTGAGACTGGAGGTAGCGCATGGCCTTCATAGCGCATGGCCCTTGAAGGACCTCTGGTCCTCCACCCTTTAGTCCAATCTCCTTTTAAAGCCATCCAAACTAGTGGCTGTTGGCACATCTTTTAGCTACACATTCCACAAACTACTTGTGTGGTATGGGAAGATGTGCCCCCTGTATCAATCCTAAGGGTGCAATCCTAACCCCTTATGTCAGTGCTTTCCAGCACTGGCATAGCAGTGCCAATGGGGCATGTGCTGCATCCTGCAGTTGGGTGTCACTCAGGAGGCCTCCTCAAAGTCAGGGAATGTTTGTTCCCTGACCTCAGAGCTGCATTGCCCTGATGTCACTGCTGGAAAGGGGTTAGGATTGCGCCCTAAATCTCCTGCCAGTCACTTTCAATGCATGACCCCTGGTTCCAGTGTTGTAAGAGAGAGAGAAGCACTGGTCTCTCTCGACTCCCTCCATACCACACATAATTTTAGAAGTCTCAATCATGTCTCCCCTGAATTGCCTTTCTCCAAGCTTGAAAACTCCCACACCCTGCAGCCCTACCTCATAAGGAAGGTGCTTCAGCCCCTCAGATCATTTAGGGTGCCCACTTTTGCACATTTTCCAGCTCTATGCCATTCTTCTTCAGGCACAGTGACCACAACTTCACAGCGTGTTCCAAATGCAGCAGTACCATAGATTTATATGGGGGCAATATAATATTAGCAGAATATTAGCAGTCTTAGGGCGCAATCGTAAGTGTGCCCTGGGCTGGCACAAGTGCCTTGCACTGGCCCATAAGGGTTGCAAATGTGCCATAAAGCATGTTTGCGCCTCCATGGGAGTTGGCTGGGCTGGTACAGGGATGAGCGCTGGCCCGTGGAGGCCACATCCAGCCTTCATGCCGACAAGGATGGATAAGTATGTGCCAGCCAAGCTTGGCTGGTGTGGGGACATGGGGGGCATGTAGAGGACGGGAAGGAGGCAGGGAGGAGGCATTTTGGGGTGGGGGGCAGCTAGCGGGGCCAGAGGGTGAGCAGGCAGGGAGCAGGAAGTGGGACCAGAATCTGGCATCTGTGCCAGATTCTAGCCCCATTCCCAGGCAGCCTGAGCTGCTTGGATTTGCATCACTTCCATGGATGGCACAGATCCAAGTAGCCCCATTGAGGTGGCTGCAGTGTTACCCAGTATAAAGGGAATCTTTTTCCCATGCCGCAGGCTGGCCCACAGTCAGACCCAAACTTGCACTGGATACACCGCAGGCCCGCCTGTTCCAGTGCAAGTTAGAATTGTGCTGCCCCAGCCTAATCCCCACCCTACCCCCGACGTAGCAGTGGTGAACAAAATGGTGGCCAAAATGGTGACCGCTAAATCCTATGGTTGGGAGGCAGTCCAAGAGATCTCCACAGGATCGGGAAACATTTCCCACCAATCCTGCCCCTCTCCCAGACCAAACCCTCCCACCCCCACCCTCTCCCACTCCACTTCACCCCCTCCCTGCCCTATGTTGCCATCCCTCTATTCCCTCCTGCCTCTTCCACTGACTTCTCTTCATCAGTGAGCAGCAGGAGAAGTGCTGGAGAAGGTGGGGAGGCACAGGCCTTCCTACCAGCGCTGCCAGCAGCATGCCAAGCAGCACACTTTTGGAGAACTTTTTCCAGCATGCACTGACTGCTTTGGCAGTGTGGATAGGATTGGGCTCTTATTCTCCATCCCCTTCCTAATGAACCCAAGCACAGAATTTGCTTTCTTCACTGCTGCTGCACACTGAGCTGAGAACTCTGCTGAGAACACGATCTCCAGGTCGCGCATTAACAATTTAAAAAGCACCCGTCCCAAGACAGACCCTTGAGGGGCTCTACTTCATATTTCCCCCCACTGTGAAATTTGCCCAGGGATTCCTCCTCTCTACTTCAGTTACCAATTCTTAAAGGGGCTTGTCCTCTTACTCCATGACTGCCAGGCTTACTCAAGAGCCTTTGGTGAGGGACTTGGTCATGAGCTTTTGCCAAGGTCCACATATACAATTTCAGCTGGACCACCTCATGCCTGCTGAAATGCCTGCTGATGCTCTCAAAGGACTTTAGAGGCTGGACTCACAGTTGCAGAAGGTATTCTTTATCCCAGGTTAATTTTTTTGTACACTGACCCACTGTGTCTCTAGGGTGTCTCTCTGGTGACAATCACGGCAGCAACAATATTCCTGCTTTTCTCTCTCTCTCTCTCTCTCTCTCTCTCTCTCTCTCTCTCTCTCTCTCTCACACACACACACACACACACACGCACACACACACACACACACAGAGGGCAGCAGATAATTACACTACACTTCACAGCATTAACTAGGACTCTCCCATAGAGAACACCAATCATCACACTTAAGAAAAACTGAATGAGAGCCCTGTGCTCGGTCTGTGCGGTCTGGCTCTCTGCTTCTCACAGTGCCAACTGAATAGCTCCAGGAAGCCCACCAGCAGTGCATGAGTACGGGAGTTCTCTCCTGCTGCTGCTCCCCAAACACTGGCACTCAGTGGCACATCATCTCTGAACTGGGAGACAACCTGCAGCCCAGGGTTACTGGTCATTGGCAAGGCCTGTCCTCCATGAACTCATCCAGCACCCATTCCCCAGGCACAAGCAACAGAATCGTTGTACAAATGAAGATACCTGGTACCTACCAGACTGTTCGGCCAGCAGTACAGACCCACCAAAAAGCAGCAGCAGACAAGCTCCAGCCAATGCCACCTGCTGCAGGTTCCCCACTGCCATCTCTGAGAGGTGAAGAACTGCTCCCCGTGTCCTGCTTCACACTCCAGTCCCTGAATAGCAGTTGGTTGGAGGCAACAGCATCGGCAGCGAGTCTGTTTCTGGCCCAGGGCATCAGCAGAGGTGGCCTTTGCGCCACCCCTCCTTTGGTGGCTGCCCAGCAGCAGCAAGGGTAGAACTGAGCGGCCCCCATCTCTGCCTAGCAGGGAACCCCCAGCTGCCTCCCACACGGCCTCCTCCCTCGGCCTCCCACCATGCTGAGTTTCACACACTCAGTGTGTTTAAAGGAAACTGCCGCATCCCGGCACAAAGAGTCAAGCGAAGCAGGAGACCACAAGCAGAGGGAAGGCCACAGCCACACTGCACAGTTCAGTCAGCCTGCAAACTGCTGGGCTGGCACATCACAAAGCCACAATGCGAAATGCTTTGCATTGGAACTTGATGCACCTGCCCAGAGCCACATAGGAAACCAGCTCTGAGAGCACAGGCACATTTTCCCTCTGAGTTTGTTGCTCCATGAACAACAACCAAACCAGCTAGTTGGGCAATATGACAAATCCACAAATGACAAACAAGTGCGGCAGGGGCAAGACATGTACAGTTTTCTTTTCCTGTCTGATTTATCCATTTTGAAAACTGATATTCCACCCTTCGGTTAATACTTGTAAGGTAGGCAAGAACAGAAATAAATGCAATGCCATTTTTAAAACATTCCACACAATTTAAGACCACTGGGATAACAAACCGATCTAGTGGGATTCATCCAACTGGACGAGTTTAAAAAAATCACGTTGAAAACCAGCTAGCTAAAGTGCCAGCAAGTCTGAGCAAATAAGAATATCTTTGTCCGGAAAGATACCAAATTGGTGAGCCTTCCAGGGGGACAGCATGGCAGAGATGGGGTGCCACCTCTAAAAAAGCCCTTCCTCTTGTCTCCATTTGCCTGACAAGCAAGTGGGAAACCCCAACAAGGCAGTGTTGGAAGGGGATTGGAGAACTTGAGTGGGTCCCTACAGGAGAAGGCAGTTCTTCAAACGCCTGCATCCCAAACCATTTAGTCTTTGAAAGGTGGGCACCAACACTTTGAACTGTGCCTGGGAACAGACTGGCAGTTTGTGTTGCTTTTAGAGAACTGGCAAGGCAACTTTCCTATGGGCAGTCCTGGCGGCAGCTCTCCAGGGTATCAGAGGAAAATATTTTGTGCCTAACTGGGACCTTCTGTGTGCCAAGCAGGGGCTCTGCCACTGAAATACAGATACCCCAGAGGGACATGTACAAAGCTGCATCTCCTGACCGGACCCACAATCCACCTCGCACCTGCCACCCATGGTTTTGCCAACTGTGTTAAAAAATTGTGCTGGCTGATAACCATCCAAAGATTTTTAGAGCCCAAGCCAACGCATGTCTAGTCAGAAGTAAGTTCCATTATACTCAATGGGTCTTACTCTCAGGTAAGTGTGGATAGGATTGCAGCCTTAATCAGTTTATTATATGAGAGTTAGAACAGACAAGAGAAAATATTTCTTTACTCAGCGTGTGGTTGGTCTGTGGAACTCCTTGCTACAGGATGTGGTGATGGCGTCTGGCCTGGACGCCTTTAAAAGGGGATTGGACAAGTTTCTAGAGTAAAAGTTCATCATGGGTTACAAGCCATGATGTGTATGTGCAACCTCTTGATTTTAGAAATGGGCTATGTCAGAATACCAGATGCAAGGGAGGGAATCAAGATGCAGGTCTCTTGTTATCTTGTGTGCTCCCTGGGGCGTTTGGTGGGCCACTGTGAGATACAGGAAGATGGACTAGATGGGCCTATGGCCAGATCCAGCAGGGCTGTTTTTATGTTCTTATGATCAATTGACTACACATGATTCATTGATTGAACATGACAGCAATAATACCGTCTTTAGATTACAGTTTTAATTTTGCAGTTTTAATTTTATTTTAATTTTTACCTTAGAAATTTATTTGATCTTTTGCAATTTTGCATTTTTTTTCTTTGTACGTATGGTGTATGTATTATAATTCTCCCACTGAAATCAGTGGGAGTTGAACAAGGTTGCAAACGTTTTCAGGTGCTCCAGGGCCTTTACCACAGATTGATCTGCTGCAGGCATTTGTGGGGATATTTCACAAGAAAAAAAAATGTACACTTAAAAATTGAGAGGAATTCAATAATTAAATAACCTCCCTCTGCCAGGTGCAGGAACAGACTAATCAAAAAGAAAGGATTCCCAAACTTTTAGCACCAGGACCCACTTTTTAAAACACTCTACCGGGACCCACATAAGTTTACCTGACTTTATGAAAAGGAGATCTAGAAAGAAATATTTTATTTATTTAAAAGTAATAATAACCAGGAAAAAAGACCCTCAAACTCTCTCTATATATTTACACATGCTTGCAAACTGCAGGAGCTCAGAAGCTATTTCTGATCTATATGCAGTTAGCAGCTATCCTGCAAACTGCAGGAGCTGAGCTCTTTGCAGGGTAATTTGCAGCTACAGTATCTGATTTTTCAATAGCCTCAAGGCTTGAGGCAATTAGTTATCTGATCTTTCCATCACCCTTTGATAACCCACCAAAAATCAGGCTTCGACTCACAGTTTGGGAACCATTGTATTAGACATTATAATAATAATAATAATAATAATAATAAACTTTATTTATATCCCGCCCTTCTCCCTAAAAGGGACCCAGGGCGGCTAACAACATATAAAAACACATTTAAAACATAAATTAAAACAAATAGCAGATAAAAACATTAAAAACACATTAACAGCGACCTTAAAAAACAGTAATCAGAATAAAAAGAGTACAAAAGAGCAAGTTACAGAGGAATCAGACCTGTAAAAACTACAAAAAGTGTAAAAAATGTTAAAAAGGCCAAAGAATCAGAAGGCTTGTGTAAACAGCAGTGTCTTCAGGCCTCGCCGGAAACTCTCAAGAGACGGAGCCATTCTCAAGTCAAGGGGAAGGGAGTTCCATAATGTTGGTGCCACTACCAAGAAGGCCCTATTTCTTGCAGCCGCCCCCCGGACCTCCTTGGGTGGCAGCACTTGTAAAAAGGCCTTCTCTGATGACCTGAGAGGGCGAGCCGGATTGTACGGGAGTAGGCGGTCTCTAAAATATCCTGGTCCAGAGCAGTATAGGGCTTTAAAGGTCAAAACCAGCACCTTGAACTGGGCCCAGAAACGAATGGGCAGCCAGTGTAGCCCCCGGAGAAGCAGAGTCAAACTGCCTAGCTCCAGTGACCACACGGGCTGCCGCATTCTGCACTAGTTGCAGTTTCCGAACCGTCTTCAGGGGCAGCCCCACATAGAGCGCGTTACAATAATCTAACCTCGATGTCACCGTGGCATGGGTCACCGTGGCCAGGTCTGCACGATCCAAGTACGGACGCAGCTGGCGCACCAGCCGAAGCTGAGCGAAGGCCCCCCTAGCCACAGCCGCCACCTGGGAATCCAGGAGCAGCTGCAAGTCCAGGAGGACCCCCAAGCTGCGAACCTGCTCCTTCAGAGGGAGTGCAACCCCATTCAGAGCAAGCCGATAATCCAGCACCTGCATCGAGGATTTCCGAACCAGGAGAGCCTCTGTCTTATCCGGATTTAACTTCAGCTTGTTAGCCCCCATCCAGATCCTTACTGCTTCCAGACAGCGCTCCAGGCCCTCAACCGTCACCCTGGAATCTGGAGGAAAGGAGAGATAGAGCTGGGTGTCATCAGCATATTGATGGCACCTTACTCCAAACCCCCGGATGACCTCTCCCAGCGGTTTCATGTAGATATTAAATAGCATGGGGGACAGAATTGAACCCTGCGGCACCCCGCACCTCAAAGGTCAGGGTGTCGAACAGGCATCCCCCAGCACCACCATCTGGGACCAACCCTCCAAGTAGGAGCGGAACCACCGCAAAACAGTGTCTCCAACTCCCAACTCGGCCAGTCGGCCCAGAAGGATACCATGGTCGATGGTATCGAAAGCCACCGAGAGGTCCAGCAGGACCAACAGGGACGCACTCCCCCTGTCCAGACCCCGGCGTAGGTCATCCACCAAGGCGACCAAGGCAGTTTCCGTTCCGAAGCCCGGCCTGAAACCAGATTGAAAAGGATCCAGATAATCCACTTCATCCAAGACCCTCTGGAGTTGGGCTGCCACCACCCACTTGATTACCTTGCCCAGAAACGGGATGTTGGAGACTGGCCAGTAGTTATTCAACACAGTGGAATCCAGGAATTATAAGGAGGAAGTTTCTGATTAAAGGAACAGAAGCCCCCAAAGCCTCAATGGTGCATTTTAAGCTTAAAAAAAAAATAACCAGAAATCAGTTTGGAAAAAAAAGACAGGAGGACAAAACTGAAAATACTAAAATGCAAAGAGCCAGCACGTACATTGTCTGAATTCTCCAAGAAAACTTTCTAGTCGTAATGGAATGGGTGGAAATAACCTAGCATGGGTGATTTTGAAAAGGAGTACAGTAATTTATGCCCTGACACTTATTAACCGTGATAGCTAAGTGAAACCTCCCTGTATCGGAGCAGTGTATCATACTGTGGGCCAGCAAAGGGGGGGGGGGTGCGCCAGCATCTCTCTTTCACTTCTTAAAGTGGAATGGGCTCCTTCTGTAAGAAAAAGCAAATGGTACAATTTGCAGGAAATGACTCATAACCTTCACCCATGTGCTTAATGGTTTCTCAGAAATTAGAAGAATGAATTTACATAACATTCCACAACTAATAGCACCAAGATATTGTGGCACGAGAGCTCTTGAAGTCAACAACCGGAAGACCTTAAAATTAAAATGTTTTCGAATGTAAACTCAGCCTCCCCCCACTCCCCAAAATGTCTTCAGATCCTTTCATACCTGCCAGGCAATTGAGGCTGCAATCCTATCCAATATGGAGGGGTAGTAGCTCTGGTGTAGGGACATGTCCTGTCCTTTTAGGGCAGCTTGTCCACCTTTGGTCCTCACCTGTGGCTCCCAGTAGCTGTAGCATGCGCAGCGGCCACACCCCGGCAACAGCTTTGACAGTCTGGCCAAACCAGGTTGAGGGTAGCTGTCCGGTCATTGACCTTCAACAAGATTGGGACTTGTCTATCCCGAGCATGTGAAGACAGACTCCAGCGGATTGAGCGGAGGAGACCTACTAGAATAGGACCAACGGTCATGAAGGCGGTTTCTGCAAGCGACGTGGTATGCTAAGAGCATGGCAAGACACGAAAGACGCCCTGGTCAACCACTGTGCCCAGCCCATCTCCAACCGTCATGACTTTTGTCCTGCCATTGGAGCAAGAAGGAATCTGGGAAGAGAGAGTGAGGCTGACTATGCGCACCTCTCCCTCACTTTAATCCAATTCACGCGCAAGTCTTGACATCCCAGATGTCACCCTTGGGGGCTGGGGGATAAGAATAGGCTGTACTTGTCGTAAGAGGCGACTAAAAAAATAAATAAAATTTAAAAAAATAAACAACCACCAGGTAGTTGGGACTCAATAGCCTGGGAAGGCAGCTCATCTGAGAGAAGGAAAACTCTGGTCCCAAACCTCCACTGCCTTGTGACTACATCCAGTTATGGAAAAGGCTTCAGGAGCCAACCTCGAGGCAAAATCCGGAGCCGGAGATCCTGAGGCAGTTCATGGCTGAACACAGTCACGCTCTCGCAACTCCTGCGACGTCGCTGGAACCAACCGTATTGGCCTCTGCCTTTCCATTGGACCATTTCAGCGATGTGCAGAGGGGGGATTTGCTGCGTGGGTAACAGCCTATCCTCCATCCCTTCTTTACCCAGGCTTCACGCTCTGGAGAGGACATTCTGTTCCAGAGCAACCATTCAGAGCGCGATACCATAGTCTTCCGAGACTGAAGGACGCCAGTGAATGATGTATATGCTTTTAACCATGATAGTAAATAGGACTTACTCCTGGGTAAGTGTAGGTAGGATTGCAGCCTAGGATTGTTAAAAATTTTCCTGCTTGATGATGTCACTTCCGGTCATGACATCACTTCCGGTGGGTCCTGACAAGACTCTTTTTCTAAAAAGTGGGTCCCGATGCTAAATGTGTGAGAACCACTGAGCTAAACACTCATTTAAAAAAAAATTAAAAACTATGCCTAACCAGCATAGGCTGTATCTCTGCTAGATGGGTGAAATGCATCCCAGATAAATAAACAATGGCCTGAGGGCCACATGGTTTAGGCATGATTTCCAGGAATGCTCCCCAAAGCCCAAGTCTGAGCATCTTCCAGAAGCACTGCAAGATCTTTCACTCCGGATTGGGCATTGGAGGCTCAAACTAAGCCAATACAAGCAATCAAGGTATAATATTGGTTTGGTTTTAGCCACTGCAAATTCTGTACAGCAACAGCTTTCACCAACTGTTATGGGTTATCTTCTAGCGATAAGAATCAGGCAGAACCATACCTGAGAGTGTTCACTCCAATTTAAGGGCTGTGAAGTCATTTTGGCTCTATTATCAACTGAGGCAGTGGTTCTCACACTTTTAGGACTGGGACCCACTTTTTAGAATGAGAACCTGTCAGAACCCACTGGAAGTGATGTCATGACCGGCAGTGACGTCATCAAGCAGGAAAATTTTTAACAATCCTAGGCTGCAATACTACCCACACTTACCCAGGAGTAAGTTCCATTTACTATTATTGTTAAAAGTATATACACAATAGTCTGTTAAAAGTATAGATCTGTAACATTCCCCAAATGCAGTCACATACCATGGCAGCATCAAATCTACTATTTGAAGCCCTGGACACATAATTTGAAAAATCTTTAATTGGTTGCCAAGCCTAATTTTAACTGGTTGCTTTGAACATTGTGTATGCATTATTGTCCATATCAAATTTTAAGTTACAGCACGTTAATAATTACATTTTAAAAGTACTCCTGGATGTTGCTGTTTCACAATAATTCATGCTTATGTTGTTGCTGGGGTTTTATGAAATCATTTATATATATATATATATATAAGAAAAAAGATAAACGGCTCTTCCTCCAGAGTTCGTGCCCAGCAGCTTCCGCCAACAGTCAACAGGTGACACTTTCTTTCCTCTTGTTGAGGAGCAATTTGATGATTCAGTTGTTTGTGTATAAAGAAGCGTGGAAAGGATGTACACAGACAAGCCAAACCGTTCCCACGGCGCTGTTTCCAGATCTGAGTTCTCGTGTGCAGCACTGGAATGGGTGGAAGGAGGGAATAGGAGGCGCTTGAGAAACTCCTATGAAGGTTGCTTTCCTTCTTGACACTCATTGCCTGCTCACCAGCTACCTCCCACTGCTTGGCATTGAATTGCTTAACTGTTAACTCAGAGCTCTTCAGTGGTTCAGCACATGGAACGTACTTATAACAATTTAGAGATGGAAGCAGGGACTGTTTATAATACCCCAAGGGGCAGCAACAGTGATGGAGGAAAGGGTTACACCAGCTTCACCTAAGGATCCAAGGATTGGCAAGGCAAAGGCATGACCTTTAAACCAGTTTGGTGAGACAGCAGCAGTTGGCGCCGGGTGCCCTTGGGACCATCAGATCGCTCAGCCAATTGGCAGGGTGCCTCTGAAGCAGCCATGGACAGAGTCAGACCATGGGAGTCTCTAGGTCACAGCTGCCTGTGCTGGCAGGCAGTAGCTCTCTAGGAGTCCAGGACTGAGCCTGGAACCATCAGCAGGTGAGTCAGGCACTGAGCTACAGCCGCCTGACCTGATGTGTTCCTCCAGCATCACTCTGGAAAGCATCCTCACACTCGAGGCCACAGCACTCCCCAACAGGAGCACAAACTGTCACTTCAGTCCGAGGTTCTGAAAGAAACAAAAAGGGAACAGAAAGAGACGGCTGTGGCTATGGCTGCGGCACTTCCTCCTGCACGCACCTCTGATAGTATCGGACAACTCAGCAGGATTCACATGCCGGTCGATGCTGCTTCCCCACCCAAGTGACATTTGAATGAAACGAAATTGAGATTTGGCTGCACTGCCGAAAGCTTCCACTGAACATTTACACACTGAGTGGAGATCTCCAGCTTGATAACAAGATTCTTTCCACCTGATTCTTTCCATAGACCGATAAGTGGGTGTCAACCCAGGTACAGAAGTTCACTCTTGCCCAAAACAACGGCCCTGTCCAATTACCACTAGGGCAGCACCTCTGGACTCCGCCAAGGCCCCAGAAAACCCAAATCAGGCCAGGGAAAGTCATGGAACTGAACCGCCAAACGCGTTGCCTGCATCTGTACTTGGAATTGCCAATATCCGGGGTTGGCTCGCAGAAGAGGTGACCTACAGCTCTGGGTGACCTATTTAACATGACTGGAAGAGCAGGGCATGCTCTGCTCCTGGGTGAGCAAGGAGGTTGCCTCCAGGGCAGCAAGTAAAGAAAAGAGGGGGAGGCAACTCTGCTCTGTTCACTCCCCACTGCAGCTGGGCAGTTAATACTGGGTTCAGATCCTTTCTGCCACCTGTGGGTGAGCATGTACTGATGCGCACAAAACTTTTTTTTCTGGTTGGGGTGTCACAACCCAGGCCCCAGGAACCCAATTATGGGCAATACTAGATATCATGGTAGCCTGCCACCACTCCTTTTACCACCAGCCCTCCAGTAAGGGGAAACAGGAGACTTACAGGCACTCCTCAAATTCCAAGGCTCTGTCAAAAGCTGCAGTAGTTATTGCACAGCTCAGATGACCAGGACTGGATTCAGATGGACCAGTTGCTGCGAAGTGATACAGGGCCCAATCCTATCCAGCTTTCTGGCACCAATGTAGCCACAATGCAGGCTTGAGATAAGGGAACATTGTTTCCATACCCTGAGAAGCCCTCTGTGACTGCCCCACCACCACAGGATGCAGTGCACGCCCCATCGGCACAACAGCAGCGGCACTGGAAAATTGGATAGGATTAAGCCCACAAGCTGTAGGGTTTTATACATTTAGTAACCCACCGCATGTCCCTGGTTACAGTTAATAAGCATGGGCAGCAACTAAAAGAAATCAACTAAGGGCGCAATCCTAACCCCTTATGTCAGTGCTTTCCAGCACTGGCATAGCAGTGCCAATGGGACATGTGCTGCATCCTGCAGTTGGGTGTCACTCACGGAGGCCTCCTCAAAGCAAGGGAATGTTTGTTCCCTTACCTCAGAGCTGCGTTGCCCTTATGTCAGTGCTGGAAAGCACTGACATAAGGGGTTAGGATTGCTCCCTAAGGTTACAATCCTATCTACACTTTCCTGGGAGTAAACCTTCTTGACTGTAATGGGACTTACTTCTGAGTAGACATGCATAGGATTGGGCTCTAAGCTCCTAAAGTCCAAGGCTCCTAAGGTCCAAAGCTCACCTGTTAGAACTTAGCCTCTGAGCTTAAGTGAAGCGAGTTCCCTCCAGCTGCAGAGCCACTAGCAGGTCATGGGAGGACCCTAAAGGACCCTAGCAAGAGGGTTATGTACCTAAAGGTTACCTTCTGATGCTGTTCTGACCAACACAGACCCTGGGTTACCTGAACTGCCCCAAACAGTGACATTGCCGGCTAATGCAGCCTCGCTCACCCCTCCCTACTAGAGCACCACAGCTGCTAATGAAGCTATTCACGTTCTGAGCCTTGGAGGGAGATCTCAGAAGTTCTTCAGGTGGACAGTCGGAGAGCTTCTCACATCCCCTCCCCAGCACAGCATTTCTCAGCTGCCCAAAATGGTTCCTAGCCTAACAAAATGGAACCCAGGGCAGGCTGCAATTCTTCTTGCCAGCAGTGCAGGTTGTGTTCAGGCTTGGCTCCCTCCCTTCCCACTCCAGTTACCTGTAGGCAGACACACACCCACAGGTAAGTATATATAGAGAACACTTTTCAGGAGAGGTGGTGGCAGCAGGAGCTCAGGCAGGGCTGGTGTGCAGAGCGGCATTACACAGGGCTGCCTCAGGCGGCATTCGCACTCCAGCCAGGCCGGCAAACATTAATTGGAAGCTAATACCAATCATCTCCCTACTGTGAAAAACTTCACTTTGAATCTTAGGTCCAGACCGCCAACAAGCAGAGATCCTTTGGGAACTCAGCACAGCCCGTTCATCACTTGCTCAGGGACACATGATTATTTCTCAGTAATCCCCACAGTTGTGCCCTGGTGGGTTTGGATGCTGGCTAAGCCTGAGGTTTTGCAGTGAACTTAAGAACATAAGAACAGCCCCACCGGATCAGGCCATAGGCCCATCCAGTCCAGCTTCCTGTATCTCACAGCGGCCCACCAAATGCCCCAGGGAGCACACCAGATAACAAGACACCTCATCCTGGTGCCCTCCCCTGCATCTGGCATTCTGACATAACCCATTTCTAAAATCAGGAGGTTGCACACACACAACATGGCTTGTAACCCAAAATGGATTTTTCCTCCAGAAACTTGTCCAATCCCCTTTTAAAGGCATCCAGGCCAGATGCCGTCACCACATCCTGTGGCTAGGGGTTCCACAGACCACAGTGGCCAATAGAAGGTAGGATGGAGGTTGAGATGTGAATGTGCAGGTGTCTGCAGTTCAAGGTGCTGCTGCTGCTGCTTTTTTCCGCTCAGCTGGCAACCTTAGTACTCGGCTGAACAGTTATTTTGCCTACAGACCAGATTTCCTGAATATCTTGGAAGGCTTGGTGATCTCTCACTGAGATTGGCAGCCGCTCATATCACAAGAGGCACCCATGAATTCACCATAACCGTCATTTAGCAGCTTTCTCCCACACACACCTCCACCCCCGCACAAGGAGAAGAAATAACAGTTTGTGCTCTTTTAAATTCAAGCATTCTTGGGTGGAGAGAATATGATTTGTATAGTTTTAACACATCAACTTTCATTGCCCAGTAAACAGTTCTTAGGGAGGAAAACCTAATTTGTTAAGCCTTTTTTAATCGTCGATGCTGAACGGCTTCACTTAAAAAAATTAAAATTATTTTGCTGCTTAATGTGTGTTTTGTTGCCTTTTTTAAAAGTGTGCATTTATACTGTTTTTCAGCCAAAAAGTGGGTCTTACTATTCCTGCATTGCAAGCATGGGGAAGTAGGGAGGAGCTAGTCCATGGGGACCAGAGTGAATGACTGATAGCAGTGTAATCACATCACATTGTCCGCTGCCGATATCCCCGTATTACAGACAGAGCTCACTGCCAAGGACTTAACAGCAGCCCTGCAAGGCAGTCTGCGCTTGTTAGCTCTATACTGTATGACTGCTGACATGCTAGCCGCGCACTGCGCTCCACCAAGGGGTCCCTGCCACAAGCACAGTGATTCACCCATCCCTCCCCACCCAAGAGCAGAGAGTGCCTGCTCCCCCCCCCAGAGAATGCCTGGGACCCCAACCATTGCACATGCTAGCCAAACACTCTTCAGAACTCCACCTGCTTTGCAGGACTGCAGACATGCCGCAGAGGCTGAACAGTGAGGGCCAATCAGCTCCCTCCCCCAGGTAACAAAAGGTAATGTCCCAGTCCCATCCCCCCCCATATGCACTGGTGACATCACTTTTCCTCACAAACAGTAACTATGTCTCTCAAGCCAGGGTACAGGTGTGGCCAATGCCTTGTTGCTCTCTCTGTGTTTCTCCTTCCTCTCCACAGGAAGCTGTCCCACAGGTGAGGACAGTGTGCAGACATCAGGGGATGCTGCCTGCCTGTCTGGAGTTACCGGCGATAGCCCAGACACTGCTCGGTGAGGTTGCTGACCTACCTCTTCTGGTCAGACCCTTGTGGCTATGCAAATTTCATGGCAGACAATGAACCAACAGGGGCAGTCAGACCTCCCTGGCATCTGTTACTCGGCTGACTGTAGGGTCACATGTAGAAATCTGTCCAATCCCCTTTTAAAGGCATCTAGGCCAGACGTGATCACCACATCCTGTGGCAAGGAGTTCCACAGATCAATTACACACTGGGTTAAAAAAATTATTTTGTCTATTCTAACTCTCCAGGCACTCAATTTTAGTGGATGTTCCCTGGTTCTGGTGTTGTGTGAGAAGGAAAAGAGCATCTCTCTATCCACTCCCTGCATCATTTTGTATGTCTCAATCATATCTCCCCTCCCTTTTTTCCAGAATGAAGGGCCCCAAAAAGTTGCAGCTGTGGTCTTTCCTCACAAGGGAGGTACGCTAGCCGGTGCTTTGCCTATGATAGTTGGCAGGGCAGCCATGATTGTGAGACCACCACCACACAGGTAGAGAGTGTAAGGCTGGAATATCACTGGGGTGATCGGCATTGACACAGAGCTGCTCCAGGGTCTCAGGGGCATCTGCTCAGCATCGCTTGGGTGCTGGGGCAACCACTGCACATGTGCTGCTTGACCACAGCCACGTCTGTGCAGCATTTGATGGCGCCTGGCCTGGACGCCTTTAAAAGGGGACTGGACAAGTTTCTGGAGGAAAAATCCATTACGGGTTACAAGCCATGATGTGTATGTGCAACCTGATTTTAGAAGTGGGCTCTGTCAGATGCAAGGGAGGCACCAGGATGCAGGTCTCTTGTTGTCTTGTATGCTCCCTGGGGCAGTTGGTGGGCCGCTGTGAGATAACAGGAAGCTGGACTAGATGAGCCTTTGGCCTGATCCAGCGGCCCGATCCCTATGTTCTTAGCATTGCTCAATTGCCAGGAAAGCTCAGCTCACGCACCACTCAGTTGCAGGGCCACTGTGGCACAAGCGCTGCAGCCAGTGATGGCCTCTGAGCAGCATCGTGGCTATTGGGGATGCCAGTGGTGTCGCTGGGCTGACTGTGCCAGCAGGCAGCGGCTTGGACACCGCTGCCCACGTCCTTCTCCCCTGCCCTTGCTGGACGGGCTTAGGGTAAAATAGACACCATATCAGCATCCATATGGGCTAGGGATTTATGGCTGGGGCAGTCCTGGTCTCATGACTCAACATCTTTCATTTCCTTTTAACTTCATCTTGCTACATGAGCCACAGCTCCCAAAATAATCAGTTATCACCATCTGTGATGAGTGATTGCTAAAAACACACCATCTTAAGAGATGGAAAATAGGTGGCAGATTCACAGCACCCCCAGCGCTTCATATGCAAACCAGTGGAAAATCCCTTCATTTTACCCCGAGTGCTGCAATGGAGACCCATCCTGGCTTCTGGCACCTCTGGCTTCCATGCTTTCCAATCCCGTAGCATGAATATTTCAGGTACTATATCATTCCCAGAAGAACTAATATATGAACAATTTGTTCAAATGGCAAATGGCAAGTTCAATTTGTTCAAATTTGTTCAATTTGTTCACAGACCATTTCACATGGAACACAAAGGTAGAAGGTTTCCATTGATGCCAGTGAGATTCCCAGCAGCTTTTTGGCTGCTTGTAAGCTCTGTGTTTCCCACCCAATGAGCAAGAAATGCTCAGGCATTCCATGAAACACTACCTATTCTCTCTTAGAATAAGGTCAAATTCCACTGCCTACTTGGAATTCTAAGGGTGCAATCCTAACCCCTTATGTCAGTGCTTTCCAGCACTGACATCAGGGCCATGCAGCTCTGAGGTAAGGGAACAAACATTCCCTTACTTGAGGAGGCCTCTGTGAGCAACACTCAACTGTAGGATGCAGCACATGTCCCATTGGTACTGCTATGCCAGTGCTGGAAAGCACTGACATAAGGGGTTAGGTTTGCGCCCTAAGGCAGTATACCTGAACTGTGTCCAACATTGAGGATTTGGTAGGTAAACCATCAAAGTCACACAACTAGGACAAGCTTTCTGCTCTTTTCAGTGGGAAAGACGAGGCAGCAGTTCCAACACCGGCGTTTCCCATGCTCGCAGCTCGACATTTCTAAGCATTCTACAGACTCTCTGAAGGTGAAGACCTTCCAAATTTTAGGAAAGGAAAATATCAGAGAGAAAAAGGGTACTTATTGTAATCACTGGTGAAAAGTCTCATACAGGAGGAGGAGCAACAGCAGGGCCAGGACGTTCTGAAGCTCTGGGTTCCAGAGCTTTCACTCCAATGAAAGGGCCCTGCAACAGAAAGGAAAAGGCAAGAAGCATCATTTTGGGCAAGTGATCACACCAATTTTGTGCATGGCGATGAGGGAAGGAAGCCAAGGTAAAAAGAAGGCTGATGCCTGACATTTACCGGGAGATGCTCATCAAGGCCTGCTAAAGATCAAGATGTTCTTTTCCTGGTAGGTTATACCAAAGAAAGTATTTCTGTTGAGAGCCAACAATTCAACCAGTATCTAAAGGGTGGCAGAAGGCAGAGTAACGGAAAATCTGGGGGGAAAGTTGCTCTTCACCACGGTTCACGAGTGCTATAAAAGCACACCAGGGCAGTGAAGAGGTGCCTTCCCCTCTAGCGTAGGAGGAAGTTGACAATCAGTAGCTGGCAGTGCAAGCTGCTAGAGAGGGCTGGGAAGAAGCTGTCGGCAGCCAGTACTGTAAACACAGACATCTTCGTCACGTGCAGAGGACTCTAAGGCAGCATTGGGGCCTGTTCCAAAACTGAGGTGGTAGATTGCAAGCCACTATCTCACGCTCGGAAAATCAGATCAAGTCTGACAGAGGTGACTGTGCGGTTCTAATGGAAACAAAAAGTTTTCAAGAGCAATTTACAATTTTAAAAAATGAGAAGGTGGTTCCCGGACCTTAACAAGCTCACTATCTACAAAGTGAACATCAACACAATCCTACACACGTTTGTTCAGAAGTAAGGGCCCAGTCCTATCCAATTTTCCAGTGCTGGTGCAGCTGTGCCAATGGGGCATATGCTGCACCCTGTGGTGGGGAGGCAGTCACAGAGGCCTCCTCAAGGTATGGGAACATTTGCTCCCTTGCCTCAGGGCTGCATTGCAGCTGCATCTGTGCTGGAACGTTGGCTAGGGTTGGGCTCAAAGTCTCATGGCATCAATGAGGCTTTCTCCTGGTCAGCAGTGCACTGCAGCCTGCAGTGCAATCCTATGCATGTCTACTCCAGAGTAAGCTGTTTATTTCAACGGGACTTGCCTCTAGACATCTACTCTGGCAGTGGTTCCCAAACTGTGGGTCAAGACCACTGGTGGACAGCAACCTGATTTTCATTGGGTGATGGAAAGATCAGATGTACCGTAGATACTCACCTATAGGGCAATAAGTTTGCCCCAACAGATAGCTCCTGAATCCTCATTGCTGCTCCTAGGCATTGCAGTCCCACCAGCTCAGGCTCCTGGAGCCTGGTCTCCTTGGTTCTGACTTCCTCCTCCTCCTCCTCCACCCCTACTCGTCTTTGCAAGGACAGGAAAGAGCAGCAACAGTCTGGAGCACGTCCCATGCACACCATCAGTGGGGCTTACTCCCAGGAAAGTGCACACAGGATGGCAGCCTTTGAGCCCAAGCCTGTGCATGCCTACTCAGAAGTAAATTCCATTATTGTCAATGGGGCTTACTCCCATGAAAAAATTGTCACTTGAAGATGGAGAGAGAAACAGGAGGTCTGCTTCTTCATGCAGAGTCTACAGCTCTGCATCTGCTTCTTCCTAGCAAGAGGGAGGAGGAGGAGGCCGGCCTCCCTCACTCCTGCACTGCCTGCTTCTCTGCCCTTCAGCCCTTCTCTTCCCTCCACCAGCCTTCATTCTGTTGTACTGTTTTCTCCCCCTTCTCTTCTCCCTTCCCCACTGTCTCTGCCCCCTATTGACAAGCCATGCAATCAGGGAAACTGACCCTGACAGCTTTGATCCTGCTGTAAATCAAGAGGAGGAAACAGCCCTCAGACCAGGTGAGGGTGGGCTTGTTGCAGCTTCAGGATGCACCTTCCCTGAAAGTGGGAACACTCCCATCAGATGTCTCACAAACTACAATTCAGAGCACCATTACTTAGGAATAACACCCAGGGAAAGCAATGGGTCTGCTTCTGAGTAAATAGGGTTTCAGCTATGTGCAGCTGTACTTGGTCACAGCCATTTGCTGTTGCTTGTCTCTGCTGTGAATTGAATTGCACACTCCCAGTTGTGTTCTAAGTTGTATGTTATATGTAGAGCTTCTGGCTTAAGAGCAGAAGACTCTGCCTTTGCATTGTTTTGCATCAGAAGTGTCCTGAGAAATTCGAGTAATAGATCACTTTTTTATGTTTTATGTAGTTTTTTTCCTGTGCTGGTCTTCAATCACTGGTTCAAACATGAATTGATCACCAAAAATTAGCTATTGGTGGGGTTTTCACAGTCAACTAGTTACCTCCCTTCCTGCCTTGCTGGCCCTGCAAGGCATTTTGGAGCACTGCCATTATTCCATTCTCTTTCAAGTACCCCTAAAGGTCCTGTTGAGTGCCCCTGGGGGTACATGAACGCCAGGTTGGGAACCACTGTTCTATTAGTATGTTGTTTACAGTGCAGTTACTCTTTGATAGTGTTTACAAAAAGATGGTGAAGACCAAAATTTAAAAGTTTATGAATAAAAATGAATCTTATGATCTGTTAATATATTTTTAATAAATTAGAGACTGTCAGTTCTTAGGTAACAATTACTGGGAGGTTATTTTTCAGGATATGGCCTAGGGTAAAATCAGACAAAACTATAATCAGACACACACACCCCCAAGTTAATGACCCCGACTTATCTGAGGGTCATAGAAAATTCTATGATTCTTGTCTCAGAACCTGCCCTGGAGTTATCTGTGAGATCGACTTATAGGCAGGTGTCTGCGGTGGATGGGCCTCGGAGAGAGGAAGACCTCTCTTATAAGGGCTTGGGAGATAAGTGCCTATGTTGCAAGGTGCAAAAACTAAGATGTTTCAAGGGATCCTAGATGTTACAAGAGATCTCAGATGTTGCACTGTAATCCCAGGTACCAAAGCAAACTCAGCAGACAACAGTGATCAAATCCAGGCTTTTATTGTAAATCCATCAGCAAAAGATTGTAAATCCATGCACATCTCCAAAGGAGACTGTGTGCATCAGAAATGGGGAGAAGAGAAACCCCAAAGGAGACTGCTTGCACCAGAAGTGGGAAGAAGAGAAGCCCTAAAGGAGACTGTGAGCATAGGAAGTGTGAAGAAGGGAAGCGTGTAACGCCTCCTTTAGCTGACTTTTATTACAATCTGGGGTTCTCTCCTTGAAACACATTTGGAGACAATTCATTGGTGGGTTCAAAACATCTGTTGTTTTATAATAGGCCATCTCATACATCCATCATATACAATATACCCCCAGCAGTTAGCCAATGGCACTGCACACAAACCTGACCTCATCCATAACCATCGTCACGGTGTGTGTGTTCATCTAAAAACTGCTGTGAAATGATTTTCTCTGGGAATCTGACCTTTGCAATGTGTTAATCCGGAAGTGCTTTGATGTCATGTCTCTTTAAACTCTAGAATGCAGTTAGTCCACTAAAACTCAGTTAAAATACTCACTTTTCCTTAGGTAGAAGGTAGCTTCACATGTCTGATCTTGGAAGCTAAGCAGGGTCAGGCCTGGTTAGTATTTGGATGGGAGACCGCCTGAGAATACCAGGTGCTGTAGGCTTATACCATAGTCTTTCGAAACTGAAGGTTGCCAACCATGAAAATATTACTATTTGTTAGTCACACTTATGTGTACTCCAAAACTGATTTCAAAATGAAAAACAAGGAAATATAAGAAAGCTACGCTTACTAGTGTTCTTCTATGAGAGCTGGTGTGAATATTTGCTTTCCAGCATGTGTGTGCACAGCTTAGTGCTCTAAAAGTCTTCAAACTGGACATTAAAGCAATGTTAAAACTTCAAGCTGAATTCAAACTGCTAGATTTTTTTTTTTCTGTGCTCTGAAGACAAAGACTTCATTCAAATGTATCAATACTGTTCTAAGAGAACATCTTGTGGCAGGCTGCCCAATTCCAGCCAAATGCTTGTGAGACTCAAGTTGAACTTGCTTGGACATTCAGAGAGAGAGAGATCAAAAACCATGCTATTTACATTTCAGGTAAGCATTCTATACCATAACTAACAGTCCTTGATACCTTCCAACACCTATGTGCTGAGCTGGAAGGTAGCTTTATTGCTGGTTGCTTAACACAATGCTGGGTGCTTGGAGTACTGCTTTCATATGTACAAGCATCCTGAAGTTTGAATGGGGATCAGGTATCAGTTATCAGCACATCTGCAAGAGGGAACTGAAGGCCTTAGGAGTGGACCTCAACAGGTGGGAAACCCTGGCCTCTGAGCGGCCCGCTTGGAGGCAGGCTGTGCAGCATGGCCTTTCCCAGTTTGAAGAGACACTTGGCCAACAGTCTGAGGCTAAGAGGCAAAGAAGGAAGGCCCATAGCCAGGGAGGCAGACCAGGGACAGACTGCACTTGCTCCCAGTGTGGAAGGGATTGTCACTCCCGAATCGGCCTTTTCAGCCACACTAGACGCTGTTCCAGAACCACCTTTCAGAGCGCGATACCAGAGTCTTTTGAGACTGAAGGTTGCCAACAGATGACGGTGATTGCCCCAAGTCCTGAGGCTGTTCAAGACTCAGATACTGAGGCCTGCTGCTTACTCTGCAAAGAGCTCAGCTCCTGCCATTTGCAAGCTTGTGTAAATATAGTGAGATTAATGTTTGATGGTCCTTTTTTCTGATATTATTACTTATACAGAAATAAGTATAGAAATACTTATAAGTATTTCTTATATAAGAAATAAGCCACCGGGTAGATGGGACTCGTCAGCCTGGGAGGGCAGCTCATCTGAGTGAAGGAAAACTCTTGACCCCAAACCTCCACTGCCTTGTGGCTACATCCAGTTCTGGAAAAGGCTTCAGAGTCAACCTCGAGGCAAGATCCAGAGCCGGAGTCCCTGAAGCAGTTCATGGCTGAACACAGTCACGTTCTGGCAACTCCTGCGACGCCGCTGGAACCAACCGTACTGGCCTCTGCCTTTCCATTGGACCATTTCAGCGACGTGGAGAGGGGGGATTTGCTGCATGGGTAACAGCCTATCCTCCACACCTACTTTACCCAGGCTTCGCGCACTGGAGAGGACACTGTTCCAGAACCACCATTCAGAGCGCGACACCATCGTCTTCCGAGACTGAAGGATGCCAACAACAGAAATAAATATTGTGAGATGCTGTGCAAAACCTAGTGCACGCCGTGGCGAGCCGTCGTGCAAATCTTAGTGCATGCCATGGTGAGGCGCTGTGCAAAACTTAGGGCTCCGCCTCCCTCGAGCTACGCCACTGCCTGAGCCTCCGACTGCTCTGGCTCCCCCGCTCCTTTGAGGCGCTCCCCGACCGCTTCCAAGGGGCCTCGAAGCACCAGCGGACTCCAGCCACCGGGGGTCGCTCGCGCGCCAACCGCCGGCCCGCCACGGTCAGGTCTGGCCGCCGTCTCTATGGTCGCGGCCGCTCCTCTTGTCACGTGCCGAAGGCCGCTTCCGGCCTGGGAGAGCAGCTGCCTCCTCCGTTCTCCGCCTCTTCCTGCCGGAAGCGGCTGCAAGGGCCTGGGCCGTCACTATGGCAACGGCTGCAGGCGTCTCCTCCCGGCGGCTCGGGGGCCATGGCGGAAGCGGCGGCGCCCCCGGCTCCCGCGCTCCCGAGGCCAGCCAGCGCCTCCGCGGGTGGCCGCACGTACAGCCTGAGGCCGGCCTTCCAGCACAAGTCAGTGGGGGCGGGGCCTCCCCAGAGCCTCCCTGCAGGCCTCCCTGCGGGCCCAGAGGAGCCCCTGCCCCTCCCCCTCCCCCTCCCCTTGGATAGGCTCCAGCCAGCCTGTGGAACTCCTCGCCACAAGACGTTCCCTGAGGGACGGGGATGTTCTTGCTCCTCTCACCAGAACCTGCTGGAACACCCACTGAAGCTAAGTGTGGGGGGAGTCAGGACAGCAGCACTTCTCTGCCTGGTGTGTGACTGGCCTGCGGAACTCCTTGCCACAGGGTGTAGTCAAGCCCTAGTGCAACGCACAGCCTTCGTTGCAGGGTGTGAGGGTGAAGAATGGCAGGTGTGGGGGAGTGGCAGTGAGATGTGGGGTTCCTGTGTACCCCCGAGGCTTCTGGTGGGCCACTGATGATGCAGGAGACTGGACTGGCTGGGCCTGTGGCCTGATCCCATGTGGGGCTCTTCTGATGTTCTTATGCAGTGGTGGTGAGGGGGGTGCTCTTTTCCTTCTCACACAGCGCCAGAACCAGGGGACAGCCACTAAAGTTGAGTGCTGGGAGAGTTAGGACAGACAGAAGGAAATATTTATTTGCCCAGCAGGCAATTAGCCTGTGGAACCCCTTGCCACAGGAAGTAGTGATGGCATCTTGCCTGGATGCCTTTAAGAGAGGTTTGGAGAGATTTCTGGAGGAAAACTCCATCACGGGTTACAAGCCATGATGTGTATGTGCCCCCTCCTGGTTTTAGAAGTACCGGTAGGTTGCCTCAGAATACCAGATGCATGGAAGGCACCAGGAGGCAGGTCTCTTGTTGTGTGCTCCCTGAGGCTTCTGGTGGGCCATTGTGAGATACAGGAAGCTGGACTAGATGGGCCCCCTTTGGCTTGAACCAGGCTTATGTTCTAGTTAACACCATTTTTAAAAATATCCATTGACTTGAGTGGGGGGAGGGAGGATACTATCAGGCTACTTTGGTTTCTTCCACTGAAGTGCTTCACTTTGTATGTTTTACCTCAAAGAGGGTTTTGGCCCATGTGAAGCCCTTGAGCCCTTCAGTCAGTCCTGGAGGACCCTGTCACTGCTGGCCAGCACCAGAGTGAGCACCTGTTCAGCGGTGGTCCACCTGTTCCATAGTTGTGGAATTACCCTAGTCTTGCTTGTGATTTCTATCTATCTAACTATCTGTTTGGGGGTTTAATACTGTCAAATCGCATCCACAGAAATTTGGAAGCAAGGAAGCAGCCTTGTTCCCAGTTGGTCCCTTTAGTTAGTTGTCGTCTAAGCTGTCTGGCAATGGATCTTGAGGGTTTCAGTCTCTTTCCCTGACTTACCTGGAAATGCTGCCTAGGATGGTGTTTCTCAACCAATAGTACTCATACCACCAGTGGTGCTTCAGGTGGTTTCTGCTGGTGTCCCAAGACCCCCACTGACTGACAGCAAGACGAGCAATACAATATATCAAGCGGCAATAGGTGGCTCAGATTGGTGGGCAAAGCTCTAGCATGGGCTTTTCACATGCTCAAAAAAAGCTCTCCTGTCCCCCTGAACCTTCTACTAGTGTTTGTTGCATTGTGTCTGGCCTCCCAATCCAGAAGTAGCTGGTGATGACTGGTGGTACTTCTAGAAGGTGGACTGTGCTGAGTGGTACAGTGGGGGGCGTATGTTGAGAAATGCTGACATAGACCCTATTCCCTGTTATCGCTGAGCTAGAGTTCCATAAACTCAAAGTTCCATATAAGGAAGGACTGCAAGTTTTCTGACCTGCTGCTGCATGTCCCTATTCATTGTTTATTTTGTTGACTGTATACTGTGTGTGTGTGTTTAATTAATTTGTTGAGATATTTTTATCGTCGTTTTTCACTTGCCACAATCCTGAATTCACTTTTTGTGCAGAAAGTCTGTTTATAAATACAATCAAATAAGATTCAAATTTGGGGAAGCTAGAAAAGTCCTATAAAGAGAGATGATGGAATTTGTATCTCTAAGAATGCAGATACCTTATCAGTATTTGAGAACTATTATGTAGAGCAGTGATTTTCAGCCACAAGTGGTCCACACGTGTGCTGTGGGAGTTCAGCAAATTCAATCAATCAGTATCATTTATTAATAGGGCCACTGAGGGATGTGAAACCCCCACCACCACCACCAGCATGGTGTGCCTTGTCAATTGCTAAAAGACTGATGGTGTGGCTCGACCATTGTAGTGCCTTGTCAGTGTGCCGTGGGATGATAAAGGTTGAAAATCGCTGATGTAGAGCTTCATAAATCAAAAAGCCCAGGAACCACAGATCAAAAAGTTGGATGTGTTAGACTTCATCAAACACTTCTAAGCTTGGAAAGTTTATCTAGAGAAAGTAAACCAGGAAAATGGTACACTGCATGCTGTAAGAAGTCTTACCTTGGGCTGGATTTACAAAAAGCTTTGGAGTAGGAAAAGAATGCTTACAGCTGGTGAACAGGCCATTTGTTTTCTCTGGGAGGATGGCAAGTGGTTTTTCAAAGGGGGAAGGGGGTGATTACTTTTGACAGATTTGAGTTCAGGAGAAGATTAATCACATAACACACAAGATCATGTTTTTAAAGACTGACTCATGAATTACCCAGAGTTTGTTTCATTTGAAATCCTGCCTTTCTTCCATGGAACTCAAGGTGGCGTCCATCAGGTTGTCCCAGGTAATGAGTGTCTCATCCAGTCCTAGAAAGAAATTGATACTGTAGTATGGTTGCAACTGCATTGCATATGTATAGATAGGGTTTTTGTTTGCTGTGTAGGAAAAACATTCAGTCAAGCCTTTTCTGTGTGTTCTCCAGTGGTACAGTCCTTGAAGGAGTATACTACATAATTCTTCTGCCCATGAAGGTTGGTTGTGGATCACCTAGACAATGGCAAAAATCAAGATTGAAGCAGATTTCATAATTGCCATCCCAACAAACTTTTAGTGGGACTCACAATTCAAATGTTATAAGAACATAACATAAGAACAGCCCAGCTGGATCAGGCCATCTAGTCCAGCTTCCTGTATTTCATAGTGGCCCGCCAAATGCCCCAGGGATCACACAAGAGACCTGCATCCTGATGCCCTCCCCTGCATCTGGCATTCTGACATAGCCCATTTCTAAAATCAGGAGGATGCACATACACATCATGGCTTGTAACCCGTGATGGATTTTTCCTCCAGAAATTTGTCCAATCCCCTTTTAAAGGCATCTGGGCTAGATGCCATCACCACATCCTGTGGCAAGGAGTTCCACAGACCAACTACAGGCTGAGTAATGAAATATTTTCTTTTGTCTGTCCCAACTCTCCCAACACTCAATTTTAGTGGATGTTCACCGGTTTTGGTGTTGTGTGAACCATACTGTGTCCCATATTGTAATTATTTTCTGTGTTAATAAAGGACAGGTATAACCCAAGACCGGTTCCTGTGCCTTCTTTTTCCTACTAGATTCCGCTCTTCTACAGTTAAAGAGTGCATCCATGAAGTGTTAAAGGAGGAGCTGACTGGTATACAGTACTCCCCAGAAGATATCCCACAACTCACCAAATCCCTATCAGAGACAATCCGAGATAAACTGAAAGGTAATGGGGCATGACTGCAAAGGACTCATTTCCTCTCTGCAAGCTCTTTTCTTTTCTCTCTCTCAATACTGATGTTCCTTTTTCAACGGGTACAACACCTGATGTTCTCTATATACAAGTGGGGAAATCCAGTTCTCAATCATTTTTTTCTCTTCCTTTTTAGAGAAAGGATTTCAGCGATATAAAATCATAGTGCAGGTGGTGATCGGAGAGCAGAGAGGTGAAGGAGTGAAGTAAGTTTAGCTTTTCTTCCTGCAGAATCATTAAAGTCCTTTTGCAGCATTGTTTACATTAATCATGAAATTACAAGTCCTAACATTGTTGCTTTTTCCCCCAAGTATTCTACAAATGATGGCTGATTACATCTAGAAACTTAAAACCATTCATTCTCATTTGTGTTACACACCAACAATAATTAAAGCAATGGAACAATTTCAAACGGAACAGAGAGTAATAGCATTTTTTTAGCCATCTAGGGGGGCTCCAAGACAGCTAACAACAGATAATAAAATAATGAAACAATAATTAATACTTCAAATTAAAAGCAAAATCAAAATAACCAAACAGCCAATAAACACAGAGGCACAAGAGAGAAAAAAGCATGGAGGATAAGACTGGCCCAGGTGGTAAACTTCAGTCTAACAGCCAAGGAGTTGGACAGTTGTCCCCCAATATCACCACTGGGATCTATCTCCAGGACAGAGTGTAACCAATGTAACAAGATGCCTCCTGACTTGTGTTTTGCCAAATCCCATTCCACTGGGCCTTGTAAACCAATCCAATTAATCAGAGCTGCCAATAAGCCAAGTTACAGTCCAAAGTCAGGTTCCAGGTAGGTCAGTCCAATCCATCAGGGTATCCAAATCAAAGGCCAAAGTCCAGTCACAATCCACAGTCTGATTCCCAATTCCATAAACCAAGTCAGTCTCCTCTCCAAGCTGCACTCCTTCAAAACCCACCAAAACCTTTCTGCCTCAGGTGCTCCCTATATACCTGAGGGATCTCCTTATGCTCTAGTGGCTGCAGCTGTGCAGCACACCTCCAGCTACCACCTGGGCTTTAATCCTGCATTTACTCAGAGCAAGGGGCACTGTGGACACCACACCCTATCTCCTCGGTAATATGTTCCGCAATTCCAATACAACTTGGTTTCACCCTAGTGGTCCAGAAGAATGCCATGGTTGAAAGCCACTGATGGTTCCAGAAGAACCAACAAGGACACATTCTGTTTTGTAGTTCCCAGCATTATTTGTGCACCAAAGGTGCCCAAAGCACTTTCAATTCCAAATCTGGGCCAGAGTCCAGGTAATTGTTTTGTCTAGAAAGGCTAGAACACATATGGTATAGCAAACCCTTCTTTTCCTGGTTTTGTTTGGAGGATAGCCATTTTCACCTTTTTAAACATCCAATAATTAATATTCTGATTTTCACCAGTAGATGGGATACTTCCCAGTTTGGAGATGAGGAGTTAGCATTTATTATCAGTTGAACAGTCTCTGTTTATAATTACTTTTCTACTGATTCTGACCTCAGTGCGGTTTATGGAGAAGCCCTCCAGCTTTTCAAGTGGAAAGAATAATGTGCGATGCTGCTAATTGGTTCTGACTGCTGCTTTTGCCTTTAATGGATGGGTCCTCCTTTTATTTCTTCAGCATGGCTGCCCGATGTTTCTGGGATGCAGACACAGACAACTATGCTCATGATGTTTTCATGAATGTAAGTGCTTTGTCATTCTTGATGAGTCTCATCCATAAAAGGCTGCTCAAAAAATGTGTGCCCTGAGCTCTCCAGTACATCAAAGACGTACTGAATTTTGCCTGCTTAGAAGATTTTGACTGTATTGCGCCATCAGTGCGCATGACTTGATGCATCATAATGGAACCCAGAAATCAGTTCCTACTCTGTGAAACTCACAATCTAAATGTCGCTAGTGGATGCGGTAACAGTGACAAGGCAGCAAGAGTCTCGAGGGACAAATGTAAGCAAATGCAGTTACACATCCTTGGGTTTTGTTGCAGTTGGGGGTGAGGACTGAGCCAAAGTGTTATCACAGAAGAAATTTATTTAGAGAGCAGTGATGCCACATTGGTGTTTTAGCACAGAGGGCAACTTTCTTTCAAGGAAACCTGCTGGGGAAGAAGCTATAACTTGTCTCCACTTTAGTCTTGCAGTACGGGATGTCCTGTCTTTGTTTGGACTTGCTGTGGTGGAACAGGAGCAGCACCCAATTACAGACTGTAATTGTCTGAGCCTGTGAGTCCCACAGTCCTGGCAGGCAGATGTGGGGATGGAGTGCAGGAGTAGCTGTGGTAGCAAAGTACCACTGTTTCTGCCAGGGTGTCCAACCTTTCAACTTTAGGGCTCCTGGACCTTTAACAGTTGTGTAGAAAAGGGAATTTCAGCAGGTGCAGCTGGTCCTGGCACAGATAACAAGTGACACCTGTTGAAATTCCCTCCTCTACACAATTGTTAAAGGTACAGGAACCCTAAAGTTGAAAGGTTGGCCACCCCTGGTTTATGGCAATTGCATTAGCAGTCTGGAGCCAGACCCAAAATATTGTTAATGTAGCTGAAAAAGCATGCAGCTAACCCTTGCATTGTCTAGTCAGGACAGGTGGAGGATCTTTACCTTGGCTTATTTTGTGTAATTTATTCTGCTGTTCTGCTTTAGCAAGAGATGAGAAGGGACAAGAAGTTGGGGGAAGCAGGGGATCCTCTTCTCCAATCACTGAAATCCTGGGCCATTTATTGGAGGCCACCATGTTTCAACTGGCTCCTGAGATTTGACCAGACAAAGTCCATTTGGTCTCAAGCAGATCCCTTGTGAAAACCAGAAGTGTTAATTGTTTACGTCAAGAAAAGTGACAGCAGCAAACCTTGAATGTTTGTTTCTGTACTAAAATTCTAGGCTTTCATCCCACTCCGGGAGGCATCATTATTCACAGGTCTACCCTCTTGTCACTTTCCCAGGACAGTCTCTTCTGTGTGGTGGTCGCCTTTGGCTGCTTCTTCTACTGATGTCACTGAAGCGTTCAAGCAGGAAAGGCCCCTGTGTCTGAGCCACTTTGGAAGCAAGGCTGCGCTTGTCTGTTCCCAAGTCTGCAGGCACTCCCTTGTACAAAATCCATTTTACATATAATACCTACAGAGATATTGCAGGTTATATCTGCTACAATTTCTATGTATAGCCAGCTTTTTGTATTGCATGACCCAGTTGAGCAGGAAGTTCTCCTGCACAGGCCCCACTGAAATGACTAGGAGCAAAGCACTCCTCATTTCACTGGGATTTTAACAGGAGAATTTCTCATTCAAACACAAAGAGTTCCTCTATTTTCTTGTAATTGTTCTAAAATGGGACCTGTCTGCATACAGTAGCTTAAAATGTATGGTTGTAGATTCATTGTGCTTTGCAAAGACTAATCGAATGTTGACTATCAATCTCTTGGAATGAATATATTGAGAAATGTAATGTAGTACAGAGTATAATTTTTAACAAGCGTGCTTTTCACTCTGAGTCTGTTGTGTTCCTAATCTCTCTCCTGCTCTGCGTATTTCTATTCTCCTTCCATGCTGTACTTGCTATAATGAACAAAATCCAGTGAATTTCTCTGTAGAGGTTAAACTGCCTTCACTCGGACAATGTTTGTCAGATTTTCAAACAGGCTTCCTACTAAAAAAAAATACCACTTAGCTCCTTGTAGTAAGTAAAGGAGAAAGTGGTTTCTTGTGTTGGGCTTTATCCAGTCTCTTTGCCAAGTTAGAATACCAGAGTCCTGGATAAATGGGTTTTCCCAGCTCCACTTGTCACTCTTACCATCATGAGAGTGATGAAAGGAGCCCCAGCCTTTCTCTCCAACTTGGAACTGGGATGGGGAGCAGGGACTGTTCCAGCTGAGCCATGAAGAAAACCCCTGTCCTCCAGCTCCAAGCTGAGAGAGTGAGGCAAGGTCTGACTTTGACAGCAGTAGCATTCCACCTGCTATCCAAACTTGGTCTAGCTAGCCTTTTCTTTCAGCTCCAAGTTTAGGGGATGGGGAGACCATTCTCACTGGATACCATGGCCGAGGACAACTGCTGGGACAGTTGTTGTGTTCTATACCCCTGAGACAAGTTGTGCAGTAATATGAGATCAGGGACTGTGCTGGCACTCATCTGCATGCTTAGGTAGAAGTGATCCACATTGAACGCAATGGAACTTGCTTCTGCCAAAACGTGCATAGGATTGTGCTGGAAGGGAAAGATGGAATTCTGAGGTTGCATCACCTTGGGGTGCAACCTCATTCCAAGGGGCAAGAACTGCATCAAGGGGGTTACCTTGACATTCTAGCTGTTCTCTATGGCTCTTCTGGGGACTTTAAAAATGATGATCCCAGGAAAGGTTCATTTACAAGAAAGGTTTACATGCACCCTCTGCCAGTCCAGTTCCATCTAATTCCAATATGATTCTGTGTCTCTGGACAATCTTGCCCACTCACTTCGCTATAGTTCCTACCTGAGGAGCAAGTCTGCCTCTCCCTATGAGAAACCACCTGGCAACCCCCTTGGGCCAGTGGAGGGCTTGGGGAGGGGGCCTGGCATTGCTCTTTCACCTTGCTCCAGCAGGGAAGCATCTCCCTGGATGCTGGGCTGCCCTCTGGCGCATTTGAGGTCTTTTTCTCCAGTTTCTCCCCTTCTCCTCTTCCTGTCTGCTTTCCTCTTTCTCTCCTTTAGCATCCTCTGCTTCTCTGTCCTTCCTGTAACCATTCCACTCTCTCTCACTCTTCCTTCTACATCCTCCCTGGCCCTTCCTCCTTTCAGGCTCTGAGGCAGTTGCCACTGCTGCCAGCCTGACCTCTTGAGATGTTTCCCTCTGTCTCAGGATCTTTCGTCTTGGGAGATCTCAGAGAGTGCTGTCTCCCTTCAGCTTGCCTTGGCTGTGCTCCAAGATGGGTTACTCCTGGCCACCACAGATCTTGGCATGGCCAAAACTTATGGGATCCTGCATGTAAATTAGAGCTCTTAAATGATGAACTAGGGCTGTCACTCGCTAATGAAGTTTTAACCATGATTTTTGCATGTTTGTTCAGAAATAAGTTTCACTGCGTTCTGTGGGGCTTGCTCTCTAATAGCATGTTAAGGATCACAGCCTTACAGTGCAATCCTGTGCATGTCTATTCAGGACTGAGTTCAGCAGGACTTGCTCCAAGGACTGTGGCATAAGTCAATTAAATTTTCATCTGAATGAAAATAATAGTTCTGAAGCAACATTTCTTTTGTTCTTTTCTATGGGACTAGATCCTGTAATGTGTTCTAATTTGTGGCTTAAAGACTCCAGCAAGATATTAAATTATGCTTTAAACATTACTTTGTTTGTATTTATATTAAAATGTTTATTCAGCGTTTCAGCTCCATAAACAGATGCCCAAGTCAGCTAACAGTCATTAAAAATTAAAAGAAATAACAATCCCAACAATGTTCTGCTATAGGTGGGTTTCAAACATACACTGAAATAAGCAGCAGCACAATAATTAATGCCTAGTCTAGAGGGGAGCAGGGAAACAAGCATTTTTCAGCAGAACACAAAATTCATACAGCCTGTTAAAAGACTTGTTGGAGCAGAAAGACTCTTTTCAACCATGGCCAAGGGAAGCCCGGGAGCACCCTGTGCTAGTGCCACGATGGAGAAGTCTCTTTCCCAAATCACCACAGCCGTATTTCTGAAGGCAACAGAATGCCCAAAAGAGCCTTGCCAGAGAGTCACAGGGTGGGCACGTTCAGGGGGGAGGGGGCCCCATGCAAGCCAGTTCCTATCTGTCTGATGAAAGGTTGACAGTGAGGTTGACATGCAGATCCTTGGGGAGGGCATCCCACAACCTCTGTGTGGCAGGCCCTGTCACATCCCCCTACCGAAATGTGTTTGAAGTGCCGAGGGAACAGCACACAGGGCCTGTCTCTGTTCCAGAATTTTGAATTGGGTTTGGAAGCTAATAGGCAACCAGCACAGCTGGAGTGATGTGTTCCGAACACTCCTTCCCCATGACAGCAGTCTGGCAGCAGCATTCTGAGCCAACCGACGTTTCTGAACGCTTCCAAAGTAGCCCCACTAGGCCATGTTGACTGAGTAGCTTTTAAAGCATAGAAGCAGGCCAGCCCATTCTATTCTGGTCAGTTGGCAACCCTTCTGTTACATGGGCCAGTGTTTTTGTAGTGAGGGGGCTGAAGCTGGCAGGTAATGAAGGTAGCTTAGTGAGTTCATGCACAGGAGGTGGAGACTTTTGAGCAGTGGCCTTGTTTCCTTACTTAAGAGTAGTACTTTTATGGAAAGAAAGTTCCTCTCTTTCTTTCCATAAAAGAAGGATTTTTTATGTGTGGATTGTGTTTGTGTTAGGATTGTGTTTTAAGGATTGTGTTTGTGTTAGGTGTACAGTATTCTTTACAGATGAAACAACTAACTTGCTTACAGCACTCCTACCCATATACCAACGATCACTATCCTAGGGACTCTTCCTCATACTGACAGTTCTGTTCCTGTGGTGTTTTCTATATCCACTTGCTCTGCAACAACCTGTCCTCCACTCATTTAAAAGTTAAGAGGGAGGCTGTTCTTTGGATTAAACTAGGAGAAGGAATATATTCTAGTGTATGTTTGTTAACAGCAGAAAAAGCCTCAGGTGCTGCTGTCTATGAAGCTATGTACTCCATGTTGCCTTGCTCATCTGCATTTATTTACATGCCTGTGCCCTAGAAATGAGATGCCTCTGCATCCAGCCCTGTCAGAGATTTAACTTCTAGAGCCTCTGGGTATCCTGAAGCATAATAACTCTAGCATTTTATGTGAACTAAGCTTTTGAACGAAGCATCCTCACAAGGCAAAAACAAGCCCTGTGATATAGATACCAAGGACTGGCACCAGAAGACAGGAACTGTGGGAGTGTAGGATATGGCCATATTTTGGAGTCGCATGACTGCCTGGCCAATAATTTAATGCCCAGACCCTGTTTAAGGATCTGCCACTATTCAGTGTCAAACTGCTAGTCCAGCTTAACTAGTAGTCTACTCTGAGAAGCAGCTTTTCTCCAAGATCTCAGGCTGTGTTCATTCTGTCTTCCCACGTTTGGCTGTTTTAACCAGAAATGCCAAAGACTGAATCTTGGACATTAGACAGGCAAGACTTGTTCAAACACTAAGCGTTGCCCTTGTTTGTTGTGCTTAGAGAACAAATAGGACCCCTACCTACGAAATGTGCAGTAGGCCTCCTCGTCAATAGGGGTTAGGAATGTAAAGCTCTGAAGTTTCTGCTAAGGCAAATCAGCTGCATGTAATGGTGCCAACTTCTCCAGTTGCTCTTCCCCTGTCACTTGAACCTCCATTGACAGCCATGTCACCCTCTTGTGGGCTTCAAAGGAGGTGCATGAAGTGGGTTGCTACTCAATCAACCAGAAGTTTTTCCCTTAGCGGAAGCAGCTAATGGGTGGCTTTCCAGTCTTTCCCATGAAATAATTATTTTGCAATTGCTTTTGTGCCTCCTTGCCCCACGTTGTCAGTTGTCTTGGTGTGGCCTCTTTGCTCCTGCCTCTGCCCCATGCCCTATCATGGCAGATGCACCACACAAGCACACCAGAAAATCCAAGCGGTGTTTGTCATGCGAGGCTCCTTTTTCCGCAATGGCAGAGGGAGAACTGTGTCCTCAGTGTTCTCTGCCGCCTCTCAGCACACACCACGCTACAATGCAAGGCTTGGAGTCACAATGGCGTGACACCAGGGCCCCCTCTCCTGCTGCCAGCTATGGTTCAGGGGATGACCCACCAGACCAGGAACAAGAGGAAGAGAAGGAGGAGATGGGCCTGCACCTAGCCGATTGGGTAAGTTCAAGTCAAGTCTTCTCTCTTACCTTGAGCCAGGCCCTACAAAGAGCCAAGAACTAACCACAGCTTGGACTCACCGGTGACAATATAGTGAAAATAAGAGTATCGCTGAGCATAGTAACCACTGAGTAACCAAGATTCATCTATTGCAAGCTAGTATCAGGCATTTGGCCCAAACTCTATTCAAAAACTAGGATTAAGCACTGATTAGACTATAATCTCTCCTTTTTGCTATGAAGCCTGTGGGGTGACTTTGAACCAGTCATTTTCCCCCATTTTTTTTCCTCACAAAGATATAATGTGGGGCAGGGAAATCGTGCACATCACCATGGAGGAAGAGCAGGCAAGATTTAAAAATATATAATACATTAACTGGGGCTATTTGGCAGAGCTATTACTGGAACCTATTTTTATAATTTCCTCAATCTTGGTAAAGAGTTGCATTAAGCTCCTGCGGATGCAGATGGGGACCAACTTGCGGGCTAACTCTGCCTTGTGTTCATGAAAGCATAAGAACTACTGCCTCATACGAAAGCTGAGTACTTAGCAAGCTCAGGGCCCAGTCCTATTGAATGTTCCAGTGTGGTGCAGCTGTGCCAATGGGGCATGCACTGCATCTTGTGGTGGGGCAGCAGTCACAGAGGCCTCCTTAAGGCATGGGAACATTTGTTCCCTTACCTTGGGGCTGCATTGCAGCCACACCAGCGCTGGAAAATTGGATAGGATTGGGCCCTCAGCCTCTTAGAAAGCCTACCTTGATTGCCAAGAACCTGTTTTAAAAGCATCAACAAAGATGAAACTGACCAGAGTGAAACCAAAGTTGAGAGACAGGATTTGAGAGTGGAAAGGAGAGCAGTGAGAAGGACTAGCAGGCTTGGGTGGCAGGGTCTCATGTGCTGCTCCTCTGCAACTATTCTGGGATATTTGGCAAAGCTGTTTACCTGGAATCTGTGTCTCACAGTGGCTCACCAGGTCCCCAGGGAGCACCCAAGACAAGACCACATCCTGTGGCAAGGAGTTCCACAGACTCTACATAAGAACATAGGAAGAGCCCCTGGGTCAAGCCAGAGGGGGCCCATCTAGCACAGCCTCCTGTGTCTCACAGCAGCCCACCAGGTGCCCAGAGAGCACCCAAGACAACACACCACATCCTGTGGCATGGAGTTCCACAGGTTCATTAACTAAGAACATAGGAAGAGCCCTACTGGGTCAGGCCAAAGTGGGCCATCTAGCTCTGAGAGTGGCCCACCAGGTGCCCCAGAGAGCACCCAAGACAATACCACGTCCTGTGCCAAGGAGTTCCACGGACTCTGCATAAGAACCTAGGAAGAGCCCCTGGGTCAGGCCAGAGCCCACCTGCATGTACATGTGTGTGTCATGCATGTGCTGAGGGTGAGAGGGGGCCAGTGCTGGCGCGGGGGGGCTGAGGCTTCCCCGCCTGCAGCTCCTCCCCTCCGACCCCGCCCCTCGCACTGGCAGTGGGAGCGCAGCAGTGGTGGGGAGAGGCAGGGCTGTCCTCCTCGGAACCCTCGGCGCGGGCCTCAAGTCCTGGGGACGCCTGTGCTGGACGGACCGCCTGTAGCGTCAGCGCCACAGGGGCCGCCGAGGAGCACGTGACCCGTGAGGCCCCGCCCCCGAGGCCGAGGGGCGGCGGGAGGCGCAGCTCCTCCGTCAGGGGCGCTGCTGAGAGGAGGCGCCGGCGGGCCCAGGCGCGGAGCGGAAGGCCCCCCCCCCGCACGCTCACCCGCGGGCAGGCCCGCTGACTGCACTGGTACTTCCTTCTGAGTAGACCTGCACGGACGCGTTCTGAGGCGCCGCCTCTGCACAACGCCCCTGCGAGGTGGGCCGGGCTGGGGGAGGCTTCCGCTTGCGTGACGGGACTGGGCCGGGTGGAGGCGCTTCCTCTCCAGCCGTCGGCACTGCGCGGGGAGCTGGAGCCGGAGCCGGAGCCGGGTAGGGGGAGCCTGGTCTGGTTTAGGGAACCCCCCGCGGCCCCTGGCTGAGCGGCGGGGCGGGGCGCCTGGAGGTGCGGTGGGGTCAGCGGGGCCTCCTGGGGGTCTGAGGCGGAGGGGCTCTCCCTGGGGAGGGCGTCTGGGGCTGGGGGTGCTTGAATGTGATGGGCCCAGCCCCCTTCTGGGGGCTCTGCAGGAGGGTCTCCCACTGAGGAGAAGGCTCTGGGCGGGGGGGTGGGGGTGACAACTGGGGCTGGGGGTGCTGCGCTCGCTCACCCTCCCGCCTGCATCCTCGCCAGGTCCCCACTGCCCAGTTGCGGGCGTCTGGCCCTTGGAGCTGCAGCTGCTGAAGCCCCCCCTTCCTCCTCCTCCTCCTCCTCAGAGCCACTTTCAGGGAAACCTTCTGCCTGGGGCTGTAGGAAGTTCGCCAAGTGGCCCCCTTGGTTGTTGTGTGGCCCAGGGATGTGCTGTGGGTGGGGAGGCAGAGCTTCCCCACCAGAGCCCTTCAAAAAGTGCTGCTGCCACCATGTGAAGTGCTCAAGCGCACTCAGCCCCTGCACAAAGCACGTGGGTTGAAAGTGTCTGAGTGCCTCACACAGCAGTGGTGGTGCTTTTCGAAGGACTCCAGTGGGGAGGCTCCCTCACTTCACATGACGGGGCACTTTCCAAATGGTTCCAGTGGGGAGGCTCTGCCTCACCTACCTCCCCACCCACTGCAGTCCCTGGTGTGGACACGTGGATAAAGAGGAAAAGAGCACAGCCTGGGTCAGGAGAGGGAAGTAGCTGTGTTGCATTTCTGGGACTAGCATCAGAGACTGTGTGGTGTGAACAAAGATCAACTGCAGCCTTGTGCAGGGCTCCTCTGCCTTCCGAAGAAATGTCCTCTTTCTCTTGACTTGGAGAAGAGCGATTGTTGAATTAATCCTCTTCTCCTGGCTCTCCCCCTGCTTCCTTCTTGTGTTTGTTTTGCGAGTCAGCTGTAGGATCATCTGTCCAGTCTCCACTGCTCATTTGCTTTGGCTTGTTCCTCCTTTGAATATGTTTGTTGCCTTCTGTTGCAAGTGCATGAAGTGGGGAGACCACCTCAGGCTCTCTGTTATAGTGATCCTCACAACTTTTCATGCTGAGTCCAAATTGTAGTCATGATGGAGCATCTTGAAACAAAGTTGATGCATGCATGCCATGTTTATCTCATAAAAACATACAGCCCCACTGGATGAGGCCATAGGCCCATCTAGTCCAGCTTCCTGTATCTCACAGTGGCCCACCAAATGCCCCAGGGAGCACACCAGATAACAAGACACCTGCATCCCTGTGCCCTCTCTTGCATCTGACATAGCCCATTTCTAAAATCAGGAGGTTACACATACACATCACAGCTTGTAATCCGTAATGGATTTTTCCTCCAGAAACTTGTCCATTCCCCTTTTAAACACATCTAGCAAAAATACCGTCACCACATCCTGCTGCAAGGAGTTCCACAGACCAACCACACACTGAGTAAAGAAATATTTTCTTTTGTCTGTCCTAACTCTCCCAACACTCAATTTTAGTGGATGTCCCCTAGTTCTGGAGTTATGTGAGAGTGTAAAGAGCATCTCTCTATCCACTCTGTCCATCCCCTGCATAATTTTGTGTCTCAATCATGCCCCCCCCTCAGGCGCCTCTTTTCTAGGCTGAAGAGGCCCAAACACCATAGCCTTTCCTCATAAGGAAGGTGCCCCAGCCCAGTAATTGTCTTAGTCGCTCTCTTTTGCACCTTTTCCTTTTCCACTATGTCCTTTTTGAGATGTGGTGACCAGAATCTCTATCACAAGACATGAGGAAGAGCAAGAGAGAGCAGGGATACTTGGACCCAAGCCCTTTTCTCTCTGCGTTGCACCCTGTTGGCTTTAAAGCAATTGCTATTTGGAGTGTGAAAACTTTCAAATTATACTAGCCTTATAAAAAACTATTTAGGGGATGGTCACCTGGTCCCTGTTCTTCAATCTTATGCAGGAAGGGAGGAGAGAAAATGTACACGCACTTGCCTTAGTGGTTGCAAATTGGTTCCCTGTTGCAGATACAATTTGCTTCTTGAGCATTCACATGGTGGCAGTTGCGGCCTGTTTCAGGTGAGCAGCAAATTGCATGACTGAGTTACATAGAATTCTTTTCCATTTGGCAAATGTGTGCCAAACCTTTGGGTAGATTGGTTTGACTACAGCAGGACACCAGTAGTTTAAATTTTCACTTGCACAGTCTGTTTTTTGAATTCAGTGGCCAAAATGTGACTTTTCACATCAAAGCCACTCAGCAAATCCCCTTCTTTCTGCAAATTATGTCTACATGCAGCTGGAGAAAACTCAGATCACATACATGGCTTTGATATTGTGCTATGCATTGAATGTACCCAGCCTGGATTAATGCCAGTGAAATGCCAGGTTGCGGACCTTGTCTTGCTCAGATGGGGTGACATTTAACTGACAGCCTGAGCCAATGCCTGTTTACTTAGTCTTAACAGTACCAAATCAGACCCTTTTGACATCCGAAGCGGAGTGAAGCAGGGCTGTGTTCTTGCACCAACCTTGTTTGGGATTTTCTTCGCTGTCCTGCTGAAGCAGGCCTTTGGAACTGCAACAGAAGGCATCTATCTCCGGACCAGATCAGACGGAAAGCTCTTCAACCTCTCCAGACTGAGAGCAAAATCCAAAGTCCAGCTGAAATGTCTGCGTGACTTCCTCTTTGCCGACGATGCAGCTGTCACTACCCACTCTGCCAAAGATCTCCAGCAGCTCATGGATCGTTTTAGCAAGGCCTGCCAAGATTTTGGACTGACGATCAGCCTGAAGAAAACACAGGTCATGGTTCAGGATGTGGACTCACCTCCCTGCATTACAATCTCTGAGCATGAACTGGAGGTTGTCCATGACTTTGTGTACCTTGGCTCAACGATCTCCGACACTCATTCTCTCGATACCGAGCTAAACAAGCGCATCGGTAAAGCAGCTACCACGTTTTCCAGACTCACAAAGAGAGTCTGGTCCAACAAGAAGCTGACGGAACATACCAAGATCCAGGTCTACAGAGCTTGCGTCCTGAGTACACTTCTGTACTGCAGCGAGTCATGGACTCTTCGCTCACAACAGGAGAGGAAACTGAGCGCTTTCCACATGCGCTGCCTCCGACGCATCCTCGGCATCACCTGGCAGGACAAAGTTCCAAACAACACAGTCCTGGAACGTGCTGGAATCCCTAGCATGTATTCACTGCTGAAACAGAGACGCCTGCGTTGGCTTGGTCATGTCGTGAGAATGGATGATGGCCGGATCCCAAAGGATCTCCTCTATGGAGAACTCGTGCAAGGAAAGCGCCCTACAGGTAGACCACAGCTGCGATACAAGGACATCTGCAAGAGGGATCTGAAGGCCTTAGGGATGGACCTCAACAAGTGGGAAACCCTGGCCTCTGAGCGGCCCGCTTGGAGGCAGGCTGTGCAGCATGGCCTTTCCCAGTTTGAAGAGACACTTGGCCAACAGTCTGAGGCTAAGAGGCAAAGAAGGAAGGCCCATAGCCAGGGAGACAGACCAGGGACAGACTGCACTTGCTCCCGGTGTGGAAGGGATTGTCACTCCCGGATTGGCCTTTTCAGCCACACTAGACGCTGTGCCAGAACCACCTTTCAGAGCACGATACCATAGTCTTTCGAGACTGAAGGTTGCCAATACAAGCTATAATTTGTATGCCATTCTGTTAGAATGACAAAGATCCTCATTATTAAGGTTCTTCCCATTAATTTTACCACCAAGTGCACCTTCTCAACATTGCAAGTGGTTGTGGGGCTCTTCCAGGATGACTGTATTCTTGGGCTTCTCTTACTGAGGCTTGTGGAGGAACAAGAGCTAACTCCTCTTTTGCTGGTTTTTTTTTTAAACTGTTTCTGGTTTGCGGTGTGGTGTGGTTACCAAGTCACACTTGGCAAAAAGGATTGTGTTGGGGAAACAGTGATAGAACTTGTTTTGCCTGGAATCTGCCCCATGGGAATTATTAGTGCCCTAGCCTCTCCAGGAGGGTTCCATTGGTGGGAGGTGGAGGGTGGGTGGGCAGGCAAGCAG
The DNA here is from genome assembly GCF_035046505.1 of Tiliqua scincoides. Lineage (NCBI taxonomy): Eukaryota > Metazoa > Chordata > Lepidosauria > Squamata > Scincidae > Tiliqua > Tiliqua scincoides. The sequence goes on along the minus strand of NC_089823.1, from coordinate 238,813,314 downwards.
ATTGATAGTTTTCTGCACTACTCTTAAACATCTCCTGATATTCCACTGTATTTCCCTGGTAAAGTAACCAATTCTTTATGTTCTTGGAATATACCAAGCAAACAGCTTGTGGTGTGCAAGGTGAAGTATGGGCTTGCTTCCAAGGGAGGTATGAATTGGTAAAAAGCTGTAGCAAAATTGGCACCATCTTCTAGCACATGATTCTGGCATTCAGCTGAGCTGACAGCTCTGAAACGCAGAGTACCCTTGTCCCAGCAGCAGAATAGGAAGTTCTGGGAAGCTTTCACATTTACAAGGCCTGCACGTTGGTAACTGACTGTCTTGTGTCTGCAACTATTGGCTCTTTAGATAGAGCTTCTGCTCTTGAAAAATTGGCCTTCAAGGCATATGTAAGGGGCTAGTTCCATTTCTGCACCCCAACTTACAGATGAGTGTCAAGATCCTTCCATTATTCACCCTCTCGTTTTCTTATGTAAACCAGGTTCTTCTTAGCCCCTTTTGCACTGAGATCATGTTCTCCTCAATTGGTTAGTTGTTACTTTGACCAGAGGTGAAAGTATGTCTGTGTCTGATTTTCTGGTTTTAAACACCCTCGCTTATAGTGCCTAGCAAAATTTTAACACTCTCATTTCCAAAACACTTCAGTAATATGAGAAAAAGTTGCTTAGGTTAGAGCTGGATTCCTCAAGGTAAGAGACCAGCTTCAGTTCTGAGGGTATTTGAGTCAGAATCCATTTTCTATCCATTTTCAAGGCTGTCATTTCAATTGAATTCAGTAGGTGTGCAGGGTGTTATACCTCTTCAGGTATGCAGGGCTTCACCCCAGAAGCAGCTGCTGTTTTTGCTTAAGGCAACAAAGAACCTGGTAGTGCCATAAAAACAAACATTTTTGTGATATTTGTGGTATTTTGTGATGTTTTGTTTGAATTTGAATCCACCTTGTCAGCTGCATGAAAGTTTCCCTGCAGTTGTTGTTTATCCTCAGCTGGCAAGCTACACCCACAACTCACTTGCACAGAAAGAAGACAACAGGAGGGTGTAGGGTGTTATTACAAAATGAGGTCAGAGGCCCAGAAGTGCAGGAGGTGGGAGTGAGACTCGCTATGTAGAGCATGATGAAAATGAGATCCTAAAGAGTGGGTGTGACCCATTCCGCTTGTGATAAATTGCCAAAGGAATTGCACATAAATGCCTAAAGGGGAAAGACTTGCAGTGGTGACCCCTAGTCCCTCTTGAGACCACAGGATAAGCAGCGAGGTGGCCAAGTTTGCAGATTAAACTTTTCCTGGGGGATGAAGTCAAGAATGGATTTTGAGGAGTTCCATAAGGATCCTTCCAAACTGGGGTGGGGGAGGGGGGAAGGGAGAGAGATCTTCAGTTCAGATCTTGTATTCCTCCACAGCTGCTATGCCATATGCAGTTGGCGGGGGAGTAATCAAGGATCAGTAACAGTGTTGCAATGTTAACTTTCTGATTTTGTGCCTGTTCTTTCTGCTAAATAAAGACTTGACCTGTGTGAGTTTCAGGAAGGCATTGCTGGCCCATGCAGTACAAATCTTGCTGCCCCTGAAGGCTGTTTGAATGGGAGGGGGTGATGGGGATAGGGCCTCGCCACTTTTGGTAGGCATAAGTTCTGCCATACAGCTGTGGAGCCCAATGTGCCCGCCTTCAAGTGGGCAGCTGGCCAATCCTCAAGTTGCTTTCAGAGCATGTCAGACATCACGAATCAGGGCCGTGTCTCCAGCTTGTGTTACCCTCTAACTTTGTTTTGCTTGTAAACCACTTTGTGTATAAAAGTAGTATTATAAATCCTAATAATGGTGTCCTGTCCATTGATGGTGTTATCCTTGTTGACTAGGGGAGACATCTAGCTAACCATCCCCTGTAACTGGGGGGGGGGGGGGTTGGTCAGCAAGTGAAACTGACTAGCAGTAGCTTCAGGGAAGATTAAAGAAATTCATACATCACTAACTTGTGGAATTTCCTGCCACAAGAGGAGGTGACTGCCAATCAGTTGAGATGTCTTGAAAAGGGGACACATTCATGGCGGGAGATCTCTAGCTATGTGGAACCTCCATGCTTAGGAGCACTATATCAGACTATCAAAAGGAGGGAGGCCCATTGTCTTTGTGCCCTTTTGAGGGGCTTCCCAGAGCCACGTAGTTGGTTCTTGTGGGCAACAGGATGCTGCACTAAATGGCCCTTTGCTCTTGTCCAGCGGGGCTCCTCTTGGCTTTATTCTTCTGCTAACACAGGGGAGGAGGGTGGCACTGCAACTGACTTAGAAACCTTTTTTCCCAGCTGCAACTGAGCTGTTCTTCCCAGGATGCCAAAATGCCTTGGCAGATATTTATTTACTACATTTATATCCTGCCTTTCTCTCCAAAAGGGGATGTTGTATGTCACCCATATATAGCAATGCTGGATTTGCCTGTCAGTGTCAAGGGATTGTAAATCCTCCCTGTCTGAAGGAGTGATGTAACCCAAGCAGTTCTATTGCAGTTACTATTTGCCATTCCAGTTCTTCCCAGTAGCTTGTTTAAAAATGTTGCAGAGGTGGAAAGTTTGTGCAGGATGAGATCTTTCATGGTTCACACATAGTTACAAAGGGAAGAGAGCATTCTGAAAACAAAACCTGGGAAGGGGAGAGCCTATCCCCTGAAGGGGTTGGGGGGGGGAGTGGAGAGAGAGGAGATGTTTTCTGGAGTTTCCCACAAGCAGTGATGTTCACTGTCCCTTTGCTCTAGGACAGCGGTGTCCAAAGTTTTTGGCAGGAGGGCCACATCATCTCTCTGACACTGTGTGGGGGGCCGAATTAATTTACATTTCAAATTTGAATAAATTTACATAAATGAATATATTAAAGATGAACTTATATGAATGAATCAAGGTCTTGCAGTAGTTCATGGCCTATAAAAGGCCTTGAACAAAGCAAGGCTGGCCTTTCCTTTGCTGCTGCTACTGCATCACAGACATGAAACAACAAGCAGTGGAGAGAGCCCTCATCCCTCAGCTCACTTGAGAGGTCAAACAGTTGCCCTCACGCTGAGAGCAGTTGCATCGGGCCAGTGTGGGCTCCAACAAATCTCTGGAGGGCCAGAGGATCATTGGAGGCTAGGGGCTCCCTGCGGGCCACATAGAGAGGCCTTGAGGGCTGCATGTGGCCCCCGGGCCGGGGTTTGGGCACCCCTGCTCTAGGAGGTAGAAGAAAACTGACCCCATTGATTTCTTCCTGCCCCAGAGAAAAGGGAGATGCCCTCTGGCCTACAGATTACATCAGTGATGAATCTGAAATGTTCTGAGAGCATTTGAGCTTTTTTTAGTTTAGAAAAAGATTACTAAGGTGGTGATGTGGTAGAACATGCATAAGCTCATGAACAGTATATAGAGGATTTCATGGTAGTGAGGGTTGTGGCATGGCAGATCCTGCAACAGAGGGCATGGTTAAAGTTTCATGTTTTCTTCATTTTGTTGGAAGCCCTTGCTCTGAAGAGGGGAGGCAGTGGTGGCAGGCCAGGTACAGATCTCTTTGCACCCATGGAAAAATATCCTTTCCCTGCTCGGTCTCTGGGTGCACTCATTGATTGCAGGAATGCTGACTTGGAAATCTGAACATCTAATTCAACTTGGGGCATATGTTTATCATATTTGGCCCATTAGCAGAGAGCTAAAATAAGCATGGTAGCGATTCCAGCGTTCCTGCTGGGTCATGGGAAAAAGATCTTCCTGGCAGCCTGCTGGTTTTATTACCCTCTTGTCACTGCTGCTGATAAGAGGGGCTTTGCTACAGAGAGCAGCCCTTGAACATTCTCAGCTTGGCCCCATTCGCTAATAGGACTGGTGGCTGTTGTGAGTCCAAACCAGCCTTTCTTCCTTTCTCCAGGCTGGAGTGCTGTGCAGAGAGCCCGGCTTCTTAACCTTGGGGACCTGAAACGCCTTCTTCGTTCCTGCAGGTCTTTCCAGCTGAGCTGCCGGACGCAATTCGTGGGATGGAGCCTCAAGGCTCAGCCAAACTGAACTCCAGGAAGAGAAGGAAAGAAGGGGCAGGACCCAATGGGGCTGCTGAGACGGATGGCATCCCCCTCAAAATGCCACGGAGCTGTTTAGTAAGTGAAGCCCTGCTTAGAGGAATTAACTTCCCCTGCACTAGTGAGCAAACTCAGGAGGTTGAGCTTCCAGAAAAGCAAAATGATATGGATTGGGTTTCAGCAGAGCCAGGGCTTGTGTCGGACAGAGTAGCTGCAATTCTCTGGGATAGATTTTTTATATTTATTTAAAAAATTTATACACCACCTATATTTAAATGTATTGTATTTATTAAGAATGTTTCTAGTCCAAAGCTCAAAGCAATTAACACATATGCCTGAGTTCCACAAAAATCAATTTGAAGCAAGCAAGGCAGATAACAAATACAGCAAAGAGGGGAAGGGCTTTCTTTTTCTATATTGAGAAAGAAAGTCCCAGCAATGATGAACTAAGTACAGCCAGTTTATGGTCTGTTCAAGCCAAACTATGACTGGCCCTTGGTTGGCCTAGAAGGATTTTGGTTTTTCTTACTGCAGGACAGTTGATGGGCAGAGTGCCATGACACTTGCCACGTCCAAAACATGTTCTGTGGTGCTCTCTGAAATGCTTCTGTATAGAAGCTGCCTTTCTCTGATTCAGATCACTGGCTCTTTTTATTCCTTTATTATGTGAACCACCTTGAGAGCTTGTTTGTTGTTGTTTAAAAGCAGTATGTAACTATTTAAAGTAATTGTTAGAATCTGCCCTGGTACTCTGTACCTTGACTGTAACAGCTTGCCAAGGGCTTGGGCCAGAGATGCTATGGACTGAAGTTTGCATTTCATGCCATACTTCTATGCTGGCTGTTGCAGAGCAGGAGGAACCTTGAACATTTATGGTTCGGTCCTCTCAAAGGGTTGGCTCTTGATTCCTTTCCAGGTCTGATTCTTCACTGAATAGGTATACACTTTTCTTGATTCAGGCAAACCTATATTCTTGATTTCCTTTTGTTTCCCAAACATAGGGGCTCAGGGAGCCAGCTCCATTTTCTGATGAACTTGAAGTGGATTACAGCAAACCATACATTCGAGTAACGTATGAGGAAGCACTGAGAGGGACCCCATGTAAGTAATTCTCTAAGGAGCCCAGTGGAGTAAATGAGGCATTTTACTTTGACAGCATCTCTTATGGTGTGTGAGTTCCATTAATGTTAATGCCAAAATCCAGAGATCACAGCTCCATTGTTACAATTGCCTGATGGGCTTGGTTCAGCTTGTCAAATAAGACCTGGCTGGTTGATTCCCCCACCCCTTCCCTCCATGTGGGACCTGGGCAGAGGGAGCCAACCCAGGGTGAACAACACAGGAGCTACCACCACGTACCACCACTCTGCTTGCCTTAGAGGTGGAGTCACCCCCAGGTTTCTGTATAGTACTCTGTGGGATCTGAATAACATACTAGAAGAATTTTTTAAAATATCCATGTATTTACTACTACCGTCTCTCCAAGAACTGAACAACTCTTTCAGAAGCCTGACTTGTGCCCCAAGCGACAGAGTCCTGTGGCCACTGACAGCTACCCAATTTGTCTCAGGCTCCGTTTTTTGTGGACTTCATAGGATGCATGAAGTATCCTCCTCAGTGGGCAGGCATATAGACCTCTGTGGGGACAGAGGGAAACAGTTGAGGAGAGTGGGGTTGTGGGGCTTTGATGTGTAGCAGTGCAAGAAGTGGCAAGGACTGTGTAAAGTGCCACTATAAGAGCCCCTTGTTTGTGTGGAGTTGATTGACTGAGGCAGGAGCAAGGGCTTGTCTGCTGTGCTCAGAAGGTGTTTTCTTTTCTGTTGTGTGTCAGCTCTAATCTATCCTAATCCCCGCTCAAAGTCAATTTGTGGTAACTGGGTGTAAAGTGCAGGACCTCACCTCAGCATGGCCCAGCCCTAGTTTTACAATGAAAATACTAAATCTCCCTTAATCTCCCATCTGTTAATAGCAGCAAAGTCCTCAGAGGACTTGTGTCAGTGATGGTGGGCGGTGCCCCTCCTAAGACTTACCAGGCTGGCACCTGTGCAGCCAAGGGCAGGGGACAGGTAGAACAGGAGGAAGACTGAGCATTGAGCAAGAACTGGACTCTTAATTGCCAAGGCTAGCCAGCGATCCTGACTTGGAACCTTTTATATGGGTCGGATGCGTCACCTGATCTGCTCTGCCTTTCCGGACTGATTTCCCTGCAGTGAAATGGGTAGTGAAATGGAGAAGTGGCATACAGGCTGAATCCCTGCAAGGCATTCCTTTGATCATCAGTTGAAGATCCACTCTGGGTTCCAGTCCTGACAAAAATCTGTCCTTTGTACCAATTTATTAATTAATTAACAGTATTTATATACCGCTTTTCAACTAAAAGTTCACAATACCCCTGCTGTACCAATACCAATACCCCACAATACCAATACCCCTGCTGTAGCTCCAAATCAGGGTTTTCTTTGGGGGGGGGGGGTGTTGGTCTCAGTTGTAGTTGTTCAGCTTCCCCCCCCCCATGCCTGCAAGTCACATGGCATCTTGGAATGGCCCAGGCAGGTATCCTCCCTGTCCATGTTGTAATCATGTGGAGTCACAGTTTGTTTATGTGGGAATTTGGGGAGGTTCTGTTGATTCACAGAACCTCTGTCTTTGGCTGGGGTCCTGCAGGCTCAAATTAGTTGAGGCAAAATATGTGCTTTTATATTTTCCTCTCTCTAAACCTCTCGCCACATTCCAGAGTGCCAGGAGAAAAAACCCAGCCATGGAGCTGCAGGTGGTGTGGTGCTTTGATTATAGCAATGTGGCCACACAGCTTGCAGTAATGAAATCAGTTTGAGAACTGCACACGTGGAAGACATGGAAATGCAATCCATATAGAAAAATTTGGTGCTCACTGTAGCGCATGAAAGCACAGAAGAGCAAGTGTGAGGCACCTCTGCACCAGTGTGTCCAAAGCTTTGAATGCTGTTGATCACAGCCTTGGTTTGACTTCTCTTGTTTCTCTTCTCAGCAGAGAGACCAGTCAGGGTTTATGCCGATGGGATTTTTGACCTTTTCCACTCTGGACACGCCAGGGCCCTGATGCAGGCGAAAAACCTCTTCCCTAACACATATCTCATCGTAGGAGGTGAGAAGGGGTTTGGCAATTTGGGGACAGGATTTTCTTGGGTGTGGAAACCACACATGGGAGGCAGAGGAGACTTGAGCACCCTATCTCACTGTCTTATCACTCCAAAACATGGTGTTGGCCCATTGAAACTGATGGGAAGTAGATTCTGGATAGACAAAAGAAAGATTGTCTCCACACAGTGCATGATTAGCTGCCACAGAATGTGGTGATGACCACTGGAAAGCACTGACATAAGGGGTTAGGATTGCGCCCTTAGAGGGACTTGAGAGTTGTCTGGGCAGCTTGCATAAGGTTTCCTCCTTTCCATGAAGCATGGGGTCCTGGACATATGATCTAGAGGGGATGCTTCATTTGGATGAACTGCCCTTCAGATCCTTTTTTTAAGAACATAAGAACAGCCCCACTGGATCAGGCCATAGGCCCATCTAGTCCAGCTTCCTGTATCTCACAGCGGCCCACCAAATGCCCCAGGGAGCACACCAGATAGCAAGAGACCTGCATCCTGGTGCCCTCCCTTGTATCTGACATAGCCCATTTCTAAAATCAGGAGGTTGCACTTACACATCACGGCTTGTAACACATAATGGATTTTTCCTCCAGAAACAATCCCCTTTTAAAGGCATCCAGGCCAGATGCCGTCACCACATCCTGTGGCAAGCAGTTCCTCAGACCGACCACACGCTGAGTAAAGAAATATTTTCTTTTGTCTGTCCTGACCCTCCCAACACTCAATTTTAGTGGATTTCCCCTGGTTCTGGTGTTATGTGAGAGTGTAAAGAGCATCTCTCTATCCACTTTATCCTTCCCATGCATAATTTTGTGTCTCAATCATGTCCCCCCTCAGGCGCCTCTTTTCTAGGCTGAAGAGGCCCAAACGCCGTAGCCTTTCCTCATAAGGAAGGTGCCCCAGCCCAGTAATCATCTTAGTCGCTCCCTTTTGCACCTTTTCCATCTCCACTATGTCTTTTTTGAGATGTGGCGACCAGAACTGGACACAATACTCCAGGTGTGGCCTTACCACAGATTTGTACAACGGCATTATAATATTAGCCGTTTTGTTCTCAATACCTTTTCTAATGATCCCAAGCATAGAATTGGCCTTCTTCACTGCTGCCGCACATTGGGTTGACACTTTCATTGACCTGTCCACCACCACCCCAAGATCTCCCAACACCTTCCTTCAGGTAAGGATGCTTACTTGTCTCCCATTTGTGGGAATGCACTGTGCACAGAGACCATGAAGGAGAACAGTTTGTTCACATAGAACTTAAGTTCTTTGATGGGTCATCTGCACATTCACACAACCCACCTTCCTTTGCTTCTGCCAGTATCCTAGCATTTTACTTACTAGGCAATGATTAGCAGGAACCTACTGGCCTTGCCCTAGAACCATACACACTGGACGCCTAATAAGACTTAGGGCGCAATCCTACCCTGCAGTGGAACAGGCGAACCAAGAGGCTTGTGTTGTATCCTGCACAGGATAGGGGTCCAAAGCGGCTCAGCCAGAGGCAAGGGGAAACTTCTCCCCTTATCTCCGGGTAAGGCGCCAATGGGTCTCCTCCTGAGGTGGCGCAAGTCAGAGGAGAGCAGAGCAGCTTCACAGCACTCCAAACTCCCCAGGAACGAGGGTTGGCTCCCCAGCTCCCGCTCCCCCTGCCTGCCCCTGGGGCTGCCCACCACCTGCCCTCCCCCGCCCAGGAACTCCCTCCCACCTGCTCCCCACCTGCCCCAGAGCCTTGCGTCGGCCCACCGAGGAAGCCGGTGCGGAGGCTTGTGTCAGCCTTCGCAGGCCTGCACGCTTCTGAGCACTGACCCAGATACCTCCCAAGGGGGCGTAAACATGCCTTATGGCACGTTTGCAACCCTCCTGGACTTGCGCCAGCCCATGGGCACCTCAGAATTGCGCCCTTAGAGCCCTAGGCCTCTCTGAGAGTTGTTGTGTACAGCCACAGATCCCATGTGTGTGACTGCATAGGTGATCATTCCAAGAGCTTCATTGACAGGTAAATAACCTGTCCTGGTATTGCATAATCAGTGTTTCTCCAGATGTTTTCATTCATGTGAGAATTTCATGTAAATATTATAAATTGTTTTTGTGGTACTATTGGTGTGCAAGGCTCTTTAGAACAGTGGTTCCCAACCTTTAGGAGCCTAGGGACCACTGAAGCAAAAATTGGAATTGTCATGGACCACATGCAACCCTCCACCCCCCCCCCCAAAATACAATTAAGTTTGCAATAAGGTTAATTAATCAATTAAGGGAGGTGCCCCAGCCCAGTAATCATTTTGGTTGCTCTCTTCTGCACCTTTTCCATTTCCATTATGTCCTTTTTGAAATGTGGCAACCAGAACTGAATGCAATACTCGTAAGAATGTAAGAACAGCCCCGCTGGATCAGGCCAAAGGCCCATCTAGTCCAACTTCCTGTATCTCACAGTGGCCCACCAAATGCCCCAGGGAGCACACCAGGGAGCAAACCGGATACTCCAGGTGTGGCCTTAACGTTGATTTGTACATCGGCATTATAATATTAGCCACCTTATTCTCAATACCTTTTCGAATGATCCAGGCATGGAATTAGCCTTCTTCACCACCGCCACACATTGGGTCAACACTCTCATCAAGCTGTCCACCAACACCCCAAGGTCTCTCTCCTGATCTGTCACAGACAGCTCAGAACCCATTAGTCTATTTGTAAAGTTTTGATTCTTTTCCCCAATGTGCATTACTCTACACTTACTTACATTGAAACGCATCTGCCATTTTGCTGCCCAGTTTCCCAGTTTGGAGAGATTCGTGTCATCTGCAAACTTGGCCACCTCGCCACTTAGCACTGCCTCCAGGTTATTTACAAACAGGTTGAAAAGTACCGTCCCAGAATCCATGGGGCACTCAGCTTTTCACCTCTCCATTGTGAAAACTGCCCATTGACACCCACTAGTCCTTCCTAACCTGTCTGTCCTGCCAGGTTCCCCTTGCAGAAGGTCTAAGCCAGGGCACCCTGGTGTGTTAATGGTCCCTGTTCCCAGCTTGAATTCTTGCTTGTTGCACCTGTAGTTTGCAGCGATGAGCTGACGCACAACTTCAAGGGCTTCACAGTGATGAATGAGAACGAGCGCTACGATGCCGTCCAGCACTGCCGCTATGTGGACGAGGTGGTGAGGAACGCCCCGTGGACACTCACTCCTGAGTTCTTGGCCGAGCACAGGGTAAAGATTTACGCACAGCAGGCACTTTAATATGGTGGGAGAGCAGCTGGATCCTTGACTCAGCTTCACATTGACTCAGCTTCCTTGACTCCGCTTCACATTCTTCAAATTCTCTGTGGCAGGAAGGTCTTTGGGATTCTAGACATCACAGTGGGAAGCTAGTCTGTCTCAGCCTGTCCCCCTCATGCATATTTGCCCTGTGCTGATAGCTGGCAAAGACATCCTCTCCAGTGGGACAACCCACAAAGATGGGATAAGAGGCTTTCTGTACCCCATAGCCTGTTGCTGTTGAAATAACCGTTGCCCCTCACTCCTGGGTCATTTTGGCCCCTGTGACTGTTGCTGTTGCAGTCACAGCTGTGCTCCATCGCTGCTGCTTGGTGGTCCCTGTGGCATCTGCCTGCTGTGCTGATGGCTGTTTTTGTTGCCCACCCTGCAGATTGACTTCGTTGCCCATGATGACATCCCGTATTCCTCTGCTGGGAGTGATGATGTCTATAAACACATAAAAGAAGCAGGTGAGCCTGTGGCTGTGGGAGAACAAGTACATTCCATCCCCTCTGGTTCCGTTCAGTAGGCGTTGGGCAGTCTCTGTTTAGCCTGTGCTGGATAGAACTGCTTCGTTTCTCTGTGTGCTCAGACGGGGGGGGGGGGTGTGCACCTTTGGTGGCAGACTGTAGCTCAGTGCTGGAGCACCTCTTTGATGGCTGAGGGTCCCAGATTCTGATTATTCAAGAGGGTCCTCAATTGATCAGAAGTTTCCACCAGGGGCTCCTCAGGTATAACCTGGAGTGTGGTCAGGGCCTCTCATTGCCATTCTAGTAGAAGCAGCTGGTTATGCTGCTGGCAGAGCTTTCTGCAAACACTTCCAGGTGAGGTTAACCAGTAACCAGTTAGGAGCTTAGCTTTGTTGTTTTCTGTTCTGCTTGCGTAAATTCCCATATCAGTATTACAAGCACATTGTCCTTGTCTTCTCTTTCATAAACTCTTAAAGTCTGTTGTTGTTGTTGGAGGAATTTGGTTCAGCTAAATCCAGTATTGACCACAATCTCACTCAACCAGAGTTTCTTCTGCTTTTATAATAGTTATTTGGAACTTGGCAGTGCTCTGCTCTGAAGGGAGGGGGACTTGGGTCCTGTGGCCCTCAGTTCCTCAGAGTGACTGGGACACCTATAGACTTGAACTTCCCTGAGCTCAAGGGTCTGGCAATACTGAGGTGGCAGCGGTTCTGCCTTGGAGGGTAAGTTAGCCAGTTGGTGGTCGTTCTAGTCCAGTCTGGCTGACCCACAGCTTGCCTGGCTGGAGTTGGTCTCCTTGCAAGCAGCTGGGGATGTTAGGCCAGCATGCCATGAGTGTGACCACTGTTCAGTGACCACAGCTGAGCAGGGATTTCCAAGTAGCGTCTTCACAGTTGAAGTTTCTAAGAGCACAAGCTGCTGCAGAGCAGTGGAAGGTGAGAAGGAAACGCAATGGATGGGTTAGGTTCACGTTCTTTTTCCTTTGTCTTCTCCCCTCTTTGCATGAATATTGATTGCGAACCTTCAGGAATTGTGTCTTTATATCTTGCCCAGTGCTGCTGTCCCCTTTGAGCCTCTGTAGACACTATAGACAAGCCTTTGTCCATTTGTCTCTTCTCTGACTGTTGCAGGAATGTTTGCACCCACTCAGAGAACCGAAGGGATCTCCACGTCGGACATCATCACTCGCATCGTCCGGGACTACGATGTCTACGCACGACGGAACTTGCAGAGGGGCTACACGGCCAAAGAGCTCAATGTCAGCTTCATCAATGTGAGTCCTGCAGAGTCTAACAACCCCTTGTCTCTGACTGAATGGGGACTTCTCCAGGGCAAGTGGCAGCAAGAGGAGCTGGATTGTTCAGAGAGGTGCAGGATGTGGCCAAACTGCCTCCCTGTCAGAAGCTGTAATGGTTATTTTACTTCATTATTGAATGTATTTACAGACAGTACTCTGTAATACAGACAGACAGGGATACTCTGCCCTGAAGACATCTGTCTTTGAGTATATCAGACAGGGAGAATTCATTTGAGTGCCTCTGCTACTTGTCCTCAATTTACTTAGCTGCAGGACAAGGTACAGAGCTCTGGAGCACAGTGTCCTGCCCTTGACCCCCTGAACTCTTGCTTCATTTCTCCAGGCCTGGGAGTTTTGCTGGGCACTACTGCACATGTTCAGTTTCATCTTCTCCTCGGCAATTACGTGGGTTTGGAAGGGTCTTCCCACTGCACAGAGGCACAGTGCCAAATGGCATAAGCTTGAAGTAAAGGGCAAAAGAGGTGGGGTGAACCTTCAAGGGAACAGGAGTATGAGCACGGAGGTGGCAGGTGGCTACCTGTTTCCAGCAGCTAACTGGGAAGGGAAGAGTGGGAAGCTCTAGGTACCCAGGTGCAGAGTCACTTCCGCAGCCCAGAATAGGGGCTATGACCTACTCCTGAGTAGGGTGGCAGGGAGTGGTGCAGAATATGGAAGTGGCCTAACTCAGTGCATTTTGAAGGCTGCAATTTGGTTCTCAGGCTTGGCCTAATGAAAAGGGCCAGACAGCAGGTGAAGGGGTCTCGTCCTGAGGCCCAGGAGAGCTGCTGTCATCTAGAGTTGGTAGTTGAAGCGTGCCGGATAGGCCGCTTTCAGACAATACAAGGCAACTCCGTATGTAAGAGGGAAAGCCATGAAGGAAGAGTTTTCAGGTCAAGCTTAGGGATGAGGCAGGCCTGGAATGCTCTTCAGACCCCTTCAGTTCTTCTGACATTGACAGGCTGGGATGGGTTCAGAGAAGGGCAACTAAGATGGTGAGGCGTCTAGGAACCAAACCCTGTGAGGAACAAGAGCTGGGAATGCTTGGCCTGGAGAAGAGAAGGCTTGGGAGAGATAGGAGAGCCGTCTCCACGTATCTGAAGGGCTGTCAGAAGAAGGGGAGGACTTGCTCTTTGTGGCTTCTGAGGGCAGGACTAGAACCAGTTGCTTGAAACTGTTGAGTCATAGATTTAGGCTCGAATTTCCTAAGGGTGGTCTGGCACTGTAACAGTCTGCCTTGTTCAATAGTGGGCTCTTCCTCATTGGAGGTTTTTAAGCAAAATCTGGGTGGGACATTTTTGTCACTGGTGCTGAGCAGGCAGTTGGTTAGAAGGCCTCCAAAATTCCTTCCAACTTGAATTTTCTCTGATTGTTAGGCCTGCTGGGGTAACCAGTTCAAGTAGTTTAGAACAGTGTCTTGCTGGCGGGTGTGAGGCATGTCACTTCACATAGAAGACTAGAGTCTCACTTTTCAAAAGGAAAAAGGAAACACTGCTAGGACCTTGGGACACTGAATTCTGCTCCAGATTTTGAATTTGATACACAGTTTGACATGTGAGCACTGCAAAAACAGTGTTTGCAGTTGGGGAGAAAATCTCTGAAGGGAGGTGCTGCATTTGCTTGAATATCAGAATCTAGAGAAGTCAGCAGCTTAAAATAGTTGGGAACAACATAAGAACATAAGAACATAAGAACAGCCCCACTGGATCAGGCCATAGGCCCATCTAGTCCAGCTTCCTGTATCTCACAGCGGCCCACCAAATGCCCCAGGGAGCACACCAGATAACAAGAGACCTCGTCCTGGTGCTCTCCCCTACATCTGGCATTCTGACTTAACCCATTCCTAAAATCAGGAGGTTGCGCATACACATCATGGCTTGTACCCCATAATGGATTTTTCCTCCAGAAACTCGTCCAATCCCCTTTTAAAGGCGTCTAGGCTAGACGCCAGCACCACATCCTGTGGCAAGGAGTTCCACAGACTGACCACGCGCTGAGTAAAGAAATATTTTCTTTTGTCTGTCCTAACCCGCCCAACACTCAATTTTAGTGGATGTCCCCTGGTTCTGGTATTATGTGAGAGTGTAAAGAGCATCTCCCTATCCACTCTGTCCATCCCCTGCATAATTTTGTATGTCTCAATCATGTCCCCCCCTCAAGCGTCTCTTTTCTAGGCTGAAGAGGCCCAAACGCCGTAGCCTTTCCTCATAAGGAAGGTGCCCCAGCCCCGTAATCAGCTTAGTCGCTCTCTTTTGCACCTTTTCCATTTCCACTATGTCTTTTTTGAGATGCGGCGACCAGAACTGGACACAATACTCCAGGTGTGGCCTTACCATCGATTTGTACAACGGCATTATAATATTAGCCGTTTTGTTCTCAATACCCTTCCTAATGATCCCAAGCATAGAATTGGCCTTCTTCACTGCCGCCGCACATTGGGTCGACACTTTCATCGACCTGTCCACCACCACCCCAAGATCTCTCTCCTGATCTGTCACAGACAGCTCAGAACCCATCAGCCTATATCTAAAGTTTTGATTTTTTGCCCCAATGTGCATGACTTTACACTTACTGACATTGAAGCGCATCTGCCATTTTGCTGCCCATTCTGCCAGTCTGGAGAGATCCTTCTGGAGCTCCTCACAATCACTTCTGGTCTTTACCACTCGGAAAAGTTTGGTGTCATCTGCAAACTTAGCCACTTCACTGCTCAACCCTGTCTCCAGGTCATTTATGAAGAGGTTGAAAAGCACCGGTCCCAGGACAGATCCTTGGGGCACACCGCTTTTCACCTCTCTCCATTGTGAAAATTGCCCATTGACACCCACTCTCTGCTTCCTGGCCTCCAACCAGTTCTCAATCCACGAGAGGACCTGTCCTCTAATTCCCTGACTGTGGAGTTTTTTCAGTAGCCTTTGGTGAGGGACCGTGTCAAATGCCTTCTGAAAGTCCAGATATATAATGTCCACGGGTTCTCCCGCATCCACATGCCTGTTGACCTTTTCAAAGAATTCTATAAGGTTCGTGAGGCAAGACTTACCCTTACAGAAGCCATGCTGACTCTCCCTCAGCAAGGCCTGTTCATCTATGTGTTTTGAGATCCTATCTTTGATGAGGCATTCCACCATCTTACCCGGTATGGATGTTAGGCTGACCGGCCTATAGTTTCCCGGGTCCCCCCTCTTTCCCTTTTTAAAAATAGGCGTGACATTTGCTATCCTCCAATCTTCTGGTACCGTGGCCGTTTTGAGGGACAAGTTGCATACCTTAGTCAAGAGATCTGCAACTTCATTCTTCAATTCCTTAATAACCCTTGGGTGTATGCCATCAGGGCCCGGTGACTTATTGATCTTTAATTTATCAATGAGGTCTGAAACATCTTCTCTTTTAACCTCTATCTGACTTAACTCCTCGGTTAGGAGGGGCCGTTCGGGCAGCGGTATCTGCCCGAGGTCTTCTGCCGTGAAGACAGATGCAAAGAACTCATTTAATTTCTCTGCCATCTCTAAGTCTCCTTTTATCTCCCCTTTCCCTCCCTCACCATCCAGAGGGCCAACCGCTTCTCTGGCGGGTTTCCTGCTTCTAACATATTTGAAGAAGCTTTTATTATTCCCCTTAATGTTGCTGGCCATGCGTTCCTCATAGTCTCGCTTGGCCTCCCCTATCACCTTCTTACATTTCTTTTGCCACAGTTTATGTTCCTTTTTATTCTCTTCATTAGGGCAAGACTTCCATTTACGGAAGGAAGCTTCCTTGCCCTTCACAGCCTCTCTAACTTGGCTGGTTAGCCATGCGGGCACTCTCCTGGATTTAGTGGAACCCTTCTTTCTTTGCGGTATACACCTCTGCTGGGCCTCTATTACTGTTGTTTTAAGCAGCCTCCATGCACTCTGGAGAGACTGGACTCTTTTTACCCTCCCTTTCAACCTCCTTCTAACCAGCCTCCTCATTTGAGGGAAGTCCGCCCGTCGGAAGTCAAGGGTTTTTGTTAGAGATTTGCTTGGTATTCTTCCCCCAACGTGCACATCAAAACGGATCGCAGCATGATCACTGTTCCCCAATGGCTCAGTAACGTTTACATCTCTAACCAGGTCCTGCGTACCGCACAAAATTAAATCCAGAGTCACCTGTCCTCTGGTGGGCTCCTTGACTAGCTGATCTAAGCCACAGTCATTCAGCACGTCAAGAAATCCGGTTTCCTTATCGTGACCAGAACACAAATTGACCCAGTCAATATGAGGATAATTGAAGTCCCCCATGATTACAACCCTGTCCTTCCTTGTCACCTCCCTGATCTGTTTCCTCATTTCAAGGTCCCCATTAGATTTCTGGTCTGGAGGACGATAGCACGCCCCCAGTATTACATCGCTGCTCAAGCCTGGTAATTTAACCCACAGAGATTCTACGGTGGAGTCGGACCCACCTTCAATCTCTACTTTGCTGGATTCTATCCCTTCCTTAACATAAAGGGCCACCCCACCTCCAACACGCCCCTGCCTGTCCCTCCTGTAGAGTTTATAGCCCGGGATTGCGGTATCCCACTGATTCTCCGCATTCCACCAGGTTTCCGTTATGCCCACTATGTCAATATTTTCCCTTGTCACCAGACATTCCAGTTCTCCCACCTTTGCTCGTAGACTTCGGGCATTTGCATAAAAGCATTTATACACGGAATGCCCCAGGATGGGCTGCTTATTCGCTCCTTTGTCCCCGCATCCTCTCATTGTGCCAAACCGTCTATCACATCCCATCACCCTACCTTTCCCAATTTCTTCTCCTACCCTGCCTTTGTCTTGTTGTTCTCTAACCTCCCCATCCTCATCCCATAGGGATGAGGAGTCCCGAACCGGATGCCCCTCGGCTCCTGTCGGCCTTCCCCCAGGGATCAGTTTAAAAGCTGCTCTGCCACCTTTTTAATGTTATGCGCCAGCAGTCTGGTTCCATTCTGGTTCAAATGGAGCCCGTCCCTCTTGTACAGGCCCCGCTTGTCCCAAAACGTTCCCCAGTGCCTAACGAATCTAAACCCCTCCTCCCTACACCACCGTCTCATCCACGCATTGAGACCCCTGATCTCCGCCTGCCTAGCTGGCCCTGCGCGTGGAACAGGTAGCACTTCAGAGAACGCTACCTTTGAGGTCCTGGCTTTCAGCTTCCTGCCTAAAAGCCTAAATTTGGCCTCCAGGACCTCCCAGCTACATTTGCCCACGTCGTTGGTGCCGACATGCACCACAGCCGCTACCTCTCCCCCAGCACTGTCTACTAGCCTGTCTAGACGAGAAGTGATGTCCGCAACCTTCGCACCAGGCAGGCAAGTCACCATGCGATCCTCACATCCGTCGCAAACCCCCCTCTCTATGTTTCTAATAATCGAATCCCCCACTACAAGAAGCCCCCGACCCCCCTCCCGCCGAGGAGTATCCCGAGTGCGCTCGGATACGGGCCCATCCCCTGGAGAAGGGATCCCCCCTAGGGGATTGTTTCCCTCCTCTCCAGGATGACGTCCTCCAGTCCCGAGACTTCCCACCCGGGCAGCCGAGGAGCTGCACGCCTGAGGTTGGGACGAAGCCTGATCGTCCCCGGAAGTCTCCCCACGGTCCTCCTCTGGCTGCCTGCGCTTCTCCAGGTCGGCCACCAAGGCTTCAAGGGAGCGGACGCGTTCCCTGAGAACAACTTTGTACCTTCCAGAATCTGCCATCTTCCCTGGTGCTTCCTTGCTTCCCATAGCCACAAATTTTTCAGAAGAACCTAAATGTGAAATCCCAATGTTGCATTCATTTTGTGGGTGTTTCATTGGTCGCAGTCTGTCCCAATGACAGAACAAAGTGTTTTTGTATACAGAACGTGGGTCTTCCATGTGACAGACTCTGTTCCATCCTGAATATCACGAGGCTGGGGGAGCACTAGCGTTGTAATCTACCTGATGATGATGTAATCTGCCTGAAACTACTTTTTCAGGAGAAAAAATACCACTTGCAAGAGCGTGTGGACAAAGTGAAGAAGAGGGTGAAGGATGTGGAAGAGAAATCCAAGGAGTTTGTCCAGAAAGTGGAGGAGAAAAGCATTGATCTCATTCAGAAATGGGAAGAGAAATCCCGTGAATTCATTGGCAATTTCCTGGAGATGTTTGGTCCCGAAGGAGCTTTGGTAATGAGGCGACTGGTTCCAGACCCCCACCCCCTCCACCCATTTTAAGGCCTTGTATGCACTGATTTTCCCTAGGGTTTCCTCTTATTTCTTACTGAATCTAGCTATGCCCCCTTTCCCTACTCATATTGCACTCTGATAAACTCACTTGTACCCAGGATTGCAGGCCCTGCACATGGGGAGGGTGGTTCGGCTTAATGATCTGACTCCATACAAGGCAGCTCCACATGTTTGCATGTAAAAGGACCCCATTCCTGCTCTGCATGCAGAAGGTTCCGGGTTCTTTCCCTGGCAGCATCTTCAGCAGAAGGGCTGGGAAGGGTCTTTCTGTGCTTGGGATCATGAAGAGCTGCTGCCAGGATAAACAGTGCTGGGCTTAGGTGAGCAGTGACTGGCTGTGCTTGTTTCCTGCCTGCCTATTTTAAGCCCAGCACTCTCGCTACACCAGCTCTTGAGACACCTGGGGCTTGGATATGGTTGTCATGCACTGAAGCACCTTGGAATTAGAATTGTGAAGAAGCCTTTGCTTCTGTGTGTGTTTTTAATGAATAAAATTCAAGGGTGAAGAAATGGCTTTGCAAGAAAACCATCTGACACCATCCTTTTTCCCCCCTTTTCCAGAAGCACATGTTGAAGGAAGGCAAGGGCCGAATGCTGCAGGCCATCAGCCCCAAGCAGAGCCCAAGCAGCAGCCCAACGCATGACCGCTCACCTTCCCCGTCCTTCCGCTGGCCCTTCACTGCCAGGACACCCCCCTCGTCCCCAGCCAACCTCTCCCGGAACAAGTCGACAATCACCTATGACATCAGTGAGGACGAGGAGGACTGAGGACCTGCCCTAGGAAGAGGGGAATCCTGCAAGCACTGAACTGGCGAATCCTGCCTCCAGACAGTGCAGCGAAGCACCCGTGAGCATCAGAGAGCAAGGGCTAAGAGGCTGGATCTGTCACTGCGGCCAGCCAGCAGGCATTTGACTCTCACCACAGGAGCGCTGGCCGGGGAGACAGGGCACATTGCAGGCTTCTCTGGTGGCCTCCACTTCCCCCCTTCCCCTTTTTATCACTTATTTTCTGTTGGTTTCTTGGGGAAAGAAGAGGGTATGGTGGCTCTTTTATTTTAAAGTGAAAGCATTATTTTAAATTTAGCCAATATCACTAAACTGATTTGTCCTGGTTGGTGGTTGGCATGACAGAGATGGACCCCAGCCTGGCCTTTGGAACCCCCACTTCCTGCCAGCTCCTTTATTGCCCCAAGGTGATTTCCAGCAGGCAGTTTCCAGTTCAGGACCTTCCAAGTCTCTGGGGCAACGGAGGATATAATACAGCAGGCAAGCTGTAAAGCCTGAAAAAGACTGATGACTGCAGGCTGGGGAAGCATAAAATACTGCTTTGGTTCTCAGGTTGGCAGAGCAGGTGTGAGTTCCTTGCAGTTCCCATGTTGCTAGTCCACAAGCATAAATTAGGAGGAGCTGTACAAATCAGTAGATTGCCAACAGATTCACACTGACCAGTGTTGCTGTTGGGCTCTATGTCCTCCTGCCTTTCCTGTTATTGGAAAAACAAAATCTAAACTTACTGCAGCCCACAAACTGGTGTCAGTGGGGCGAAGTCTGCTTCAGGCCCCTTGTAGATGCCCAGTAGGATGTAGTGACGGAAGCATCGAAAGCAGCCCCATGACACAAAGGAAGTTGCTTGCTCCTGTATTAGATGAGGATCTCCAACTGGCACTGCCTGTCACTTGGGAAATAGGATTGCATTGCAAGCCAGAGTGAGGCTGAGTTGGCCACACTTGTGGCATTGGGGGACCCAGAGAACAGGGTCAGATCTCTGAAGTCTTGCATCTGTCCGGCATTTCCTGTAGGGTAGCAAAACCAAAGGCGTTTGGGAAGTCATCAGAATAGTCTCTTCACCCTGGTACGTGTTCTTTTTTGCAAGAGCTCATATCTCCTTTTGTGATGCCTGTTGTTGCTATTGAGTCATTGCTGCCTGGAGCCTGCCCAAGATGTAACTCTTCCTTCTCACCGCCACCGTCTCTCACTGTCACTCCTGTTTTCCAGAGTGGTGCATGTATCGTTGTCTGTATGTCTATCCATGTGGGTCTTCTCTCGTCTGTCTATCTGTGTTGGTATGATAAATGCTGGGTGGCCAGGGACCCGTCACCTGAACTTTGTGGCAAAAGGGAAACAGACCCATTGTTTAAAATGTTGCTGTATGTGTTCTGTGTCCCCAAGAAGTCCAACAGGGCAGATCCAAGCTGAGGGTGAAAAACAGGTGTTGTTTACACATCAAATCTTCTGTGCGTTAAATGCAAGTCTGGCCAGCAGTTGGCTCCGACTCACGCAGGGCCTGAATTGGCCTCCCATGAAACGGTTGCTCTTACATCCTCTTCCCTGGGGAGACTGTTCCTGTTGGCTTTTGTTATTAATAGTAATAAATGTTCAGATTTAACTGTCGGCACTGTCGCTTTGTCCGTGAGTGGGTTATCTCTAGGTTTGGGGTGCCCAAGGGGCTACCTCTGATGCTCCCCGTTTTGTCTTTAAATTCCATGTCAGCAGCACTTGAGCATGGTTGGGTGTATATTAAGGCGGTTCATGAGTCATGGTTTTCAGCTAAAAAGATAATCTACATGGTGGAAAACAGGCTTGTCCTGAAAGTCCGAGGGGTGCAGCATGTCTCTCACTTGAAAAATTATTTTTATATGAAGTGCAAAATATATACAAGCAAGATTATAAATACAAATGAAAAGACAAAGATTCAAATTAAACAGGCACACACACCCCAAGGCAAAATTTCTAGACAATTAAGACTAGAACATTTGAAAGCTGCCATCTCCTCAAAATAAACTTTCAAGCCAGAGAAAAGGGCTGCCTTCATTTGCATGCTTCATCATGCTTGTCCCTCTCCAGGGGCCCATAATGCTGGGGTTTTTTTTCCAGTGTTGCACATTAGACCTTTGGGTATGCATGCACTTTCCTGTTTGGAGGTTATTTCTGGATTGGAGCAATATGGTCCCTGAACAGGGAGGGACACACCTACTTCCCATCACAGCGATAAAGCTATCTACCGGGTGTACCACTTCGGGCTGCAGGTGGGGCTTGCAGAAAGTTCATGAGCATGAACTTTCATGCTCGTGAAAAGGTCCCAGAGGAACCCTTCTTGCTGACAGCCTGTTTTCTGTGAGCTGGAATTTTTGCATGTGTGTGGAGTCTTCTTCATGTGAGCCTCCACTTGCTGAGTGGTGCAGTGTGAAGACATGTTGCCCAGACACAGGTTGATCAGTGAGAACCAGGTCTCAGCTTTGCACTCGGTATCGGGTGTCTCAGGCTTGAGACTGTATGACTACCTGCAGTCTGTCCCCCCCGCCCACCCCCATGGAAAGAAATATCCTGGAGATGCATGGCTTTGTCACTTGTGAATGGATGCTTGTTTTTCTCTCCAGACATGTATTGAACTTTTTTTTCTCTCCTTCAAGGAGTTAAGATGTGTGTCCCCCAATATCTGCACATTAGGCAGCTGATTCCTGAGCATTTTGTGGAGGGAGGAAGAGTTGCCACTGAAAGACTTTCTCATCTGTATCCATACTATAAAATTATCTTCTGAAAGAGTCCATGATGTGGGGAAACTTGAGCACACCAAGAAAAAAGACAGAGAATAAATGATTTATCTTCTTTCCTCCCCACTCTCAGAAACTCCTGGTTTTACCCCCGGGGGTCTTTTCTGCAAGATAGTTTTCCACTGGGATACTGAGAAAGAAAGTTACCTCCTGGTGTCTCTTCCACTTCACATGAATTGGTTCGCTTAGTTTTCTGTGGCAGAAAGTCATGTGCAGGCTGTCAGATTGTTGGGTGAATCTAATGGTTCTGAAAGGACACCAGCATGAGTCAGCATTGATGATGAGGGTTTGCCAGTGGAAAACGGTGTTGTGGCATAGCAAGCAGATGGGTGCTGCATTGTGGAGTCCAGTGCTGAGATTGCAAGGCTTCTCTGATTTGAGCAATCTGATTGAGCAGTAATCATGGAGTTAGCTTGGCAGAAAGATTTTGTGGAGGCTGGATTAATCTTGGTCCCGCACTACTGTCAGCAAGCAAGATGCTTTGAAGAGTGTTCATGCTTGAGTGTTGGCATCTGAGTGCTAGACCCTTATAGTGTCTTGTTCCCATTTATTGCACCAAGAGAAGGCTACAAGTTGGGGGGGGAGGCTAGTGGAGTGAAGCAGTTGGCTAAAACCACTCCTTTATTAACTGAATTGTTGAGCACTGTTGGGTGGGTGGGGAAACAGGCAGGCTCATCTGTAGCATAGCAAAGTGTTAGCAGAAGGTGCATGGGAAGGACCATTGCAGCCACCCCCAACCTTTACAAATCTCAATAACATTCTTGTCTGGGCACATTTTGCAACAGTGTGTATACCAGAAAATCCCATGATGTCACTGATAAGGGCCAGGATTCATCTCGCCTGGCCCCTATCAGTGAAATGCAGTTTCCCTATTCTGGTGCAGTCTTAGCACTTATTTCATGTGTGCAGATGTTTCACCTTAATGGCAATTCCTGCAGCTGGCACCATGCCCTCAGCGGAACCTTTTGAAGTCTTTGGCAGATGCGAGTTCAGCTCAGTAATTTCTGTGTTGCGTTCGGAGAATGCGTGGATCTGGTCCCCAAAATGCTCCGCGGTCTGGAGAATGAGTGTGTGCTAGTCATTAGCCTAGCCATTTGAAACTAACCGAATCCTTTTTGAAATCTCCTCAATTGAATGTTAATGGTCCTGGAATTACCCTGTCAGAATAATTCATGTGGTGTTGGAGCCCTGCCCACAGGGACGGTTTCTTCCCTGTGGCTCAGTCCCACACTACAGAAAGCATGTTATTCGTCCAACCGCATGACTCCTCCTTGAACATTAAGAAGCATATGGAAGCAGTCCCCGTGCCACACTAATAACACCTTAATCATCTCTTTGCGACTACAGAAGTGGTGTGGACTTGATGACACCATTTTATGGCAGGATATATTGGTTCTAAGAATCCAATGACTTGAAAACTTCCTCCTTGCTTTGTATTCTGTTCTCACTGACACTTGATTTCGCTTCCCTGTTGCTGCTTTTGATTCATGTTTAACAGCCATGTGTGTATTGAGACTTCTCTAAGGAATAAGTTGGCCCATGAAGCCTGATTTTTTTTTCTTTCTAAATTGACCCAGTTTAAGTCTTGGAATCCATATTAAAAGGCACTATCCAGTATAAATTTCTTTCTTGTCCACTAGGAGTGGATATATCTATACTAATTTCTTTCCAGTTTCTAGTATTAATAAAAAGCAATTAAGGGATTTTAATTTTCCCAGTCTCATTTTTTTTTTTTTACTGTAATGTTTGCTCACTAAATTGTTGCATTTACTCAGGCTTAGAGAAAATCTAGAATAGCTTGAGAACCAGTTCTCTTAAGAGATGGTTTGAGCTACATAATATGGTGGTCAAGATTTTGTAGGCTGCATGGAGGACTGTTAGGATGTACACTGCAGGCATGAAGACATTAAAAGAAAATCCAGGGCTGGTCCGTCTGTGAAGCCTCCTGAGGAGTTTGCCTGGGCAGCAGGTTGGTGGAGGTGCCCACTAGTCTCCACTGCTGCTGTTCTTCCCAACCCTCCCCTCCGTGCTTCTGCTGCAGCCCCATCCTCCTTTTTTCAAGCCACTGAGTGGGAAGAACAGAGGCTGGCACATCACCAGGTAAAGGAGGGGCAGCATTTGACACAGGCACCATGTGCTCTTCGGCCAGCCCTGGACAAAACCTGTGAAAGGTGTGAGTTGCCTCGAAGGAGCTCCTGGCAGCCTGAGGTGATAGTGTGCTCCTGTTTCGACTGTGCCTCTTTCTCTATATGTTTATATCCGTTTCCTCTGTCTAAGTTCCAGATTTGTTGCAAGATGTGGGAGGTGTTGGCTTCTTTGTTTAGCCAAATAAATGTCATTCTATGTGAAACCCTTCAGGTTGCTTTTGATTTGAAATGGGGCTTAATTTGTCCTTCCTGGTTGCCCAAGCAGTCGTTACAAACATGAGCTGTGTTGCAGTCCCCTTGTGTGGTGGGTGACAGAGCTGGAAGAACCAGCGTCCTCAAGCTCAAACTTTTGTCCCCCCAGCGGAGTTCATCTGCAGAGCAGCAGGCCTATAAAACATCCTACCATTGCACCTGAGTGGGAGTCTTAGACTGGAAAAAGAAACGGGGGAAGTCTGAAGTTCAGGTATCAATTATCTGCACTTGATGGGCTAGAGAAGGGGTTGAAAGAAAAGCAAATTTGGTCATGTCTTATTTGAAGTGTGTTGCTAAAGACTTTTCTGCTTGAACTAGATCCATCTGGTACAAACTGCAAGAGAAGACATTCTTGATTGGACATCAGGAAAAAATTCCTGATGGTTAAGGGTGGTTCTGCAGTGGAACAGATTGCCAAGGGAGATAGTGGATTCTCCCGCACTGGAAATCTTGAAGCAGAGGCTTGACAAGCACCTGCTGGAGATTCTCTAGGAGGTCTTCTGGATACAGGCAAGGGGTTGGACTAGATGGCCTTCTGGGCACCTTCCAACTCTATAATTCTATGATACGATTCTGTATGATTTTATGAACCTGGCAAGGCCTGGAGAAGTGAGTGCAAGAGGGATTTACATCCTTTTGGTGCAAAGAGGATCCAATCTCAAGCTGCTGCCACCTGTCCTTGTGCCCACATCATCCAAAATGCTACCCCACTCTCCAGTGAGTGGGGGAAGGGGGTGAATTAGCTCCACCCAATATTTGGAGAAATGAGATTTACGGGAAAGGGGTGCTGGGATAGATGGCGGAGCCATTAGGGCTTTTTTCCTGCCCAGCAGCTCACTCTGATGGTCTTTGGCAGCCCATCCACCTCCTCCCCTGAAGATTGGAATGAGTTTGACTAATAGGTCAAATAGGAATGTGTCCCCCACCCCAGTCTGATTGGCTGTTAGTCCAGGGTTAGTTCAGACTGGTTGGGGTATGAATAAAGTATTGGGTTCTTTGCGCACAGCTGACAAGTGCAATGAGGGTTAGGAGAGAAATGGCAGCCAAGGTTTAGTCCACACCTAGAGGCTCCCAAAGAGTGAGTCAAGGCTACCTAACCAATCTTTTGGGGCTAGATAGGGAAAGAGAATTGGAAGGCACCTCTCTTAGACTCAGGTGGAACTGCACCTTCAAAGGTTGACATGAAGGTAGCAGTGAGATCATGGACCTCTTTGACCCTTACCTGGGTTAACAGAGACGACCAGTGTGGTTGGATCTGCTGTTTGGAGGCTGAGTGATGCAGGCAAGGAAACTGGGCTGAGGGGCAAGTTGTTTACCTGTTTCCAAGGGTTAGTGACCACACTGCTGCAGAGGGATAGTTTTAGCACACATTCTAGCCCCAGGTGCCTACAGAAATCTCATAAGAAGCTACCCTATACCAAGTCAGAACATCTAATCCTAGCTTGGGAGGGGGGGGAATCCATAACCTGCAATCCACAGATCACATCCAACCCACCAACACATTTTGACAGGTCCACTGAAGTCAGCAGCATTATCAGTAAGTGCCCCACATATTTTCCTCCTCTTGCTGGATAAAGTGTTTGCTGAACTGAATCACTCTCATTTATAGTCTAGCTTAGAGCAAGAGAGAGGCAGGAACCAGTCCCACGGCTGTGAATAGTTTTTTCTTATTGTGTAAATTCTTTGTTCAGCTCTGAATGGACTATATGTATTTTCTACAACTGAGCCTCTCCAGTCCATCATAAGATTGAGGGCCCAAGCCTATCCAGTTTCCAGAGCCAATGGGGTGTGTGCTGCATCCTGGGGTGGGGGGCAGTCACAGAGGCCTCCTCAAGCAAGGAAATATTTATTTCTTTACCTCGGGCTGCACACAGCTGCTGAAAAGTTGGATAGGATTTGCATAATTAGGGCAGACAGCTGGGGTGGGATTTTGTGCTGCAGAATTTAGGGTTGAGTGGGTGCAGCCTTTAAAGAAATAAAAATAAACAAAAACATAGCATTTATATTGCCCTGGCAACAGATTCTTTCTGAACATGGAAGTTACACTGTGGCTGGTGACCGTACAGCTATCCTTGATGTCACTGATCCCAGTGAGGGACGCATTAGAAATGCCTTGTTGGAAAGATCCATGTGCCTGTGGCATTTTAAGAATAGCTACTCATGCTGCAGTCATTCTGAAGCCGGCATACTCAGGCATGGGTTCAGATGGTATGTCCGTGGAATATACCTATTGGAAACCAGCACAAATCTGCACTCCTTTCCCCTCCACCAGACAACTGCAAACAGCTTCGTGGAAAGTTACGTCTTGAGAGTCCAAAGCACATAAACCAAGGGCTGATCTCTGCTGGCAGTTGCTTACTTCTCTTGCCTGCGATCCTGTTCTGTTCTGCTTAGAGGCTGATGTCGGCTTTGCTCTCAGGAGATTCAACAGGGTAGTAGCCTGCTTTGTCATCTGGCTTCCTGTAATACATTCTGATCAGCACCGTCATGATGAAGGTCTGTAGGATCAGAACCTGCACGCTCATCTCTGTACAAAATGTTAGAAAGAAAAGAATTGGTGAAACATTTGTGACACTCCTGCAGTGAACATAAGAAGTGGGGCTCTTTAGAACATAACAGCCCTGCTGGATCAAGACATAGGCCCACCTAGTCCAGCTTCCTGTATCTCACAGGGTGGGCCGCTGTGAGATACAGGAAGCTGGACTAGATGGGCCTATGGCCTGATCCAGTGGAGCTGTCAGGGCCCAGGGTCAGAAAGGGGGCCCAGGATCCAAAGGAGGGGGCCCAGAAAGTTCCTGGGATCTGACACTTTCCTATTTCACTTGAACTCACTGCCTGCGCATGCTGGGGTACAATCATGTGCATGTAGTGTTAACTGCTGCTGAAAGCCGTACACCCCGGGCCCAGGAAAGCATCCGTGACCCTCCTTAACAGAGTGTCAAATCTGGGAGGAAACTGGCCTGCTACAGTAGCTCTTTGGCTTGTGGATCCCATAACCACGAAGGAGTGTATGGGAGCTCAGGGGCACAGCTGTGGGGCTACAGTCGCTGCAGAAGTTCATTTTGGTCCATTCTAGTGTGAACCTAAATACGATGATGCTAATTTTCTGCAACTGATTTTCTATATTTCAAACATTTTAGAGAGACTTAGGAGTGCATTTGGTTTTCCATATTACTATATCTAGCTGCCAGTGCTGCATGGTTGGGTAGACCAGGGCTCTGCATCAAGTAGACCTGGGCTCCAAAGACTACTATGGCTGTTAGCATACTCCCCCTGCCCTATTTAAACCCCGTTCTGCCTGCTCCCATTGTCCCCCTCCCCCTTTGGGAAGGGAACCAGAAGAAACTTTGTACCCCCTTAAATTCCTCTCATAGTCCCTGGAGGCTGTTGTTATGTTCTTAAGAGCCCCGCTAGATCAGGCCAAAGGCTCACCTTGTCCAGCTTCCTGTATCTCACAGTGGCCCACCAGATGCCACAGGGAGCACACAAGACAACAGGAGACATACATCCTGGTGTCCTCCCTCACATCTGGCATTCTGACATAGCCTACCTCTAAAATCAGGAGGTTGCACATTCACATCATGGCTTGTAATCCATGATGGACTTTTCCTCCAGAAATTTGTCTAATCCCCTTTTAAAGGCATCCAGGCCAGATGCCATCACCACATCCTGTGTCAAGGAGTTCCACAGACTAACGACATACTGGGTAAAGAAACATTTGCTTCTGTATGTCCTAACTCTCCCAATACATTTTAGAGGATGTCCTCTGGTTCTGGTGTTGTGTGAGAGGGTAAAGAGCGTCTCTCTATCCGCTCTGTCCATCCCCTGCATAATTTTGTATGTCTTAATCATGTCCCCCTCAGGCACCTCTTTTCTAGACTGAAGAGCCAGTGAAACATTTGTGGCTGCTGCTTCCAGTTTGGGGGGACCCTTCTATCTAATGAGGGTTCAAACATCTCCCTCTGGGCAGCAGTTCCAGCACTGTGTATGAAATGGTCAGAAGAACCAAGTTGTTTTGGAGATTATTCTGACATCATCGTGAACGGCCCTCATTGTGTGTCTTTATCATTCCTATCCTAAGACTTGGGTTTGGGGTTTGCAACTGGGCAGGGAAAAACAGGTTTGTGTTTGGCTTTAGGGTCAGGAAAGTGTGCGCCTATCCTGGTATTCCAACTATGGTTCCAACAATGCTGGGTCTCTCTTTGAACCCTGGCTGGCTTGTCTGCCTACCCATAACTGTCTCCCAGTCCAGACGTGTTGCCCACACACATCAGATGCAAACATGCTCCTTTGCCTCTCAACAGTTCCATCTCTGCCTTGCTCTTTCATGAGCCTTTTAAACAGGGGCTAGTGAACTTTTATTGCTGCCCCAAGTTTCCTCCTGAAGCACAGTCCAGTGTCTTTCTCTTTCTTTGTTAAGGCCAGCTAGATGGGAATAAACTCACGCTGTGATCGTGCTCTGGAGGAGAACGGTGGGGTGCAGGCAATTGTGCCACCATTGGCCAAGATGCTGAAGATGGAAGGTTGCAGCGCTGTCAAGATGAGGAGAACCTGAAGCCAGAAGCACAGGACAGAAAGTTGATTGACTGTTTCCCAGAAAAATGGAGCTCCAGACCAGGACACAGTCAGCCATCTTGTTCTTTCATTTCCTACTTAAATGGCAATGAATCAATGATTACCTGGAAGCAAGCAAATTTGGCCCCCATATTCTGATCGGCTAGGTGTGTTCTGGCTTGCCGGAAGAGGATCCCCAGCGACCACAGAGCAAATATAGTAGATACCCCAAGGGAAGTATTGATCCAAAGAGCCACACTTGTGGCTGAAATCTGGTTGAGAGACAGAAAAAGAGGTGCAATCAGCAGGTTCCCCCAAGATGGTGGTGTGGTCTTCCATGCTCCACACCATGCTCTACCTGTGGTGCCACTCCACTCCCCATCTGCAGTTCTACACAGGAAATAGCAAGCTCTGCCCATGCTTCAAGTAACATCTAGTTGGCCTCAGGATCCAGTCCCACAAAAGCTGCTGCCTAAGAGAGTCTTTGACGGGTGCACGAGAAGGGAGAAGGACAGATGTCACAGAAGTGCCAAGGAACACAGGGGCTGGAATTGGAATTGGACCTCCTTACACTCGTCTCCCACTGACTGCCTGGAGTAAGACAGCCATCATCACTTACATCAGCTGGCTGATACAAATCTTCAGTGGCCAGGACTAGCCCCAGAAAGACACAAGCGGCCCGGAGGAAGGCATACTGGAAGGTGCCCAGCAGCAAGAGCTTCAGGGTTCGCCTGCAGGGAGGAAGAGGGAGGGGTGTTTGCACCTCGGAAAGTCACACATCCCAGACAGACCTCAAGCAGCCATACTGAGTACTGCCTGGTCTTTCCTCCAAAGGATGTGCCACTTGGGTCAGTGTTGATCCAGGAATGAGAACTGGCCTCCCAGACCACAAAGCTGCCCCTTGGCAGGCAGCAGACCTGGTCTGCAAGGCTCTCCATCCTGCCCATCACCCACCTCACCCCATCCCGCTGCTTTGCACTTACTTAGTCATCGTGATGCGGGGGCAGCAGGGGCAGCAGCAGCAGCAGGGCCCCGTGTTGATGTTCATAGGGGTGTCCTTCAAGGCCTTCAGCACAGCCTCCTTCCCCCCAAAGCCTTCCACCATGACCATCATCATCAGGTGGAAGCAGACGGCAAAGTACCTGGTAGTCAACCCAGAAAAAAACAGCCTTAGGCTTTTTGACCACCTCCACACACATTCCACTGCCGGAAAGGAGACCTCCCCTCATCCCCACATGCTGATTGAAGGGTGGTGTCTTGTGTGATGCTCCCTGTGCAAAAGAAGAGGTTCTCAAGAGAGAGAGATACTCACGAGTTAATAGCCATCTCCACCACCAGCATTGCACGGGGGATCCAAAGTCCAAAGCAGCAGAACACGGAGATCACCTACCAGAAAGGGGGAGGTAGCCCAGGCTGAGCAGCAGCAGCAGAAGGGGATGTGCGCACAGACCCAAAGGTGGGCAAACAGGAGCCATGGAAGGAGGAACACTGAGCCAGGCAGGACAGCAAAACGCTTCTCCCAGAGACTGGAGCCCTTCCTCGTTGGGAGAGAGAACCTGCTGCAACTCACACATTCTTTTCCCTACAGCCATGAGGACGAGAGGCCCAATGTCACTTCCAATGAAAATTGCTGAGAGGGAGAGAGGAGGGCCAAATGTGGGGAGCCCAGGATGGTTGGCTAACCTTTGTAGGTGCACCTCTTGTTGCAGACATTTTTTTCTTATATTTCATACACCTGCTTGATTCAAGAGGCGTAATTTCCTGGCATGCAAATTCGCTAGTGAGAAAAGTTTCACCTTCTAGATTTCTAGCTGCTTTGCAACTGTCAAAGGGACGAAGGCCCCAGAGATTTCTTTTAAATGGCTCATCTTTGAGCCACCTGAAAGTTGCACACCTACCTTCCCAGGAGTTCTATCTGGCCACCTTCCTGGCCTGGCCTAGGTTGCAAGGCATACACCTTTCTGTTCCCACCCAGACACAGACACTTACGGTGGGTGCTGAGCTGCTCCAGATGAGGGTTTTCATCTTGATGAAGCAGCGGACCTTCTTAGAGAGGTAGATGGCATCTTCCGTGAAGATGATGATGGACAGGAACGTCAGCAGAGTCAGCATGCCGGTGATGGCAAGATTTACCGGGCTCTGCTCTGCAAGCAAAGGTGATGAGCAGTTGTTACTTTTAAAAAAAGCTATTCAGAATAGGTGTGTTGGAACAATATAAAGCTTTCTCAAACTGTAGGTCGCGAGCCAATTTCAGGTGGGTCCCCATTCACTTCATTATTTTATTTTTAATATAGTAGACTTGATGCGCCCTGTAGACTGATGCGTTCAGAGCACGATACCATAGTCTTTCGAGACTGAAGGTTGCCAACAACAAGACTTGATGCTGCATTTGACCCCTGCTAATTGGGTAAGAGGCACTTTTTCAAGTGGGTGCTCCTTTTTTTAGCAGTTGGAGAGTAACTGGCCCACCTCACCCCAGCGCTGTCTGTTCTAGTGGCAGTCTGCTGATATTCATTTGCATCTTTTTAGATTGTGAGCCCTTTTGGGACAGGGAGCCATTTAGTTATTTGATTTTTCTCTGTAAACCGCTTTGTGAACTTTTAGTTGAAAAGCGGTATATAAATACTGTTAATAATAATTTGGGGAATGTTGCAGATCTATACTTTTGACAGGCTATTTTGTATATGCTTTTAACAATTATAGTAAATGGGACTTACTCCTGGGTAAGTATGGATAGGATTGCAGTCTAAGGGGCCAATCCTATCCAACCTTCCAGCACTGCTGCAGCTGCAGTGCAGCTTTGAGGTAAGGGAACAAATGTTCCCGTATCTTGAGACCTCTGTGACTACCTCCCGACTACAGGATACAGTGTATGCCGCATGGGCACAGTTGCATCGACACTGGAAAATTGGATAGGATTGGGCCCTAAGCATTGTGAAAAATTTTATTCCTTGATGATGTCACTTCTGGGCATGACATCACTTCCAGTGGGTCCTGACAGATTCTCATTCTAAAAAGTGGGTTCTGGCGCTAAAACTTTGAGAAC
Organism: Tiliqua scincoides; assembly: GCF_035046505.1. Classification (NCBI taxonomy): domain Eukaryota; kingdom Metazoa; phylum Chordata; class Lepidosauria; order Squamata; family Scincidae; genus Tiliqua; species Tiliqua scincoides. The sequence goes on along the minus strand of NC_089823.1, from coordinate 238,781,381 downwards.
TACTGATATAGAGGCGTACAGTTCTGCAAAATCTAGCATTTTGTATCAAGTCTCTTGCCTACAGTCTTCAATTTTATCAAATAAATAAATCTTGGATCACAAAGTATTCAGATGTGGTTCAACAATGGGAGCATTGTTGGCTAAAACAGGTGCCTTTCTCCCCTACAGGAACAGCAACTGACATTCAGACAATTAAGAGAGGTGGCTCAGGATCAATTCCCCACTAACCCTGAAGCTGCAATGAACAGAAAGCTGTTAATTAAAGGCACAGAAACCCAGAAAGAGAGCATCAGCACTTTCCACATCCATACTGTGTTTTTTTTTCTTTGCAAAAAAACAAAAAAAACCACAATCCTGGTCTCAGAAAAAATACAGAAAACCTTGGAAGGCAATTCACTTGTGTCAATCTTGTCTGGATTCTCCATAAGAAGCAAGTGAACCAAGGATGGCAATTCCAGAGAAAATGGCTATTGGTGGGGCACCCTTTCACTCATCCCCAACATCGTGGACTTACCCCGAAACAGCTGCAAGGCAGTTGGCGGTTTGGAAAAGCAGGCAGCGGGAATACTGAAATTGTGAATCAGCAGATGGACCAATTCTGGGGGGAACCTGTGGACAGAGGAAAAGCCCAGGTGACAGGCGGGGCCCTAGGGGTTCTATCCCCACTGGAAGAATAGCTTTCTCCATCCTCAAGCCAGAACCCCCAGATAGCTCTGCCACTGAGATCAAGCCCTCCCTTAACAACATTACAAAATTCAGCTGAGCTCCGTCAACAGCCATGTTTCTGCCAGGAAAACCATGCAGCTGCAGCGGTAAAGATTCTCTTGAATGGCACTGAGCCCATTTTTGAAAAGCTGATTGCTTGCTAATGGTCCACAAGGCCTCTCATGTCACTAATGGGCATTAATGACAGGAGCTGGTCTCCTGATTGCTGGGAATTGCTCTCCTGTTTTGGAATGAAATACCCCTCAGAGCTCAGAGGAGGCAACATCCCTGCAGCTCCAAGAGATCAGTGTCAGATAGATGAATCGGAAAGGGTTCCTTCAAGGCAGATGGTCTGAAAACACTATCTTAAGAAAATAAGGTTTGTGATTAAGGGGCAGGCTGTGTGCTCAGTGGTGGCGCACGTGATGCGGTTAAGCCAGTCCAGACTAGCATCCCAGGAAACCAATGAAGGAGCCGGAATTTGAAAAGAATGCAAGGGACGGAATGAGTGTCCTAAAGCACAGGGAAAGGGAATGAAAGAAGTTGTTTGATAGTCTACTGATTGACAAGCAGCTGTCCTCAGCACATGGTAGTAAGGACATTATCCAAGCTTATTGGGTAATAAGACACTGTTCATTCATTGTTCAGTTTTTCAATAATTAACATATATAAAACTGCTGCATGTGGCTGCCCTACTTGGCATCAATCCACTCACACCATGTGTTCAGCTCTTGAGTTTGGCCGTATAGGGACTGACTCAGTCTTTCTCCCCCTTTCCTTGCAGCCCTTCCACTCTCACACATGCTCTCTTTCCTTCGCATACAGCACATCATTCCAAATGGTTTGGGACCAAACTACTTAACCATCTGCTCCCACACAGTTCTGCCAATCTACATACATGTTCAGAGAAGGACACAACACATCGGAACAGACAAATCTGTTAACATTTCATTGTTGTATTCATCAGTTAACAGGCAGAACATGAATTAACCACAAAATATTTCATTGATTGACAGCCCTAATTCTTATTTCAAATATTCCAGGACCAAGCCTCCATGCAGGTCTAGATTCTGGGGCCAAGTTCTGGAAAAGTTGTCACTGGATATAGCCCGGCTTGTCTGCCTTCGTGTCCCATTCAAGGCAGAGAGCAGAGCTCAGAGGGGAGCTCAGTACATACTCCTCAACTGGATGCTACAGGCAGTAGACCACACAGGAGCACTGCTTACCTGGGGTCTTGTGCAAGATCTTCCAAAGGCTCCATGGCTCCTCTCTTCTGGACAGCTTCTCCCAAGGGCTCTTTCAGTCCTTGGTCATTAGAGGAGAAGCACAGTGGCCTCAGGCAGCAGAATAGTCTCCTCTGAAGCTCTGTTTGCAGAGCAAGGTCAGAGTCTACAGCTCAGCCCTGCTGGGATGGGACTTAGAGTTCAAACACTTTTGCTCTGATTTACTAGCCCTTTTTTCTCCCATCTCAGCTCTGATCTGTGTGCCAACCGGTTTATTGACAGAGGGGCCCTGTCACTCACAAGGGATGCATATACTCTTGGTCAATGACCTGGGAAACGCCAGGGGGTGCAATCACGCTTTGAGGGTATTTCCAACATCGCACAGGCAACCGGCCAAGAATATGATGACTAATAATGTCTGAGGAAATCAGAAGCAGGAACAGAGACCTACAGAGATTGCTGAACATGTGACTCTGCCTTACATCGAGTCAGTATGTTAGCAGGCGGCGGCGGCTGCGTTGGCCCCCAAAAGCAGCAATACTCAAGTAGACGATTCATTTGATGAATCAAAATAAGTTTCACTTAGAAGTGAGCAAGCACCAGGCTTCACAGAAGGCTTCATCAGGCACTCTTTGCCTTGCATCTCTGGTCTGACCATGAAGCCCTATTGCCATTCTTCTTTTCCAACACTCCACAAGGGCTTCTTTTAAAATTCCAACAAGATGCACATCAACACCCACCTTTTCTATAGTTAAGAATTTGCTTTAGAAATTGCAGACACCACCTCCAGAAAGCAAACAACCAAACCGACAACAAGAATACCATGCACCAGTGGCGTAGCTAGAGGGGGTGCAAAGCACTGAGTTTTGCAGGGAGCCTCCCTGCACCATGTAAGCAGCCCCTCCCCCTCAGAGCCAAGCATACATGCCCATTTTGCTCTAGTGCCCAGCATGGCTCCAAAGGGGAGGGGGAGAGGCTGCTTGCATGCTGTGGTGAGGCTCCTTGCAAAACGTAGTGTTCTGCAGCCCTTCTAGCTATGTCGCTGCCACGTACACCCCTTTGGGTGGGGACTTTGTGAAGGCTGCAGTCCTCTGTCTGCTGGGCAAAGAGAGAGGAGGTGGAAGAGGAGGAACTGTATCCTCTACCCTTTCGCCTCTTAGGCACAGTAATCAAACATTTATTGTACAGCAATGATTGTGGGCTGAAAAACCTGCACAACCTGCTATGGGGAATGCAGTTGCACGATGTATAGTTCCGGGAGAGGGGAGGTGCTGGAATGCATTGCGCTGTCTAAAGCTTACCGTTTTATGCATATGTGGTAACAGTCAGAGGAGCGCAGGGTGCAGTGCCTACCAACCAGCACCCACTTCCAGTTCGCCTCACCCTGTAACTGGGTTTCAGCTGAGGTGGTAGTTCTTGCTGCCAACACCCAAGCCCAGGGAAAATCAGGGAGACTGCCTTGGAGACCCAGAAGGATGGCAAACCTCCAAATCCCTGAGGGTACCCCCAAAAGCTGGACAATAGCAAAGGTTGGCAGTCTGGGAAGACAGGCAGGCAGCTCTGTCTTCAGTGAACAAAGACCAGGCAGGTGAATATAGTGAAGAGTTCTATTTTATGGAAAAGATGGGGGGACACCAAAACAAAAGGGGTGAAGAAAGAGGCAAAAATAAGGCACTGGTTGAAGCAGGGGATGGGGAAGGAGGGTCAGGTGGATGGGTTGGAACAGATGACGAAAGCAACAGTCGGCAGGGAGATAAAAGGGGATACAGAAAATAAAGCAAAACTCCAACTCGGCTTATTGGTACTTTCTCTAACCTAAACACTCAGCCTCACCCAGGACCACAGTCCTTCCAGACACATCTTGCACACACCACAAGCTGAGTGTGACAATGTGTCCAGCGTCTGGACGACCGGCCAGGGCAAGTGCTCTAAGGTGGTCCATGACCCTGCTTTGCATAACCTGTGGGATTGCATCCTTGGGGCCACAAGAGCCCCTGCAATGTAATGGGCTTGGAAATCAAGTGGACTTCACAGCACAATGATCTGACTCAGAGCCGGTCAGCTGGGGGAGATGGAAGATGCTCAAACAGGGCTGCTGCCTTTGATTGACTCACAGCCAAGTCCTATCCAACTTTCCAGTGCTGGTGCAGCTGCAATGCAGCCCTAAGGAAAGGGAACAAATGTTCCCCAACCTGGAGGAGGCCTCCGTCAATGCCCCCCTACAGCAGGATGCAGCATATGCATTGGCACAACTGCACCAGTGTTTGAAATTGGATAAGATTTGGCCCTCAGCAGCCCTTCCTGGGTACTGAACTCTGCACTGGTGCCTCCTGGGTGATAGGAAGGTCTAGATACACTGTAGGTCAAAAATATGGGGTAGTCAGGGATTTTCACCACAGCCTGAGAGGAAAGAAAGGAATATTCTGAGAATTCAGAAGCAACTGAAAAATAATTTCAGTCTCAGGCATAATCAATTTAAAGTAAACAGCTGGACTGACACACTGCTTTGTTAAGTACAACACAGAATTGTTAACAATTCAGAAATGTAGTGGCAAGTGGATGAACAGGAGACATCCACTCAAATTGAGTGTTGGGAAGAGTTAGGACAGACAAAAGAAAATATTTCTTTACTCAGCATGTGGTTGGTCTGTGGAACTCCTTGCTACAGCACGTGGTGATGGCATCTAGCCCAGATGCCTTTAAAAGGGGATTGGACAAGTTTCTGGAGGAAAAATTCATTACGGGTTACAAGCCATGATGGATATGCGCAACCTCCGGATTTTAGAAATGGGCTACATCAGAATGCCAGATGCAGGGGAGGGCACCAGGATGCAGGTCTCTTGTTGTCTTGTGTGCTCCCTGAGAGCCCAATCCTATCCAATTTTCCAGCACTGGTGCAGCCACAATGCAGCCCCAAGCTAAGGGAACAAATGTTCCCATACCTCAAGGAGGCCTCTGTGACTGCTGCCCCACCACACAGTACATTCCCTATTGGCACAGTTGCACCGGCATTGAAAAATTGGATAGGATTGGGCCCTAAGGCATTTGGTGAGCAACCGTGAGATATAGGAAGCTGGACTAGATGGGCCTATGGCCTGATTGAGCAGGGCTCTTCTTATGTTCTTAAGAGCGCAATTCAGCACTGACTTAAGGGTGCATAGTACTTAAGGGTGCGTTCCAGCACTGACATAAGGGCAGTGCAGCTCCGAGGTAAGGGAACAAACATTCCCTTGCTTTGAGGAGGCCTCCATGAGTGACACCCAACTGCAGGATGCAGCACATATCCCATTGGCACCGCTATGCCAGTGCTGGAAAGCGCCAACATAAGGGGTTAGGACTGCACCCTAAATTGCCTAAAAATCATGCATTGGTATGTTTTATTGTAGGATAGATCTTATGTTTAATGTCTTTGTGTATTCTGTATCTACAATAAGTTGTACTTTGCTGTGTAAAAATGTTTGTAGATGCAGAAGAGATGCTCATTACTGTGCGAACCTGGCAGGGTTAGTGGGGAGTTTGGTTCCCCAAAGTCACCCCCCAAAATCTGGAAAAAGCAATGATTTCCTTTGTATATGAGATATTCTATATACTTTGGATACTGCCTTTCAGTGAACTCTTGATCATAAAAGGTGTGTTCTGCTACCCTTGTGAGAACAGGGAAGGAAACTCAGGGATTGTGTAAGGCAGCTTCAAGGCAGGTTCAATTGATGGATGTCCCTGATAACTAAGGCCATTTGAGGGGAAGATGGCAACTCCCAGGATCCTTTGAACTTTAGACCCATTAGCACTCCCCTTCCTTGACCGCCACCGTAGTGATGTTCCACAGCAGAGAGGCCCCCCCACCTCTGCCCATGTCATAGCATCACCACGGCAACCAGCCAAGTATGGTTCCATCCAGACCAGGCATAGTGATTACTGCCCAACGGCTTTTGCTGGTTCTCCTTGAGACATGGGGCCTAGCCACCCAGGATGTCCTTACCTGGCTTCCAGCCTCTTTGCCTCTTTCCATTTCAGCACCCTCCTGTGTCTCAGCTGCCTGTTTTTTACCTTCCCGTAAGTATGTAGGAGCTCAAGCTGCTGTCCTGGCCTTGGAGACTCTGTGAGGCAGTTGGTGCCTGCTGCTGGCTGCCTACTTTGAATGGTCCCACATTCAAGAGAGGTCAGAGAACTGGAGAAACAAGCACACAAATACGGTCATTTTCTGAAAGAAAAATGATCCCAGCAGTAGTGTAGCCAGAGGGGGAGCAGCGCAGTAAGTACTGCAGGAGCCACAACGCGTGGGCACCTGCGAATTGCTGCCATCACTGCCCACAATGGCTCTGACTGTGAGTGGGGGGGGCGCTTACAAGGCATGTGTATTCATGAGGAAGCTGCTTTAACCATTCACATAAGAACATAAGAACAGCCCCACTGGAGCAGGCCATAGGCCCATCTGGTCCAGCTTCCTGTATCTCACAGCGGCCCACCAAATGCCCAAAGAGGCTATGCCATGTCTTCAAAACTAGGCGTGAGAGGGCAAAACGGATGCCGTTTTTGGAATCAGCACCCCAAATATACCCAGGAACTGGTGTAACGTTGAAGGAAGCTGTTGCAGTGACCCTTGGGGGAGCAACCAAGCCCCCAGGCTAGGTTGCTGGATAAGTGCAGGAAAGAATCAAGGAGCCAAGGAAGAGACGAGAGACAGACTTTTAGAATCAAAGCAGAGAGAGAGAAAAGCTGATTCTACTAGCCTCCTCCTGCGTTTTTATTGTACTTGCAACATTAACAGCTACATTCAGTTCTCAGATAAAGCCACATTAGAATCTCATACAGGGGTGAGAACAATGGGTGCTTCTTCACAGAGTGCTGTATCAGCTGTTGTCACACTTCGGCCTGAGAACTAGCATCCCTGTCGGCATGCCGTAACAAGGGAGGGTTTGCCCGTTGCCATATCACCAAGGCTTTCTGTGTGCTTCTGCTTAAACAGCACTAAAACACCACAGAAGCAAAATGTGTGTTGGCCTGTGAAATTAACTGTTTTTTCTTCTTTGCATTTTGTTGGCTTAAATGGTTTGGGTTGTTGCTTTGGGTGGGTGGGGGGGTGTTGTTTGAGCCATTTTACTGGTTGGTTTTTTTAAATTTGGGCCCAATCCCATCCAACTTTCCAGCGCTGTTGCAGCCATGCCAACAGGGCATGCACTGCAACCTGTGGTGGGTGGGGAAGTCACAGAAGCCTCCTCAAGGTTTGGAAACATTTGCACCCTTACCTTAGGGCCGCATTGTGGGCTGCATCGGCGCTGGAAATTTGGATAGGTCTGGGCCCTTTGTGTCATTTAATGGATGTTTTACTAGCAGCTGTTTTAGTTTGCAAACCACTTCTGAAATTAATTTGAAAAAGTGGTATATGATACTTAAAATATAGATCATAAGAACATAACATAAGAACAGCCCCACTGGATCAGGCCATAGGCCCATCTAGTCCAGCTTCCTGTATCTCACAGCGGCCCACCAAATGCCCCAGGGAGCACACCAGATAACAAGAGACCTCATCCTGGTGCCCTCCCTTGCATCTGGCATTCTGACGTAGCCCATTTCTAAAATCAGGAGGTTGCGCATACACATCATGGCTTGTACCCCCATAATGGATTTGCCCTTGCTCAGGCAGCTTGCCCTTGAGATGCACACAGCAAATGTCTTCAGAGGGCCAGGATCCAAAGAGCTTTAGGGATTTCTTTTTCATTTCCTTTCGACAGCAGGCACACCCTGATAAAACCTGCATTTGGAAATGCCTCTCTGTTTCAGAAGTGGTTTCCTGTTTAAGGGGGTTGCTATCTGAGGCAGAGAAGCTCAAAGTCCCCCTGGGCACACTGAATGTGCTGTTCTGGCCACGATCTTACCTGCCACTCCCTGGTGTGCTGCTCCATTAGGAACAAGCTGCTCTCCTGCCCTAGTTTCCATTCACCCTCACTCCAGTCCTTTGTTCCAGAAGATAAACCAGAGCCTCACAGACAACTGCTGAGCCCATATAGGTGGACTGGGATTTGAACCATTTTGATCCCACCCTGTCCCAGAACTCAGGGTGCCATACATGGTTTTCTTCCTGATCCCCTTTTTATCCTTGCAAGGCACATTAGACTGGCCCAGTACCTCGTGCCAGTGGGGATGTCACTGATTTTCAAACTCTCTCAAAATGTGCCTGAGTTGCAGTGGCATAGCTAGAGGGGGTGCAAAGCACTAAGTTTTGCAGGGAGTCTCACTGCAGCATGCAAGGGGCCCCTCCCCCTCAGAGCCATTCCAGGCAGGGGAAGCAAAACTGAGACATATGCCCAGAAGTCCTCCCTGGAATGCTTCCTGAAGGCATATGCCTCCGTTTGCTCCCCCCCCCCACTCTGGAATAGCTCTGAAGGGGAGGGGCCCCTTGCATGCTGTAGTGAGGCTCCCTGCAAAACTTAGTGCTTTGCACCCCCTCTAGCTACACCACTGCCAAACAGCCTTATGAACCACCATTCCCGCCCAGGGCAGCATTTGTAAATGGGGGGAAGAGCTGTTTCTGGAGTCTCACTTTTAGAACCATGTTCTTGTTGGCCATGACAGACATTTTTAAAAAAAGACAATACCCTCTCTCCCTATGTACAGAAAAGTGTGCATGGATAGCATAATAAATGTTATAATAACGGAAACTATAACTTACAGACAACGACAATGGCCAAGAGGTAAGTCCTAAAATTGAGTGTTGGGAGAGTTAGAACAGACAAGAGAAAATATTTCTTTACTTGTTGTGTGGTTGGTCTGTGGAACTCCTTGCCACAGGATGTGGTGACAGCATCTGGCCTGGACGCCTTTAAAAGGGGATTGGACAAGTTTCTGGAGGAAAAATCCATTACGGGGTACAAGCCATGATTTGTATGTGCAACCTCCTGATTTTAGAAATGGGCTATGTCAGAAGGCCAGATGCAAGGGAGGGCACCAGGATGAGGTCTCTTGTTATCTGGTGTGCTCCCTGGGGCATTTGGCGGGCCACTGTGAGATACAGGAAGCTGGACTAGATGGGCCTATGGCCTGATCCAGTGGGGCTGTTCTTATGTTCTTAAGTCCATCAAAATTCATCATCATGACAGTGATTGATCATGTTGACAGTCACTGCATGGAATTCCATGTTGCAAACTACTAAATCCGTTTTTGGAAGGTCTGACCAGCTACCCACAGTACCATCTGAGGATGAAATTTGTTTCTAACAGGTCTGTGGAAGGAGCATTTGAAAAGATAATGCTCAGTTTTTCTTGCGCCATAAGAAACATCACATACAGCGTGAGGAACTTTCCCCTTCCCAAGAAGCAGCTGTTTCCTTTAAGGTCCTTGATGCACCTCACAGATGATGGCCACAGCTACAAGTAACAGGTGTATGTCGTCCAGTGGGTTATGAAAATGACTTTTTATCCCAAAGGTTAGGCACTTCTGTGAACTTATTTGCAGTGCTGAAACCAAAGTCCAGTTCCAGGTTCCTTTTACTTCTGTTTCAGCTGCAGCTGGTTAGCTCTCCATGTGTCCTGGGCCTTCCCCATTGTCTGTGGCCTCTTCTTCATCCTCACCCTCATCTATTTCCTCCTCACCAGTTTCACAGACACTGGGATTCTCCACAGAGGTAAGAGGGGTGGCTAGACAGGTTTCAATCGCCTTGGGCTGGAGACACAGATCTATAGATACAAGAGCCAAATATTTTGACAAGCTTATCATAAATCAGGCACAAAATAGTGTGAGTTTCAGTGTGCTGGAAGCAGTGCTCAAAATATGGGACCTTAATAAAATTTATAGGTTCTATCCCTACTCCCCTTCCCTGAATTTTGGCTGAATCATGACCACCCCTGTCCTGGTAGCGTTCTAGAATGAACAGCTGAGAATGCGAGCAAGAGTGGCCGTAGTTCCATAGTGATGCATGCTGGATAAGGAAGCACAGAGCATTCAGCAGACCTGTGCCGACCATCCCTAGAAAAGTCCAGGGCATAACTGAGATTGCTGAGAATCAAAACAAGCACCACTTTCCTGCAGGCTCTGGTTCCTGGTCCCTCTGGGCCTAGGACACTTCGGGCCCTTGAGAAGATCATACAGGCCTGACCACTCACACAGCCCTCTACTGCAAAAATGAAACTTATGTGGCCTTTTCATCAGTGAGGAGCATTTGGGGTGCCACAGGTGACTTACGTGATGGTCATCACCAGCTGAGGGGGACAGCATTTGGCAAACCGCCTCAGGTACCAGGAGAATTTGACTGCCCTTGCAGCCACTCAGGCTGGTCCTGTGGCACCTGTACAGGGTTACCTTTGCTATGATGCAAGATCTACACCCTCAGTATTTCACTCCTCCCCATGTTCCCTTTCATCACCAGGCACTGAAGAGAAGATTATGAACCAGGTCCTGACAATGAAAGACCTTAACCTGCACTGGTGCAATCAGTGCCAGCTGTACTGCTTACCACGCACCTTCCACTGCTCCTGGTGCAATACCTGTGTGGAGGTAAGCTTTGACATGGCCACTGAAGGCCATGTGATGCCATCTCATTCATGTTCCTCCTTCCTCAAGCAACTCGTAAAGAGCAGTTTCCATTTTGAAGGAGAGAGCATTGGCTAACTAGGGTGTCTTTGCAACCATCTGATACAAATGTGCAGGCCGAGCCAGGTGACACGGCCTCTGCAGCAGCCAGTCCACCATCACTGCCAAGGGGAAGGCAGGGTACCAACAGGTTTGTTGCAGGTAGGGGGAGGCTGTTCTGAAGAAGGAAGGTGAACCCCTCCAGGCAAACTAAGAGCTAAAACCATGCTCTCCTAACTTTCTTCACACCATTATTTCCCCACATGAATATCACACATAGGCAAAGCACATGCATTGTTGCATCCAATGAATATTCACATGGCTGGTTTGCTACATATCACCAACTCTTGCTTTCCCTCAGGGCTATTTCACACCTGCACATGTATCACTTGTTGATTACAGTGTGAGTGAGTGAGTGAGTGAGTGAGTGAGTGAGTGAGTGAGTGAGTGAGTGAGTGAGTGAGTGAGTGAGTAAAAGGGCCACCACAGACTCCATAAGAACTTGTGTCACATAAAACTGACTCTAGTGGAGTCGGTTCACATGTTCAGCTGTGTCCCATCAAGTCACATCACTTCATGTGTGGATTGGCCTCTGCCAGTCAGGTAGCTCCAAGGTGGTCCAGACACCTTACCCTGACTCTCAGGTACTGGGCTATTCTTTGGAGGGCTCCATCCTAACTCAGTGTTACTCCCTTCAGGAATTCAGTCACCACTGCATGTGGCTTAACAACTGTATTGGCTACCACAACCTCCGGTTCTTCTTCCTGTTTGTGGCCTTCCTGAGTGGCTACGACCTGGCTGTTCTGATCTCCTGCCTTGCCTATATTGTGCTCAACAACTTCCAGACAGGCTTCAATACGGAGAAGATCTGCACGTATCCTTCATCTAGAACTCATAATAATAGTGGTCTTCCCCCTTTGGGCGCAACAGCCAGTTGCAGAGATTGCATAAAGCTCTCTTCTTTCTCCCACTTCTCCTGCCCCAAATGGGCTTCAGGGCACAGTTCCTGAGTCCATGTTACCCATCCTCAGGTCCAGGAATGCCTCTGGCACTAAGTGATGAAGTGATGACAAACACTTTGCACTGCAGCTGCACCTGGTATGGAGTGCAATGATACAGAGATGCATAACAGCCAGTTCTCCTCCTGATGCAGACAGCCAGCTTGCCAAATTATGACATGTGCACTGCTCTGCTGGCTAAAGCCACCTAGAGTCCAACACTGTCTCCTCCTTGCCAACCAGACACTGTCCCAGATGGTAGCCCACCTTGCAGGGACACCTATGCTCAGGAGCGGCTGAACCTGAATGCTACCTGAGTGATGAGGAGTCCTGACAGCAGAGCTGCCTTGGCTCTCCTTTGGAAGAGAACAGCACTGGGGACTGATCCTGGGGGCTTGTTTGGAAATAAAGCAAGCACAGGGACAGCAGCAGTGGAAGTGCCGTTCTCGGTGTGGGTGTTGCCCCCTGGTGGAAGCAAACAGCATGTCATCCACGTTCTGTAACCCCAAAAGACAGGAGACCTCCCACGAAGCGCCACACCTCCCCCAAGTTGGAACTCCAGTTCCAACCAACTCCAAACTGGAAAACCCCCAACACAATCACATGCTCTTGCGTTCAAAATCTTCTCCAAAGGTTGATGGCTTTCCAACACACGGAGAAGATTTCCCCATTTTATCATGGAAACTTCTCCTAACCACCAGCTTCCCTAAATCCACCATGATGAGCTACAAGGAGTGGTCAGCCAGCAGCTGCAACCCCAGGTCATACGTATGTTCATCCATACATTTCCCCACCACCAGGATTCTCAAAAACCTGCATTTCTACTGTAATCCTGTCGTGACAGACACGGCCTCCAGGAACTGCCTGCTTCGGCAGTTCTCCTGTCCTTCCCCCTCCCTGCTCAGCACCAGAGCTGCAGACTCCCCCTTCCCCCAAGCAGACCCTTCTGGCCTGGTCACTTGCTCCTTCTTCCACTGCTTTTCCACCCCTTGATGCTTTTGCTGCTAGTGTGCTCGTGACCATCCCTGCAGCCTTCTACCTGGTGCCTCTGTTCGTCCTGCTGTACACCCAGATGGGCTACATCTTCGCAGCTACGCGCAAGTGCAAGTGCCAGGTACCTACTGGAAACACATCCTGGGAGGGAATCTAATCAAGGAGGGAGACATAAAGAGCCTCTGCCTCAGTAGAGCCGCAAAGGCCACATGATCTGGATGTGCAGAGAGTATGTTCCAGGTCTGTCTGATTGAGGGTGGTGGGTGGCGCTCCACGTTTCATCACATGTGGCCCAAAGATCCATCATTTCCCCCATCCCCAGAGCGCAATTTGTGCTTGCAAGTCTCTTCTACAGCCCCAGAGGAGCCCTGAGATGGGCTCAGCTGTCACTCCCCAAATCTCATGCCTCCTGGATGCTCTCTAGTTTTAGGGTGTGTCTGCAGAGCGCAGTCTATGCGTCCAACCACCACAAGTACACAGCACCCATGTTCATTTTGCACAGGTAAACAAAGCCATACATGTGTCAGGGCGCAGCAGGGTCAGATCTACAAGCAGGCAGCTTTGGGAGGGGGACTAGAAGCAGTAATTATGCAAAGCCAGCCAGGCCTTTATTGGCTCCCTAAATCTCCTGGTTCAGCCATGCTGAAGAAGTGCAATGCCCTCTCTGGCCATTTTCCTCGTGCCTCTGTAGAGCAGCAAGTATCAAGCCAATACTGTATTTTCTTCTGCTGAGAGCTGCTTCACTGATGCAGAGAGTGAAGCACCTAAGTCCTCCTGCCAGATTCCCAGGTTTGGGTCCTCTGGTGCCTGACACAATGCTCTCAACACACAGCACCCACTTTGCAGAACCTTCTCTCAGAGCACCACTGTCGCGTTATGCTAGTTCTGAAAACAGTGTTTAGTAGTGGCATAGTTAGATGGGGTGCAAAGCACTAATTTTGCAGGCACCTGACATAGCGAGCGCCCTGCAAATGCCCCCCCATCTCCTTTGGAGCCATTCCATCACCACATTTTAAAATGTAGGGTGAATCCAAATTTCACTTTATGCAGTTTCCTTTCCAGACTTTCCTCTAATAAGAACATAAGAACAGCCCCAATGGATCAGGCCATAGACCCATCTAGTCCATTTTCCTGTATCTCACAGCGGCCCACCAAATGCCCCAGGGAGAACACCAGATAACAAGAGACCTGCAAGGCATTCTGGGAATTGTAGTTAAGAACATAAGAACAGCCCCGCTGGATCAGGCCATAGGCCCATCTAGTCCAGCTTCCTGTATCTCACAGCGGCCCACCAAATTCCCCAGGAACACACCTGATAACAAGAGAACTCATCCTGGTGCCCTCCCTTGCATCTAACATAGCCCATTTCTAAAATCAGGAGGTTGCACATACACATCATGGCTTGTACCCCGTAATGGATTTTTCCTCCAGAAACTTGTCCAATCCCCTTTTAAAGGCGTCTAGGCCAGATGCTGTCACCACATCCTGTGGCAAGGAGTTCCACAGACTGACCACATGCTGAGTAAAGAAATATTTTTTTGTCTGTCCTAATTCACCCAACACTCAATTTTATTGGATGTCCCCTGGTTCTGGTGTTATGTGAGAGTGTAAAGAGCATCTCCCTATCCACTCTGTCCATCCCCTGCATAATTTTGTATGTCTCAATCATGTCCCCCCTCAAGCGTCTCTTTTCTAGGCTGAAGAGGCCCAAACGCCGTAGCCTTTCCTCATAAGGAAGGTGCCCCAGCCCAGTAATCATCTTAGTCACTCTCTTCTGCACCTTTTCCATTTCCACTATGTCTTTTTTGAGGTGCGGCGACCAGAACTGGACACAATACTCCAGGTGTGGTCTTACCATAGATTTGTACAATGGCATTATAATATTAGCCATTTTGTTCTCAATACGCTTCCTAATGATCCCAAGCATAGAATTGGCCTTCTTTACTGCCACCGCACATTGGGTCGACACTTTCATCGACCTGTCCACCACCACCCCAAGATCTCTCTCCTGATCTGTCACAGACAGCTCAGAACCCATCAGCCTATATCTAAAGTTTTGATTTTTTGCCCCAATGTGCATGACTTTACACTTAGTGACATTGAAGCGCATCTGCCATTTTGCTGCCCATTCTGCCAGTCTGGAGAGATCCTTCTGGAGCTCCTCACAATCACTTCTGGTCTTCACCACTCGGAAAAGTTTGGTGCCGTCTGCAAACTTAGCCACTTCACTGCTCAACCCTGTCTCCAGGTCATTTATGAAGAGGTTGAAAAGCACCGGTCCCAGGACAGATCCTTGGGGCACACCGCTTTTCACCTCTCTCCATTGTGAAAATTGCCCATTGACACCCACTCTCTGCTTCCTGGCCTCCAACCAGTTCTCAGTCCACGAGAGGACCTGTCTTCTAATTCCCTGACTGTGGAGTTTTTTCAGTAGCCTTTGGTGAGGGACCGTGTCAAACGCCTTCTGATTCATCCACTCTAAACTTCTGCTCATCTCTTGGTAATAAAGGGCTGTCCCTGCATCCACCTGAAAGTACCCAGCTGCTGCTCCCTCCCAGCCAGTGCCTGCTTACCGATCCCCCTCCTCGTCTCTTTCCACAGACTCGCTGCACAGTGAGACATGCCCTGCATGAGAGAGGAAAGCCCGACAGATGGTGGCGGCACCCCTGGACCTGGAACTCAGCACCGCACAACCCGCACGGACTCAAGTGAGTGGCACACCCTGACTTGGCTGAAGAAGCCTTTCTTGGGGATCAGGCCTGCCTGCCAATTCAAGAACAAAACTCAGTTGAACCAGAGCTACTGTCACTGTACAGTCTTTTCTATAGCTGTTTTTGGTTATTTTACGGCACAGTCCTAATGGAACTCCGAGTGGAACTCCTTGCCACAGGAAGTAGTGATGGCATCTTGCCTGGATGCCTTTAAAAGGGGATTGGACAAATTTCTGGAGGAAAAGTTCATCACGGGTTACAAGTCATGGTAGATGTGTGCAAGCTCCTGGTTTTAGAGGCAGGCATCTCAGGTTGCCAGATACAGGGGAGGACTCAGGTTGTGCCTGTTGTCTTGTGTGTTCCCTGGGGCATTTGGTGGGCCGCTGTGAGATACAGGAAGCTGGACTAGATGGGCCTTTGGCTGATCCAGTGGGGCTCTTCTTAGGTTCTTAGGGCTGCAGAATGTGCTTTGCGCTGGCTCTGATTGCCACAAAACAGTCAGAGCAAGCTGTAAAAGGTGCTCCTGGGCAGCCAGAAGCCACCAATGGAGATCAGGGAGAGGCAGGATGGTGTGGTGGGTGAATGGGACAAAGCAGCGATGGTGATGGGGGTTGGGCAGGGTGAGTCCAGGAAGGGGACGGATTCAGTGGCAGCAGAGGCCACCAAATCCTAACTCCCATCCTGGGCCCAATCCCGTGGTATGGGTCCTCGTGGACCTGAACCAGCGATTTAGCTAGTACATGTCTGAGTAGGACCCCCCCCCCAATGCAGCAGTGGCTTACCCCTGGCTACCCAGAGGAGACCTCCACAGCTGCTCCCTCTCTCCAGATGCAGCAGTAGCCACTTCAGTGCTGCTATGTCCACAGAGGGGGGGTGGGAAGACTGAGCTATACAAATCTTTTAAATTAAATAAACAAATAAGAGTTAATTGATCCTAATCCATGGGCTCAACCTGCATGTCAATAAGCTATGGTTCTGTGGGGGAGGGGGAGAATGCAGGCTCTGTCTTTTGGAAGTGGATGCCTGTGTGGCAGCAAGTGCCACCTTTAGAGGCATTTCTTTCTGGGGAGAGAGAAAGAGGAATGATGCTCCGAAGGGCAGAAGGACATCTGAAGTGCTGTTCTGCACTGGTTTACCCTTCCTACCCCATGGGTGAAAACTGAGTAGAAACTGGCAAGAGGGGAAGAGGCCACTGAGATGCAGGAAGCTGGACTTGATGGGCCCTTGGCCTGATCCAGCAGGGCTCTTCTTATACACCGCTTGTTAACCATTTCTCCACTCAGAATCGTCCCCCCACAATACTTTTCTCCTGTAGAAGTAAATGTATCCGGCCCTCAAACTTTGAACAGGAGGAAAGCAGCTTGTGGAAGAGAGGAGTGTTTGAGCTGGCAAGGAATCCATTAAGAAATAGTCATCAAAATCCATTGGAAAGAAAGAGGGGAAGGGGCCAGGCCTGCTTTTCGGAGGTGGGAATGCTGACCCCAGGGGATGCCACCAAGACCCTACATGCCCCCAATCCAACCCCAGATGGTTGGGGTGTGAAGCAGCTCTCCCTCCAAAGATCTCAACAGGCAACCAGAATGGTGAGGAGCAAGCCATGGAATGAACCCTCCTCAGGTGTGATCAGCCCCTCCCTGCCCTGCTCTTGTCTCGCAGGTACAGTGTGCGGACAGACAGGCCAGCTGCAAAAGCCACAATCCTGAAGGACGGGAGGGCCTCCCAACTGCGCCGTACCCCTCACATGGCGAGCTTCAGCATCCCGGCTGCAGGCTCCTCCCTGGGCGGCAGCTGCCCCCACAAGACCCCCAGGGAGCAGAAGGTGGTCAAGGCCTGGCGCCACTTCCTCTCTGCCGTGGGGAACCTCCTGCGCAGAAGGGGGACCCGGCTGGGGGCACCCACAGAACACGCTGCAAAGTCGGTGAGCAAATCGACAAGGAGACCTGCAGAAAAGACCTCCAGAACTGATGGGGGCTTTTAAAGGGGGCTTTCAACACAAGGGCCTTTTGGGCTTTGGAAGCAGGGAGAGAGGGGGTGACACATGCCTGAAACTGGAGGATGTTCCAGAAAGGAGTGGTTGAGCAGGCAGGAAGGAGTGGGAAGTTGTCATCATGTTCATCGTGTTGGCATCTTTCAGTCTCAGAAGACTATGGTATCGCGCTCTGAATAGTGGTTCTGGAACAGTGTCCTCTCCAGTGCGCGAAGCCTGGGTAGAGTAGATATGGAGGATAGGTTGTTACCCATGCAGCAAATCCCCTCTCTCCACATCGCTGAAATGGTCCTATGGAAAGGCAGAGGCCAATACGGCTGGTTCCAGCGGCGTCGCAGGAGTTGCCAGAGCGTGACTGTGTCCAGCCATGAACTACCTCAGGGACTCCGGCTCCGGATTTTGCCTCAAGGTTGGCTCCTGAAGCCTTTTCCATCACTGGATGTAGCCACAAGGCAGTGGAGGTTTGGGATCACAGTTTTCCTTCTCTCAGATGAGCTGCCTTCCCAGGCTGACGAGTCCCATCTACCCGGTGGCTGTTTAGTCTCCTCTTAAGACAAGTACAGCCAAACGGAGGGCCTGTTCTTATCCCCACTCCCCCAGGGGAAGTTGTGCACTTCCAGAGTGTGGAGATTTGGGAGCATTCGCCTCGCTAGCGATGCAGAACCGGCAGGGTGCCCAGTTGTTCATGCAAGAGGTGTGCTCCTTCCCCAGGACGCTTACAGAGGAAATACCATATCAAGGAGGGATGACAGAGGAGAGTGGAGGACCGCCATAGGTGGGAGGCAGGGGTTGAGAAGCTTTTTGGGTGGGGTGTTGGAAGCTGGGCAGAGAGCCGAGTCATTGGACTAGTTGAGGCCGGTTCCATCAAGCTTGGAGCACCAGGCTGGCTTCTTTGGGCATCTGTTTTACTGTTTGGATTGATCTTGCCCTTTGGTTGCTTTTGCTCTTGTTCCTTAACTGTCCTGGTCCAGAGCTGGCCCATCCATGCGGCCAACTGAACCAGTGGCCTTAGGTAGCAGGTGGGTGGGGGATGGTAATCTCTGTCCACATCCTTGCCTTCACTGCCCACTCCCTGGATTGGAAAAGGAGGAGGGGCAGAGGGGAAGAAGAAATCTGAAGGAGACGGGAGTGCTGTGCTAGAGCACTGGCGAGAGGGAGGAGCCGAGGCTGGCACTTCCTTGGGTAAGGAGAGGCCGCATTTGGCATGCCACCTCGGGCATCAGGAGGGCTTGGGCCGGCCCTGCCTAGTATGTTGAGCTATTGTGAGCCAATTCATTTTTTTAAAAGCAGTATTTTAACACTTTTGTTTGCTGCCTTGGGTGCCCCATGTTTTGAGAGCAAAGGCAGGATATAAAATGAACAGATAGAAAAAACAGAGAAGACAAAGAATAGCAAGCAACAGAAAGAGGGAGGGAGGGAGGGAGGAGAGGCAGAAGGAGCAGGGGAGTGGACCCTCCCCAGGAGAGAGAGTAGCCTTGCTGCCCTGAGAGTCTGCCTTCTACTGCTAGGCAACCTTATACCTTTAACAAGTAAATTACAACGACCTTTCCTGCCCTCTTGCAGCAAGAACAAGAAGGGTTTCAACAGTCATAACTCACAGTTGGGCAACACACATGCCAAGGCACCGGGTTCAGCCTCCTGCGGTATCTTCTCTTACTTCCCAGGGTCTACATGGCTGGCAACAAGCACCGCAGCAGGTGTCTTGCGCCCGGCTTGTCATTCCACTCCTTTGGCCTGTGGGACAAATTGAGGAAGCCCACCCCGAATCGGCCTGTGGGGGCGATGGTTTGTTGCGGCTGCAGGGTGCAGGTTGTGCTTTACTGGTTGGTGATGGTTCAGTGTTTCTCCTCCAGGGTGGGAAGAGGAAAACCGGTTGGCAGCTGAACACAAACTCCAGGAGCATGGAAATCCCAAGTAAGGAGAATTTATTCATTTATTTTATTTGAAATAGTTGTGTCCCACCCATTCCATCCCCAGGCACTCAAGGCAATTGGCAACATCGATTAGAAGCATAATGAAAAAACCAATTGTTTTAAATGTTGGTTTGGATTTGTTTTTTTTCCTTTTGATTGAGGGACAATTGAATGTTGACTGAGGCCATCAACCTTCAGAACCAGGGAGTCAGAATTCATCCACAACCCATTAGGCCGGCAGGTCAAATGGCTGCTGTTTCAGGTTTGGATTTGAGTTGTGTGGTCTGTTTGCCAGGCTCGCAAAAATGTGTTCTTGTACAGACCTACCAGGTATAGGCAAAAGGTGGCTGCACTGACCAGTGAAAGTCTTCATATGATGGTGAAAGCCCCTTTGAAAGGTGGGAGAAGGAAGACAAACCTCCCTAGGCTGGGAGTCCTAGAGGCAGGATGCCGAAAGAGAATAGCCCTTTCTGATTCCAAATTCTGGCAATCAATGAGTGAAGAGCCTTTTCAAAGAGCCACTGGAAGAGGTGGAATAGATGGGGTGCAAAGCACTAAGTTTTGTAGGTGCCGGAATGCTCCCCCTCCCCTTGGAAACCATTCCAGGCAGTGGAAGCCAAATGGAGGCATATGCCTCCATTTGGCTTCCACAGCCCAGAATGGCTCCCAAGAGGAGGGGAGGGCTGCAAAACTTAGTGATTTGCACCCCCTCTAGCTACGCCACTGGGACGGAAAGTCCGTGCCATCCAGCATCCAGTCTGTGTTGGCATCCCTGATGCTCCCAAGGTGAAACATCAAAAATGGTCCTCCTGCTGCTGCCCCAGACCTTGGGGCACTGGCAGATCCACCTGGCTTCCTTCTTCCCCTCCCTCTGCTAAACGCTGACACCACCCACCATTGGCGTCCTTGGCTGTCTACTGCCTTTAGGGAGCCACTGGAGAAGGTGGGTGGATGAAGGGAGAGCCAACCCATGAAGGACCCACAGTAAAGGTCATGCATACCAAGGCTGAATTACTGCAATGCACTGTACTCACTGCCTTTAAAACCTGCCCAAACATTTCAGCAGCTGCAAAACGTGGCAGCTGAAGTCCTGGCCGCATGGGACCAGTTTTCTGGAGCAGTTGACTGCCCTGCTGCAGGCTTCTCTTGCTTCCGTCCATTCCGAGCCACATTTAAGTGCTGGCCAGGACCTTCCCAGCCCTTGATGGACTGAGCTGCAAGAGTTCTTTTCTTTCTGCATCCAGGCCACCCCAGGTTAACTCTGTCCTCAGCTGTGCACCTGCTAAGCAGCTCTAAGCAAGCTATAGTTTCATAGCCTCAACCCCACCCCCACCCCTTCATCTGCAATGTGGGAAGAATAATAATTACTGGACGATTGTAAAGACTGGATGTGATCATACTGTGGCTGATCAGGGTGCAGGGGCTGCCTGGAAAACACTTCCTGTCCTGATATTGTTGAAAGTGTCTGCACAGCAGCCAGCACAACAGGGGCAGAAAACAAGGGCGAATACTGGCAGTAAGTATACCTCTGTGCACTGCTTGTCCCCCAGCAGCTATGCTCTCTTTCCTGCCAGTCCCAGACATGCTGGACTCCTTCGAGCTGCTGGACGAAGAACAGAACACCCACTGGAAGTGCCAGATCCACCTCAACCGGCGAGCCCCTTCCTCCCCCACGGCGACTCTCCTCTCCGTGTCCGATATCTGAAGGGAATCTCCAAAGCTCTCCTTTATCTCAGAAACCATAGTTTTGTAATGGGGAAATCGGATAAAAGCACTTGCGACGTTGTAGTTTCCCTTCCATGTACAGATCTTATCTCTATTTGATTTGGTGGTGCAGCAAAGGCTGGTGCTGTAGCACTGAGCCACTTGCAGCCTTGAAGGAAGCTGGGAAAGAACCTTCAAGGCAACCTTTGGAGTGACACAAACCTGCCTGAAGGAACTTCCTGAAGAGTGGCCATGGTAGTCTGTTACAGCAGAAACAACCAAGAGTTTTCTGGGACCTCTTGTGGCACTGTGCTGTCAGCACCCGCTTTTGTGGCCTTGAGTCCACTCCATCAGATACTTGAAGAGTTATCCAGAGTTGACAGAGAGAGAGAGAGAGAGAGAGAGATGGCAAAAGGTGGAGGGGAGGGACGAAGGGCTTTGAGAAACAAGAGATAGTCAATGTCTACTATTAAGTAAAATTCAGTGCCAATTCACAACAGTGGTAACCCTCTGTGAGGCAGGCCGGCTCCCCGGTGACGCTGAGTTAATGAATTTCAGAACTGAGGCAGGAACAGTGGTTTCTTCTCAGAGCCTGCAAGAGGAGGCCAGTCCTGTGAATGAGTCCCTCCACTCCAGCTATGTGCTCTCTCGTGGTCACTTCTTGCTTTGCAGCACCAAAGGTTTACTGCCATTTCTGGCTCTGCCCCTGGGTGGCAGCACCTCTCCACTAGTGGCTTCGGGTTGTCCCATGTCTGCCTGCACTAGCACTGAATGAGGGCTGTGGGTTGGGATACACAAATGGACAGAGCAGGAAGACAAAAGCTCCCTGGTGGACAGAACCGTGTTGCAGGTGGGGGATGGGTGACGTGGTAGTTTTAGGGTTGTGTCAGGGTTTTATCTGCCTTCTCAGTGTCCCCAAGAGAAGAAGAAAGGGGCCCTGCTTGTTCCTCCTTGGTGTAGTGAGAGCATTTGCTGTTAGTGCCACCCTGCATGGGTGGGCAGCTGGCCCAGGAATGGTGCAGCAAGTGATTGGTCTGCGGTGACTCAACCATTCCTGGACCAGCTGCCTGCCACGGCACTTTAGGTGTCACCTCTCACCCAGTGCAGTCCACACACGCACCCCACTGCCTAGTAGTGACTGGTGGAGAGCAGTCTGAAGCATGCAGAGTGGCACTAATAGCAAATGCAATGCCACAATGCTGGCCCCATTCTTGTGAGAGGACAGGGCCAGAGCAAGACTGGAAGGGCTGGGGCCATGGGAGTGACACCATTGGCGCACTGGGCAACACCAAGACTAGTAACGCCACTGCAACCAGGCTCCTTCCCCCGGCCTGCCAGATGCCGCCAGACCCCACCACTGACCTGCCAGGCGCCACCTCTCAGTCCTCAGGCGTCACCCCTGGTGTCTCAGGAATTGAGTTGGCTACAGTCCTGTGCTCATTTCCCTGGGACTGGAAAATACAGGGGAACTATCTTCCAGATAAACAAATGTAGGCCTAGGTTTTTCAGCCCAGGAAAGAGCTTTCTGAGGGCAAACACCAATAAGTACTTTGGACCGGGCCTGTGTTTGTGTTGGGATCACCCACCTGCTGCCATCCAGGTGAGCCAAGCGAGATCAGAGCGGAGCCAGCTGATCTTGCCCTCAGTCTACAGACCCCCCTCCCTTCCTGTCCCAGATGGCCTCTTAGAAGGGCCACCAACACACACAGCAGGAAAGCAGGGGACAATGCTCAGGATTCCAGGTGCCACCATCTCGAAGGCTCATGGACTGGAAGATGCTGGGCCAACTCCAGCCTGCTGCCCACCCAGAGGCTAATTGAAGAAAGTCACACAAACCACACACGTTAAATGCATTTTCACATTTCCATTTAATTTTGAAAATGGTAGCCAGGGTGCCACAATCTGGATTGGGACCACAAAGCAGGTGTGTTCTGTGTGTAATCTCCCCACACCACAATCCTGATGAAAATCTCTCCCCAGCCACCCCCACCCCCACTAAAAAACTACTAATGGTCTTAGGAGGAAAGCTGCTATAGGAGGGTACAAATGTCCCTCCAAGGGCTAGCAGTTGATGGGGGCAGTTTTTGTCAGGATCCAGACCTAATACAGATCACTACCCACTGAACTTCCAGCCCTCGTTGCTCACTGTGGAAGAGTTGGTTGTTGCAATCAAGTGATGCAAAACTGCCACCAGTCCTGTCCAGAGGCTTGCTGATCTTTGTGTTGCCAGCCACCCAGCACAGCTGAGCTCTGGCACCAAAAATAAGTTTGGGGACTGCGCCTCTGGAGATGGAATCAGATTGTTCCCAAGGCACCAGACAGCTCAACAGGCAGTGACCCACTGGATCCCAGCCAGATCTGGTACTTGCCTGGTCCGCCCCCATTGTCTGGCGCCATCCTCGATAGTGTTGTCTCGACAGAAGACACAAACACAAACAAATGATCTTTGTTATGATCATTAAACTAGAAAGAAAAAATGCCAGGGGGAAAAGGCCACTATGCAACTCAGGGCTGCAGTAGGGCTGTTGGCCATGTATTGAAGCAGCACGTTTCTTTATAAAACTTTAAAAGGGAATTGGAGAAGTTTCTGGAGGAAAAATTCATTACGGGTTACAAGCCATGATGTGTATGCACAACCTCCTGATTTTAGAAATGGGCTATGTCAGAATGCCAGATGCAAGGGAGGGCACCAGGATGAGGTCTCTTGTTATCTGGTGAGCTCCCTGGGGCATTTGATGGGTCACTGTGAGATACAGGAAGCTGGACTAGATGGGCCTATGGCCTGATCCAGTGGGGCTGTTCTTATGTTCTTAACTACAATTCCCAGGAAGCCTTGCAGGTCTCTTGTTATCTGGTGTGCTCCCTGGGGCATTTGGTGGGCCACTGTGAGATACAGGAAGCTGGACTAGATGGGCCTATGGCCTGATCCAGTGGGGCTGTTCTTATGTTCTTATGTAAACAGCACCACCTTGGAGAGCCACCTGGTCTCACGAGTCTGTTTTACAGGAGGTGAGAAAAGGAAGTAAAAGTCCCAGCTCAGGCTTCAGCAGACCTCAGGCCAGCAGGACTGGCTTTGTTCTAGTAGAAGTCAGTTGGTCCATCCACTGGAGCTGGATGCAAAACAGGAGAGGGCCCAAAGCAAAGTGGTGGCTCGGGGGTAGGGCCAATTATTGCAGTCAAGGGGTGAGCTGCTTATGCCGCCTCATAATTGCATCAGATCAGGGTTCTGGCAACCTCTTTCCTGTTTCAGCTAGTGGGCCGATCTGGGTGATACTCAGCTCTCTTATACTCCCTGCACGGGGAACCCTTTCCAGCTGTGTGACTGGCCAGAGATCTCAGGCCCTACTCCCTGGGAGACCTCCTGCCTGGGGGCCAGATCCAAGCCATACTTGCTCCACCCCCTACTCCTGAGGAGCCCCTTGCTCCCAATGAGCCCTTTACTCCTGAGAAGGCCCATGTCAGTGGGGCTTGGGCTGGGCCCAGGCGGCACCATCATAACCTGGTGTTAAGCTAAGTGAGCTTGAAGAAAGCGCCCTGGGAGGCGGCTTCAGGCGCATAAGAGGTCACATAAAGTGATCTTGGCAGAAACGTATCCTACATTATTCATTACCTACCATCTGTTTGCATCTCCACCCCAAGAAGATGTAGGGCAGATACCTGGCCTGGAATGACCTTCAAGGGAAGGACCCTGAAGAACTGAGTCAAATATTATAGTAACAAAGGATGACGTTCTAGAGCAGGGGTGTCACACTCGTTCCATATAGCGGGCCAAATGGCATTCGTAACACCTGCTGCTCAGCCGCTGAAAAGCCCTCCACGAAGCGATGCCCTGGCACAAGCAGCACTGCTGAAAGGGTGGCTCTGGGAGAGCCCCATTACAGCGGGGGCTGGAAGAGAGCTTCTGGGGGCTGCATCCAGCCTGTGAGGCTGATGTTTGACACACGAACAAATCACAGTGGGCCCATTGGATCATCCCGGAGGTGATGGGAGCACAGCTCCGGAGGGTGTTCTGAGGGGCGGGGAGGCCACGTGCTGCTTCCCTGGCCCTCAGAACACTCAAGTGGCAATGGGAGCACAGTTCCTGTCGCCTCTGAAGGATTACAGGGCCCCCGAAACCCACAGATTTGATTATCCACAGGTTTTCTTATCCGGGGGGGGGCCTGGAACAGAACCCCTGCAGATAACACCAGACACCCTGTAAACCTAAACAAACCATTGGGTCCAGATGGCACTCACTAAGAAGTTCTTAAGTAATTCTGTTGGCGCCATATGCTGCCAGAAGCTTTCTTGTAAGGCACTTCCCCGCAGTCACAAAATGTGACACAGAGCAGCACGTGGCCTGGCCACAGGTAAGTGTATGCAGTGGGAGGGAGGGAGGGGATAGGTGGAACAGGATAGCAACAGGGACACGGAGGAGGGCTGATCGGGACTGGGAAGGGGATGGGTTGGGCGGCAGTGGAACTCACTGAATCCACACCCCCTTCCTGAGCCTGATCCTACAGAGTTGACATGGGTCCAAGTTGACCCATGGAGGCTGCAGGGGGTTATGTTGGGGAAGAGAAGAAATGTTCCCTTACTCCAACGACGCCTCAACATGCTGAAGTTCCCCCATGGGATACAGCGGAAGCTCTGTTGGCACCACTGTGTAGCTGTGCATGAGTTAGGTAGGACTGGGCCGTGAGCTAGTTTATTTTTACTAATGTTGGCAACTAAAAGTTGTGGTTTGCAGTCTCATAGACAGGAGAGGAAAGGGGAAAGAGAAGAGGAAAACAACTGATAAAAGTGACCCTTGAAACCCCAGTCAGATCTGGGACATTCCAGCTCTGTGTCGTCCCCGTCCCCCTCGCAGTCAGTCTGCCCTTTCTGGCGCCATTCTTGCGACTCTTGTCTCCAGAAGTTTAATATTAAACCAACAACCATCAGAAAGCAACTCACTAACAGGGATCACTAGAAAGATCTTCTATCTGGTCTATTGATTGCCAGGGGACCATTGGCAAGGGTGGGTCTGGGGTTTGGCAGCAAAGTTGGGATTAGATGTGGTTCAGATAGGGCACTGAACATAACAGCTAATATTATAATGCCGTTGTACAAATCGATGGTAAGGCCACACCTGGAGTATTGTGTCCAGTTCTGGTCGCCACATCTCAAAAAAGACATTGTGGAAATGGAAAAGGTGCAAAAGAGAGCAACTAAGATGATTACGGGGCTGGGGCACCTTCCTTATTAGGAAAGGCTACGGCATTTGGGCCTCTTCAGCCTAGAAAAGAGGCGCCTGAGGGGGGACATGATTGAGACATACAAAATTATGCAGGGGATGGACAGAGTGGATAGGGAGATGCTCTTTACACTCTCACATAACACCAGAACCAGGGGACATCCACTAAAATTTAGTATTGGGAGGGTTAGAACAGACAAAAGAAAATACTTCTTTACTCAGCTTGTGGTCGGTCTGTGGAACTCATTGCCACAGGATGTGGTGGCGGCATCTGGCCTGGACGCCTTTAAAAGCGGATTGGACAGGTTTCTGGAGGAAAAATCCATTATGGGGTACAAGTCATGATGTGTATGTGCAACCTCCTGATTTTAGAAATGGGCTATGTCAGAACGCCAATGCAAGGGAGGGCACCAGGATGCAGGTCTCTTGTTATCTGGTGTGCTCCCTGGGGCATTTTGTGGGCCACTGTGAGATACAGGAAGCTGGATTAGAAGGGCTTATGGCCTGATCCAGTGGGGCTGTTCTTATGTTCTTAACTACAATTCCCAGGAAGCCTTGCAGGTCTCTTGTTATCTGGTGTGCTCCCTGGAGCATTTTGTGGGCTACTGTGAAATACAGGAAGCTGGACTAGATGGGCCTATGGCCTGATCCAGTGGGGCTGTTCTTACATTCTTATGTTCACTGGCCAAGGGCCTACACCCACCAGGGAGTGCTCCAGGCCAGGTCAACCCTGAGCCATCAGTACTGGTGACAGCAGTGCCATGCAGTGCCCCATCGGGGCAGGTGGAGGCACCATGGGGGTCCCGGTGCAGAGCTTTTCCAAGGCCCCCTGGCATCAACACTGCTTGGTAGATCCTTTACACATCCTTGGAGCCCAATCCACTACCAGACCTTGCCAGATACTGATTTTGAACCTAGCATTTACCCTGGACCAAAAAGCACATCAGGAAGATGATGGGCTGAGACATGGCAAGTGAGTCAGTAGATGAATAGGGTGGAAGTAAGTGGAAATATCTGCTAGTTCAAAACCAGCTTCCTGTGAGGGGGAAAAACCCCAAATGGAAACTCTTCAATCACCTAAATAAGCTGCACTGCGGGAATATACAGAGCACATCTGGGTGGCTTTGGTGTTGGGGGCTGAGGGCTGTTTCAGCAGTTCTGATGGCCACAAACCAGATGTACAATTGCTGCCTGGCTCTCAACTGGTCCACGTGGCTCACCACCAGGTCCAAAAGAGGACTCAGGTCAGAGTGAGACATTTTGAGCCTCCAAGTAGCTGAACTTTGTGATATGAGCAGTCGCGGAACATTGCGGTGGATGCTGGGTTGAAACTAGGGAGGAGAAGGCAAGACATTACATATATATGGCAGGGGTTGCAATGGAAGTGCCTTCTCAGGTTCAATTCAAATGCAACACTTTTTCCTCTCCAAAATAAAGCTGGGGGAAATAAATGTGTTAAAACTTTGCAAGGGACGCTGTCTGGGAATGACATTGATTGGCTAGTGCCTGTGTGGTCACAAAATCACCTTTCCCTAGCCCTAAAGCAGTTTTGTAGCTGTTTGGGGGTTTATTTACTGAATTTCTACTCCACTTTACCTCATTGAAGGACATTCAAATTGGCTTTGTTTTTGTTCAAAGCGGGTTTTGCTTTTCATTTACAAAGAGTAAGGCAATTGATGAACAGATGAATGAATTCCGGAAAAAGAGATGTTTGTGCAGCTTTTTATTTTAAGTGGCCAACCTACCTGAAACTTAGGGGAAGAGCCAAAAATGATGGCTGAATCAGCAGTCAGTTCCCCGCACCTATGGCCAGTCATTCAGACTGCACAGCTAGGCATATTCACAAACTTGCTGTGTCTGGTATTTTTGTTTCTGCAGATGGCTAATTTGTCATTTTTCCCCCTCTCATTTTATTGTTAAATGGTTTTAACTATTATTTCATTACAGATCGTAAACTGTCTTGAAGGCCCCTTAACTGGAGTGGAAAGCAGAATATAAATATTTCAACAAATAAATGAACAAGGAGGCAAAATCTGAAAGTGGTAGAATTCAGATTCTAGAGGTGGGAGGAGAATAACTTTTTTTAATGCTCCCCGCGCAAGAAAGTCTCAACCAGAGGCAATGTAATGCATCAGGAAGGAAGGTTCAGGTCAGCCTCACACCAGATCATTTAGGGATTGTTGGCTCAGTGACCACCTCCATGATCAGCTCCGTTTGCTTTCCCCACCAGAAGACCCACTTGCTGCCCCAGTAGTCTTGCTAGTGTTTAAAAAGCTGCAGGGAGGGTCTAAGATAGAACAAAAATGGAGTCTGTTGAGAGGTCCAACCTCAGCTAGTTTTCTCATTATACTCTCACACTTCAAGATGACAGAGACTAGCAAGAGGGGCTTGCCTGGTCCTTGGTGAGGGAAAGAGGCCAAGAGAGGAGAGGAGACCCGGGGGCATGTCTGGGTGTGCTGATGCTGCCTGGGCCCCAGCTAGCGCAATTTCACCGACGTGTTTTGCTAAGGGACGGCCTTTATTTTCGTAAACTATAAACACCTGAAATTTTGTGGAGAGGAATCCAAGTCTTTAACCAAAGAAGCCTTATTTAAGATATAAAGGAGCCTTTCTCTTCCTGCCACCTCAAATATTATGTGGCAGGGAAGGGTGTTATTGCTGGCTTTCATGGAATTTTAAAAATATGTCCGGCAAATGAACTGAAGCCCTTTCTTTGGTTTGCACGCATTTTATATGTGCCTGTCTTCTTCACCAGACTGGAAGGCCAATAATATATATAGTTGGCAACCTTCAGTCTCGAAAGACTATGGTATCGCGCTCTGAAAGGTGGTTCTGGAACAGCGTCTAGTGTGGCTGAAAAGGCCGATTCGGGAGTGACAATCCCTTCCACACTGGGAGCAAGTGCAGTCTGTCCCTGGTCTGTCTCCCTGGCTATGGGCCTTCCTTCTTTGCCTCTTAGCCACAGACTGTTGGCCAAGTGTCTCTTCAAACTGGGAAAGGCCATGCTGCACAGCCTGCCTCCAAGCGGGCCGCTCAGAGGCCAGGGTAAGGGCAAGCGAGAAGTGATGGACCTCGAGAAACCACAAGTTTGAGTGGAGATGCAGCAGGGGAAGGGGAGCACCTCAATGGTTCCCTGCTGACCATTTTCCTCCCCAAAATCACCTCCAAACTTCTTTCCCCCTTGGAAAAGAAAAGTTAAGGAGCTCTTCTCCCAACCATTCTTCCACTCAAAACAGCAGCTACATGAGGCTACTTTCCATTAAAAAAAAATCCTACCTTCATTAGATGTGCCTGAGTAGGCTGTAGAAAGTATCTCTCAGATGCCCTAAACATTGTGAGAAGGGTTTGTTCCAGAAAAGCCAGGAGCTGCATTCCTGTGGATCAAAGCAAACACAGTTAAGTACCCCAAGAGCAGAACAATCCTAAGTGTGTACTCAGAATCAAGTTCTATTGCGCTTCTCAGTACCCCAAGAGCAGAACAATCCTAAGTGTGTACTCAGAATCAAGTTCTATTGTGTTCAATGGGGCTTAATAAGTATTTTCAGGATTGCCCTACAGCCAATGCTATAAGGGCCTTGTGCTGCCAGAACTAGCATTCCAGCAGTGCGCTGTCTTTTACAGCTGTTGCAAAATGTCACAAGCAATTCAGCATGGCCAGGCTGCCGCCCCAAGTGGTAAGCAACTGTGGCTGTGCACCAGTGGCCCATAAGTGACCACCAGCTCTGGTACATCAGCAGGGTGGGCAGGACAGGGTGCGAGAGGGAGGAATAGGGAGGAGACCAGGGCAAGGAAGAAGGCAGATTGAGGCCAAGAAGGGGGCAGTATCAGCGGCAGCACTACCACTGATATTTTATTACCCTTCCCAGTCTTGATCCACCATCCAGGGTGAACGCATTCCAACATGGCTTTCCATGAGACAGGTGTTTGTGGAAAGGGAGCAGGAATATGCCTGTCCTTTAAAGAACAATCCTGCTGCTGAATTATTTGTTCACACTTTGATGACCAAGGTAGCATAAGGCTGCCTCAGCTTGAGTCAGATTGTGGTCCAGTTAGCCAATAAGTGTCTGCTCTGATGGACAGACACTGAGATGGAACTCTTCCTAATGTGAGATCCTTCTAGAGAAGATGCAGGGCTCTGAACCTGCAACTGTCTGTATTCAAGGGATGAGCTTATCCGCTGTGCTACAGTTCCTGAAAGCCTTGACTAGATCACACTTCTTGCCTGCTCCTTGCCAGGATGGCCTAAGGCTATGGCGGCGTGCAAGGGTGCATGCTCAGTGGTGCAGTGTCCGAACAGGATTGGCTCATTAGACCTGCTGAGAGACAGCCAATAGGCCTGAAAGGCAGGATATAATGGAGAGAAAAGGCACATAAATACAGGTTTCTGTGTTGCCTTCGTATTTTGGTTTGTACCTGAAATTTTAATTTAAAAAATTGCCTACACAGATATTAATATAGGTGTTGCTACATCTCTTAAGTTGCATAACATTTAGTAGGCGAAGGCTTCATAGTTCCTAGGCCTGCATGATAAGATCTGTAAAAATGATGGATGCTTATCTGGAGTTCCATTAAGTTCAAAGGGGTATCTAGCTGGGCAGAACACTATAAGGGCTCTGCATTTTAATAGGATTAATTAGTAGATTAATCAACTAACATTTTAGAGCCCAATCCTATCCACACTTTCCTGGGAGTAAGACCCATTGACCATAAAGGGATTTACTTCTGAGTAGACATGCCTAGGATTGGGCTGTCAGTTGATTAATTGGCAGGGGGCTAATTTTATTCAGTAGGGTTGAGAATGGAGTTGAAAAACTAATTCAGTTTTTTAGTCTGTATCAGACCTAGAGTCTCATCATAGAACATGTCACCTTATTGAAATTTTTTAATTACCTTTCATTCAATGAATTAATTGGCCAAATTTAAAGAAATCTGCAATATACCAAAGCTGTAGCAGACATGCCTTTTTGAGATATTGAAGAAAGTGCTAGCATAGCTTACGGTGTTTAGTGAAAGGTACCATTCAACATTAAAGGGAAAACCCATCTCTTATAGTTTATTTTGCTTTATTTATTTTGCAAATAAAATAATAAGAAATATGGCAAGAAATAAAATCTAATTATTTTGATACTGTTGCAATTAAAATTATCCTGCATTAAAGGCCACAGTCTAGTAAAAACATCGACCCCTACCATTTCGCACACATGTGGGTGAAGTGTTAAGAGTTGATGGTTTTAGACTGTGTATCAAACATCTTTGGGGGTAAGAAACATTTCAACAAATTCAGAATCTGGAGACTTTGTGGAAAATGAAGACAGCTCGTGCTCACTCGTGTTCCTTCTGCAACGTTGAGACACAGACACAGTCCCAAATTTTCTCAAGTTCAAGAGAAAATGGACCACAGCTCTAGCTCTGCAGATCTACCAGTGCAGAGAAGGCTCTACTGCATGAGAACCCAATCCTATGCATGTCTACTCAGAAGTAAGTCCCATTAGAGTCAATAGGGCTTATTCCCAGGACAGTGTGTATAGGATTGGGCTATGAGAGGCTGCATTTGACCTGGCTTAGATTGTGATTTAAGAAAGTTACATTTACACCTGAGTAATACAATGGTGGTAAGAGATTGGGACAGAGCAGATGCTTTGATAATAGCAACATTGGAGAAGAGGAAAGAGAGGAACAGGGAAGGACAGAAAAGGAAGTTTGAAAGCATTTGAAAGGACAAACAATAAGGAAGAGCTTAGGCAGGATTAGATCTCTTAAAATCTCCAAAGAACACAGAGGTAGTTAGTGAGTTGTGCATGGAAGTCCTTAGGTGGTGGTTGAAGGCCTGTTACCAGCAAGCAGCTCACTACCAGCATCTATAGTCTGGTTTTCTCCTGACCAAGAAGGAAGATGTTGAGTTCATGTTTTTACTAGAATGCAGTCTTTAATCCTGGATAATTTTAATTGCAATGAAAAGAATACTGGCCATGAAAGCCTTAGCTTGTATAATATTCAGATTTTTATTAACTTTACAATGAAACACCATCTGATACAGGCCAAAAAACAAATTAGTGTTCTTATTCTCAATCCAATCAATTAATCAACTAAAGCTTTAGTTGATTAATCTACCAATTAATCCTATAAAAGCACAGAGCCCTTATAATTGTCTAACCAGGCATCCCTTTGGCCTTAATGGATCTCTGACTCCATTGGCAATCCCCACCCTATTTGCATTTCTCTGTTCCAGTCAGGCAGTAGAAAAGCCAGGCAACAGCTGAAGAAACTGCAAGGTGGTGTGTGGGTGATGGATGAGGGTGATCTATCTTCCGCCACGCTTGGTTTGGACTCCTCACATGTGGAAATATGGGATGTAAAGATTTGTTTCAAAGGCCTGAGTGTGTGTAATGCGTTCCACTGTGCCTCCCCACAGAAAAAGCCAGAGCTCAGCTCAAATGCTGCAAGCACAGCAGGACCAAAAATATTAATAAAGAATGGATTGTCTGATGAGTTGGAGAGGGTTTTTTTTCCTTATAAATGGCAGAGCTGCACAATCTCAGAGCCATCGTTGCAGCACTCAAGGAAACTGCAGTAGCTCACCAGGGTTCTGATAAACCATTACGCAAGGTATGGGGCAAGTGGCGAGAACTTGGGGACATCCAGTGGGTGGTGTGAGCCTCACATCATGCTCCCACCACATAAATGGGAGCTGGAAGGTAGAGCCTCTGTGGCACTCCACTGTGCCATCACCACCAGAAAGTAGTATGGTGATGTCACAGTGGACTCACTTCTTTTGGCCAGCAGATTCGAAGCTCTGATCCTGGGAGCTTCCCGACTTGGAGCAAAGAAAGTTGTTAGCAACACGAAAGGTGGTGGGTACCCCCCACTGTAGCTGTCCTTGCCAACCTGATGACCAAATGAATAAAGAGTTGCGTGCCTTGCAGGTACCTGGGCCATCAAGGCATTTGTTGTTGCACCCTTGGCAGGATCCCAAATCAGAGAGGCACCCCCCTGAAGCAGGGGACAAACCTTCCAGGGCCACTAAGGCAAAAAAGTGCACCCCAGGAAAGCCTTTGTGCCTCCGGATGGGAATTTAAAGTCAGAGAAGCTGGGCCGCAGACCCCTTGTCTTGCTCTTCATACTTGCTGCCTGCCTGTGCTCTTGAATCGCTTGGTGACCTGCTGGTGTGGACCAAGCATGTCCACTCCCTCCACAACCCAAGAATTGCTGTGCCACCCACCACACAGGACAGCTGACCCCCTTCTTCTGTTCCAAATGTTGTCCCTTCTTCACCTGAGCACCACCACTCCTCGTCCCTGCACAGAACCTTCCTAACTTCCGCTCCCCCTTCTCTTTCCCCTCCTCTTCTTCCTGGGCCATTGCATGCTGCCCTTCTCCCTTGTAAGGATTTCCTCTTTCTCTCCTTTTGACCTAGCAAGCACTGAGTGACATTTGGGGTTTAGTTGTGTGAATGATGATCACTTGCATTGCATGGTATTTATTTTGATTCCCCTTCCCAGTTATGGTATTATTACGGTAACAATAATGACAGCGATCCATTGTTTGACCTTTAGCCTTGCCTGCCTCCTTCTTTTCTCGTCATTCCAAGAGAAGTGCGTGGAGCTGGACAGCGGCTCAGTAATGGGGCTCTCTCAATTGCTCAGTGATGACATCATCATCGCCAGGGCTCTGAGAGGGAAGCTGAGTGGGGCTTGGATTCCAGCCGCATGGCCATGTGGCCATGCAGCTCACAAGGAAGGCTCCTGAGTTGGGTCATTGGCCACTACACCTGGTCCCTGCACATGCAATTATTTCCCCCATGTGCTCATGTGACATGGGTCACCCAGGAACGCCAGTTTATGACCACCACATGGCTGGGGCCAGCCACTGCATTCTGTTGAGGCTAAGAGCATGTCTGTGACAGGCTGCAAATTCCCCCCACCCCTGAACACTAGCAGACATACGTGCCTTGGTGTGCGGTAGAAATGGCAGCAGCCCTCGTAATTGCTTTGCTGGGAGGCAGAAGGAGGAGCTGTTGGGCTTGTGGTTATCTTCACTGTTAAGTTTTGCAACCCTGTTAAGACATCCCAGCCATAAACTGCTCCAGCCCAACCTTCAACCTCTGCAACAGTCCTGGCAGCCCTGAGCACCATTTACACACTTTATCAGACCGGTTCTGCAATGTTTCGCCAGGGCGCCACAAAACACATAATGAGCTCGTGGAATTTACTGCAACCCGAGAGGCAGGTGGCCGCTGGCTGGGACAGCTCTAGAAAGTTGCCAGGGAAGGGCTGAAGTCAGTGCCCAAAATGTGAGGGGTGGCCAGATATTGATTGGAGCCACAGTGCAGAGCAGGAAAGGGTTAGATCCCCCCTTCCCATGCTGCGGTCCTACCCCACCCCACCCTGCTGCTTTTTGAAACAGAAGAAGTAGTCCACAGGAGCTGCAATTAAGGACCATTCACACCACACCTCCCTTGGCTCTGACTTAGCAGAAGCAGCAGCCTGCAAACAAAACTCTCTCTGGGCAGTGGCATAACTAGAGAGGGGGCAAAGCACTAGGTTGTGCAGGGAGCCTCACCGCAGCGTGCAAATGGCCCTTCCCCCTTCGGAGCCATTCGGCCGTTTTGCTCCCCCCTAACCCTGGAAGGCAGGGGAGTAGCCCCTTGCATGAAGTGGTGAGGCTCCCTGCAGAACCTAGTGCTTTGCCCCCCCTCTAGCTACACCACTGCCTTAGTGATCTCTCATCTAGGGGAGGGAGGTATTGGTTTTGACTGGCCTGGCCAGAGGGAGGGATGGGCTGTGTGTGTTGAGGAATCCCTGTGTGTTGCTTGCAGTCAGCAGCACTTCCCTGTTTTCTGCTCTTGCCTTCCTGATTTCATTGGGGTTGCCACAGGCCTCTTAAAGGCAACCACAGCAACAGTGGCGGCAGAGAACTGGGGAGGAGCAGTGGCATAGCTAGAGGGGGTGCAAAGCACTATGTTTTGCAGGGAGCCTCGCCGCAGCATGCAAGCAGACCCTTGCCCTCCCCTTCAGAGCCAGGCGCCTCTGTTTTGCCACCCCCTGCCCAGAATGGCTCAGATGGGAAGGGGCCACTTGCATGTTCCGCTGATGCTCCCTGCAAAACTTTAGTGTTTAGCAGCTCCTCTAGCTACGCCACTGGGGGAGAGATGTGACCATTGCCCTTTCCAGCATCTCTTTTCACTGTCCCAACAAAGCTGTGTACTGTATTAGCAACTGCCCTGCAGCTATTCATGATGGAAAGGCAGGGCATGCATTTTAAAATCAACAAACCTCTTTCAACTCTTGGGAGTGGCTCCTTTCTCAAAGCCACTCTGCCTTTGTGTGAACTGCTGGGCAGCCCAATCCTATAGGTTCTTGGTGCCTGGAGGACTGCCCACGGGTGTCAGGAAGCAGCCGGAAGTCTCCTTGGGGGAAGGGGACTTTCCTTCCCCTGCAGTGGGACTTCTCACACTTGCACTGGCAATTTTGCCAGTGGAGACAAGAGAACCTCTGTGGCAGGCATTTCAGCCAGACACTTGGGATAGGAGGCCTCTGTCAGTCCCACCTCTCTCCTCCCCCTGCCCCAGGAGGGCAATTGGAGGCCTTGCAATTGGAGGACAATGCTGCTGACTTCGGAAGCAGCTACAACCTAGTCTTCGTTTTGCAATTACTGTATTCTTTGTTCTAAATTTATCTCTTGGTTCTTGGGTCCTTGGGTTCTTGGGTCCTTGGGTTCTTGGGTCCTCTGAGGCTCAAGTTTGCAAGACATTCTGGAAAGATGAATCTCCTGGTCCTTAAAGAATAGCTGCCTCTCAGTCACAACATTTACCGTCTGAAGAGGCAGAAGTTCTGGGATGCAAGAGAAGCTGGCATGTCTGCACAAGCAAACTCACAGCATTTGCAAAAGGCATCCCTCCCCCCCCCCTTAGGAACAAAATAGAGGTGGTGATTTTTCAAGGTGATTTATCTCCCCCTGGAAAATTGGGACCATAAGGAGCCATGACCCACTTAGCTCAATGCAGGTCAGCACCAGTCATGTGTGTGGGTGTACCAGAGACCAAGCAAACCTCCTGGTTTTGCTGCCTGCCTATGGCTGCCGTAACAGGGGGTTATGCACAGGGCCTCGTGTTCCAAAAGAAGCAATTTTTATGCACTGCTTACTGCAGTCAAACAAGCTGACATCTTTATTGCAGGGCAGAATGAGACTAAGCTAGAAATTAGTAAAAGGAAGGACAAAAGTCCAAGGCATAATAGAAGGTTCTACGCCTTAACTCTTTAATGGCCATGTTAACTGTTTAATGGCAGGTGGCTTATCAGCATGTGGGTGGATGCAATGCATGCCAAGGAGGATGCATTCAGTGTCAGGCCCGCTGGAAGGATTCCAGCACTTCCTAAGGTGCTGCTGACTGCTTCTTTCCACTGTCCCCAGGATGGACCTTCCAGCTAATGAGAGGGGTAAGAACATAAGAAGAGCCCAGCTGGATCAGGGCCTATTTGTCCAGCTTCTTGTACCTCACAGTGGTCCACCAAATGCCTCAGGGAGCACACAAGAAAAAAAGACCTGTATCTTGCTGCCCTCCCTTGCCTCTGGCATTGCGACATAGCCCACTTCTAAAATCAGGAGGTTGCACATTACACATCATGGCTTGTAACCCGTGATGGACTTTGCCTTCAGAAACTTGTCCAATCCCCTTTTAAAGGCATCTAGACCAGATGCCATCACCACATCCTGTGGCAAGGAGTTCCACAGACCAACTACATGCTGAGTGAATAAATATTTTCTTTTGTCTGTCCTAACTCTCCCAACACTCAATTTTATCGGATGTCCCCTGGTTCTAGTGTTGTGTGAGAGGGAAAAGAGCATCTCTCCATCCTTTGTATCCATCCCCTGCATAATTTTGCCAATGGGGCACAACAGGCCAGTATTTCTTTCAAAGAGAAATGCTGGCTCTTGAGTGCCTAGCAAAGGAGTGCCAGAGGGTAGAGGAGGCTTGGGCTTTTTCTTAATGCTAGACAACCCAGATGCCCCCCACCCCAGTGTGTCAAGCCCATGCTAGCTGGGCGGGGTGCAGAACCCAGATTGCAAAGCTGCCAGTGGTGTCATGTTCTGTGCACCTCAGACCAAGCTTCATCTTTCACAATTCTGGCACCAGTTGGATGACCTCTCAAGGGCAGCTTTGGGAGGTGGCGGTGGCGGCTGGGCTGGGAGTGGGAGGGCGTGAATTCTGCCAAGTGTGGAAACAAGAGATAAGCACCCTTCCACCTTGGGGACAGCACGGCTGAACATTCCACTCCCCGGCTGTTCAAGGCACCGATTCAGGGACCTCTCTGATAAACACACACAGAGTAAAGCCGCACCTTTTTTCTGTGAATGAGCTGCTTTCCTTAATCAGATGAAGACTGCCATCCAGCAGACCTTGTGTGTATGTGTGCGGCACACACACTGGCTCTCACAGCTTCCATGCCAAATCAAGCATTGTTCCTGTCATCAATTTCACTTCCCGTTTCATCACATTCAGTGCAGTGATTGGCCCAGGGCCGGCCCCTCCATGAGGCCTGACTGAACACATTTGGCCCCCTGGGGCCAAAACCTGCACTGGACCTCTCCCCATTTCCTGCCTGCCCTGAGAGGTTGGCTGGTGAAGTGGATGCTCTGATGGGCAGTATCTGACCTAGCTGAATTCTGCCCATCCTGAACACAGGGGTCCATAAACTTCTCAGTAGGGCCAACTACAGAGGCGGCCTGGGGTGGGTTCCCAGTATCGAAGGGGTGTCTTCCTCAGCGATCTGAAGGTCTTGGAGAGAGACTGTGATGCTGCCTGCTTTCTGGAAGGGGACTCAAGCCAGCTCTTCCCAGACGTGGAATTGGCAGCCTGCACAGACACCTGGGGCTTTGAGGAAAGCTTTGCGGGGTGATTTCCATCTGGAAATAGTGCCCCACTCTCTAGGCCAAGAGGCACATTGGAAGTGGTGGCTCTCTTACACTGAGCAAGAGGAGACCAGCTGACCCTCCTCACCTCTGCAGAGGGTCTTTTCCAGCACTTCCTTGAAGCAGTCAGGGTGCTCTACATGGTTCTTCCTCACCCTATTTCTAGTGTCAAAGCAAAAGTGGGGGTGGGGCAGTTTGGACTAAGGGTTAGAGACTGGCCAATGGAGTCATCCAGTGAATTTCACTGCTGGGGAGGATATGAACCCCCATCCTACCCTAATTGCTACGCCATGCCGGCTCTCATACGGTCCACGGTCCATGCCAAATCAAGCATTGTTCCTTTTGTCGGTTTCACTTCCTGTTTGATCCCATTCACAGTGATTCAGAGCTATGAGATTCATGGTTGGCCCCTCCATGAGGCAGACTGGGGGGTGTGCGCCCACCTCCATCCACTGCCACTGTTTCTCTTTCTCCTGTTCCTGGCATGGAGGGAGGCAGAGTGAAAGAGGAAATGCACAGGAGAGGGGAGCAGTTTGCTGGAGCAGCCTTGTCTTCCCTCGGAAGGACTGGGAAGGACCCTTGTCTGAAACGCAGGCAGAGTAGACAGTGCTAACCTAGATGGACCCATGGCCTGACCATGGAAGACGGCTTCCAGTGTTCATAGCTGGGGAACATGAGACTGGGCGGCTAGGTAAAGTCTCTGCAAAGCAGCCGGCCGCAACTCTGAGCAGCAGTGAGCTGCAGCACAGCCCCTGCAAAAGGGTGTTCTCAGCTGGGAACGACTGGGGCTGCCCATCAGCTCATGTGCTAATGTTATCTGTGGAGGAGCAGAGCCGCAAGGGGGGACTTTTATCTGTACTACCACTGAAGACCCATTCCTGGAGGTCGAAGAGGGAGGGATCTGGACCCTTCTGTGTGGTGAGATAAGCTGCACTTCTCAAGCAGCCAGTTCTCTTTTTCTCCCAATATGCATTCTCAGCGCTGCCGCACTAATTCCTGTATAATTAAACAAATGAATTATGTTTATAAAAAAGAAAATAACTGGGAGCTGCGAAAAGGCAGTTCTAATCCTTCTTCAAAGGAGACAACACAAGGAGAAATGGCTCCAGGCTTGCAAGGATCCCTGGCGCCTTCCCCGTTGTTCTTAAATCCCTCCCAGCAGTGACTGGGGAGGAGGATTTATGCCAAGGAGAAAACACTCAGCTTTGCCCGGGTAAGAGCAGCAGAGAGGGAGATCGCCCAGCGCCAGCCAAGCTCAGGAAGAGCAGTGCTGACACAAAGGGATCTCCGGGCTTGAAAGGTAAAGCCTGAGAGCTCAAAAGATAAAGTCACCTCCTAGGTAGAAAAGCCACAGCCGGAACACGTGCACATCACCTGCACCCCACCACTTTCAGGACCACACACAGCACCCTCAACATTGGACCCAGAAAGCTTTCATCTGCAAAGTTTTTGCACAGGACCGAGATGTGAGAATCCAGCTGACTTGCCACAAACACAAGTAGGACATATTTCTCTCCAGGGAAGAGGAGCTCAGGTAGCAAAGGTGAGGGACCTTGGGAAGGTGCACCCAGTCAGGGCATCAGGGCAGGCTCCAGGTCTGACCTTGAGTTCTGAGGAGAGAACTTGGCTTACCTTGGCACGGGGGTATGTGGCAGGGATGTGTGGTGTGGGGGCAGCAGGTGAGGAAGAGGTGCCGAACCAGAGTCCTTTGGAAAGCACCATCACTGCTGCCACTGTGTGAGGTCCACAAGCACTCACAACCCACATGCTCTGCGGCAGCACTTTTCAAACTGTTCCAGTGGGGTGGCTCTGCCTCATCTGCCACCCCCACACCACACATCCCTGGTGTGTGGTCATTTCTTTGTGGACTCAGCAGTAGCAGAATCTCCTCCAGACATCTGCCACATCCATAAACTGGTGCATTCTCCCAGAGGCCCCTCAGGGTTGCACGGGGGTCGCTGGAGGATGCCTATTTGCACTTAGGAAGATAGCACAAGAACACAGGGCGCTGGATCCATCCACTGGTCCATTCAGCTGCATACCATCCACACTGCCAGGCAGTTGCACTCCAAGAGTTCAGGCAGGATTTATTCTCTGGCCTCTCTGGAGGTGTCGACGGGGTTTGAATCTGGGTCCTTCCCCTGTGCAGCAGACTCTTCCACAGAACAACTGTCCCTTCCTAAAGAGGCTTGGAGGCCTCTGCTACCAACTCTGACTGAAGGCTATTCCTGGGAATTTGCTTTCCCAACTGTAACATAATAGCCTTAAGCCCAGGAGGCTCTGCTAGAATCTCCAGGCGTGCTTTTGTTAGTCACCAGGAGATTAGTGCTGATTCCTGGAGAGTTTGCAACCCTACTGACAGAGTGACTTGCTTAGCCGAGTAATTCTGTCACCATCTCCTTCTGCCCCCCCACATCTGCACATGTGAGCCCTGCGGTGCTGCAGGGGCCTCTGCGAGAAAGCAAAAGGGCGCAGCAGAAAAAGCTACACAGGAAAGAGTCTCTCCCCCAACAGAATTGTGCTGAGGTCACTGCATGAAGTCAGGTACGGGGTATGGCCTCCTAGCGGCCCAGGACTCACACCAAGGGCTGGAGCTGCTGGATACAAAGCTGGGCCTGCATAAGAACATAAGAACAGCCCCACTGGATCAGGCCATAGGCCTATCTAGTCCAGCTCCCGTATCTCACAGTGGCCCACCAAATGCCCCAGGGAGCACACCAGATAACAAGAGACCTGCAACCTGGTGCCCTCCCTTGCATCTGACATAGCCCATTTCTAAAATCAGGAGGTTGCACATACACATCATGGCTTGTAACCCATGATGGACTTTTCTTCCAGAAATTTGTCCAATCCCCTTTTAAAGGTGTCTAGGCCAGATGCCGTCACCACAACCTGTGGCAAGGAGTTCCACAGACCAACCACACGCTGAGTAAAGAAATATCTTCTTTTGTCTGTCCTAACTCTCCCAACACTCAATTTTAGTGGATGTCCCCTGGTTCTGATGTTATGTGAGAGTGTAAAGAGCATCTCTCTATCCACTTTATCCTTCCCGTGCATAATTTTCTATGTCTCAATCATTTCTCCCCTCAGGTGCCTCTTTTCTAGGCTGAAGAGGCCCAAACGCCGTAGCCTTTCCTCATAAGGAAGGTGCCCCAGCCCAGTAATCATCTTAGTCGCTCTCTTTTGCACCTTTTCCATTTCCACCATGTCCTTTTTGAGATGTGGTGACCAGAACTGGACACAATACTCCAGGTGTGGTCTTACCATAGATTTGTACAACGGCATTATAATACTAGCCGTTTTGTTCTCAATACCCTTCCGAATGATCCCAAGCATAGAATTGGCCTTCTTCACTGCCGCTGCACATTGGGTCGACACTTTCATCGACCTGTCCACCACCACCCCAAGATCTCTCTCCTGATCTGCAGGATCTCCTGATCTCCTGATATGCAGAAGAGCATAAGGTGGGCACTGCCAGGAGAGCTGCAGCAGGCGACCTGGGTCTGTACTGTAATCCTGGGTGTGGATGTGTACGTGTTCCTTCTCTTTTGTATGTGATTGTATGGAGATTGTATGGGGAGCAATCACCTCTTCCTTTCTGATTTTAAATGCTCTCTCCTACTTTGACTGGGCTTCTCATTTGTCTCTTTCCCTGTGCTGTTGCCTTATGTTTCCCTGCCCAAGTGGCCATGCCAGCTGCTTCTCTCACTTCTATTTTGCAGAGAATATAAAAATGTTTGTGTGACGCA
The DNA here is from genome assembly GCF_035046505.1 of Tiliqua scincoides. Classification (NCBI taxonomy): domain Eukaryota; kingdom Metazoa; phylum Chordata; class Lepidosauria; order Squamata; family Scincidae; genus Tiliqua; species Tiliqua scincoides. Next base: position 238,739,708 of record NC_089823.1, on the reverse strand, counting down.
GCTCCTCTGTGAATGAATGGTTTTTCCACAGCTCTGCTAACACACACAAGATCACTCCACAGCTACCAGGATGTGGCGTAGCTAGAGGGGGTGCGAAGCACTAAGTTTTGCAGGGAGCCTCACCATAGCATGCAAGCAGCCCCTCCCCCACGGAGTGTTCCACCTCCGTTTTGCCTCCCCCTTGCCCAGAATGGCTTGGGAGGGGAGGGTGAGGGGTCGCTTGCACACTGTAGTGAGGCTCCCTGCAGAACTTAGTGCTTTGCACCCCCTCTAGTTACGCCACTGTTCTCATGACCTTCTTGGCTCCCAGGAACCCAGGTTCAAATCACAGCCCAGCCCTATTTGCCAAGCAGAGTTCACTCCTGATATTTTTTGTCCTGAAGGAGAACACAAGTCATATGGGACCTTGTGATCTGCTCGGGAGGGAGAGAAAGAGAGAAGTGGTCTCACTGCGCATTCAGTACAGTGTCTGCTATTTATAGAGGCTCAGAGGTTATGTATAGATCACACTGCCCACACTAATGGAACGTTTCTGCCTTTGTGACTATGAGCAGTTTAAGACAATGGTTTTCAAACAGCTTTAGAATTCCACCAACACTCAATTTAGATTTTTTTCAGTGCCCCATCAGTCCTGCCTCTTTGCTCACATCTAGATAGCAGTCAGTATCTCTTTTCCGTCAGGATCACTGAAGAGCAGAAGGCCAGTTGATCTCAGCACTCAAGCTGTCCTTGGTGAGGCTTGATAATTGCTGGCCTGGGCTCCTGGCAGGAATGCAAGAGGGGAGCTCAGCTTGTGTAGTGCAGCCAGTCACGTCTTCACTTCTATTCCCAAGGTCAGCCCGGCCTTAAGTGACTGAAGAAGTTGCTTCAGGCAGGAGAGTGATGAGGGGGGGTGCCCACCTCCACCCTCCCCCACACCTCCATTGCTCCTTCTCTTCCTCACTCCCCAAATTGGAAAAGGAAGAGGAGAACAGAGAAGAGGAAGTGTGGAGTGTCTTCAATGCCAGTCTAGCCCGTCACTCTTCTCTCCTTCACACTTTATCTTCCTCTCCATCCCTTTTTTCCTTTTCTAAAGCTGAAATCCTGTCTGCACTTACTTGGTAAGCCCTATTGATTATAATGGAACTTACTTTTTGAGTACACATGCATAGGATTGGGTTGTATTCCAGGGAGTGTGAGAAGCCGGGGTAGCATTTAGAAGAGCACATCAGGTGCCAGAGGTCTTAGGCTGCCCTGTTAAACAGGGACATTCAGTGGATGGGGAGGCAGGTGAGGCAGTCTCCCTGCCGAAGTCCTTCAAAAAGCAGTGCCACCGTGTGAGGTGCACAAGCACTCACAACCCACAACCCATGCGCTCCCACGTGTGGTTTGTGGGTGCTTGGGTGCCTCTCACAGCAGCAGCAAACAGTGGGTGCTGAAAGAATGCACAACTTATACTGCTTTTCTGCTGTCGGTTTCTCCCCCCAAAGAGGCCTTTGACCCCAAGAGGGGCCATGAGGTTATAGGCTTATAATATGGAATTTGGCTTTCACTGTATGCAAGGTTCCAGCAAACCTGATTGTGTGGCTAGATTCTTTTCCCCCCTACCCAAAATGCACCAAGGTTGTGGCAAATGAATTGCTTGAACCATCACCATAAAAGAGGCCAAATTTAAATCAGGTTTTCACAGACATTGGCTTTGTTGCCCAAAAGGAGAAACTTCAAGGCTGTGTATAGCCAGGCTGGGTAATAATTTTATTATTGTGGGCTACTAACTAATTTGCAAGAAGGGTGAAAAGGTGTCACTCCTTCCTTTTCAGTCAATATTTCAAGTATTTTGCTATACAGTATTCTAGCTGTGTGTAGTTTGCATCACCCGGTGTGGGAAGCCAGAGTGTCACCTCCATGATGGACCATGCAGTGGGCAGAGCTAAAAACCCAGATGATGGGCATGGTAATGTACCATCGCCCTGCCCCGCTTGTTTTTTGGCAGTTCCTTTTGATGGAATAGAGATATTTCAAAGTGGTTTGTTTCATAGCATTCTGCTGTAAATTACACATCTAATGTGTATATATAACATGATGGTAATATTCCTACAAACTACAATTTTAGCAATTTTGGTCACTAGTAGTGTCACCCCCCCCCCCCAGGATATAACCTTACTAACACCTTATTGGTTCCATGCTGTCTCATAATAACATCTCATGGGCTCTTCAAAAAATCAGTCTCATTGGTACATTTTGAATTAAGGAAATATACTTTGTGCAGTGCAATCCTAAGTAGGACTAAGTAGGCTGGCCTAGGAGGGCCGTAAAGCACATTTGCGCCTTCTCTAGAGCAAGCCGCACCAGCACACAAAGGTGTACTGGCACATGGAGGCTGTAGCCTCCATCTGGGCTCTGGGGTGGGCAGGGAGGCTTATGTTCAGAAGGGAGGCATTCCAGAACAGGGGGAAAACGGGTAGTGGGCAGCGCCGGGGCAGGTGGGTAGGCAAAAGGGTGGTCAGAGAGCTGGAGGCGGGGCTGGGATCTGGTTGTTATGCAGGATCCCAACCACCGTTTCTGAGCAGCGCGGAGTGGCTTCAAGCCACTCCACTCTCCTCCGATTTGTGCCACCTCAGGAGGTGGCACATGTCCAAGAAGACCCATAGGGGCTGCAGTGGCTTACCCGGGGAAAAGAGGAAGAGCTTCCCCTTACCTCAGGCTGAAACACTGTGGAGCCCTATCTCACGCTGGATACAGCGCAAGCCTCCTGGCTGGCACCATCACCCAGTGCGGGCTGCACCCCCCCCCCCGCACCGCCCTAGCAACACCACTGGCTCCATGTGCTATTTTCTGATTTGCACCATGAATTCTTTGGGACGGATGGTGGAGCCACTCTTTTCCTGAGCTATGTATTAGACATCCCAGCCTCTGCTGCTGACTTAGGGCCAAATCCTATCCAATCCAATTTTACAGTACCAGTGCAGCCACAAGGCAGCCCCAACATAAGGAAGCACATGTTCCCATACTTTGAGGAGGCCTCAGTGACTGCCCCTCCACAACAGGATGCAACGCATGACCCATTGGAATCACTGCACCAGCGCTGGAAAATTGAATAGGATTGGGCCCTTACAAGGCTACGGAGCACTGTTTTCATTTCAGACTTGCAAAGACTGAGCCCATCTAGACTCATCAGTGATTTTTCCATTTCTCCAACCCAAATAGTAGGTGAAATTATCAACAATATTTCCGAACTGCACTGAGAGACAGAGAGCAGAAAGGCTGAGCACTGAATAGTGGGCTCTACAATATTACATAGCCTTATTTTCAGTATTTAATACTTAATTCAATATGGGACTCATTTACAAGCTCAGCCTGCACTCAGCCTTTGGAGACAGAGGTCCCCTGCCACTGGAATAATCCGGCCGCTGTCCCTGGTATTGGCTGCCTGTTCTAAATCAGGGCTGCTTTACAACAGTGAATGAAATCTTAGATGCTGCTATTGATATTTGAGACCTTGCATGAACCGGTTTGAGTGGGGAGAAAGGTTATCTACTCTTGCAGAACGTTTGACTAGATCACCTCTGCTTTGTGATTGTAGTGATACACCAGTTATATTGTGCCAACCAGAGCTCGTGTCACTGAGTGGCACCCCCAGGTATGGCTGAGGATTTCCTGGGGATTTCCCTCAGGAAATCCTGAGGATTTCCCTCAGGAAAACCCCAACTGTCAATAACAGTGAAAACCAGGCTGGAAAATCAATAAAAATATAAGAAGCTTTTCAAAAGGGATGACAAAGCTTTGGAACCACAGAGGAGATGATTGCAGGAGATGGCTCTTCTAGAAAAACAGAAGAACTGGAATGGATAATAGCGCAATCCTATCTCCACTTACCTGGGAGTAAGCCTCATTGACTCTAATGGGCTTACTTCTGAGTAGGCAAGCATAGGATTGGGCTGTAAATTGGCAAGAAATGCCTCCTGGCACAGTTAGCTAGTTTCTTTCCTTGGTTTATTCATGCTGTCCAGGCTTCTGGTCCTCTCAAATCCAGGGCCACCAAGAGAATGGGCATGACCCATGCTAACCATCCAGGGCTCCAATGCTGGACAAAGGGCCCAATCCTATCCAATTTTCTAGCACCTGTGCAGCCACAATGCAGCCCCGAGGTAAGGGAACAAATGTTCCCATACCTTGAGGAGGCCTCTGTGACTGCCTCCCCAACACATGATACAGTGCACACCCCATTGGCACAGCTGCACCAGCACTGGAAAATTGGAGAGGATTGGGCCCTAACAGTGCAATCCTGAAGGTGTGCTTGGCTAGCGCAAGTCCCATGCACTGGCTTGGGAGTGTTGTGAAAGTGCAGTAGAGTATGCTCATGTATGCACTCTTCAGCAGGCTAGGCTGGTGCAAGGATCTGCACCTCAGCACTGACTGAACCGCCCCCCTCCCCTCCCCTTTTACAGGAGGATAGGAGACATGCACCCTAGAGAGGCAGCACATCGGGAGATGTGACTCCCATTGCACTGACACTCAAGGGTGCCCATCTCGTATCCCCCGGAGCAGGGGGGAGGGCACTCTAGAGAAGCAACGCGTCAGGAGATGCTTCTCTAGGGCCCCCTCCCCCCTCCTCCGGAGGCTGGCAGAGGGGGCGAGAGAGGATGGAGAGAAGCTGGACTGGAGGCGGAGAGGGGGCATTTTGGGGCAGTGGGAGGGAGGAACACTGGGCTGATTGGGGTCCAGGAGGGAGTAGGACCAGCTGCAGGATCACAGGCCATATCTGAAACCCCTCCCTGCCAGCCCAGCATTTACATTGGGCTGCTTGGATTTGTGCCAGCAATTCCACTTGTGCAAATTTGAGTAGCCACATAGGGGAGGCTGGAGCATGACAAGGAGTAAGGAGATAAATATCCCATTGCTCCAAGCTGCAGTTCAGGTACCTCCTAACTTGCCCTCAATATGGTGCAGGCCACTTGGCCTGCCTGTTCCGATGCAGGTTAGGATTGGGCAGTAAAGCAGTTGGTACATGAGGATTTTTCTTCACTCTATGGTTTTATAGCCAGTAGGCATAAACTCTGCTGTACCAGCTGAAGGACTGGCTATTCGGAGTCCCCTGGGTTTTTCTGAATTTTCCACTCCAGGACATCAGGTGAGCTTTGGAGTCCAATAGTCTAACTCAGGATCAAGTTTCTTTTGGGCACTTACTGGCCAAAGAGAACATGATGGTGCTGTAACAAAGGATAGCAAGGAGAGCAACAGAGGGCTCAGGATGACTCAGCAGCCTCTAGTGGCTTGGGGTGTTAGATGTGGGTTGCAGCAAGTGGAAACATAGCAAACCAAATAAAAAACCCCAGGGGAATCCAAGCTTTTCACTACACTCTTCAAACATTAATAGGAGAGGAGAGGGAAGAAACATGGGGGTGCAGCCCCTTGCCCTCTGGACACAGTATCACTGCCCGCCCTTACCACTGTCATGCTGCCACCAGGCAGTCACCCAAGCCACCCTTGGCCACCAAATGTAGTAGCAGCAGATCTCTTGCTCACATCTGCCACTCACTCAAAGTAATGGAAGAGGAGGCACGCAAGTCCCACCCAGGTAAGAGCTGGCCTACAAAATCCCCTTGGAGCTGGCTCTGGTGCCAATGAGCTCCTATACCTGTTTCCAATGATGCTCAGCACAGCCAGTAATGATGCCCTGGGAGCAAAGGGTTCCTTGCTGGGAGCCCTGAAGCAAAGGCCCAGGGGGCCTAGGCCTAGGGGGGACCCTGGGGCAAAGTCCTGGGCCCCCATGGCTCTCTTTCCCATCCCTGATGGTGCACTGTGCACTATTTCTACTATCTATACTCAGGGGTGCGTGGGTGGGCCTGGGTGGGCCTGCAGAAGGTGCATGACCTTGATCAGTGCCTTCACGTGTCTGACCCCTGGCACCATCCCTGAACACAATCAAAGCACAGGCAAGAGAGATGATCCAAAAGCCAGTGATACTAGCTCAGCAAACTTTTGTATTGGCAACCTTCAGTCTCGAAAGACTATGGTATCGCGCTCTGAAAGGTGGTTCTGGCACAGCGTCTAGTGTGGCTGAAAAGGCCAATCCGGGAGTGACAATCCCTTCCACACCGGGAGCAAGTGCAGTCTGTCCCTGGTCTGTCTCCCTGGCTATGGGCCTTCCTTCTTTGCCTCTTAGCCTCAGACTGTTGGCAAAGTGTCTCTTCAAACTGGGAAATGCCATGCTGCACAGCCTGCCTCCAAGCGGGCCGCTCAGAGGCCAGGGTTTCCCACTTGTTGAGGTCCATCCCTAAGGCCTTCAGATCCCTCTTGCAGATGTCCTTGTATCGCAGCTGTGGTCTACCTGTAGGGCGCTTTCCTTGCACGAGTTCTCCATAGAGGAGATCCTTTGGGATCCGGCCATCATCCATTCTCACGACATGACCAAGCCAACGCAGGCGTCTCTGTTTCAGCAGTGAATACATGCTAGGGATTCCAGCACGTTCCAGGACTGTGTTGTTTGGAACTTTGTCCTGCCAGGTGATGCCGAGGATGCGTCGGAGGCAGCGCATGTGGAAAGCGCTCAGTTTCCTCTCCTGTTGTGAGCAAAGAGTCCATGACTCGCTGCAGTACAGAAGTGTGCTCAGGACGCAAGCTCTGTAGACCTGGATCTTGGTATGTTCCGTCAGCTTCTTGTTGGACCAGACTCTCTTTGTGAGTCTGGAAAACGTGGTAGCTGCTTTACCGATGCGCTTGTTTAGCTTGGTATCGAGAGAATGAGTGTCGGAGATCGTTGAGCCAAGGTACACAAAGTCATGGACAACCTCCAGTTCATGCTCAGAGATTGTAATGCAGGGAGGTGAGTCCACATCCTGAACCATGACCTGTGTTTTCTTCAGGCTGATTGTCAGTCCAAAATCTTGGCAGACCTTGCTAAAACGATCCATGAGCTGCTGGAGATCTTTGGCAGAGTGGGTAGTGACAGCTGCATCGTCGGCAAAGAGGAAGTCACGCAGACATTTCAGCTGGACTTTGGATTTTGCTCTCAGTCTGGAGAGGTTGAAGAGCTTTCCGTCTGATCTGGTCCGGAGATAGATGCCTTCTGTTGCAGTTCCAAAGGCCTGCTTCAGCAGGACAGCGAAGAAAATCCCAAACAAGGTTGGTGCAAGAACACAGCCCTGCTTCACTCCGCTTCGGATGTCAAAAGGGTCTGATGTGGAGCCATCGAAGACAACAGTGCCCTTCATGTCCTTGTGGAAAGATCTGATGATGCTGAGGAGCCTGGGTGGACATCCAATCTTGGGGAGAATCTTGAAGAGGCCGTCCCTGCTGACCAGGTCGAAAGCCTTTGTGAGATCTATGAAGGCTATAAAGAGTGGCTGTCGTTGTTCCCTGCATTTCTCCTGCAGTTGTCTAAGGGAGAATACCATATCAGTGGTGGACCTGTTGGCTCGGAATCCACACTGCGATTCTGGATAGACGCTCTCTGCAAGTACCTGGAGCCTCTTTAGTACAACTCGGGCAAACAGCTTTCCTGCAACGCTAAGGAGAGAGATGCCGCGGTAGTTGTTGCAGTCACCCCTGTCACCTTTGTTCTTGTACAGCGTGATGATGTTTGCATCCCTCATGTCTTGAGGTACTCCACCTTCTCTCCAGCAGAGACAGAGGATTTCATGCAGCTCAGTGACGATGATCTCTTTGCAGCATTTTAGGACTTCAGCAGGGATGCTGTCTTTTCCAGGTGCCTTGCCAAAGGCAAGGGAGTCCAGGGCCACGTGAAGTTCTTCTAGGGTTGGTTCACTGTCAAGCTCTTCCAGCACAGGCAGGCACTCAATGTTGTTCAGTGCTTCTTCGGTGACTACATTTTCTCTGGAATATAGCTCAGAGTAGTGCTGCACCCAGCGTTCCATCTGCTGCGCCCGATCCTGGATGACCTCGCCTGTGGCAGACTTCAGAGGGGCAATTTTCTTCTGTGTTGGACCTAGGGCCTGCTTGATACCATCATACATCCCCTTGATGGTGCCCGTGTCAGCTGCTATCTGTATCTCGGAACAGAGCTGGAGCCAGTAGTCGTTAGCACATCTCCTGGCAGTCTGTTGGACTTTGCTGCGAGCAGTTCGGAGGACCTGCAGGTTGCGCTCACTGGGACAGGCCTTGTATGCTGCTTGAGCTCTCCTCTTTTCCTCAATGACTGGTGTCAACTCCTCAGAGTGGGCTTCAAACCAGTCTGCCGCCTTGTTGGTCTTTTTGCCGAATATGGACAAGGCGGTGTTGTAAACGGTATTCTTGAAATGTTCCCATCTGTTGGATGCGTTTGCGTCGGCCGGGCCTGGAAGAGATTCCTCAAGCGCTTGTGCAAATTCCTCCACTTTTCTCTGATCCCGGGTCTTGCTGGTATCAATGCGAGGTCTTCCTTCCTTTTTCGTGTGATACAGTCGCTTTGTTTGCAGTTTCACTCTGCTGCACACCAGGGAGTGGTCAGTGTCGCAGGCAGCACCATGATAACTGCGTGTGATCTTGATGCTGGGAAGGCTGGAGCGTCTGGTGAGGATCAGGTCGAGCTGGTGCCAGTGCTTTGATCTTGGATGTCTCCAAGAGACTCTATGTTGGGGCTTATGCACTAGTCTATGCACTATGTCTATGCACATAGACTATGCTAGTCTATGCACTAGCTCAGCAACTAGTGCAACCATTTTCAACGCTTTATTATTATTATTATTATTATTTTCTTCTCATGGTACACTGATTTTTATGGTCTTCTCTGTGGTCTTCACTTCTTGTGATGTCACATCCTGCTTTTGGGAGACTCTTTCCAGGTTCTGAGGCTCTACTTTTAGGGCAACTAAGAGGCAGAGCCAGCAGAGGAAAAGGGACTGACAATTCATTTCTACAGACAGTTGCTCTAGAAACAGCCACAGAACCTGGACAAGTTTTTCAGCAATTTTCAGTGCTGTGCTCCAAACTAGCGTGGCACACCTGCAGGCCTTTTGTGACACACCAATGTGCTGCAGCACACCAGTTGAAAATGGCTGAAGGCCAACAAGTCCATCAGAAATGAGACTCCAGGCATGTACATCAAGGCTCAGGTCCAATTAATTTCCCCTTCAGAGATGCAGAAATCTGATCCATGAGCACATTTATTCCTGTGTTACAAAACTAATCCTCTTTGTAGTCATGAGTTATGTTAAACTTCCAGGACCTCTTTTGTAAGCCTCTGTTTTATGCAGCAGGGTGTTTAAAATGTGCATCATAGTCTCAGCACTGGAGATGATTTTTCTTGGAAGGAGGGATGGAACATAGCATTGATCCTTAAAAATAATTTTTTTAGAAAAAGCTCTAAACCTTGACACTGAGTTTAACCAATGTCTCTGTGTTACAAAGGATTAGTTCAGGTCACACCTTGCATCCGGAATTAAAAAAAAAAAATGGTTCCCCAGATTTTCTAAGCAGGCCTCCCAGACCCTGGCCATGCAGGCAGTGGCATAGCTAGAGAGGGTGCAAAGCACTAAGTTTTGCAGGGAGCCTTACCGCAATGTGCAAGGGCCCCTCCCTCTCCCTTCAGAGCCATTCTGGGGGGGGGGAGCAAAACGGAGGCATACAAAATGGCTCTGAAATGGCTCCAAAGGGGAGCCACCTAAAATGGCTCTGAAGGGGAGGGGCCCCCTTGCAGGCTGTGGTGAAGCTCCCTGCAAAACTCAGTGCTTTGCACCCCCTCTAGCTACACCACTGCATGTGGGGCTAAAGGTAAATTTTAAATTAGCCTGGAAAAAGATGGATTATTATTGCAGCTCCTGTGGAAGTGGTGTTACACAGTAGCATAGCTACAGGGGGGTGGCACAGTTGAGTATTGCAGGTGCTGCAACGCACCATGCAACTGGCCCAATGAAACTGTGTTTCATTGCAGCATCTGCAATACTTACCATGCTGCCGCGCCTCGTAGCTATGCTACTAGTGTTACAAATACCCATTACTGTATAATACTTGATACTAAATCCAAGATGAAAAATAGCATGAAAAAATGTGGAGTTGCCAGTTGCATCCAACATACTTCACAGCCTTATCCCACACAAGGGCCTGAGGAACAGAGTGCAGATGAGGCCCCAGCACCATTTGTATGTATGCTGCCTGTGAGCTTGTGCAAAAAGGTACAATAAAATGGAAGAGAGGCATGACAGCAGTAGCAAAGCAGAACAATTAAACAGGAATTTCCCTGTTCTTAGAGTTAACTGCTATTTCCTTTTTTTGCTCACACTTGGTGCTTTCCACAAGGGTTATGGGAAGTCTCTGCTTTAAGAAACTCACGTTGCATTTGTTTAAGCTTCTAGCATGAGAAGTGCTAGACTGCTGTTCTTTATTTCCCTTCCAGCATGCTTGGGTCACTTTCTTTTTTCACTTTCTAGCATGCTCGCCACCCCAGCAACTTGAATTGCGAACTCAGAGCCAGAAAAGATGCCTGCCACCACGCATTTATTTCTACTGGCAGGAACATGACGGCCTCCATACATGATGGTTACAACATGATGGTTACATCATGATGTTTACAATATGGCAGCCTCAATTCATTTGATTTCAATGACTCCTGTCTGACTGGATGCCATGTTGTCATTTTTTAAATAAACCGGGCCAGAAGCATGCTTGAGGCATGCTAGAAATGTCACTTCCTCCTATCTCTGAACAGCCACAGTTGTGCAATGGGAAGCTACCAGTGAATTATGTAGTAGCAGTGAAGGAGAAGTCACTTTCACTGCTCCTTAGAAATACTGTTTTTTGAGTCCTTGTGTTTTTCAGCCAAGGCGCACTGCAAGGCACAAGCAGTCGTTCTAAGCAGGTATTCAAAGTGCCAGAGTCTTTCCTTCTTTGTTCCTGGTCAGCCTAGCAGTTCTCACTATGGAGTTGGTCCTGATGACACTCACCTGTATCTCTCCACTAGACACCAAAGCAACTGTTGAGCTCCTGGAGCTATAGTGCTATGCTAAGAGTGTAGCATTTTCACACACACAGAGCAAACATGATTTGCCACTCAAGTATTGGCCTCTAGGGCAATTATTTCTCAACTCAATTATGTGAAAGGCAAATTACACGGCTGGAAGATATTTTACATTTTTGCAAATGTCATGTGTTAAACATTCTATTCAATGGGTCAGACTCCCAGAAAAGAGCTGCAATTCTGTACATACTTACCTGGGTGTGCACACCATTGAACATAGGTTCGACATGACTGATAATGGCTGCTGGGGCTTACCCTGGGACAAGGGGACAAATGTCCCCTTACCCGATGATACCTCCAGCAGCCAAAACTCCTCCACAGGATGCAGCAGAAGCTGCGCCAGTGCCCCTGTATTACTGCGTGGGGAGTTAATTAGGATTGGGCTGTTAGGCTGCAACCCAGTGAACACTTACCTGGGGCCCTGTGACCCCACAACCACCTTGCCACCCTGGGGACCACCTCACTAGTTTGCCTGTTTGAATTGGCCCTAAATGGGTAACCTCTTCTCTCAGTCTTCCTTACTTCCCACGACACATGAAGACCCATGAGACAAGGTGTGGCTAATAATAATATTAATCAGGCAGAAAGAAAAATGTGCCTTCTATTTGATTTGCAGCTTGCTGGGCATGTTTTTCTGCTGGTTAACCTCCATGCAAATTCATGGGCTAGTTTCATTGTGTATCTATTTGCAGTTATTAAGTAATCAGCTAGTATCATAGCCACAGTGGGTTTTTCTCCCTGGAAGAGATGGGTGGCAAGCATGGAACAATCTTTCTGCCAGTAACCCCTCAGCTGTGCAGCTTGTGAGCTGGCACTGCTGTATGAACTCTGAAGAGTGGCAGCCCACAGCCTTTGTCCTGGAGATGACCATCCTCCTGTTACTGTGAAAAACCAAACAGTTCATTGTTGGACTGAGGAAGCAGGGAATGTAATATTTTGATTGGACTCTTATAGATGACTAATATTAAACACAAACATTACATTAATACATCTGGATATCTTTTTTGCTTTTCCCCCAAGTTCAGTCTTGGGGTTGAGTAGAAGGCAAGTCTACATTTGGAATGTATTAAATATGAATTAATGGAATTGCCTATGTGATGCCATCTCTCTTACTTCCTGAAATCCCTCTTCAAATCTCACCTGTTCCATGAAGCCTTTGGCACCCTGCCAGGGTCCTCATGCTCCACTACCTGCATCTCCCCCCTCCCCCACAGTCTTCCTTGTCAAATTTCAGGTGGATAGGTTTTCATGGCAGGGACCTACCTCCTCATGTTTCATAAAGAACCATACAGGGTGCAATCCTAACCCCTTATGTCAGTGCTTTCCAGCACTGACATAAGGGCAATGCAGCTCTGAGGTAAGGAAACAACTCCTCCCTTGCTTTGAGGAGGCCTCCGTGAGTGACACCCAACTGCAGGATATAGCACGTGTCGCACTGGCACCACTATGCCAGTGCTAGAAAGCACTGACATAAGGGGTTAGGATTGCACCCACAGTCTGATAGCACTACACAACCAACAAGCCACATAATCCTATAACCCTGTTAGGGCAGCTGCCTGGGCACACTGGCATTGCATTCGCATTGACAACCTGGTCAGGATTCTATAATCACAGAAAAAGAGAGAAAATGCCACCCAGGAACAGTACAACATATAACCCCAGCACCCATATTACCAAGGAGTTGGCAACCTTGGCAACCTTCAGTCTCGAGAGACTATGGTATCGCGCTCTGAAAGGTGCTTTTGGAACATTCAGTTTTTTATTGCATGGTGCAGAGTTGTCGATCTGCTTGTCAGTTTTCACCCTAAACCCCATGCACCCCGTGAGGTTAACGGACTGTGGCGAGGCAACACCTTACTGGCTGGGGACTGCCCGGCTTAAGGCGGGCGGTAGCTGCCCAATGAGATGCAATGATCTCTCCCACTGTCGGAAGCAGCCCCTGGCGTCACGCTCTACGCCAATCGAGAGAAGACTTATAACCGATAACTGCTGCTTCCCGTGTTGTGCCGACGCTGTATGGCGAAGTTGGAGTGTCCTCTCCAGTGCGCGAAGCCTGGGTAACGAAGGTATGGAGGATAGGCTGTTACCCATGCAGCAAATCCCCCCTCTCCACGTCGCTGGAATGATCCAGTGGAAAGGTAGAAGCCAATACGGTTGGTTCCAGCGGCATCGCAGGAGTTGCCAGAGCGTGACTGTGTACAGCCACAAACTGCCTCAGGGAGTCCGGCTCCTGATTTTGCCTCGAGGTTGACTCCTGAAGCCTTTTCCATAACTGGATGTAGCCACAAGGCAGTGGAGGTTTGGGATCAGAGTTTTCCTTCTCTTAGAGCCATATTACCAACATAACTACATTTGGCAGCCAATTACAGCCCACCAGCCCCAGTACTTCAGCCCCTGCCAGGGAGACCAGATCTCAGATGAAAGGGTATGCGGCATGGGGCTGTACCTCTCTGGCCTCATGTGACCCACACAAGGGGGAACTTTATGGAGAAAGGACACATCAAGGGAGCATCTTGCACAGAAAACCTGCTACCCCCCACAAGATGTATGCAAAGATATTTTGTTGACACTTGTCTTCTCAGAATTCTTATTGCAGGAACTCTGCCCCAGGAAGCTCCACAGACAACCACTCCAGGTGGAACTTCCACTCCACCATTCCAGCAGAAGGAGCAGGCACAATGCGCCCCACAAAGGTAAGCAAAGGAGGGGTGAGAATTCTGTGCTGCAACACAAGGATGCTGCATATCTGTTTCCTAGCTCTACCCCCACAAGGTCTTGACCCTTCAGTATCATCAGATGTCTTCTTTCAGTAAACTCTGTTCCTACTCATTCATTCCTTTTGCAACAGCAGTGGGTATCTGCTTTTATTTTTGTAGACCACAATCTTGAGTCCCATCCAGACTTCCTTGTTATTCCTCACCCTCTAGTTATCCTCACAGGAGTGGGAGGAGGGGCAAAACCCAGCCCCTTCAGACAATTCGAAGCCTGATACACAAGCCTGGAATTGCCAGTCTTGGCTGGCAGGATGCTGGCACTGGAATTCCAGGCTCCCCTTGTGACTAATCCCCATTCCTCCCCTAGCAAAAGTCTTCCTTCCAACTGGTGGGTGCCCCCATAGGGCTTCAAACTGGCCATGGAGAGGCATGTGTGTTTGATTCAGATGGCTGCCCCCTTCCAAAGGTGCTCTCTTTCTAGCTTTGCTCTGCTCTGCTCAAAACGATATTCCTTGAATATTTGTGTATGTGTGAGTTTGGTAAGGCCAGAAGTCCTAGCAGTTTTTGCATTTGCCCCTTTGTTGCTGATACCGCAGTAGCACCTGCAGAGGCTGGGAGTGCTGTAGCATGTTGTGTTTTGTGAGTTGTGTGCATACTTGCACAGTTCTCTGGCCACCAGTATTGGGGCAGAGTGGATTGGTTCCTTGGTGATTGGATGTTGCACCAATGAAGCACCAATTTCAGGACACCTCACAATAGATGATGGGTTGTGTCAGGAATTCCTTGGGTGGTGGGGTGTTACTGGGAGGGCTGCACTGATGAGATGTTGCCTGGAAAGGCTTAGGATCAAGGTTCCCCCTAAAAATTGGCTCCTACGGCTGCACAGCAGTGTGGTGGCATCTTCTGAGCATTTGCTGATGGTATTATTACGTCATGGACAACTTCTAGTCCAACCAAGCTCTGAACTGTGCAGAGCTGCACAGTCAGGCAGCCACACAGCCTAGTGGGAACACTGCTTAGGATACAGTGGTTCAGAAGAACATAAGAAGAGCCCTGCAGGATCAGGCCAAAGGCCCATCTAGTCCAGCTTCCTGTATCTCACAGTGGCTCACCAAATGTTTCAGGGAACACACAAGACAACAGATTCAAATGATTGGTCTTTGTGCCAGCATCAGCACACCAACATTGCAGCATCTGAATAGGATTGGTTCTGTTCCAGCCCTAAATTCCGGCCTTGAGCATTTATTATCTATTATTAGTGAAAGTAATCTTAATGAATACACACACACATGATGTTACATAATCAGAAGTAATTTGGAGATAATAACACTCTGACTAGAGCAGGTCTTCGCATGTCCACAACGAGAAACTTGTCTTTGCTGCAGAAAGTTCTATCTCTCCTAGTGAAGAAAAACTTCCTGGACACTATTTATTTGCAATTCTTATTATAAGCACCATTAGGGTAATCCAAACAGGGAGTGGGGCAGGTGTAGGTCTAATGCCCCCAGTGATGCCCCCCAGGTGCCCCTAGGGGAATGAGTATCACAGCAAGAAGTCACCATCACCAACAATAGGAAAACACCCCAAGACAGACACACATAGACACTGCTGCTCTCTAAACACACAGTCACAGCAGGAGACCTCAAAGACCAATTTATGGAACATCTAGTATTCCATATTACCACAAACAGAAAAAAATGACCAAGAGACTTCTTCACTTTTTCTTCACTAGGAGAGATAAAACATTCTGGGTGGGGAGGCAGGTGAAGCAGAGCCCCTCACCCCCCTTCGAAAGGTGCCGCTGTGGTGGGTGGGGAGGCAGGTAAGGCAGGGCCTCCCCACCTGAGTCCTTTGAAAGGTGCCGCTGTGGTGGGTGGGGAGGCAGGTGAGGCAGAGCCTCCCCACTGGAGTCCTTCGAAAGGCAGCGCTGTGCTGGGTGGGGAGGCAGGTGAGGCAGAGCCTCCCCACTGGAGTCCTTCGAAAGACAGTGCTGTGCTGGGTGGGGAGGCAGGTGAGGTTGAGTGTGCTTGAGTGCCTCACACTGTGGCAGTGGTGCTTTTCAAGGCAGTGGGTCCCTTTGGGGAGAAGGATGGGATAGAAATAAAGTTTTATTATTATTATTATTATTTTCAAAGGACTCCAGTGGGGAGGCTCTGCCTCCCCTGCCTCACTCTTCAGAAACCTAAAACAAACCACGCCCCCCACATCCCCCTCAATCCGCGAGCGCCCCTCCCCGCCGTTCTCCAACTGTCACTTTCTCCCCGCCCCTTTCGCCACCCGCACCCTGATTGGCCTGAAGGGAAACCTGCCAGCCACTCAGCAACGAGGCTTCACGCTCCTCAGCCCTAAGCACCGCCTTCGCCAGAAAAAGCCGGCGGGCCGCCCTCAGTCGGCGGTGGGGCTTACTCCTGAGTAGGCGTCGGCGCGGCGATGAGCCTCCTGCGCTGTGAGGGCGGCGCGTGAAGCTGGTTTAGGGCGCGCTTCGTCCTGGCCTACGCACGTCTACTCAGAAACAAGTCCCGCTAGAGTCAATGGGGCTTACTCCCGCGAAAGCGTGGCTAGGACTGCGGCGTCGGTCAGTCAACGTGGTGCGTGGCGCGCCCCTGTGCAGGGGGCCGCTCCACACACTCGTGCCCTTTCCTTGCCTGAGATCGCAGGGGGCGGGGCAAACAGGCGCAGCGCGGGATGACGTCACACCGGTCGCTCCTCCTCCTCCCCAACCGTCTGAGGCGGCCCCTCCCCGCCCCTCCATCCGCGCTGTGATTGGCCGAGGCGGCCGTTATAGCGCAATGGCGCGAGACACGCGGCCCAGTGAGGGCGGCGGCAGCGCTGTGGTGAGTGAGGAGTTAAGGGGCGGCGCTCGCCTGGCTCCTTGAGCGTGTTCGCTCTCCCGCCGGTCGGTGCCTACGTGCTGAGAGACTGCGGCAGGCAGGCGGGCGGGCGCGCGAGGGAGGGCCGGCCGGCTGTCTGGAAGGTGAGGGGCGCCGTTGACGGGCGGCCCTGCCCGCCTCAGCCTGGGGCACCGCCGCGCCTCGCGACGGGGGAGGCGGCCTCCCCTCCCCCCGCGCCTCAAGGGCACGGCCTGCTGGGGCTGCAGCTGCTCTGCCCTTCAGCCTCCCCTGCAAGGGCCTCCTCCCCTCCCCGCGCGGCCTGGAGGGAGTCGCCCCGCTGCTGGCCCTGCAGGGTTCTTCCTCTGCAGCGCGCGCTCTCTGGGTGGGGGGAGTGCTGGGGGGGCCGTGCGCTGCATTGAGGCTTGGGGAGAGTCAGGGACACCAAAGGACAGGCATTTCTGTACCCCGCGTGCTGGTGGAGAAGGCGGCTAGAGGCGTGTCCTCCTCCCTCTCGCACAAGGGCACATCTGGAACTTCTTGCCACAGGACACGGTGATGGATAGAGTGGGCGGGGGTGTTCTTTTTCCCTCCCCCACAACACCAGCACCAGGGCACAGCCCCTAAAGCTGAGTGTTGGGGGACTTAGGTCTGACAGAAGCAAACGTATCTTTACCCAGTATGCCCTTAGTCTGTGGAACTCCTTGCCACAGAGTGTTGTAATGGCATCTGGTCTAGATGCCTTTAAAAGAGGATTGGGCAGATTTCTAGAAGACAAGTCCATCGCAGGTTATAGACCTTGCAACCTCTTGGTTTTAGAATGCCAGATGCAAGGGATGGCACCAGGTTGCAGTGGGTTGTGTGTACTCGCACACCTCATTGGGGGTGTACTTTTCAAAGGACTCCACTGGGGAGGCTCTGCCTCCCCATCCCTGGGCCACAAGCAATGTCCTGTGTGTATTCCTTTGTGGATGGAGGGTCCCCAATGCTAGCACATGGCTGGCCACTTCGTGATGCCTGGGAGGAGAAGGAGGCGGTGCTGCCAAACCCCCCCCCCCTTCCTGCTGTTGGGCTCCTGACGATTGCATTGTATTGTCTGCACAGGACTCACTAGAGCCTGCCTGGTAGAATTGCTCTAGCAAGATTTCTTCCTATGGTGAAGGTGTGTTGGAGCAACTACCGGATCATATTGCACCACCATTGCTTTTCTGTCACCAGTTGCAAATGAAGATTGCATTTTACTAATTGTTAGTGTGGAGGCTGTAGGGGCTGTGTCTGTATTTTTAAAGTTGCTTTAGATCTCTGCTAAGAAATGGAGGCACTGCTCTCCTAACAGTCAGTGGTAGCTTCTATTGTATTTCAGTAGCCTAAAGTTTGTTTTTGAGAGGGATATCTTGCGGGCTTTTGTCACCTTGTAGCAAGTGATGGGAATGTGCTTTGCATAAGGCTGATTTGGTTTCTAGTTCCTTGTTTGCAGTGCCTGTTTCCGTGTTTAATTTTTGCAGGTGGAGATGAAGCCTGAATGGAGACTTGGCTTTAAAACAGTCTTTGCTTCTTACAACTGATTTTTGGTTGCCTTGCATCACATGATTTAAAAAATGCAGAGATGCAGCCTTATGAATTCTTGTAAAAATACTGTTCCTTCCAAAAGTCTTACTACATGATCTCTGATTGATTGTTCTGACTTCTTATAGCAGCCAAAATTACAGATAAGGAGCTTAGGGGTACACTTCAAAACTGTATCAACAAAACTGAGATGTTACACATGTGCGTAAGTAAGCACTGTCTAGTTGCATAGTCCTGTTTTGGGGTGCAGTACTACATGCAAGTTCTTTCACATTAAAATCTGTTGAGGGTGAAGCAGCTTTTGTGCACGCATACAAATAGTGTTTAAGATGGTAATTTCATCAACTGATGCAGGACGGTTTCCTGTCAGTTTGGTGGCCAAAACTTGCTGCATGATGCACGTATATATGTATAAAACCCAGGCCCGCATTAAGGCTGCAGGTATACCTTGCATCAGACACCTATGGCCTGGTCTAAGACTTGTAGTTTTTGACAAGTGTTCATTGTTTGCCCCAGCACAGTATCTTGTTCATTTTGCTTCTCAGCTGTGATGGTCTAGCACAGGGTTGTCCAAACATTTTGGCAAGAGGGCCACATCATCTCTGTACTGTACAGGACACTGTATCGGGGGACAGGGGGGGATTAATTTACATTAAAATTTGAATAAATTTACATAAATGAATAGAGATGGAACTTGTATGAATGTCTTGCAGTATGAACTTGTCTTGCAGTAGCTCAAGGCCTTGCACAAAGCAAGGCCAACCTTTTTTTCACTGCCATGCTGCATCACAGACATGAAGCAGCAAGTAATGGAGGCAGCCCTCATCCCCCAGCTCACACAAGAGGTCGAACAGTCACCCTCACACTGAAAGCAGTTGCCAGTGCAAGTCTCTGGAGGGCCAGAGGCTCATTGGAGACTGGGGCTCCCTGCAGGCCGGTTTGGGAGTCCCCGAGGGCCACAAGTGGCCTCTGAGCTGGGGTTTGGGCACCCTTGGTCTAGTATACTGAGTTACTGCACAAGTAGGATATTGCTAATCTGCAAGGTGCTTTAATGAGCAATATTTGAGAGCCCTGGGGAGGTTCCTATATCTTAATAATTTTTTGCTATTGAATGACTGTATGAAAGAATCAAGTCCTTTCTTACTATGGCCATTCTTGCAGGCACAGAATAGATAGTTGCAGTATCCTGGAATTTGCATTTAATGCAAGTTGTCTTATAGGAACTGCTTAGGAAAAAGCACAAACCTGGTCCTGAAGTGCTTTAATAATGCACTGTTAATCTAAAAGCAAGATTTGTAGTGGTATGTCTTGCCTCACTTCAGTAAAGTTTGAGAACCACTGCCCTAACATGTATGTGGTGATAAACTCTCTGGGAGAGTTTGAGAGCCACTTTGTGGGGGAGTGGGGAAGGCAGCGATGCTATCTGATGCGACCTCCAGGATTGCATTGCTAAGGGGGCGTGCAACGACTGATGTGCACTCTGCCTCTGCAAACCAGGAAGTGGAGCACGATTGCTTTGCTTTCACTTTCTGAAGGTTTGGGTGCCCTGCGGCGGTTGTGCAGGGCTCCCCGCGCCCCTGGGAGGCTGCTGCAGGGACTGGTTAAGTGCATGTCAGTACCTGCACCTTGTTGCTGCCTCCCCTCTGCCCCTTAAGGGGGCAGAATCCAGGGCCCTCTGGCTGGGACATTGCAATGCCCTAGTTTGTCCTGTGTCCTGTGTTAGGGAATGAAAGTGGAGTCCAAATAACTTATTGGAACACTTGTATCCTACTTACCCCCAAAGAAGATACCAAGGCAACTGACATAATTTAATATGTGTTTTTGAGTTGCCTTTAAATGGAATAGCAATTCAAGTTGGAAAGGCATTAAAACAAGGAGCAGAATGAAAAACCAGTGGAGCATCAAATGAAACTGTCAAAATCTTAAGTGAGTGGACTAGCTTGTAACTTGTAGGCATCTGTGGATTTAAGAGATGAAACTATTACCATGGTGGTACTGTTAAACCTACAGCTCTGCTGGCGCCTAGATGACATTGAATTCCAAAGCTGGAGGAACATGCAGAAAACTAGCTTGTCTATGGCTGCTTTTCATGGTCCTGGCTTAATTTGAGATTTGCAATAAACTAACCAGCAATTCTCACACTGTGGGTCTGTGACCCTTCAGTGGGATCACAACCCATTTTTGGGTGGTTTGTGAAACTGACAAGGCAATTGATGCTATGTGCATCAAAGGTTAAACAACCTGCTACATGTGGAGTGCACTACTGCCCACTCACCATTACAGCCACACAGGTTAGAGCAGCTGATAAAGGGAAACTTTTTTAAAGTGAGTTCTGCTGCTAAAAAGTTTGAGAATCACTCAACTGAGCCATGCGGGTGTGGTTTTAGATAAATGTTTTAGGTGTGTAGCAAGACTGACTAGAAGGGCTTGGGCAACTTGCTGCCACCCTTGAATACTTCCTTGGGACATTATTTGTGCTGCTGTACAAATGTGATGATTCTTGCCTACCTGGTTACTATAATTGGAGGCCTGTTAGAACACTGAAAGTAGGTGTTGAGTAACTGGATAGTGCTTTCAACAACCAACTTTACTGTCAGTCCAAGTTATAGAGCTTTTAATGTGAGCTCCAAGTGGAGATTTAGCAGAACTAGAACTTTTACATTTCATATCTGCAGATATTGTTGATACTAGACTGCATCCCACACCAACTGGTGCTCTTCCAAAAGTCAAACCTGCTTGTGAACGTCTCTCTAATGTATTCTGAGTTGTTTTGCTGATTGGTTTTGTGTTGGATACCTCAGAGCCTCATTTTTAACATACAACATATTAAGATAACTGAAAGTGACTTTGGCACATATCACTGAGCATGTGTTTGACGCTTACAAATGTATCAGCTATTGCCTTCTGTAGAATGACACTGCGCTTCCACAAAAGGGTGGAGTAGGTTTTTCTATCTAGTACATAGCAGCTGAACATAGGATGGGTTTCCTTAAAGCTATCTGTTGCCTGCAGTGTAAGTGCAAGATGGAGATCTTGCCAGCATCTATAAAATTGCCTATTTGAATATGGGAATTTCAGTATGGGAACCCTCATTCAATGAAACTTGATTAACAACTTTTGGAAATAACAGAACATTAGCTTCATTAAAAACTAGTGGTAGGTGCTGCACTTTTGTGTGTCTTATAAAGCATTCAAATTGTCTCTTGATATTAAGGTGCTGCTTCAGCATCAGTCTGTTAAACTTGAGTGTTGGGAGAGTTAGGACAGACAGAAGAAAATATTTCTTTACCCAGGTTTGTGGAAGTCCTTGCCACAAGATGTAGTAATGGCAACTTGCCTGGATGCCTTTAAGAGGGGATTGGACAAATTTCTGGAGGAAAGTTCATTACAGGTTACAAGTCATGGTAGGTATGTGCAAGGTAGAGGTAGGCTGCCTCTGATTGTCAGATGCAGGGGAGGGCACCAGGATGCAGGTTGTGTCTGTTGTCTTGTGTGCTCCCTGAAGCATTTGGTGGGCCACTGAGATACAGGAAGCTGGACTAGATGGGCCCTTGGCCTGATCCAGCGGGGCTCTTCTTAAGTTCTTTAGTTTTGCTAAGCTAAGTGTTTCTAGAGGTCTTTCAGAGCATCTATCTAACCTTCTGACTAAGACCTCTATGAATGCAGCTCAGTGCTCCTAGATTTGTCTTCCCAATTGGCATGTTGCACATGTGTGGAGGTGCTGCATTTTCAGTGTGTTCTAACCAAATGGTTTTGATTAATGTTTAAGCTCACAGATTCTTGTCTTCACTGTTGAAACTGAGAATTTCTGGAGATGTACTTGTCAATGTAAAGTTTTCTGAACAGATTGCTGCCTTGAGTTTGTACATTATCACTGGTAGATGTGAATTCTTTGGCTAAATTCTACAATTCTTATTCCCTGAATAGGGGAAACAACTTTATATTATACTAACCTGGCTATTGTGCACAGTTCTGCTGCAAGGAACAGAAGACAACTTGCAGAATCCCTGACCATAGGAAGCTTTCTTCCTACTTTTGAAATCTCCCCAGGTGTCCTAATTTTTAAATCTTTGCAACATTGCAGAATTGAGGCTTGCTATCTTTTTGTTCAGTTGCTGTTCCTAACCCATGGACTTTCAAAATTACTTTTGTGGGGTTGGAGAACTCACTCTTGCTTTTCCCCTTTCTCCCTGCTTCAGCTTCTGTCACTTCAGAAGCCAACTTTTGGGGGGGGGGGAGAATGGGGTGGAAAGCTGGGAGTTGGAATCTCTTGCTAAAGTTCTACAACCGCCCAGAGATCTAGCAGGAAAGTTAGATCTGGTTCTTGCCCTAGGACAGTGGTCCTCTAACTGGGTCTGGGACCCACTAGTGGGTCATGACCCAATTTTTTGGTGGTTTGCAAAGCTGAGGGGGCAGGTTAGACTATGTGCATGAAGGGTTAAACTGCTCTAGGGGAGCACTGCTGACCAGTTGCTTATAGCCACACCCCTTGATATTTATAAATCAGGCAGCAGCCCCTAGGGCTTCTAAAGTTTGGGAACCTTAAGAACATGTCACAGAATCATTTATAAATAGTAGAGAACTTGGGACCTTCAAATATAGTCCTTATTCTACCAGTGAAAATATTGCTTGGCTAACATTCGTTTTTTATTTCTAGGTTTTCAGTTGAATACGTGTAAAGGTTGTCTGGAATTATGGATCATGCTAGAAAAGCCATATTTAACATGGTAAGGGTTGCATTGCAGTCCTTTTATGTATTTTCTGACCTGTTTGAAAAATGGGTCAAGGACATTAATTTGAAATGCATGATTGCTGTCCTACAGGTACCCCTCTCATTCCAAAATCTCAAACATTCCGTAACAGACTATCAAAAGTAAAAAACCTTGTAGAATTCAAACTCCATTATCTGGCCTTGAATTGCAGAATTTTCTTCTAAGAGGCCAATAGTTTTGAGTTAAACAGAATTGTAATGAAGTGACTGAAGTTAAAAGTTTTGCTTTGCTCAACTAGTACTAGTTAAGTGGTTCTAATGAAATCTTTTCTGTTTAGTTTGGAGGAGAACCTCTCTCATATACCCGGTTCAGTCTGGCACGACAACCAGATGGAGACAACAGTCAGGTAGAAATGAAACTCTCTGCTGAAGACGAAGAGGGAGGTGAAAATGGAGTGATCAACCACCTTCATACTCATTCGGGAAAACCAAGGAGTTCCAATCGGCATCTCCTTTGCGTTCTTACTGGGGTGGTTCTGCTTTTTCTTATAGGTAAGACAAGAAGTAGGAAGAATTGGTAGGAAGACAAGTAGGAAAAACAAGAAGTAGGAATTGGTCTTGGTGCATGAGGTGTTGGCTGTGGTCTAGAAAGCACTCTTAGTAATGCATCTTCATTAGTGTCCACTAGGATTGAAGAGATTGCAAATATATTAAGACTTTAATAGTGTCATAAAGGTTATTGGCACTACTGCTGCCTGTAACCATATTTAAAGGATGCAGAAATAACTGTAAACCTGCTTAGAGGTATCTGTTCAGGGTCCAGGTTAAACTTGTCTGACTGATGTTGGAGTTAGTGTATCAGCTACCATGTTCACATGGGGATTGTGCTAGAAAGGCCATGGTCGCCCTTTGCTCTTCAATAGCTCTTGCCTTTAGAGTTTCAAGGAAAGAAATCCCTGCTTGGCTTGGAAGCAGCCTATAACACAGGCCTACGAAACTGAGGGTCAGAAGTTTTTCCCAAACTTTATGGTGGTTTGGTATGAATTTGGGGTGCTGATTCCAAAAATGACACCTGTTTTGCCCTATCGCATCTAGTTTTGGAAATATAGTATAGCCTCCCATTAGTGAATGGTTCAAGCAGCTTCCTCATGAGGAAGCTGCTTGAACCATTCACTAAAGAGGCTATGCCATGTCTCCAAAACTAGACTTGATAGGGCAAAATGGATGCCATTTTTGGAATCAGCACCCCACATATACCCAGGAATTGGTGTAACGTTTAAGGAAGCAAAATGTGTGTTGGCCTGTGTAATCTGTGGTCTCCCTTCCACCGCAACAGCCCAATCCTAAACTTCCTGGTGTCCACTGGAGAAAGCAGGTGCAGGGAAGCAGCTGGAGGTCTCCTTAGTGGATGGGGACTTCTGTCCCCAACCTCTCTGGTGAAAGCCCCAAACCCTGCGATGGGGCTTCTCAGTTCTGTGGCACATATTTTACTGGTGCAGAGTTGAGACTCCATGTTGGACCGGACGGCCCAACATGAAGTTCTTGATTCGGTGGAGCAGAGCTCTGCTTCTCCCACCCCAGAATGCCTTACCCTGCCTGGACAAACATCTCTGTCCAGAGCTCATCCCTTGCTCTGGGCAGCTTGTGGCTGGTGCTGGGCTAGTACCAGTGCTGACCCAGCACTGAGTGTTATGGGCGTGGCTCACGGCACAGTTGCAACCCCCAGTGCTGCAATAAGGCTGGCATGATGAGCTCAGGATTGGATTCTAAGTTGCTATAAGGTGAAGTGAAAAACTAGTCAATAGCTAAAGTTTATTGTGCCAGCCTCCAAAACAGTGCTATAACAAGGTACTGTGTGCTACGTACTAAGTAACTTGGTGCACAATCCAAATCGACTTTCCAGCACTAGCATAGCTGTGCCAGTGGGGCATGTGTTACATCCTGTAGTTGGGAAGGCAGTCAGAGGCCTCCTCAAGGTAATGCAATGTCTGTTCCCTTACCTCAGAGTTGCATTACCTTTACCTCACTGCTGGAAAGTTGGTTAAGATTGCGCCCTAAAGACCATAAACTCTGCTCAATCAGGCCAAAGCCCCATCTAGTCCAGTATCCAGTTTCTCACAGAGGTCCACTAGCTGCCTTTGGGAAGCCCACAAGCAGGAGAAGCATACTTCTCTCTTACCATTGCTCCCTAGCAGGTATTCAGAAGTGGCACAGCCATCATGACTAGTTACCTGTAATAGAGCTGTCCAGTCTCTTTAAAGCCATTCAGATCAGTGGCCACCACCATATTTTGTGGAAGTCATTTGCCTAAGCACATAATCTGTAGAATATCTTTCCATGGTCTAAATCTGCTGCCCATAAGTGTTCTTTCAATGAAACTGGTTCTAATGTTTGTTGAAGGAGAATCTTAACTCAATTTCATTCATAATGTTACAAGAGTGAATTGTGTTGTCCCTTCTGTTCCCAGCTCAAGACCCAAACACTGGCATTAACATCACTGTCTTGCATAATTTAGCTGTTTCACATGTGCTGTTCTAAAAACTAGGATTTCTGATTGGCTACGTGAGTTTCCGTGGACGGATGCAGGCAGCATCACAGTCTGAAAGTGGCGCTGAACCATCAGTGTCAAGAATCACAAGTCCAGATGCCTTGTGTCGGAAGCCTTTGGATGACCTTTCTGAGGAACCAGCACCAGAACCTGTGCTGTATTGGGCTGACCTAAAAAAGAAACTGTCAGAAAAGCTGAGCACTGCAGACTTCCTAATTAACATCAGGTAACATTCTCCAAAAAGCCCTTTGAAGCACTTGCATTAAAGCATCTCTGCATGACTCGATATATTAGCAGCTTGAGTAGATTTGAAAAGTATTTCTTGATTAAAATGAATTTATTTCTTTTCAGAACTGTCTCTGAAACAGCACATGAAGCTGGCAGTGCTGGAGATGCAGATCTCGCTCATAAGCTTTATGAGCAATTTAATGCCTTCAAATTGGACAAAGTCTGGAATGATGAGCATTATGTTAGGTTGCAGGACCCAGGAAGGTATGTGGCTCTTCAAGGACTTGAGGTAGAGCTTTGCCCTCTGGCCAGACTTGGAACAAAGACCTGGCCTCTCATGACTGTTTCAGAGTACTTGAGGCTGCCATGTGCTGATGTTGGACAAAGTTGTGAGAAGGGTCTTGTGTGGAAAAACAAGCTTGGAAAGGGAGAAGGTGATGTCTAAGAAAAACATGAAACAACGTGTGATTGTGTCTTGTGCTGTTCAGGTCTATGCACTAACAAGAAGGCTAGGCTTAGCAATAAGGGCATCTTGCCCTGGTGGTGGTGGTTGGGTAACAGGATTGGCATGCCTACTAAAAATAGTGTTGCTTAGAGCTTCAACAGCCAATAACTGGATGTCGTCGTCTACAAAGGACTGTTGTCTACAAAGGACTGTCACAAAGGACAGGAGCCGAGGGGCATCCGGTTCGGGACTCCTTATCCCTATGGGATGAGGATGGGGAGGTTAGAGAACAACAAGACAAAGGCAGGGTAGGAGAAGAAATTGGGAAAGGTAGGGTGATGGGATGTGATAGACGGTTTGGCACAATGAGAGGATGCGGGGACAAAGGAGCAAATAAGCAGCCCATCCTGGGGCATTCCGTGTATAAATGCTTTTATGCGAATGCTCGAAGTCTACGAGCAAAGGTGGGAGAACTGGAATGTCTGGTGACAAGGGAAAATATTGACATAGTGGGCATAACGGAAACCTGGTGGAATGCGGAGAATCGGTGGGATACCGCAATCCCGGGCTATAAACTCTACAGGAGGGACAGGCAGGGGCGTGTTGGAGGTGGGGTGGCAGTTTATGTTAAGGAAGGGATAGAATCCAGCAAAGTAGAGATTGAAGGTGGGTCCGACTCCACCGTAGAATCTCTGTGGGTTAAATTACCAGGCTTGTGCAGCGATGTAATACTGGGGGCGTGCTATCGTCCTCCAGACCAGAAATCGGATGGGGACCTTGAAATGAGGAAACAGATCAGGGAGGTGACAAGGAGGGACAGGGTTGTAATCATGGGGGACTTCAATTATCCTCATATTGACTGGGTCAATTTGTGTTCTGGTCACAATAAGGAAAGCGGATTTCTTGACGTGCTAAATGACTGTGGCTTAGAGCAGCTAGTCACGGAGCCCACCACAGGACAGGTGACTCTGGATTTAATATTGTGCGGTACGCAGGACCTGGTTAGAGATGTAAACGTTACTGAGCCATTGGGGAACAGTGATCATGCTGCGATCCATTTTGACGTGCACGTTGGGGGAAGAATACCAGGCAAATCTCTAACAAAAACCCTTGACTTCCGACGGGCGTACTTCCATCAAATGAGGAGGCTGGTTAGAAGGAGGTTGAAAGGGAGGTTATAAAGAGTCCAATCTCTCCAGAGTGCATGGAGGCTGCTTAAAACAACAGTAATAGAGGCCCAGCAGAGGTGTATACCGCAAAGAAAGAAGGGTTCCACTAAATCCAGGAGAGTGCCCGCATGGCTAACCAGCCAAGTTAGAGAGGCTGTGAAGGGCAAGGAAGCTTCTTTCCGTAAATGGAAGTCTTGCCCTAATGAGGAGAATAAAAAGGAACATAAACTGTGGCAAAAGAAATGTAAGAAGGTGATAGGGGAGGCCAAGAGAGACTATGAGGAACGCATGGCCAGCAACATTAAGGGGAATAATAAAAGCTTCTTCAAATATGTTAGAAGCAGGAAACCCGCCAGAGAAGCAGTTGGCCCTCTGGATGGTGAGGGAGGGGAAGGGGAGATAAAAGGAGACTTAGAGATGGCAGAGAAATTAAATGAGTTCTTTGCATCTGTCTTCACGGCAGAAGACCTCGGGCAGATACCGCTGCCCGAACGGCCCCTCCTGACCGAGGAGTTAAGTCAGATAGAGGTTAAAAGAGAAGATGTTTCAGACTTCATTGATAAATTAAAGATCAATAAGTCACTGGGCCCTGATGGCATCCACCCAAGGGTTATTAAGGAATTGAAGAATGAAGTTGCAGATCTCTTGACTAAGGTATGCAACTTGTCCCTCAAAACGGCCACGGTGCCAGAAGATTGGAGGATAGCAAATGTCACGCCTATTTTTAAAAAGGGAAAGAGGGGGGACCCGGGAAACTATAGGCCGGTCAGCCTAACATCCATACCGGGTAAGATGGTGGAATGCCTCATCAAAGATAGGATCTCAAAACACATAGACGAACAGGCCTTGCTGAGGGAGAGTCAGCATGGCTTCTGTAAGGGTAAGTCTTGCCTCACGAACCTTTTAGAATTCTTTGAAAAGGTCAACAGGCATGTGGATGTGGGAGAACCCGTGGACATTATATGTCTGGACTTTCAGAAGGCGTTTGACACGGTCCCTCACCAAAAGCTACTGAAAAAACTCCACAGTCAGGGAATTAGAGGACAGGTCCTCTCCTGGATTGAGAACTGGTTGGAGGCCAGGAAGCAGAGAGTGGGTGTCAATGGGCAATTTTCACAATGGAGAGAGGTGAAAAGTGGTGTGCCCCAAGGATCTGTCCTGGGACCGGTGCTTTTCAACCTCTTCATAAATGACCTGGAGACAGGGTTGAGCAGTGAAGTGGCTAAGTTTGCAGATGACACCAAACTTTTCCGAGTGGTAAAGACCAGAAGTGATTGTGAGGAGCTCCAGAAGGATCTCTCCAGACTGGCAGAATGGGCAGCAAAATGGCAGATGCGCTTCAGTGTCAGTAAGTGTAAAGTCATGCACATTGGGGCAAAAAATCAAAACTTTAGATATAGGCTGATGGGTTCTGAGCTGTCTGTGACAGATCAGGAGAGAGATCTTGGGGTGGTGGTGGACAGCTCGATGAAAGTGTTGACCCAATGTGTGGCGGCAGTGAAGAAGGCCAATTCTATGCTTGGGATCATTAGGAAGGGTATTGAGAACAAAATGGCTAATATTATAATGCCGTTGTACAAATCGATGGTAAGGCCACACCTGGAGTATTGTGTCCAGTTCTGGTCGCCGCATCTCAAAAAAGACATAGTGGAAATGGAAAAGGTGCAAAAGAGAGCGACTAAGATGATTACGGGGCTGGGGCACCTTCCTTATGAGGAAAGGCTACGGCATTTGGGCCTCTTCAGCCTAGAAAAGAGACGCTTGAGGGGGGACATGATTGAGACATACAAAATTATGCAGGGAATGGACAGAGTGGATAGGGAGATGCTCTTTACACTCACATAATACCAGAACCAGGGGACATCCACTAAAATTGAGTGTTGGGCAGGTTAGGACAGACAAAAGAAAATATTTCTTTACTCAGCGTGTGGTCGGTCTGTGGAACTCCTTGCCACAGGATGTGGTGCTGGTGTCTAGCCTAGACGCCTTTAAAAGGGGATTGGACAAGTTTCTGGAGGAAAAATCCGTTATGGGGTACAAGCCATGATGTGTATGCGCAACCTCCTGATTTTAGAAATGGATTAAGTCAGAATGCCAGATGTAGGGGAGGGCACCAGGATGAGGTCTCTTGTTACCTGGTGTGCTCCCTGGGGCATTTGGTGGGCCGCTGTGAGATACAGGAAGCTGGACTAGATGGGCCTATGGCCTGATCCAGTGGGGCTGTTCTTATGTTCTTATCTGTGAAACTGGTCTAAACACAGAGCTATTGAGAGATGCATGACTGTTATCTTTCTCCTTAGCCCTTCAAATGAGGTTTCCATTGAAAGTTCATCTGGAAATGAAGCCTTGGAGAAGCCAAATGCTTATGTAGCATACAGTGGACGTAAAACAGTTTCTGTAAGTTGACCTGGTGCTTAAAACAAGATATTGAAGACTGCTGTATAGGGACTTGAACTTGTTTGGCTAGCATGACTTGTGGTGACAGATTAGGCAGAGCTCTTCATTATACATCTGGCATGTACTGTCGACTTGTTACTTCAAGCCTTTAGGTAGCATCCCCACTACAGAGTTGCCTGTCATTCCCATCTCAGCTACCTCCCCTTGCATGCTCTTGCTCCCTGATTACTCATAGTGGAGGAAGTTCTGTTGGAGTACTGTCCTTTAGCATCAGCTGTGATGCCATCTACAGACACCACAAGGGAGAATAACTGTAGTATGGTGGTCCTTGTGTAGTTTTGAAATCTGAGTACTGTCTATGCTTTAGCAGAGGAGGGGGGGTATTCACATCTGAAGCAGAGTCTTACTGACCCAGTAACCTTTTCCAAATGGCGGTTGGTCTCCAGAAACCCATATAAAACTTCTCTCTCACATTCACTGCAGTTATCAACAGTTAGGTGTATTCCAAGTCTGATTGATTCACCTGTTCTTTCTTCCAGGGCAAACCAATTTATGCTAATTATGGCAGTGATAAAGATTTCAGTTATCTCACAAACCAAACTATTGACTCCGTTGAGTCGGTGATTTTGGTCAGAGCTGGAAAAATAAGTTTTGCTGAGAAGGTAAAATTTCTTTGCTTCTCTTTAGTAATGTTGCTAACTGGCTGTAGGCTTATAATGCTGCAAGATAAGGAACTTCAAGAGAATATGCCCATGACCACTGAGGGAAAACCAGAGTATGTCTGATGTTTGTGCATTATGGTGAAGTGTTCAGAGCATTCTATGAAGGTTTTGTATGTTGAGTGCCCAGAGGGCTTCTGGTGGCAAAACCATGACAAGTTCAGCCTTCTGCCTAAATTGGGAGAATTGTCACTGCAGTTGCCCTGCCCATCAGCTACAAGGTTTGGAAGAAGCCTGGAGTTTGGGCACTGCAGTTCTGAGGCAGTCACAGTGCCCAGGTACTAGGGTACCAAAATGACAAGGTCTCCTTCTCCCCAGCAAGGGGTGGGACAGAAGTTTGGCTCCAAGATGGAGGGACAATAGGCTGTGCTGAACTTTAGTGTAGTAGGGTTGCCACGTTTCTCTTCCAGCTGCAATTTAGAGCTGGGTAAGATAGGTAGCAGGAAATGTAAGTTTGCCCCAGTTCAGGAACAAACTTCTGTTTGGCCATCAGTGTGTGATAAAACATGTAGACTTTCTGCATTCAGAAAAGAGATGATTCTGGAGAGGATGGAAATCCACTTTACCAGCCATGGATTGTTACCTACCACATGATTGTCAATGCCCTGTTCTGTAGATCAAGACTGGTCAGAAATGGCAATGGGTAGTCTGTATGCCATTTAGGGTTAAAGGTAGATGGAGGAGGGCATAGCTGTATGGCAGGCAATTCTATTCTAGAGGGGTTTCCCATCCAGTAGTCAATCTCAAGGGGCACTGGACAGTGGGAAATCAACCTGATATTTAACTACAGCTTGCTTTGTTGCAGACTTGCCGCTCTTCTGATGAAGGCTCTGTTTGTTCTAGGTGGCAAATGCCCAGAAGTGGGGTGCTACAGGAGTCATGATATACCCTGATCCTTCTGATTACAATGGTCTTGGAGACAGTATTGCCTTATTTGGACATGTGAGTATCTGGACTTCCCTGGATGGAAGTAGGTGCCTCTTCTTGGGAAGATGAGTTCTCAGGCATAGCAAATAAGTTTGGCCCTTAAGTCTCAGGTACTTGCACTAAATTTATCATGGCCTCCATGCTTTCTTCCTTCTGAATGCCTTGAGAACTCCAGCAGCTCCAAATTGCTCGGTTGGGGCCTCAGTCTTCATTCTTCATGAGAAAATTCCTGAATCTTGTTTTGACAGGCTCATCTTGGAACTGGTGACCCTTTTACCCCTGGCTTTCCATCTTTCAACCATACTCAGTTTCCCCCTGTTGAATCTTCAGGACTCCCATTCATTCCTGTGCAAACCATCTCAAGCTCTGCTGCTAGAAGGATATTTAGGCAAGTTGTCCTTCACTATTACTCTGAAATGTCTAGATGGGCGTCTCTGTTGCCATAAATGTCAGTTCTCCAAGTCTTGAAATTTAACTCTCAAATGAGCAGCTGCTGCACATCATGTTGAGATGTTGCCTTTCTTCAAGTAGGTGGTGCCTACTTAAACGTTGCCATTATTGTTTGCATATTTGGGACATCATCTCATACAAGTATGAGAACCAGTTGAAAAACTTTTTTTCCTCACCTGTACTTTTCCAGGCTGTGGGTTATATGCTTGGATTTTTTTCTAACAGGAAAAATTTTTTGTAACCAAAGTAGTATGTTGGGAGAGGGGCTGAAAGGTGATCACCGAACATCAGATTGTAAATGTTGCTGATTGCTGCATTCAACCTAGATGTCATTATTCATGGAGATCTTGTAGTTCAGCAATGAGATGGGTCTTCAGCTAAATTTCTTGTGCCTGGCTCCCTCAGTTTTACTGATTCAACATGGACCTCTGAGGGCATGTTCTGAACTTTTTTGCCCCGGGAAGTAGCAGAAGTTGCACTTGGAAGCAATGACTGAAACTTCAACCGGAACTTAACTGGAGGGTTTGTAACTCATAATGATGAGATTGGACTCTATTTTCAGCCTTATGGATGGGAAAGACTGTCCAACACCATGGAAAGGAACCTTCCTTCATTACAAGTTGACATCAACCTCCAGTGGAATCCGTGTGAAGCTCCAAGTCAACAATGCACTTGTGGAGAGGAAGCTTCTTAATGTTTTTGGTGTAATCAAAGGTTTTGAAGAAGCAGGTAAAGACCTCACAACTTGAGCCCCTTCTCAGCTGTATGGCTCAGACATTGGGAAGATTGCCAGCAGTGCTATTTGTCCATGAGCAAGACCTGTGATTCGTTAATTGCGGACTGACAAGTCATCTGTATTCATATGGTGGCTTTGCAATGCAAGTCTCATGTGCTCCGGGAAACTGGCAGAGGACACTTGCATAATAAACACTGTGGCAAATTCTATATTGAAATGCTTCCTCTGCTTCAGCTGTACTGTATCCAAGTGGAGCCTCTTTATCCATGGGTTTCCATTCCCAGACTCTCCTATGGATACGAAAAACCTCAGATAATGAAATGGTTTTCTGAGCCCTCCTTTGCTCCTTTTGTAACTGGAGCCATTAGCCTCAGAGGCTGTACACCATCTCATGCTGCCAATCCAAGGCTGAGAATTGCCCTGGAGTTGTTTGAGGACGTCTTCTGGTAAAACTGGAAGCTGACTGAAAACCACTGAGCGCCATTCTAAGCCTTGGAGGGGCTGCTCATGGTGGTTTGTGGCTTCTCCAAGGCTTCAAAAACCTCCCAGATGCAACTGGAACAATGTTCTGGTCATATGTGGGAGATCTGAAGGGGGGGAGTCCATAGGTTTGGTATGCATGATGGGGCAAATCCACAAATAGAGGCTCCACCTGGATATGCAGGCACACACTGGAATAGGTGGGAGGGTGTAGTAGGTGTTGCTAGGGTCATGGACATGCCTGGTAACAAGGCCTTCCTTGATGCTGTTGGGGATCACTTTCAGAATATGTAGGGGGCTGCATGCCAAGCAGAGTGCAAATCTTTGGATGAGATTTTTCTTAAAGCTCAAGGAGAAAAGTAAACTAATGGTGTTGGTTTAAATCAGATTTTTCTAAATTACCTAATTATCAAAGCTATTAAAATACTAGTTTGTGGCTTGATCCTGACATCCAGACTGTGCATCTCATTGTTTTGCACTGTTTGCCACACTTGTGTTATGCCAGAGAAGTGGTGTTCAAAATATTCCCAAATGAGTGCCTTAAATCCTGAAGCATAACTGGTGCTGGTTAGATTGTGAAGGTTTTGTGGCTTTCCAGGGCTCCATTCTGTGTTAGGACCAAGCAAAACTAAGTGCCCTGGCCTCCCCACTCTCCTGCCAGCACTCTCCTAGAAAGGAACTGGGGGGAAATTGGTTTTCCATGAGATGGAAAGTAAACCCATGTTCTCTAGTAGGTGCTGTAACTGTAGACATGACTCTAACCAGTTGCAGATGTAGGGAGGTTGCAGGGTGTAATGCAGGAGGCAGATACCACCAGGGTAGATCAGCAGATGAGAACTGTGCTGACTTGGGGCTCCCTGGCTGCCTAGTACTAAATCAGAATAGAAATCCAAGAACTGCTGTGTTTGTCCAACTGCTTCCTTTGCAAGGGAAAACAGCCTTAAAGAATTGCAGGCTTAGTCCAGTTGTTGGGTATTAAGACACCTAACCAGTGCATCATTCATTTTATTTGAAATGGTTTTAAAAACTTATAACTGAAACACACAGTATACCATAACTTCTAAAAATCCATTTAACACAGATATCCACCTCTTGTAACAGGTAACCAAAGCAGGCTATAAGAATTGAAACAAAGAATACAGCAGACACAACACAAAATGCACAATATCAGGAATCCTTAAGCAGAATAAAACAAACCTCTTCCCCATCACAACCACCACCAAAAGTTTCAGATGCTGCCAGAAAAGGGGGCAGAGGAGCCAGCCTGACTTCAGCTGGTAGGAAGTTCACACTTCAACTGCAGAGTGCAACCACAGAGAAGACCTTCTACAGGGTCACACCTATCAGGCCTCCATCCATAGTGGAACCTGAAGAAGGACTCTTGGCCAACTTCAGGGGGTGGGCCATTTCCCAAGGGAGAGGAGAAGTAAGCCTTGGAACCTTGGTTGAAGCCATTTCAGGCCTAAGCAACTGGCAATCCTTATAGCTGATGAAAACAGAGCAACCTGGTCAAACTGCCTGGCACTGTTCAAAAGTCATGCAGCTATGTACTGACTAAAATGTCTTGATATGCTAATTCATCGGGTTTAGTAATCCAGTTTCAGTGGAACTAGCGTACAGTAAGCATAGCCAGATCTAGTGATGCAAGAAAAGCACATTGGCCACAGCCACTACTTGGGCACCCAGGAGCAAAGCTTGAGTACCCTCAGAGTGCAGGTCTGATCCTCCATGGAGTGATGATCGCATCATGTCATCTGTGGGCTAGATGCAGGCAGACTTGCAAAGTGGCTCAAGATTTCCACATGAGTGCCACAGAATGACTGGTTAGGCAGTAGCAATGACATGGATGCATGCATAACTGATACAATCTCAGAGTTCTGAAGTAATTGTTAAAAATATACCAGGTTTTGGCTAAATTGTGAACTGACTTCCATCTCTTGGAGTTTAGTGTGCAGCATTAGTCGAGGCTCTGCTTGTCCAGTTATTGGATAGTTCAAGGTTGAGACTAGCCTGTCTGTTGCAGATCGGTATATTGTGATTGGAGCCCAGCGTGACTCCTGGGGAGCTGGAACAGTGAAGTCAGGAGTAGGAACCGCCCTGTTGTTGGAGCTTGCCCAAACACTTTCTGCTATGGTGAAAACTGGTAAGGATCTTTTTGTTGAGCTTCTATAAGAGACGTTAGTTCATGTAGAGCTAGTTCACGTAGAGCAGGATGTAAGGCACATTGTCTTTAATATTTGCAGGTGGCTATAAGCCCCGAAGAAGCATTGTTTTTGCCAGTTGGAGTGCTGGAGAGTTTGGAGCTGTTGGGGCCACAGAATGGCTGGAGGTATGTGTGACTAAGGCTTGGAAGATTGAGTTGAGAGCTGAGCCATGCAGACAATTAACTGCCCCTGTTCCTTCTCTCATTTCAGGGTTATGCTTCCTCATTGCACTTGAAAGCTTTTGCTTATATCAACTTGGATGCGGCAGTTGCAGGTAAGGTGAGAGCCTGATGTTTGGAGGAAAGCCTCCTAAATTTCCAATTATAAACCCAGTTTGGCAAGCTGAAGTTCAGTATTGGGGTGGGTTAAGTGCAAAAGATCCCTGTTGCCATCTTGCAGCAAATATACCTTTCTGAAAGTTCCACCACCAGCCCTTTTCTACTTGACAGATGTCTTGTCAAAGCTGCATGTAACGTGTGAACATAAATGCCAGCAGCCTGTGTTGCACAGTAGCTTGCCAGGTGCCTCTGCAGAGCCCACAGTCTCTCCCTACTGCCTCCCTGCAGCTGGTGTTCAGAGGCATGTGGCTGCTGAACCTGGCTGTGACACATAGCCATAACGCATGGTAACTGTTGGTTCATCTGTCCAGTTGCCTCTAAGCCAGCGTTTCTCAACATTTGTCCCCACTGTACTACTTTGGATAGTTTACCTATTGGAAGTAGCACCAGAAATAACTGGTGATGTCATCACCAGTTCCCAATTGGGACGACAGGCACAACATGACAAACACCGGTAAGGGGTCAGGGCAGATGGGAGGGGTTTTTTCAAGCTCGCTAAAAGCACATGCTAGAGATCTATCTGCTGAGCCTCCTACCACTGCTTGTCACATTACGTTGCTGGTCTTGCAGCCATGCAGCAGAGGTCCCACACCCACCAGTGGATGTCACCTCTAGTACCACTAGCGGTACAAGTACCACTGGTTGAAAAACACTACTCTAAACCATCCATACTAGTGGCTATTGCCGCATTGCATGGCAACGTATTTATCATATGGCATATTCACACCACATTTCAATAAAAACAAATAGAGTAAAATACAAAATGTAAAAGGTAAAACTGAAAATCTTACAAACTTATAACTAAATTACAAATATCATTTTTAACTTCATTTGTCACAGCCAGAAAATTGGCAAACTCTTTATTTTAAGCTCTATTTTGGCACTCTGTCACTAGGTTGGATAGTTTTTTTAACCCCACAGTCACAATTTGGAGAAGATATTGTACCCCATTTATAGAGGGCATTTGCATATCTGCCATATCCAGTGCAAATTTGATTTAATGTTATTCCATACCGCATGAGGCTGGCCAAATACAGGTGGTTTTTTTGAAAATACAGGGCAGACTTAGACTTTGTGGGGGACAGTTCTCTAACCAATGTTTCCATATCTTGTGAATATTAAAATCCTCCTCTACAAGTTCTTTGGCAGGATGTCTAGGTCTAGATGCCTAGATCTATTTTGCTCCAGGCAAAATCTTTCAATATTGGCAACTGGGAATTATCCAAATATTCTTGTAGGAGGGCATTTTTTCATCTTGCTTCTAAAGGTGATATATGGTTCATAATGGGCAGCTGGTATGTAGGAGTAGATCAAATCATCCAGCTAATAGTACACATTATCTCATGCAATTGTGCATCTGTCCTGCTTGTGTGTGGGCTGTTACACCATACTGGAGCATGGTACTCTGCTGCTGATTAAACAAGGCTTAATGCAGATACTTGCAGCATGTCTGTTGCACCCCAGCTAGCTGCACAACTTACAATAGTACCTCATGGCAACAAATTCCACAGGCCTTCACATGGTGCATAATTTTTGTCTGTCCTAAATCCCACCAATCAGTTTCAATGACCCTTGCATCTAATGGCATGAGAGGGAGAAAAGCATCACTACTTATTGGGGCATAATGTTATCAGTTGTGGTTTCTTTCCTGGTCCTTTGTAAACTAAAATTCAAGGGAATTCCTAAGGGAAGTGTCCCAGCCTAGGCAACCCTATTGTGTGCCTTTTCAGCTCTCCTTGAGGTGTGGTGAGCTGAACTGCAGTTTGCATACCAGATGTGCCCCTGTACAAGTTTAGGGTTTGGACATTATATTAGCAGTCGTATTTTGTCTATAGAATTTGCTGCTTTCGCTGCTACATCACACTGGGTTAATGGTCTCATTGAGCTATCAACCATGACCCAGGATCTCTCCTGTTCTCGCCAACAACTCTGACCACATCGGTGTACATGTAAAGATGGGATTTTATGCATCACTTTACACTGAACAACATTTACCCTTTAGTTTCTATTAACTGTTTGCAGTCCTTTCGCAGTGCTTCAGTCTGCTTTGATTTTACTACCCAAATAGCTTGTCATCTGCAGCCTTGATCACCTCACTACCCACTCTAGAGAACTGCAGTTGTGAGACTTGCTTCCCTTGCAAGAGGGTTGCTGGGCCATTAACCCTTCCCATGATATTTTTCAGATGCAGGGCATTTTATCGGCCAGTGCATTTCTCTGCTTGGGGGTGGCAGCAGAGGGCAGGGAGAAGAGTACATCCTCAAGCAGGATATAGTAAATGCTACCCTAGAGGGTAACTAATGCTTGCAGTTCAATGCCCTTCCCTTGCCCCCATCAAATCAGTGCTAGCTCTAGGCTGCTGGAGGGACAACACTACCAACTGATACCAGTATTTTAGAGAGGAAGCAAAATATGACAACCTTTTCTAGTTTTGTAAATGGTTTCATTTCAAACATGTGAACTGTGGGTGATATTAACAGTATTTATATACTGCTTTTCAACAAAAGTTCAGTTGCAAAGTTGCATGTTCTTGAAGTTGCATTGTTCCCAAACTCTGAAGGACAGTACATGGATTACATTAGTCTTCCAGTGCTTCACGTACACCATTTGGGTCACTTCAGGGGAAAAGGCAGGAGAAATATATAAATATACTGACATTTCTAAACCATCCCTACAGGTTCTGGTGAATTCAGGTTCTCTTCTAGCCCCCTGTTGAAAAGGCTGCTGGAAGAATCAGTCAATGAAGTGAGTAATAGTGAGGTTTGTGGGGCGGACAGAAGGGGAAAGACAAACCTTAAAAGGCATCAGGCACTGGTCCCCCTCCGCTAAGTGCACATCCTTTCCCTTTGGTTTCTTTCCCTTGGGCGGTGCTGTTCTTGGGGCCATCCTTACTGGCCTGTACACATGACTGGAAGAGTTCACTGCTGCCATGTGTGGATTTCTACTCTCAGCGGAATCTCCAAATGGCTCTTGGACTTCAACAACTCAGTTCAATGGGTTAATTGTAGACACTGTCCTGTACTGGTCCTGGTACAGAGTGGGAGGACTGAAGATCTTCACAATGCAACCTTTTATGCCAAAGCTATGTCTTCAGCATGATGCCCTGTGATAGTACAGGACCCCTATAATAGGCAGGACATGGAAAGAGGCAACCGGGGCCCAGTGACGGGGAGGCCCTTAGGCAGGATGTGGTATATTGACATCCTAGGGATGCCACAACACCTCTCAAAGCAGGGGTTACTGTGGCACATGCAGCAGAGGGCCAGCAGTGGATCATCCAAATAGCCCAGCACCTGGTGTCAGCATACTGCCAATTATGACTTAAATGCATCAGACAGAGGGAAGGTGAATAGACAGCAGATACGTAGGACAAACCTTACCAGAACAAGGGTTCAGAGTTCGGGGGGGGGTCTATTTGCTGGGGGGGAAAACCTTTATTGAGTGAGGACTGAGACAAGCCATAAGGGGAGCTACTGTTACACTCAAGGAGAGTGGAATGCTGGTAGCTCCCTACATAGACCTGGGCAGAAATAGCCAAGGCAGAGCAGGTAGATCTCAGACTCATACTGGCTAGTCTACAGAGCAGCTGTCAGTACAGTACAAGCCCAGGCAATAGAAGGCACAGGCTCAGACCTGATGTGTGAAAGCTCAGCAGAACCACAAACAATCACACGTGTGAACCAGTCTGAGTAAGCACTGCATAATGGTTGCTTGTGGCATCAGGCGCCTGTCCTGCAGACTACTTTTTTTAAGTACTAGATCGTGCTCTAAGCCCTTGTCCTGGCTGGAACCTTCTGGACTACTAAGACTCATCTTTTGCTTCTGTTCCTGGACTAGCACAGCTGAGTCAGAATAAACCCTGGGGAAAATTTATCACCCAGACCAAAAGTGGATAGGTGGCATAGTGTGGCCAAATAAGATACAGGTCGTTGAGTTTGACTTGAAAGGGGAGCTCTGGTACTGCCTCCAAAAGGCACTAGGAGTATTTTTGAAAGACTGTTCTCTGGATGTGACCAGGAAAGGGCAGGAAAATCCTTAATTTGCATTTTACCAAAATTGTTCCTAAACTTTTTGTCTTGCAGGTGAGCATGTCCTCAGGACTAGGCACCTTGACAAAAAAGGAGTAAGTATCTCTGCTTCTCTCTTCAGTGGCTCAGCAAGGATTGGAGTGACAACCTGTTTGTTGCCTAGAAAGGTGTTTATTCTGTGAATTGCACCACTCCCTTACCTCAAAACCAACTTTAGATACTCTCCAGAAGAAGCTGCTTTACTTAATCTGTATAGCTTGGCAAACTTCAGAATAGTGTGCCCTGCAGTAATCCTATGATACAGTTGTGATGGTGATGTGAACCAGATGTGATGGTTCATCTGGCAGTGCCCTCTTCCTATCACCATGGCTTGAGGCAAACTAGCTTTTCCTGCATTCTAAGATCTCTTCATCTGGGAATTCTGGGGATTGAACCTAGGATCCTCGGCATATAAAACAAGCTTATTCCTTGAGCCCCCTCCCTTGACCTTTAAAGTAATGCATAGTTTGCAGCAAGTATCCATTCTGTACAATATTGTATATTTGTACTCTGTGCCATTCTTGACACAGAACCCATGTCCTCTCTGTTGGAAATGGTTATCACACAGTAATGCTGACTGCTAAGATGGTCCAAGCATAGTTGCCGTATGTTCAGTTCTAACTGTAAGAGCAAGAGTTGTGCTCTCCTTGATTGGAGAGCCAAAATTAGCATCCTGTGGAATTGTAGCATGCATCAAGCCTTGACCATGTGGTTGCAAACTTGGGACCATCTTTGAGCACTTGTTGAACATCAGACTCTTTGAAGTGTGATAGCCAGTCGCTGAAACCTGCTTCTCTTGCAGAATCTCTTTTCGCCTGGATGATGCAGCCTTTCCCTTCCTAGCATATTCAGGAATTCCTGCAGTCTCATTTGGTTTCAGAACTGTAAGTTCTTTACTACTGTTTTGATTCTCTGCTCTGAGAGGACAGTGCTGGTAGAAGCCTAGCTTGGTATGCCTTCCAAAGGGACAGCCATGTTTATTTGTTGCAGCAAGAACAGGAAAGTGTCTTGTGGCTGGATACAGCCTGCAGATGGATTGTGGCTTCAATACTTCTGGCCCACAGTCCACTTTACCAGGGGCATGAGGTGTATCCAAAACAGGTTTAGATAAATGGGTACGGAGCTATGGGAACAAGTGCCCATGAAATGCCAATAGTATGGCCTGACAGCCCAATGTAGTAATAAAATGCATATAAGTGCAGCATGTTGACTCGTAGCAAGATGCTTTGATAATGTCCTGCCATGCCAGAAGTTTTTGATACAATAAACCTTAGTCTAGTTTAAGCTATTTCTGCCCAACATTGCATATACACAACAGGGACAAAATGTATACATCTGTTGGCTGGGCAAAAATGGATTAAGCATCACAGAACTCTGTTGCATGTACATCCCCACTTCTTACAAATTGCTGTAAATTGCTCATGTGGGTGACAAGCTTGCTAAGACTTAAGTGACTGCTCCTCTTCTGGTTTCATGAGGAGCTGTCTGCATAGCAATAAATGTGTGTATGGGAACATGTTGATGGGTTTGCTTCTTTAACCTTGTAGGAGGGCAAAGAATATCCCTACCTTGGCACAACTGAGGACAATCTGGACAACCTGGTCAAGGTCTTGGGCTCCACTGGTCGACTAAACAAAGTGATGCGTGCTGCTGCTGAAATAGCTGGTCGGCTGGCTCTGCGAATGACTCATGACCATGAACTGTACCTGGACTACAAGAGCTATGACACCAAACTGCATGAATTGGGAACAAAACTGATGCCACACTTTAGAAGCTTGAAGGTAATAACACAAGATTATGGGGAGGAGGGAGATGGAAGGCTGCATGTGCAGGGCTTCCTCTGGAATTGGGGTTGTGCTAGAGTTGCTAGTCTTTCAGTAGCTCTGGCCAATTCATGATTAAAGAGTTAAACCTCTCAAGCAAACTAATGTGATAGGAGGGATTTGTGAACTGTTGTAGTGTTCTGGAGAAAAAGGTGTCCTTCTGCCCCCTGCCTGTATCTAGTCCAAGAGTATGTTTCAAGCTTTGCCCCCTTTGAAGCATGCTTGGGTAGAGTCCTTTTAATGTGTATTGCTGCTGTTGGCATAGGTTTGGCAGCAAGTTGGCATATGTTCAGACTCCACTCTGTCTCAACACTTAATTTTAGTGGATGTCCCCTAGTTCTTCTGTCGTTGGGGGGGAGGGGAGAAAATCCCTTTGTCCATCTTCTGCATAATTTTATGTCTCAGTCACGTCCCCTCCTCAGGCACTTTTCTAGACTGAAGAGCCCCAAATGCTGTAAGCTGTTCTTCATAAAGGAGGGGCCCCGGCCCAGTAACTTTGGTTGCTCTTCTGTACCTTTTTCCATGATACAGTAGTGCCTCACATAACGAAATTAATCCGTTCTGCGAGTCCTTTCGTTATGTGAGTTTTTCGTTTTGCGAAGCACGTTTTCCCATAGGAATGCATTGAAATTTAATTAATGCGTTCCTATGGGCAAGAAAAGTCAGAACAAAGTCAAATTTGGTTTACAAAGTGTTTATTAAGTGCTCTTTAAAGGCATACATACTGTACAGAGGATTTCAAAAACGGGGGGATGCTGAGTGGGGAGCTTGAAGGCTGTAATCCTGTGCACACTTTCCTGGGAGTAAGCACAATGGGACTTCTGAGGAGACACGCACAGGATTGTGCTCTAAGCTGGGAGGACAGAGCAGCTGCACTCAATTGCTTGCTTTTGCTGTGATCATGGGGGGAAATGTGAAGGAAATGGGGCAGTGAGAGGGT
Organism: Tiliqua scincoides; assembly: GCF_035046505.1. NCBI lineage: Eukaryota > Metazoa > Chordata > Lepidosauria > Squamata > Scincidae > Tiliqua > Tiliqua scincoides. Next base: position 238,697,485 of record NC_089823.1, on the reverse strand, counting down.
GAATGAGCGATGGGGGGATGCTGAATGGGGAGTTTGAAGGCTGTAATCCTGTGCAAACTTTCCTGGGAGCAAGCACAATGGGACTTACTTACATAAAGATCCTCCCCTTACTAGGGTGAAAGGGATCATAAACTGACATGAAGATCTGCCCCTTACTAGGGTGAAAGGGATCATAAACTGACAGGAAGATCCGCCCCTTAAGACAGACCAAAGCAAAACAAAAAAAAATTCGTTTTGCGAAGCATAGGTCATAAAAACTTGTTGTGCGAGTTACCAAACTTCGCAAAACGCTTTCGTTCTGCGAGTTTTTTGCTGCGCGGGGCATTTGTTATGCGAGGTACCACTGTATTCTTTTTGAGATGTGTGACCAGAATACTCCAGGTGTGAACTTACAATGGTATTATAATAGCTGTTTTATTCTCAATCTCTGTCAGACTATGTCTGACAACCAAGCAAAAACCCACCCCTGAAATACAGTAATTCTGGTTAGACTGATAACCTGTAACCCTTCTAGTCCCTGCTAGGCTAAAGGCACTTCTGCTGCTGCCTCTAGTAGTGGTTGCAGTTTGTCAGGGCTGCTTGACATGACACTAGGCTGCACAGGCAGGAAAAATGGGTGGTGGTGAAATGGTCTGTTGGACACGAATGTTGTTGGCAACCTTCAGTCTCGAAAGACTCTGGTATTGTGTTCTGAATGATGGTTTTGGAACAGCGTCTAGTGTGGCTGAAAAGGCCGATTCGGGAGTGACAATCCCTTCCGCACTGGGAGCAAGTGCAGTCTGTCCCTGGTCTGTCTCCCTGGCTATGGGCCTTCCTTCTTTGCCTCTTAGCCTCAGACTGTTGGCCAAGTGTCTCTTCAAACTGGGAAAGGCCATGTTGCACAGCCTGCCTCCAAGCGGGCTGCTCAGAGGCCAGGGTTTCCCACCTGTTGAGGTCCACTCCTAAGGCCTTCAGATCCCTCTTGCAGATGTCCTTACAGACAGATTAATACACGAATGTATTTATAAGTCAATTCTAGAGTTAAGTCCTGCTGAAAGCCTGAGTTGCTAGGCTTTGGTTAACTGCATTCTCTGAAGTTGGTGAATGATGAGCTGAAGGGTATCTGAAGAGGGAGTGAATATTGCTGGTTCTTTGGAATATAGCATTTCCTGCTGCTTGAGAAAATAAACCCTGTGCAATTAGCAGTCATGCTACTTACTGCTAATGTTAAGTCTCTCTCTCTCCCCCCTCCCGCCCTCCTCCTGCAGAGCATTGGCTTGGGCCTACAGTGGCTGTTCTCGGCTCGTGGAGACTTCACTCGAGCAACAAGTGCCCTGGCCTACGATATCAGAAATACTGACCTCACCAATCAGGTTGCTTGCCGTGCTTTGAATGACCGGATTATGAAAGTGAGTGTTGCTCTCCTGTCTTGCTCCCCAAAAGAGGCAAAACTCAAAGGAGTGTTTCCAGAGTTGTAGAAACCTATTGAAATGAAGGTGGCCCCTAGTGGAACTTCACTAATCCCTCCCGGAGAGTGCATCAGCGAGGTTAAGAACTAAAACCTAAATACTGCAGACTTGGTGCATGCTAGTTTTGAACCAATTACTGTATTCTTATGGCAGCCCCTAGTCTTGGCATTGCCACACAGACTTGGCCCTTGACAGCTAGCAGAAGATGCTTCCAGTGATGAGCCCACATGCAGTCAGGGAATCCTTCCTCTTCAACTTTTTCCTCAGAGTGAAACTGGCAACTACTTTCTTTTTGCAGCTTCTTTATGTCATTGTTGCTGGGTAGATTTGAGATGTTTGCAAACTGGAAGCCTACAAGCTAAGTGTGCTTGCTTTTTGCCCTACTCTTATCTCCAAAGGGCACTCAAGGCAGCTCACAACCAGGGTGGCACTGCTTTCTTGGTGCTAGAAGGCTTCCAGTTTCTAAGGATTGGCATGGAATTGTATGCTTGGCTGCTCACACACCCAGGGCAGAAACCTTGAGGGCAGTGTTGTCTGTCTAGGAGGCCAACTGAAACCGCAGGCTGGTGAGAGGCATCCATCTGACTGCCTACTTGCCTCCACTGTTCCTGCCCTCTCCTTCCATTGCCTGGATTGGAAAAGGAAGAGAGGGACAGAGGAAGAAATGTGGAGAGGAGTACTGAGGTAGTACTTCAGAGTGCAAGGAGCAGAGGCTGTCATGTCCCTTCGGGCATTGGGTCTTGGGCAGGCCCTGATCGAAGGTTCACTTTTGTTGCACATAATCAGGGGAATGAGTTGACAGCCACACAGAAGAAGAAGCAGGAGCAGAATGCTCATGAGGGAGTGTCTGGCACACTCGTACTAGATACCACAGAACTCAAAAGGCTTTCTGTGGACCAAAGCCTTTGAGAAGCAAATAAAGCAAGTCTGGACCTTGAGGAAAAGTCCAAACCAGGGGTGCCCAAACCCCGGCCCTGGGGCCACATGCGGCCCTTGAGGCCTCTCAATACAGCCCTCAGGGAGCCCCCAGTCTCCAGTGAGCCTCTGGCCCTCCGGAGATTTGTTGGAGCCTGCACTGGCCTGATGCAGCTGCTCTAAGGGTGACTGTTTGACCTCTTGTGTGAGCTGTGGGATGAGGGCTTCCCCCACTGCTTGCTGTTTCATGTCTGTGATGCAGTAGCAGTAGCAAAGGAAAGGCCAGGCTTGCTTTGTGCAAAGCCTTTTATAGGGCTTGAGTTATTGCAAGACCTTCATGTATTCATGTAAGTTCATTTTTAATATATTTATTTATGTAAACTTATGTAAATTTAAATTTTAAATGTAAATTCTTTTTTCTCCCGGCCCCCGACACAGTGTCAGAGGTGATGTGGCCCTCCTGCCAAAAACTTTGGACACCCCTGGTCCAGGCAAAGAGTCCACCACCTTTTGCAATAACGCCTTGTGTAGCCTCTAGCAATCTTGGCCTGTGGCTGGAATGGTGTCTAATGCTGTATTAGGTCTTCTGGTTGCTGTCTTTAATGTTGGTTTTTGTGTGCTGCTGTAACCTGCTTTGCCAGTTAAATCAAAATTATTCTCCAAGATACTGACCTTTACTGAATAGCCCACAGTACCTCTTAAGCTTTACCTTCTGTCCTGTGGATCCTTGACATGCTCTTGCCTCCTTAAACCAGTCTGCATTTCCCCCTCTATGGTTGTCAAATCTCAGGTGCCTTTGTGAACACTGCCTCTGCTCTACAGGTGGAATACCACTTCCTCTCGCCATATGTCTCTCCGAAGGACACTCCTCTTCGGCACATCTTCTTTGGCTCCGGCTCTCACACTCTTCAAGCACTGCTGGACCATCTGAGCCTCTTGAAGACCAACAAGACTGCATTTAACGAGGTCCTGTTCAAGAACCAGCTTGCTCTGGCGACTTGGACTATCCAGAGTGCTGCTAATGCCCTGACTGGTGACATCTGGGACATAAACAATGAGTTCTGAGAAGGCTGAGTACTTAATTCTGAAATACAGCAACAGGAAGCCCCTTCCTCCCCCACAACTTGTAGCACGAATAATGCCCCTGCTTAACTCTTCAGAGGCTTTTCAGAAGCCCAGACTAAATGATTGGAGCAACTTAAAGAAGTTGTACTTTCGTGCAAGGAACTTGGGTGAAGGTAGATTCCCTTTTAAATGTGCTCTCTGAATCCAGATTTCAGTGTTGCTGTTCTAAATCATTGTCCCCTTCAAATGGAAGGAAAACTTCCTCAGCCAACCAAAAAATGTGTTTAAGATTTGGTATCAAATGCTCATATTTAAAAGTAAAGCCTCCTTACAGAGGCAGTGACTTGTGAAGGCCGAAGACGAGCTTGAGTCTGATCTTACTGGTATACAGAAGTTTTAATGTCCCAGAGCCCATGGGGTGCAAGCAATACATCTTGAGCTCAACCTTGTACCAAGAACAAAATGTTTTGCCTTCCCAAGACAAAGGGGGTGGGGAGGAGTTATGGGCAGAACTATCCCCTAATGTTTTTTGTGGCTATTGGAGGTCAAGCCAAAGAACTGACAGCAGCATCTTCAGTGGTCCTGTTGTAGCAATTAAAGCTATAATGAGGAAACCCTCCTTCATCCTCTTGCTCTGAGGCCTTTCAGGAAACCTGGAGTCTCTTGGTTAGCCTGACTTGGTCTGAGATGACTCTGTTCAGACTTGGTACTGAGGTATTTATTTATTTATTTATCAGTGACAGTGTTCACTATAAATGGTATTTTTTTCTACAGAATATAATTATCGGAAGCAGTGACTTCCATAATTATGACAGTTATACTGTCGTTTTGAAAAAGCAGCATCTGCTAGCACAATCCAGCCATGGTACTGGAACTTTTTGCCATTGGGCCCACCATGGCAGCCATTTAGGGATTGGGAAAGATCTCTGTTCATAGTCCAAACAGGTGAAAGGAGACAAGGAAATTGTTAGCCTGCATCTCACTTCTGGCAAAGGTTGGGAGATCTCTTCCTGCTATGTTGGCTCTGTCATCCAGATTATGTGATGCAAGAATATTTGACATTGGTCAACCCATTTCATGTCAGTTTGGTTGCCTTCAGGCTGATGATAACCAGGCCTCTAATTTAGGTGGCAGCTTCTGCACAAAACTTCCAGTACCATGACTTGTGTGAACTTAGATCACATTATCGGAGGCAGTGTCTTCCATAATGTTAAAGAACAAGGTAGTTTTTGCCTACCACAGTGTTATATCGGAGGCAGTGACCTCCATATGTTGCACTAAGGGCATCTTAATTATCGGGGACAGTGTTTCCCATAATTTTCCTTAAATGCTCAGCATGCAATGACATCCGCAGAGCATGATTGTTAGTATCTAACCTGTATATTTGAATTTCTGCAATTGTGTTTTGTCTGGCTTTGTTTCATGCTGGCTGCAGTTACTTGTTGAGTGACTTGTCGCACTATGACCTACTTTGTGGTGTGGTGTGGTGTGCATCAAGTGGCCTCAGAAGAGCAGTGGACTTCTGTTGACGCTTTGCACATCTGTTGTCCTCCCTCTGTTAAATCTACTTCTCATGGCTTCAGGAAATGGCTGGGTGAATGTATGTATATAAGACTTGTTTGTAAGCTCACAACTTGAAATGAGAACTTAAATCAGTTACCTTTATTAAATGATCTCCTGAACGTGACCTGGTGTGTGTGTGTGGTTCAGATGAGTTCAGGAATACCACTGTTAAAGGGGAGCCTTTAATGAATCATTGGCTCTCCAAAGATGCTTTCTAAGGCAGGTAATGATACTTCCACACTAGTTGCAAAGAAATTCAGAAGTACTGATCCTGAACACTCTCCTGAAACTGCTTAAGGAGGAGCTTTCAGACTTGGGTGTCTTAATTTGTTCTGGGGGAATCTGAGCCAAATGGGCATAATTCAGTTTAGAGGAAGCCCCTATACATTTCAAACTGTGTGAGAGAAAATCTAACTTGATAACCTTTCTGCTTGCTTTTCCTTGTTCATGAGGCAAATGCTATATCTTCAAGTGTTTGTGAGTTGATGGGTAATAAAAGGTAGATGTAATTCCTATATTGTAAGAACTAAATCAATTTTACAAGTACCATGTGACTGTTCATATGTATATGTTGGAACTTGGAAGCGTTGAAACATGCAATCTGTATGCAACATGCAATCCAAGTTGGAAGGGTTGTGTGCAATCCAACATGCAATGAAAAAGTTGGAAGGGTTGAAACATGCAATCTGTAATGACTGATTGGAGAAAATTACAAGACTTGGCTGTCCCTGATCAATAAAAATTAAAGACTTGAGTTACTTCTAAAGTGTGGCTTATTAAACACTGATATACAGATTTCTAAGCAGCTCCTGCTACTCGCTGTTCAAGGGCTTTGCGGGGGTGGGGGGGGAGAAGCTGGCTGTCCAGGGAGGCCTGTAACTGGGCAACACAGGTAAAGCTCAAGCCAGGGTATAAGCCTTTTAAGTTCACAATATACAGTTCATAGGGCAAATTTCAGAACTGTAGTGTTTGGTTAACTCCAAGACCATGTGATAACACACACTGCAGACTTCATTCAGCTTCTCTGTGATAACACCCATAGCACATGCCTGTGTCTCAATGAGCCACTCAAATGTCTGAGGAATTGAGTCAGAAGAAGCAACAAGGAGTGAGGTTCTAAAGTCGAGTCAAATGTAACGCCTGCTGGCCACATTTAACCCCTGGAAGCTATTTATCCTGCCCCATCATGAGTGGCAATCCCTGATTGCTGGCTAAGCTGCTGCCTGCTGGTGCTGGGTTGCTTTGCCCCCTGGCCTGCAGTAGCAACCTACTGCATGCCCACAGTGCTAATACCAGGGCAGCCTCTGCCTTGCTCACTGTGTGCACATGTAGTCCTTGGTGGTTGCTGGCAGCTTCCCCTCCAGTCTGGGTCTCCCCACTAATAACAACTAATGGGAAGCGACAGGCTTCAGCTCTGCTGTTGCATGGGCCAGGCAAACCCCCCCACACACACACACAGCAAAATGTTGGGGTTTTGTTGCTGCACCTGCAGCCAGAGGTGTGCAAATGAGGAAGTGGGGAGTTGTGGGCAATCCTTAGATGAACCAGAGACAGTTGGTTTGTGTGCCTGGCCTAGCAAAAGGAACATTTGTTTTCACTTCACTGAATATCCTGGAATTTGACAAACCAGTCCGTTAAGACATTTCAGATCTGCAGTTATTGGGCTCACAGGCCTTTTGTCTCTTGCTGCTCTCCCCACCCCCCCCCCCTATTCCACCATTGTTTTTTGTGGGTACTCAGGCCAGTGCAGGGGGCTTCAGCAGTTGCACTTATGGAACTGTACAGTTAGAAGGGAATTACAAGGTCATCTAGCCCAACCTGCTGCCTGCAGGAAATCATCCTAGTACATCTTCAGCAGGTGCCTATAGAGCCCCTGCCTGGAAACCACCATCTGCCTCAGCAATTTGTTCCAGTGCCAAATTGCCCTGACCATCAAGAGTTTCTTCCTGTTGTCTAGTCAGAATCTCTTCTCTTGCAGTTTGTACCTCTTGGAAGGAAGGAAATGAGTATTTTCTGTTGGAAGAAAAGACCACATGGGGTCATGATACTATTCTTCAGAGACCTGAAGGATTTTAGGGAATACTTGGCTCCTATGAATTGAGCATTTTTAGCAATTACTATGTTCTTATTGCAAGAGGAAAGTGGAAGCAATTCCACAAAGAGACACTGGTAGTGCTGGCTGTGGCTGTGAACAGTCTGTTCTCTTCCTCTGGTGGTCCTCTACCTTCTCTGGTGATCCATGGGGAAGTGTCTCACCAAGCCAGCGCTCCTCCACAGACCATTAGAGAGGGCAGACTGCCCACAACCACAGCTGACACTTCAGTGGTCCATGGGGGAGCTCTCAGTGGGATGTTGGAAGCAATAGAAGGTAGTCTTTTTTTTTTTCCTGAGCCCTCATGGACCACTTCTCAGGGTCTCATGGACCACAAGTTAGGAACCACTGATGTAAACAAATGCAACCATATAGGTGCAAAAGGCCAATTCACTGCTTTCCCTTCATACTCCCCTCCTTCAAATTATCGCATATCTAGGCAGTATGTTTCTAGATGTGTTTGGGTGGTAGATGTTCTATTAGAAGTATAACCATAAGAACATAAGAGCCCCGCTGAGTCAGGCCAAAGGCTCGCACAAAACAAACACAACCTGCATCCCAGTGCCCTCCCCTGCATCTGGCAATCAGAGGCAGCCTACCTCTAAAACTAGGAGCCTGCACATACCTACCATGACTTGTAACACGTAATGAACTTTTCCTCCAGAAATTTATCCAATCTCCTCTTAAAGGCATCTAGGCAAGATGCCATCACTACTTCCTGTGGCAAGGAGTTCCACAGACTAAATACATGCTGGGTAAAGAAATATTTTCTTTTGTTCTAACTCTCCCAGCACTCATGGCTGTGCCCTGGTTCTTGTGTTATGTGCACAAAAGAGTGTCTCTCTATTCACTCTATCCATCCTCTGCATAATTTTGATCCACTGGGCAATTAAGCATTCCATAACCACTTCTTTAGCATATTGAATACTTGTCTGCTCACTTGCTATAATGCAGCCTACTATAGAAGCTATTGAAGATCAAGTTCCTGCAGCAGAAAGGAAGAGCAGGTAAAGAAAGGCTCTTGCCAAAAGTGGAAGGGCAGGTAATTGAGCCATGATTTCTGGAGTGAAAGTAGGGGAATTGCAAACACACCAGCAGAGAGGATGGAGCCTCTCGTGGTGTTCCTAAAGCAATTGAGCAGTGGCCTGAAAGCTGCCTTTCACAGAAGATCCACTGCCTTTTGCAGAAGCTGCTGTTTGAGCTGCTCATTGCTCAAGCATTTGTTTGAACAAAGGACCATGTTTCCCATCCAAATGCTTTGAGGCTGTACGTGGGCAGAGAGTGTCTCGCTTGCGCTGGAACACGCTCCTGGCGAGACGAGGGTTTGGCAGGACCATTTCTCAAGAAGGAACTGTCATGAGAAGGGAGAGCAGGAGAACAGGTCTGGTCTTGCGATCCTAGGAAGCGAGGCTGGTCTCTGCAAAGAACTGATTTCTCCAGGATATGCCTCCTTGCCCACTGCCTTTGGACCGGTTGCCAGCCCCAGCAGGTAACAAACTGCTCCTCCTCTTGGAGACATTGCAACACACAACTCTGGGAAATCTCTGAGCCTGTCCTAGGCTGGCATCTTTTGTGCAGAGGCAGCAGCACAGGCTGCACGTACAACCCTCATTCTGACTGCACCGCTCTCAAGCAGATGGCAGTCGCTGGCTGGAGTTCTGAAGTGCATCCTGGCTGATTGAGGAGAGCTCTTCTTCGACATCAAGGCCATCACATTTTGGGAGGTTGCTTTTCTGTGCTTGGGTGGGTGCAGCCAGGAATCTGAATCCTGGGAGAGGAGATCACAGGCAGGGGGAGTTAATTGGATCTACTAAGGATGTTTTTTTCCACTCACAGCAGGGTAGTGATGTTACAGCCTAATCCCATCCACACTTTCCTGGGAGTAAGCCCCATTGACTCTAATGGGACTTACTTCTGCATAGACATGCATAGGATTGGGCTGTTAGTCTGTTACAGCAAAACCAAGGTACCAAGGAACTCTGTTGTTTTCTCAGGAATGTGGTGGCTTCTCAACTTCTGAGTCTCCAGGCAAGTTCATTCACCTTACGGGTTTCCCCCCCCCCACCCCCAGATGTGAAACGAAACTTGCTTCACTCAAAATGTTGACGGTCCTGCTGAAGGGAAAGGGGGTTACTACATGTGTAGATACTATATATATTTCCACATCCTCCTAAGATTGGCAGAAATTCTCCTCGGATCCAATGACAGGTGACCTCAGCCTTAGGGTTGAGCTAAGGGCATCCCATTTTTGAAGTGACAATAGATCCTCACAGACTAGGTTTGTCCTGGTACTTTGGCAGGAAACAGCATCTCTTGGAAGTCCACATACACTTCTGTGCTCTTGGCAGTGCTCTGGTCTAGTGGCCTTCAACCTTTTTCATTCCTGTAAGTTGCCACAATCCCACAACTGAAGCTTCATGACCCCAATGTTGAAGAACACTGATTTATGTAAAGCACCACATGCACTGATAACACTTAATAAGAAGAACCTTTTCCTGCTGCTGTTGCATCCCCACAACTGGGCAGGAGGTCTGGTCTAGAGGGTAGAGCCTCCCGTCTGCCTGAAGATAACATCCACAAGGTCGCCAGTTCGAGGCCACCGGCACCGTGCGACCTTGAAGCAGCTGATAAGCTGAAGCCGAGCTATTCCATCTGCTCTGAGCGTGGGAGGATGGAGGCCAGAATGTGAAGCCAGATTGGAATGAAACACCTGAATGTAGTGATTCTTGAAAGAAAGAACCTTCTTTCAAATTGTAAAAATCCCTATTTAATAAGGGATTTAAATAAAGCCTGCCTATGTAAACCGCCTTGAATAAAGATCAAGAAAGGCCTCTATTACTGTTGTATAAATACCTGTTGTTGTTGTTGTTGTTGTTGTTGTTATTTAGAGGTATACTGCTGCAGAATGTGGAGGTTCCATCTGGTTGTTATGACTGAGAGCCACTGATAGCTTCCCTGACTATGTTCAACCCCTTTATAAAAAGCCACCTAAGCTACTGGCCATCACAGCTTGAACCATGAATGGCCTTATTTAATTTTGCCCTGTGTGACACAATCCAAACCTGCGCTGGAGCAGGCAAGCCAGGAGGCTTGCGCTGTATCCAGTGCAGGTTCGTTGGGTGCAGCGGCTCAGCCATGGGCAAGGGGAAGCTCTTCCCCTTACCCGTGGGTAAGGGCTGCATGCCCCTATGGGTCTCCTCGGACCTGCGCCACCTCTGGAAGTGGCGCAAATCCGAGGAGAGCAGAGCGGGACGAAGCCACTCTGCTCTCCCAGGGGATGGCGGTTGGGATCCGGCATAACTGCCACCCGACTCCCTCCACGCTGGCCCCCCGGGGCCGCCTCCCCCCACCCAGAAACGCCCCCTCCCGCCCCTCCCAACACCACCCACTCCTACCTTTGCCACTTGCATCAGCGCAAGTGGCAGTGCAGGAGCTGTCACAGAGGCTTCTGCCTGCCTCCGCACGTCAGCGCATGTAAATGCACCGATGCGGCTCCCAGCCATGGAGGCGCAAATGTGCTTTACGTCTGCGACCCTCCTACTTGGGCCAGCATAAGGTGCACTTTAGATTGCACCCTTAGACACTGTCTGTCTGTCTGTCTGTCTTGAACCCACTGACCATTTGAGTTCTAGTGAGAGAGGTAGAAGTTTGTCCCTCTCCCCTTGGCATTCCTCCTTCTGTAAACTCTGCCAAGCCCTCTCCCCTGACTTGTCACTTTATCTCAAGTCAAAAAGCCCCTAACGCTTTAACCTGTCCTTGTATGGAAGATACTCGAACCCAGTGATTTTCAACTTTTTTTTTTCTCATGGCACACTGACAAGGTACTAAAATTGCCAAGGCACACCATCAGTTTTTTTGACAATTGACAAGGCACACTATACTTTTGGTAGGGGGCTCACATCCCTATTGGACCTACTAACAAATGACCGTCTCCCAAACTCTCGCAGCACACCTGAAGACCATTCACGGCACACCAGTGTGCCACGGCACAGTGGTTGAAAATGGCTGCTCTAACCAGACTTCTGGTGTATCCGCTCTGAATATGCCCCTAGGGCACAGAATTGACATGCTGCTGCTGGGCCCCAAACAAGTAGGAGTTACATAAAAGAAACAGGGCAAAAGCAACAGACATGCTGTTCCATCCTCCACACTTCTCCAAGCAGTGAGAATGTGAACAACTGTGCATGGGGTGGGGATAAGGGTGGAATTTGTAAGGGATGCTCAAGGGGCCAGGGAAGGTTTAAACATGCCATTGCCCTTCAGGCTATACACTGGTGCTACAAAGGGAAAACAAGGTGGAGAACTCTGTGTCCTAATCATGCCAAGACTGGCCTACACCGCAGCCTTGGTGCTAAGTGTCCAAAGTGGTTCTTATGAGGCTTTTTAGGCATGCACACAGCCACAAATTCATGCTGGGTGACTTTACCCAATACAGCCTGAAAGCAAAGAGAGAAAACCGATACTCTGATTTGCAGCACAAGAGAATTGAGAGTAAAGATTCAGGCCCTGGAAGGACAACCACTGCACCAGTTTCACATGCCTGCCGCTCACCACATGGGGGTGCTTTCCAGGGAGTTTGGCTTCTGGAGCAGCATTGCCAGATTCAGTTACTGAACATGACCGCTCAGGTTCCATCAATACAGCCGAGGCGAGTCTGGGCACAGAAATGAGCTCATCCCAGAGATCTTCCTCTTCAGTAGTCAGAGGTAACTGAAAGAAATTCCTCTTCTTTGCATGAACTTTCCATAACAGAGGCAAGGAGTGACAGCCAGAGCTCTTTTGTCTCTCACAGTTGTGTGTGTGGAGTCCTTCAGGCCACAATGCAGTCCAGACTTGCTTTAAAAGCTCAAGGCCACATTTGACTGGGAAGTTAGTTCTCCTGTGCAAACCCCTTGAAATGAGTGTGAGCTGTGCCAGAGCACAATTGTTTACTTGTGAGCTTCTGGTGGACTGAGTCTACAGTCCTTGCAGAGAAGCAGCTCCCATAAGAACAGCCCCACTGGATCAGGCCATAGGCCCATCTAGTCCAGCTTCCTGTATCTTGCAGCGGCCCACCAAATGCCCCAGGGAGCACAGCAGATAACAAGAGACCTCATCCTGGTGCCCTCCCTTAAAGCAAGGGCCCTCCCTTAAAGCAAGAGCAAGGGGACACCATCACAGAAAATTTCCCTGGTGCCTCCCCCCCCCCCCCCCGCCAAATGTAGCCTGTGCTATGGACTGGGGGCAGGATGAGATTAACTTGTCTGAAGTCAGGCGAGGAACACTTGGCAAAGGCAGGGTGCTCTTCCCTGAACGTCTCTATATCTCTCCCAAATTTGAGCCCAAAATTTTCTTTCCCTTTTTAAAGATAGGCGTGACATTTGCTATCCTCCAATCTTCTGGCACTGTGGCCGTTTTGAGGGACAAGTTGCATATCTTAGTCAAGAGATCTGCAACTTCATTCTTCAATTCCTTAATAACTCTAGGGGGGATGCCATCAGGGCCCGGTGACTTATTGATCTTTAGTTTATCAATGAGGAATGAAACATCTTCTCTTTTAACCTCTATCTGACTTAACTCCTCGGTCAGGAGGGGCTGTTCGGGCAGCGGTATCTGCCCGAGGTCTTCTGCCGTGAAGACAGATGCAAAGAACTCATTTAATTTCTCTGCCATCTCTAAGTCTCCTTTTATCTCCCCTTCCCCTCCCTCACCATCCAGAGGGCCAACCGCTTCTCTGGCGGGTTCCCTGCTTCTAACATATTTGAAGAAGCTTTTATTATTCCCCTTAATGTTGCTGGCCATGCGTTCCTCATAGTCTCGCTTGGCCTCCCATATCACCCTCTTACATTTCTTTTGCCACAGTTTATGTTCCTTTTTATTCTCCTCATTAGGGCAAGATTTCCATTTACGGAAGGAAGCTTCCTTGCCCTTCACAGCCTCTCTAACTTGGCTGGTTAGCCATGCGGGCACTCTCCTGGATTTAGTGGAACCCTTCTTTCTTTGCGGTATACACCTCTGCTGGGCCTCTATTACTGTTGTTTTAAGCAACCTCCATGCACTCTGGAGAGATTGGACTCTTTTTACCTTCCCTTTCAACCTCCTTCTAACCAGCCTCCTCATTTGAGGGAAGTCTGCCCGTCGGAAGTCAAGGGTTTTTGTTAGAGATTTGCCTGGTATTCTTCCCCCAACGTGCATGTCAAAACGGATCGCAGCATGATCACTGTTCCCCAATGGCTCAGTAACATTTACATCTCTAAGCAGGTCCTGCGTACCACACAATATTAAATCCAGAGTCACCTGCCCTCTGGTGGGCTCCGTGACTAGCTGCTCTAAGCCACGGTCATTAAGCACGTCAAGAAATCCGGTCTCCTTATCGTGACCAGAACACAAATTGACCCAGTCTATATGAGGATAATTGAAGTCCCCCATGATTACAACCCTGTCCCTCCTTGTCACCTCCCTGATCTGTTTCCTCATTTCAAGGTCCCCATCCGATTTCTGGTCTGGAGGACGATAGCATGCCCCCAGTATTACATCACCGCACAAGCCTGGTAATTTAACCCACAGAGATTCTACGGTGGAATCGGACCCACCTTCAGTCTCTACTTTGCTGGATTCTATCCCTTCCTTAACATAAACGGCCACCCCACCTCCAACACGCCCCTGCCTGTCCCTCCTGTAGAGTTTATAGCCCGGGATTGCGGTATCCCACTGATTCTCCGCATTCCACCAGGTTTCTATTATGCCCACTATGTCAATGTTTTCCCTTGTCACCAGACATTCCAGTTCTCCCATCTTTGCTTGGAGACTTCGGGCATTTGCATAAAAGCATTTGTACATGAAATGCCCCAGGATGGGCTGCTTATTCGCTCCTTTATCCCTGAATCCTATCATTGTGCCAAACCATCTATCGCATCCCATCACGCTACCTTTCCCAATTTCTTCTCCTACTCTGCCTTTGTCTTGTTGTTCTCTAACCTCCCCATCCTCATCCCATAGGGATGAGGAGTCCCGAACCGGATGCCCCTCGGCTCCTGTCGGCCTTCCCCCAGGGATCAGTTTAAAAGCTGCTCTGCCACCTTTTTAATGTTATGCGCCAGCAGTCTGGTTCCATTCTGGTTCAAGTTAACCCCTGCTAACTGGTTAAGAGGCACTTTTTCAAGTGGGTGCTCCTCTTTTATTTAGCAGGGGGAGAGCAACTGGCCCACCTCACCCCAGCAGTGTCTTTTCTAGTGGCTATCTGCTGGTGTTGCATCTTTTTAGATTGTGAGCCCTTTTGGGACAGGGAGCCATTAGATATTTGATTTTCTCTGTAAACCGCTTTGTGAACTTTTTGTTGAAAAGCGGTATATAAATACTGTTGTTGTTGTTGTTGTTGTACAGGCCCCGCTAGTCCCAAAACATTCCCCGGTGCCTAACGAATCTAAACCCCTCCTCCCTACACCACCGTCTCATCCACGCATTGAGACCCCTGATCTCCGCCTGCCTAGCTGGTCCTGCGCGTGGAACAGGTAGCACTTCAGAGAACGCTACCTTTGAGGACCTGGCTTTCAGCTTCCTACCTAATAGCCTAAATTTGGCCTCCAGGACCTCCCAGCTACACTTGCCCACGTCGTTGGTGCCGACATGCACCACAACCGCTACCTCTCCCCCAGTACTGTCTACCAGCCTGTCTAGACGAGAAGTGATGTCTGCAACCATGCAGTCCTCACATCCATCGCAAACCCCCCTCTCTATGTTTCTAATAATTGAATCCCCCACTACAAGAAGCCCCCGACCCCCCTCCCGCCGAGGAGTATCCCGAGTGCGTTCGGATATGGGCCCATCCCCTGGAGAAGGGGTCCCCCCTAGGGGATTGTTTCCCTCCTCTCCAGGATGACGTCCTCCAGTCCCGAGACTTCCCACCCGGGCAGCTGAGGAGCTGCACGCCTGAGGTTGGGACGAAGACTGATTGTCCCCAGAAGTCTCCCCACGGTCCTCCTCTGCCTGCCTGCGCTTCTCCAGGTCGGCCACCAAGGCTTCAAGGGAGCAGACGCGTTCCCTGAGACCCTGGAGCTCCTTGCACCGAGGACACACCCATGACTTATGCCCCAGAGGCATATAATCATACATGTGGCACTCAATGCAGAACACTGGATAGCTCCCACCCTGCTGCTGGCTGTCTGACTGCATAGCTTTTTTGTTGTTGCTGTTGTTTTATTTAGGGGTACTTTTAAAAACCCTACACTGGTTAGCAACCCTCTTCTCAAGGGAAGAGGAAGGGCAGTGTATGGGGCCCTGGCCTCCTCGCCCTGCTGCTGAACTCGCCCAGATGTTGAACTCTCGGTGCCTTACCTGGCACTTAGTTGCCAGAGGCACTTGGGTTCCCAGAGGCCACACGCGTCTGCAGAGAGGCTCACGCGATGGCAGGCCCTAGCTTTATACTCCTGGCTGGCTCCTCCTCCCTCCTTCCTTGCTGATTGACAATCCCAGTAGATTGTCCCTAATGCTTCTGTGCTTAATGTCTGTTGATAGCTTTGAAGATGGGGGGGGGGGGGGGGGGCTGAAAACACTAGTGTTGTGGCACAGGCATACTCTTCCTGGTTTAGCAAATGATGTTGTGGGAAGGAAGGCACAGCAGGATTTGCCTACTTTTTGCTTACCACCAGTGGCATAGCTAGACGGAGCGTAAAGCCTCACTGTGGAATCTGAGCAGCCCCTCCCCTGCCTTTTGGAGCCATTCCTGGTGGTGGGAGCAAACAAAGGCGAATGAAGGGGGGCAGGAAGGCAAATGCCTCTGTTTTGCTCCCCCTGCCCAGAATGGCTCCGAAAGGGACGGAGAGGGGCTGCTTGCATGCCGTGATGAGGCTATCTACAAAACTTAGTGCTTTGCACCCCCTCTAGCTATGCCACTGCTTACCACCCCCAGCTCTGGAACTTCCAGGGGCTTCAATCACAGATTGCCTGGTGGGCATTGAGTACCAGATTTATGGTGGCAAACCATCAAATGCTTTGTGCCTGCTTGGAGAAGCTTGATGGCTCTGGTGATGGCACAGAGCAGAGACCAGCAGCTGCACTAATTGTGCTTTTCCATCCTCTCGCCATATGGCAGTTCCTGTATGCCTATCTTGTTTTACAGATGAAGGTGTGCTGGTGAGGAGGGCCGTCACAGAGGCAGAAAGCCAAAAAGCACATTCCACAGGCCAACCAATGACCTCCCCCACAGCACCATTTGGGGGGGGGGGAACGGATGTGTTTGAGGGCTGGGACAATGACCAGGGGAGAATCTACTACTGCACATCTCAACCCACCTTCATGGTGATCATGGGCAAGGTAAGACCACAGCTCACCCTGAGGTTGACCCCAGTGTAGGAGTTGATCACCTCCCCACCCTCCCCAAAAGTTGCCATGGCTATTTTCAGACTGGTGAGAGGGCAAGGCCAGCCCAAACTGAAAGAGACTCTTGGTTTGCTTTATTCATTTTCTTTTGCCCAGAGCTCCCATTAAGATCTCCAGCTTTCAGAATGCCAGTGACCTTGATTAGCCTGAATTCACTTCAAAAGTTCTGCTTCATTTATATAATGTCAGCTATCTTAACCAAACCACAGGGGATGCATTAGTTCTTCAGGTCAAAGTTCATTCTAAGCTGGAGGTGACTATGCTTCTGTTTCTTTGATTGGATGTAAACATTAAAAGAAAGGGTGTCCTGTGTCTTGTTTGGCTGCCTTAGGCTGCAATCCTAACCACACTTTCCTGACAGTAAGCCCCATTGAACAAAAGAGGACTTACTTCTGAGTAGACCTGGTTAGGATTGTGCCCTTAGGCTGATTAGACCTTCCCAGAGTTCACAAGATGTGAGATCAATCCTCCCCTCAACTGGACATGCAAGTACCTGAACCTGCTGGTCCTCATATTTCCCTTCCAGCTTGGAACCCCACCAGGTAAACAGCTCTGAATTACACAAGACTAACCTCATCCACAACAGCCATCTCTGACATTCACAAACACATGACTGATTGATCAATTATTTATTTGTTTACAGATTTTTACCCCTCTTTCTCTCCTTACAGGGCACTCAAAGCAGATTACAAGTGGAGGCTTACTGAAAAGCTAATTAACTACTCAGAGGCTTCCTTACACAGTCATAAATCAATTATTTGGGCTACTATCTCACCCTATTCCAGCCTGTTAAAGGGAGGAGTTATTATTATATGGTATCATATTGATGAAGGATTAGACCAGCGTTGCACTGCAGCGGGAAATATGCTCTGTTGTTTATTCCTAACATCAGATGCAGGGACATTGAGCAAGCATGGGGGACCCATACAGCTATCACGAGTAAAGACACCAGAACTAGGGGACAGCCACTAAAATTGACTGTTGGGAGGCTTAGGACAGACAAAAGAAAATATTTCTTTACTCAGCGTGTGGTCGGTCTGTGGAACTCCTTGCCACAGGAAACGGTGATGGCATCTGGCCTAGATGCCTTTAAGAGGGGATTGGACAAATTTCTGGAGGAAAAGTTCATCATGGGTTGCAAGTCATGGTAGGTATGTGCGAGGTAAAGGCAGGCTGCCTCTGCTTGCCAGATGCAGGAGAGGGCACCAGGACGCAGGTTGTGTCTGTTGTCTTGTGTGCTCCCTGAAGCATTTGGTGGGCCGCTGTGAGATCCAGGAAGCTGGACCAGATGGGCCTTTGGCTCACGAACTCACCTCTCCTCTTCCTCCCTCTGAGGTCCCGGCTCGGCCACCCCCGCCTCTTGTGGTCTCGACAGGCAGAGTACATCCATTCATTGAACTACGCGGAGCAGTGGCGTAGCCGGAGGGGGGCGAAGCACGGAGTTTGCAGGGAGCCTGGCCCCAGCGAGCAAGGGCTCCTCTGGAGCCACTCCGGGCGGGGGATCGAACGGGGAGGGGAGGGCCGCGGGGAGGCCCCCTGCAAACTTCGTGCTTGGCCCCGGCCGCCTCCGCACGGCTTCGCTCCAGCTCGCGGCGGGCCGCCCCTGCGCTGGGGGCTCAGCCCGCTCTCCGGCCGCGCGAGTCGCGCCAATGGGACGCGGCGCCCGCGGGATGCAGGAGCGGCTGGACCACTCCGGCGGCGAGCATCTCCCGGGGCGCTGCCCCGCCCGCCCGCCTCCGAAACTGCGCAGTCACCGCCGCTCTTACATAAGCGGGCGGGGGGCTCTGCGGGGAGCGCCGGCCGGTCCTCCCCCGCCGCCCGGGCAGGGGCCCGACGGCGCGGCGATCCGGGGCCGGCGCGCCTGAAGGGCGGCGGGCGGGCCGGCGGGCGCGCTGAGCTGGCGGGCGCGCGAGGAGGCGCTGGGGCTGGGGCGCGCGGTCCAGGAGGCGCGGGGCTGGGCGCGGGCCGTCCCGGAGCGCGGCTGCGGCGCGGGCGTGCAGGAGGAGGCTCTGCGCTGCGGCGTCGAGGAGCAGAGCCGGGCCTCGGGGGCGCACTGGGCGGCCGGGGGGGCGCCGCGGGAGCGGCGGCGGGGCGGCCTCCTGCGGCGGCCGTGGGGGCAGGTGCGGTGGGCGGGCGCGCGGGCGGGGGCGGCGGGCGCGCAGGAGGGCGCGGGGCGGCGCGAGGAGCGCCAGGGGGTGCAGGAGGAGCAGCCGCCCGCGGGGGCGCGGGAGGAGGCGGCGGAGGCGGAGGCGGAGGCGGGCGAGGGGCGCTGGCGGGCGGGGCCCCGCGGGGGCGCCGTCGGGCCGGGCCCGCTGGAGGAGCGGGGGCCGGGCGGGGGGCGCGCGGCAGGAGCGGGGCGCGGGCCCGGGGGGGCGCCCGGAGCGGCCGGGCGGTGAGCAGGAGGTGGGTCTGCGCGCCCAGCAGCAGCCGCAGGGCGAGCGCGATGTGAGCCCGCCGCCGCCGCCGCAGCCCGGCGGGGGCGCCCGGCAGGCGGTGCTGCACTCGGCGCTGCAGGAGGGCGCGGGGCGCGGGCCGGTGCAGGAGCAGGGCGGCCTCCTGTGGGCCGTGCAGGAGGCCCCGCAGGAGCGCGGGGGCCTCGGCGGCGCCGTCCAGGAGGGCGCCGGGCGGCTGCAGCCCCAGCAGGGCTAGAGGGGCGCCCCGAGGGCTGCCCCGCGGCCCCGATCCCCAGCTCCCCCCGCGCAGCGCTGTCTCCGGAGGCTGCAGCGCCCTCGGGGCGCTCCTCCCCCAGGCGCCCTGGTGACCTGCAGGCGCAGGAGGCTCTCCGCCTCCGTCCATCGCCGCCGGGACTGGGCCCAGAGCCCTGTCCGTCTTGGCCCCTCCTGCCCTGCTGCAGCCGCAGCCCCTCGTGCATCGTGCAGTCACAACAGTCGTGCGTGGCGGACGTGCAAGGCCGTGTCCCAGTGCCTGTTGTCACCTGCTTGCTCTGGAGTAATGTACCGCTGTTGCTGACCGTGTTCCCCACTGCTGCTGACCTTGTCGTCTGGCTTCACCTGTGCCAGAGTGCAGTGCGCACTCTCCGTGCTCCAGAAGTTGCATGCAGTGCGCTGTCTCATCACCTTGCAAGTTCCTACCTGCTGCTGCCTGGATTACGGCCTCTTCTGCTCAGGGAATCTGCTCTGAATCCCCCACATTGCAAGTGATGCTAGGGCCTCTGGCGCATCCTGAGGAGCAGTGTTGTCATCTTGTCTGGTGTGCTTCCACCTGCTTCCGTGCGGGTTGCGGGTACAGACAGTAGACAGGGCAGCATAACTGGCTGTGAGCCACCCTTACAGTCAACCTCTGGCACGTGTATATCTGCTCTGCAAGCCGCATCAACCATCTCTCTCCATCTGCCTGGTTCTTTCACATTCTGACAGAAGCAACTTTCCCCCAGCAGCAGTTTTGGCAACACTTGGCCACAAGAGTGCGCATCATCTCTGGCAGTGGGCGGCAGCCAAAGCCACTGCATACAGTCGGAGGCAGGCTGTGTGTGTGTCAACAACGCCTGGCACAGAAGATCAACAGCGGCTGGAGCAGTGCGAGGCCAGCAGAGTCGCACAGCCACAGAGTGTGCTCTGCCGTTCTGGAGTTGTGCATCCTCTGTGCCGGAGTGGGACGTGGGAGTCTGATGGCAGAACGTGGTGGTGGAGAATGAGCAGGGGAGCCTGGGGCTGGCAGGTAAGGGGAATACTTGCAGTGTGGAAACTGAATGTGTGTCCTGTGGTTTCTTGCCTGTTCATTCTTACATACCCAGCGATGCATCATTCTGGGGTCCTTATGGTCAGGCTGAAGTGATGGAGTCTGTCCCAAGGCTTAGTAGGGGAGCAGAGTGTGTTCTCTGGTCACTGATGGATGTTTTTAAATTATATACCACAAGATTTTGATACGGCATTTTTTTAATACTGCATGCTCTTAAAAATGTGTGTATTATAAATCTAATGAGGAGATTAAAAAGCTCAAAGCCCCTATACCAGTGTTTCTCAAACTGTGGGTCAGGACCCACTAGGTGGGTCACAAGCCAATTTCAGCTGGGTCCCCATTCATTTCCATATTTTATTTTTAATATATTAGACTTGATGCTACCATAGTATGTGACTGCATTTGAGGAAGTGTTACAGACCTGTACTTTTGAAAAGCTGCTATGCATATTCTTCCAACAATGACAGTAAATGAGACTTACTCTTAGGTAAGTATGGGTAGGATTTCAGTCTAGGATTGTGAAAAATGTTCTTGCTTGATGACGTAACTTCTGGTCATGACCTCACTTCCGGGGGGTCACGACAGATTCTCATTCTAAAAAGTGGGTCCCGGTGCTAAATGTGAGAATCACTGCCCTACACATTGCAACAGCACAGAAAAACTTTCCATGCTAACCATCAATTATGAAAAGCTGTGGGGAAAAGTCTCAGACCGGAACTCAGTTTCCCCAAGCAATTCTCTTTGCTTATCAACAGCCTTTTCGCAAGCAGATAATCCTATTGTAGGACAAAGAGAGAGAGAGAGAGAGAGAGAGAGAGAGATCTGTAATAGGGCAAAGCCTGGGGTAGGACAGTAGGGCAGGTCAGCAGAGTTGTCCTGGTTTTCTGGCTGCAGGCCAGCTAATGGAATGTTCAAGAATGTTATTTTTGACACGCCTGCAATTTAGCCTGGAATTTATTTAGGGCATCGAGCTGATCATGTTAGGGAGGATCCCTAAAATAACAGAAAAGTTAGGAAAATTCAAACTTGTCCCAGGTTTTCTGTGTTGACTGGTGGCCAGAGCCTCAGACTGCAGACCAGATGAGGCCTGTGCAGTAGCATAGCTAGAGGGGGGTGCAAAGCACTAAGTTTTGGGGGAGCCTCCCCAGGGCATGCAAGTGGCCCCTCCCCTTTGGAGCCATTCCAGGAGCAAAACAGAGGCTCCCTGCAATGCTTAGTGCTTTGCCCCCCTCCAGCTACACCACTGGACCTGTCTGAACTGACACTTGAGCTCTTGCGATATTTAAGGATGGGCCTAACCTTGCTCCATCTGAATTTTGACCTGAGCGTCAATTTAAAAATTGGAAGAAGAAGAAAAGTTCCTAGTCCTCAATGTTTTAAGTTTTTAATCCAAATTTGTAGTATTTGACTCTGGAGAATCTTCAAATCTTTGCAGATCTTTTTCAAAGAATCATAGATTTGGAGGTATCAATTTCAAACCCCCTGCCCAGAATGGAGGATTTTCTGCTCACCAGACTTGCAGCACTGTGTACTAGATCCAGACCACAGAGTAGTCACAGAGAGCTGGTATGCCATAAGAAAATTCATCCACACCTAGTAGCTCTGCAGGACTGACGCTAGGGAGCCAAATTACGGAGCCCAGTCTGATGTGATGGGGCATCCTTTTTTGTGCATAAAGTGGGAGCAGTTGTCTTCTATCAAAAATGGTGTTTGGGTAAGGGGAATAGATCCTTTCTGCTCCCCTTGGGTCCTGCCATCCCAGGCTCTTTTCTTCCTTGCTTGACTCACTTTCAGTGTTGAAGCTGGTCTGGGAGAAAAGTGCCTATGACACAGGGGAGCGTGGGAAGGGTTTAATGCCCTTCATCGATGCATTTCTTTGATATAAACACCAGAGCTGTTGCTCCCTGCATTCTATGTGAATAAACCAGCATGGCTTCCCTTTTGTGCCTAGTTTGGCCCACACCTCAGGGAAGGCAGGGAAGTCATATTCAGTTCTGATTGAAGGTACAGACTTCAGCTCATGCGTTACGATTTGAACTCTTGTGTGATTGTGGTTTTCTGCAAATCTGTAGAGTTGTGTTTGCACAAAACCACATGCAGCTTGTCAGGTTGCCCACTGTGGGGAGGGAAGTTCTGCAATGACTTTAAAGTGGGGCATGGCAGGGGGAGGGGAAAGAAAGGAGCAGGCTGTGCTATTTTGAGCAGCAGTCCTCTTTTAAGTGGCTTGGTGGTCATTGTGCTTTCTGGGACTGTGCAGCAGATTAAACCTGTATTTAGCTCTCAGGGTGATCCAGCTGCTGGGCCTTTTGAGCTGCCCTGTGCCCTTGGTGGAAAGAGAAAAGGGAGATTTATAATCTGTTGGGTTTATTTGAGCCATGGTTCTGCAAAGCCCCATATCTTACTAAGGCGCAGTCCTAACCCCTTATGTCAGTGCTTTCCAGCACTGACATAAGGGCAATGCAGCTCTGAGGTAAGGGAACAATCATTCCCTTATTTTGAGTGACACCCAACTGCAGGATGCAGCTCATGTCCCATTGGCACCGCTATGCCAGGGCTGGAAAGCACCAACATAAGGGGTTAGGATTGTGGCCATAGTGAAATGCATAATGTAGCTTACCTACGTTATGGCAAGGCAAGAATTATGTTGTGATTGTAACGATCACAGGATTGGGGTGCAAGTCATGTATGAAAGAACAGGCCCTTTCATCTTCTGGGTTGTAGTGACTCACAACTGCCAAATGGGAATAGGAATGGGAAACACACACACCCCAAGATGATAACGGAAATGGGTTTAGGAATTGAGGTTTGAAAAATGTGGTGCTTTGGGGTTTCTTTTCTATTTGATCTTGACCCTTTCCCTGAAACAGTTTAAGTTTCTGTGATCTGGAGGGGAAGTAAGTTACTTTTAAAATGAGATAATGTTTTTCAGGATTACAACAATGTGATACTCCAAATGCTCTTATCTTGTCTGCAGGGTAGGCAGAATTAATAAAGTGTGTTGCAGAAGGGGATAGCTGTAGTCTCCTGCCACTTTCTCCTCCCCCCCCATGTCGGTGCTGCCTCCCACTAGGCAGTGGCCTTGGAAGGTGGGAGGGACCTTTAGGTATCTTCTCTAAATTGGAGAGATGTGCCTACCACCGTTGCATTCATCACCCTTGGCCTTGGAATCCAAGGTGTCTTGTGGTTGCTTCTGCCTTCGTATGAAGTTGCCTGATATTGAGCGAGGTCACTGGTGTATTTCAGGTGGTATTATGGTCTACACGCTGACTGACGGTGACTCTTCAAGGTCTCAGCCTTTTCCAGCCCTGCTGCCAGGGATCCTGTTGAGTAGAAGTGCTGCTGCTGGGGACTTGAATCTGACACCTTCTGTTTGCAGAGCAAGGGCTGGGTCCTTCACCTCCACTTAGTGGTGCAGCTTGTTTTTGATGGTTTTGGCAAACACGTCAAGTCTTCTGTGCAGATGGCTAGCAATGCCCTTAATCACCTCTTCACTCTGACTTCCACACACAATCCTGCCTTCTCGCCCCCTCCTTCCCTGCACCCACTTCCAGATTTAAGTCCTGAATTTACTGGATGTGTGTGTCTTCCCCCTTTCAATGTAGCATGTCTCCCTTGATGGAGCCTGGGACTTTGGGGTGGGGTGGGGGCATGGTTCCTGTTCGTTGGAGTCCTGCTGCCCCTCTGGGGACAGCTGCTGCTCAGATGTGAGCAGCACACTCAGAAGCACTTCCTTTTCATTTGCTGTGCTGCTTTTCTTTGTTTCCTTTCTGTTTGTTGAGTCACAGAGGCCATTTACAGCTGATTCAAGGTGGGGGGTGGGAAACCGGCATGCCTGTGAATTTGAGAGCAGTTTAACAATCCACATTTCTGACATGGCCAGCAGATCTGGGTGTAGACCCTGAACACATTGGAACCTTGGTTGGAGGGGAGGCTGTCGAGTGCCATCCCTTTGGTCAAAATCATACCAGTGTTGGCTGTTTGATGTTTTTGGCTGTTTGATGTGTTGGCTGTTTGGTGTAATTAAACCACCTCCTAGGCCGGTGATCACAGCCTGGAACTGCAAAACCAGTGTTAGTTAACGGATTTTCTTAAGAGTTTGGTGAAAGTACATAGGTGGCTTGTGATCTGCCTAAAACAGTGTGCTCTCCCATTCCAAATCCCCTAGTTTCAGTCCCTGGCAGGATCTTCAGGAAGTCTGGGAAAGACCCCTGGAGAACTGCTGTGTGAACAGTTGCTGGCACAGGCAAGCCAAGGGTCTTGCTCAGTAGAAGGTCCTTCCCTAAGGATGAAGTGAGTGTCCTTTCTGAGTCCTGACAGGACTGTACAGTACTAGATTATTTTGATTTCTCCCTCACATGTCCCCAGTTAGTCCTCTAGCGCAGGGACAGGATAACTACAGGTTTGCAGGATCTATTTTGTGTTTTTCTAGAGCCCTGAAGACCACCAACCAGAGTTAGATGTGAAATGGTGACTGAAGATGGAGCATAAGAACATAAGAACAGCCCCACTGGATCAGGCCATAGGCCCATCTAATCCAGCTTCCTGTATCTCACAGCAGCCCACCAAATGCCCCAGGGAGCACACCAGATAACAAGAGACCTCATCCTGCTGCCCTCCCTTGCATCTGGCATTCTGACATAACCCATTTCTAAAATCAGGAGGTTGCGCATACACATCATGGCTTGTACCCCATAATGGATTTTTCCTCCAGAAACCTGTCCAATTCCCTTTTAAAGGCATCTAGGCTAGACGCCAGCACCACATCCTGTGGCAAGGAGTTCCACAGACCGACCTCACGCTGAGTAAAGAAATATTTTCTTTTGTCTGTCCTAACCCGCCCAACACTCAATTTTAGTGGATGTCCCCTGGTTCTGGTATTATGTGAGAGTGTAAAGAGCATCTCCCTATCCACTCTGTCCATCCCCTGCATAATTTTGTATGTCTCAATCATGTCCCCCCTCAGGCGTCTCTTTTCTAGGCTGAAGAGGCCCAAACGCCATAGCCTTTCCTCATAAGGAAGGTGCCCCAGCCCCGTAATCATCTTAGTTGCTCTCTTTTGCACCTTTTCCATTTCCACTATGTCTTTTTTGAGCTGCGGCGACCAGAACTGGACACAGTACTCCAGGTTTGGCCTTACCATCGATTTGTACAATGGCATTATAATACTAGCCGTTTTGTTCTCAATACCCTTCCTAATGATCCCAAGCATAGAATTGGCCTTCTTCACTGCCGCCGCACATTGAGTCAACACTTTCATCGACCTGTCCACCACCACCCCAAGATCTCTCTCCTGTTCTGTCACAGACAGCTCAGAACCCATCTGCCTATATCTAAAGTTTTGTTTTTTTGCCCCAATGTGCATGACTTTACACTTACTGACATTGAAGCGCATCTGCCATTTTGCTGCCCATTCTGCCAGTCTGGAGAGATCCTTCTGGAGCTCCTCACAATCACTTCTGGTCTTCACCACTCGGAAAGGTTTGGTGTCGTCTGCAAACTTAGCCACTTCACTGCTCAACCCTGTCTCCAGGTCATTTATGAAGAGGTTGAAAAGCACCGGTCCCAGGACAGATCCTTGGGGCACACCGCTTTTCACCTCTCTCCATTGTGAAAATTGCCCATTGACACCCACTCTCTGTTTCCTGCTCTTCAACCAGGTCTCAATCAATGAGAGGACCTGCTCTCTAATTCCCTGACTGTGGAGTTTATTCAGTAGCCTTTGGTGAGGGACCGTGTCAAATGCCTTCTGAAAGTCCAGATATATGATGTCCACGAGTTCTCCCACATCCACATGCCTGTTGACCTTTCCAAAGAATTCTAAAAGGTTCGTGAGGCAAGACTTACCCTTACAGAAGCCAGGCTGACTCTCCCTCAGTTCTGGTGTTATGTGAGAGTGTAAAGAGCATCTCTCTGTCCACTTTTTCCTTCCCCTGCATAATTTTGTATGTCTCAATCATGTCCCCCCTCAGGCGTCTCTTTTCACCAATCACCTGCTGTACCCCCATGAGCAATGGACTGGGATGACCCCTGCCAATGGGCCATTTTACTACCTATTTTTAATCTGTTGGAAGTTGGACATTCTTGCCCACATACTGCAAACTTCCCAGAGCTCTGCCTATAGTTCCCAATCTTTCCTCTGCCACCCCTGCTCTAGTGCAGGGCTTCTCAGACTTCCAACCCTCTCTTTCCGCGTTAATTGAACTGCCATAGAACTTCTGTGCATAGCAGAAAATCCTGGTGCAGCTTCTAGGGTGACACGCAGTACTGGCCTGGGTGTTGGGTCATCGGTGTCATCCCACAGTGTAATAATAATAATAATAATAATAATAATAATAATAATAATAATAATAATAATTAATAACAGGTATTTATATATCGCCTTTCTTGGTCTTTATTCAAGACTTTATTCAGGGCGTTTTACATAGGTAGGCTTTATTAAATCCCTATTAAATAGGGATTTTTTTACAATTTCAAAGAAAGTTCTTTCTTTCAAGAACGACTACATTCAAGGTGTTTCATTCTGATCTGGCTTCACATTCTGGCCTCCATCCTCCCACGCTCAGAGCAGATGGAATAGCTCGGCTCAGCTTGTCAGCTGCTTCAAGGTCGCACGGTGCCGGTGGCCTTGAACTGGCGACCTTGTGGATGTTATCTTCAGGCAGACGGAGGCTCTACCCTCTAGACCAGACCTCCTGCCCAGTTGTGTAACCCAGTGGTGGCATAGCTGGAAGGGGACGGAGCACTCTCGGAGGGAGGGGCCGCTTGCCTGCCTCACTGAGGCTCCCTGCCAGTGCTCCGTCCCCTCTAGCTGTCACCCAGAGCTCCCCCTGACTGCAAAGTGAGTGGTGTATCTGCCTCATGCCCCTGACTGCGCATGCTTCTGATTGCTGTCTGCTCCTGAGCAAAAGCTTTCTGTGGCTCTGCTACCTTTCAGTGATGGAACCTGGGTGCTGCTCTATATAAGGCAGGTAAGTTCCTGATATGCTTCTGGGTGAGCATTGTGAGGTTGGCCACCATGCCCCAGGAAGCACCTCACTACAGAATCCCAGATATACAGTGGTACCTCGCATAATGAATGCCTCACGCACTGAAAAACTCGCAGAACGAAAGTGTTTTGCGAAGTTTGGTAACACGCACAACGAATTTTTATGACCTGTGCTTCGCAAGACGAATTTTTTTTTGTTTTGCTTTGGTTTGTTTTAAGGGGAAGATCTTCATGTCAGTTCATGATCCCGTTCACCCTAGTAAGGGGAGGATCTTCATGTCAGTTCATGATCCCGTTCACCCTAGTAAGGGGAGGATCTTCATGTCAGTTTATGATCCCGTTCACCCTAGTAAGGGGAGGATCTTCATGTCAGTTCATGATCCCGTTCACCCTAGTAAGGGGAGGATTTTCATGTCAGTACATGATCCCGTTCACCCTAGTAAGGGGAGGATCTTCATGTCAGTTCATGATCCCGTTCACCCTAGTAAGGGGAGGATCTTCATGTCAGTTTATGATCCTGTTCACCCTAGTAAGGGGAGGATCTTCATGTCGGTTCATGACTCCGTTCATCCTAGTAAGGGGAGGGTCTTCATGTCAGTTTATGTAAGTAAGTCCCATTGTGTTTGCTCCCAGGAAAGTGTGCACAGGATTACAGCCTTCAAGCTCCCCACTCAGCATCCCCCCCCGTTTTTGAAGTCCTCAGTACAGTATGTATGCCTTTAAAGAGCACTTAATAAACACTTTGTAAACCAAATTTGACTTTGTTCTGACTTTTCTTGCCCATAGGAATGCATTAATTAAATTTCAATGCATCCCTATGGGAAAACGCGCTTCGCAAAACGAAAAACCCGCATAACGAAAGGACTCGAGGAACGGATTAATTTTGTTATGCAAGGCACCACTGTATTTCCAAAGAGCCCCCGTCTGACAGCCACCGTTCCAGCTTCCCTTCAGCCCTTGATCAGCCAGCCTTGGCCAACTGTAGTTGCCCAGGATAAGTCAGATCTCTGCCTGGCCAGAGCGCCTTATAAAGAAATCATTGGTAATGGTGGAGGATGGATCTTCCTGGGATGGGCCCAGGAAATGATTAGCATTAGGGTCCTGCCACTATTGCATTGCCAAGCAGTCACTGCTGAACGCCAGTGTTGCAGTAGCAGAGTTGCGCTGTGTTGGCCAAGATGAAGGTTGTGCCCTTTTGCCAGACATGGAGGCTCTTTAACAGGCAGAGGTTCAAGAGTTAAGGCGTTCCCTAGTGTGTCAAGATAATGGTGGCAAAAGCCACAACTCCAGAATTTCTGCCTGCAGTCCCTCCAGAGTGATGCTTTTTCTTCATCTGGCTACTGACCATAGATGTGAAATCCTGGCTGGTTAACAACTCTGGTTCAGCAGCCCCCTTTCTGTGGTTTGTGGGTCAGTAGGGGTCTCCCTCTCTACTTTAGAAATGACTTGTGGGAGGAGGAGGAGGTTGGATCCTGACAAGAGCTGCAGACAAGAGCTGCTGGGGTGGGTGTTGTCTGCCTTCCAAGTGTTTTCTCACACTGTGGTTTTCACACTTCAGGGACAGGCTGTCCTAAAATGTTTCCAAGTGGTGGGACTGGCAGACAGAAAAGGACAACAGTGTGATAGGAGCTTGGGAAATGCAGCCTCCCACAGGTCCAGGTTGCCCTGAGACCCCCCTCCACTCAAGGAAATGCATGCTGCCACCTCCCCCGTAGCAACAATAAATCCATTCAGTGCCGACTGGGGAGGGGCGGCTTTGACTGCAGCTGTGGGGCAGGGAAGAAGGCTGGGCCACCATTGGGCCAGGACCTGTCAAGGAGTGGGGGTGCATGGGTGCCAGAGCTGCTGGGAGCCAGAAGGGGGTCCTGCTGAGTGAGTCTGTACCGGCGCAGTTTGTTGGGTTAACATTTTGCAACAAGCACAGCATTTGTTTTCCATACAGCACCATTGGACATATAGCACAGCCAGTCACAAGAAGGAAAAATAAAGCAGGCCCCTGCCCCAAAGAGCGTGCAAGCTAAAAATGGGCACTTTGGAAGATCACAAAGGGAGAGGTGGGAGTTGGAAAGGACGAATGTAGTCCCTGCAGTTGCGTATGCTGAAAGCTTTGTTGTTGTTGGGGTTCCACCAAGTCTGGCTGGAAGAGAAGGGTCCTGCAGAAGCACTGAAAGAGAGGGAAGCAGCATCACCTGCCTGTAACAGGAGAGGGGGAGTCTGCTTGTCATGCCACTGCAGAAACCATAGTTGCCCCCTGGCTTGTGGTGCCAGCTGATGCCCTCATCCCTGGCTGCCATGTTTGCTCCTGATTGCGCATGTGCTCAGGATTCTGGGCAAGCTGGTTGGCAACCAGGAGCAGTGTCCGGCCCCACCAACAGTGAAACTGGGAGCTGTGGTTGTAGAAGGGGACAGGCAGAGGCAGGGATCACAAGCAGGCTGCCTCTTGAGGAACAGTACTGTGCCCTGAGGAAGCACTTCCAGTGAGATGAGACCACTGCCCAGGGCATTCCGCCCATCCTATTTCCGTTGTGCTGGCCGGTCCCTGTGCCACTGACACCTGTCATTTAGCTGTCCCGGCACAAAGGGGCTGGTGTCTGCTTCCCAGAGTAACTTTGTGTGGGAATCATTTTGCGGACATGTGTTTAGCTCCTGTGACTAACAGCCCTTGTCAGGTCTCTTGCCCTCCTCCATGACTCCACCCAGTCCCACTTAAGGTCACTTCAGTTAATGGCCATCACCACATCTTGTGGCAGTGAGTTCCACAAGTCCATTCCATCATGTGTGAAGAAAGACCTCCATTTGCCTGTCTGGACTGGATTACCCAATCCAGTTCGTTGAATTTTTCTCCCCAGGAAGTGTGTGGAGGAGGAACGTGGCTGGGAATGTGGTTCCCCACCCTGCCCTGTGCGTTACCCCTTTCTCTTCCCCTCCTTCTGGCTGTTTCCTTTGTGTCTCATTCCGGAGCCTGTCCCTCCGGCTGCTTTTCCTGTTTGTCTTGGCGCCTTCTGCCTGTTGACCTCTGAGCCAGTGTTTGTCCTCATCCCTGGGGAAAGGGGCGCTCCTGGGGGAATCAAGGCAGAGGTTTGGGGCGTGAACAGCTCTTGAGAAGAACAGGAGAATGGCAGCTGGTGTGTTTTCCAAAGAGAACCCTGGCAGGGGACAGGGTGAGAGCCACTTGTAGGAGTGAGAGAGAGCTAGTGTGGTATAGTGGTTCGGGTGGTGGACTAGGACTAGGGAGGGAGCATCTTGGTCCACCTTTCCTATGGAGATTTTGACTTTTAACTTTGTAACTGAGCTAAAACACCCAAGGAATAGTGATTAGGCTGACGGAACTTGTGCATTCTTGTGTCAGTAAAACCAGGTTTCTTCATCTACTTCATCAATTACCCCTGCTAATTGGGTAAGAGGCACTTTTTCAAGTGGGTGCTCCTTTTTATAGCAGGGGGAGAGTAACTGGCGCACCTCACCCCAGCACTGTCTGTTCTAGTGGCTGTCTGCTGGTATTCATTTGCATCTTTTTAGATTGTGAGCCCTTTTGGGACAGGGAGCCATTGAGTTATTTGATTTTTCTCTGTAAACTGCTTTGCGAACTTTAGTTGAAAAGCGGTATATAAATACTGTTAATAATAATAATAATAATAATAATAATAATAATAATAATAATAATTTGCAGGTTCTGCATAACTCACCTCCGTGGATTGTGCCGTGGTGGGCTTGGGGGCCCCTGTCTGAGCGATACCACATTCCTCTGAAACAGCCGGGTGCTTCGATGACTCCTCCGTGACCCCTTGCAACGCCTCAGAAGGGCAGGAGTACAGTCAAAGGACCCTCCTTTCTCCCCAGCCCCTTGGGGGAGAGGCAGCACTGGGCACCAGAGATGACCCAACTCGCTCAGCCACAGGTAGGAGAACATGAGTGTCAAAGTGCTGTTGGAGTTCCAGTGGGTACTGCAGCTTCCTTGTGTTCCAGTCCTGCGAATGTTTGCTCCAAACTCAGCCCCACTGAATTCCCTACAACTCCCAGTGAGCCTCTGTTGGACTCCAGGCCTCTTGATGGTTTGCCTTAAAATCAGTAGTACAAAGAGTCTGGATGTGTTTTGAGTGAAACATTTCTTTGAGGGTACTTAGACCCCCTTTTTTAAAGGGGGCGGCAGAGGGATGCTCATAGCCACAGATCTTCACAAGAGTTGGCTGTTTTAAAGGTTTTCTTTAGGCCAAATCCCAAAATCTTTTCAAGCTGGTTTGCTGCCCTAGAAAAAATTAATGTGGGAGTTTTCAACCACAGGCCCCCCCCACACCTGCATCTAGATGCTGGTTGGTCACATCCATGAGAACGAGGCACTTTTACTGCTCCACACTCCTTCTGAGTAGGACCATCAAACCTGATGAAGTCACATCAGATTTAATGTTACGTTTTTGTGTTAGCAGGTTTTAAAAGTGGATGGGGGAGGGTAGAATGGAGTGGAGTGAACACCTGTAAGGTCATGTCTCTTATTATAATTGCTGGATAGGAACATAAATATGCTCTATTACCTGTGTAGGTAATCAGATAATGTGCTTCCTGTATGGGAAAGCTGTTGCCTTAAGTGCTTTGTGGACACTTCCTGTCATGACTGCTGATAGGAAATACATTCTGAATGAAAAAAAATATCTCGGAGAAACCTCCTCAGGATTAGGTTCCTGCCAGGACAATGGTATTCTTTCTAGCTTTGGACACAGCAGGGAGTGGATCATTGTAATATGTAGTCTATGGGTGTGTGTGTCTTGGTGATAGGTCTCCCCATTGTATGTTTCCTCACGTTCAAGTCCTTAACTGAGGACCTAGACCAGTGATTTTCAACCAGTGTTCCATGGCACCTTGGTGTCAGGGACATGCAGTGGATGGAGTGGCAGGCGCAAGTGTTGTGAGTGCTTGCGCACCTCACATGGCGGTGGCACTTTTTGAAGGACTGTGGTGAGGAGGCTCTGCCTCACCTGCCTCCCCACCCACCACATGTCTCTGCTTGGGACGTAAACATTCCCCACACTTGTGTCCTCCCTTGCTGGAGGGGGGACGATGACAACATGGATGCTCTTCTTTCTTTCTTCAAGGGATTTAGATTTTGGATTTAGATTTTGTCCTCCTCTCCTCCTCCCTCGCTGCCCTTTGAGGTCTTAAAGGGACATCATTATTTATGACAGTATTGCTGATGTTGGCAGCAACAGGGAAAGTGGCCCCCAACCCCCTTCTGCTGCGTCAGAAGGGCCGAGAGGCAGAAAAATAAGCTGCAACTGAGACAGTCATGGTGTTCTCCTGCCAAGAGTTTTGGCCAGCCTTTGAGCTACAAAAGCTTTCGCTGTTTCCTCCTGTGAATCTCAATGTTCCGAGGGAGTGTGCCACTGAATGCCAGTTCTTGAGGTGAGAGAGGGCTGTTGCTTATGATCCCTGCTTGTGCAGCTCCTGCTGGCTGCCACTGTCAAAAGAAGGAGGGTGGGAATGATTCAGAGAGATCTTCTCCTTCCAAGTGCTTCACACGTACTACTTTGATGTCACCTTTAGTCTCTTAGCCACGACACCAGCTTTTCTGTCAGCAGAGTTGCACAATTCCTACCCCCCCCCCATGCTGCCCTGCCTGTGAGGCTGCAAAGAAGCAGGAAGGTGGAGGAATTGGGGCAGGGGACAGGCAGTCCTCCAGCTTGAGCTTGCTCCACTTTCACACTAGGGGGCGCTGTATGGCTGTGAACGAGAGCAGGCATGTGGTCCATAGCTCCTGCGAAGCCAGCTCCTGTATGAGACTGACTGAGGCGGTTTCCTGGGTTTGGACTGGCAGGGGGCATCTACCTCCATCTACCCACTAAAGTCCACTGCTGCTCCACCTCCCTCAGCTCCCTGGATTGGAAAAGCAGAAGAAGTGTGGAGGAGAGTGATGGGCTGGTGTCTCTAACCCACCACTCTCCTCTTCCTTCACCAGTCCAGGGAGCAGAAGGAGCGCAGGCTGGCGCAGCGCCACACTAAGGAGGGGACCGTTTAGCCTGCTGCCTCAGCTGCTGGGAGGTCTTGTTCTTGCCCTGATCTTGGGACTCATATTCCCTCACGCATTGAGCACCGGGACCCACTTTTTAGAAAGAAAATCTGTCAGGACCCACCAGAAGTGATGTCATGACCAGAAGTGACATCACCAAGCAGGAAAATTTTAACAATCCTAGGCTACAGTCCTACCCAGGAGTAAGTCCCATTTACTATCATTGTCAAAAGAATATACAAAGCAGCTTATTCGAAGTACAGGTCTGTGACATTTCCCCAAATGCAGTCACATACCATGGTAGCATCAAATCTAATATATTATTTATGTATCACATTTTTGTACCGCCCTTAAGAGCTCAGGGCGGTGTACACGGCTGCTCCCCTCCTTTTGTCCTCACAACAACCCTGTGAGGTAGGTGAGGCTGAGAGAAAGTGACTGGCCCAAGGTCACCCAGGAAGCTTCATGGCTGAGGGGGGATTTGAACCTGGGTCTTCCAGGGCTGAGTCCACCTCCCAAACCACTACACCACCCTGGCTCTTCATATATTAAAATAAAATATTGAAATGAATGGGGAACCACCTGAAATTGGCTTGTGACCCACCTAAGTGAGTCCAGACCCACAGTTTGAGAAACACTGCCTTACACATTTTGAGGTGGAGATTTCTGGTGATCAAAGTTATCCTTTTGATTGTCCCAAACATTTAGGACACATTACAGCAGGAAGCTTTGCAATTGTAATGGCCTGCAAGGGAGGCCATTGTAGCAGTTTAAGTGCTACATAAATGCTCATGATCTTGATGATGAGGTGGAAGTGTCTATGTTTCCTGCTTGCTCCAAAGGAGGACATGGCCGTGGGTGCCAGCCTGTCCTGCAGACCCAGCTGCCTCCCTTCCTCAGTCCTGCACTGTAAGGGAATGTGGAACTGGGGGTGGGGCGTAAAGGGGTGGGGCTGGATGACCAATTGGCCTTGTGAGCCTGTGCTTTGCACAAAAGTTCCAGCTTCTCTCTTGCCCCTTTTGCAAGGACCTGTTTCGCTTTGCAAGCCTGTCAGCACCAACTCTTGCTGCTGCTGGAAATCTCCTCCACAGTTTCAATGTTGTAAGGAGCTCGATTTCAGACGTCAAAAGGAGCAACTGAGGCCTGGCCAGGCGCAAGTCTGTTTATGTTCCGCAAGTGCTGTGTCAGGTGGGCTCCTGGCTCCCTGAGGATCTCAGCTTCTGTGCTTTTTTGGCTTTTGTTTTAATTCAAAGGCATTCTCCAGGAAGCTGATTGAATGTCAGAACCCCAGCAATTCTTCCCTGCAAAGGTCAGGTCAAGTGAGGATGGACAGTTCAAAAGCAACTCAGGCTGTCTAGAGCTACTGATACCACGGGGAGGCTGTTGTATCCATGCCTGTGTGCATTTAATATCTTTCCCCCCAAAAAATGACTGGACACATTGTGTAGAGGTGCAGGCATGTTAAATGAACATGTGGTTGGGGGATGGATAGACAAGAGCCCACTGTCAAGCCCCCACCCCCTGGCCATTGTGTCCGAAGTCCTGCATCCCACCATCCGTGACTGTGTTTTTCTGCAGTGACAAATGCAGGTCTTGGTGGAAGATCTGGTGACAGGAAATGCTGGGTGGATACCTGACATTCCTTGCCAGGAGGAGGGTCTCGTCAATAGTTCCACAGAGCTCAAACTCCAGCATCAAGCCAGGCTTAGGAGAACACAGAAGGCAAAATACCTGCAGGGTCTTTGCCCTATCTGACTCAGGCTGGGGCATGGAGGAGAGGCTGACCTCTTTGGGTCAGGGAAGCAATTGGGCAGACATTAGGCCTTTGGGCCTACTCTACAGAGTAGGTAGCTTTGCAAGGGGCTGGGTTCATGGTGTATCTACAGGAAATAGAGCTGTCTCGGTGGCTGCTGCCCTGCCGTGAAGCTCTCTTTCTTGCAGAGATCTGGTTTTTGCATCTATCCAGTTTGCTGGTGAGGACAGCTTAGATCAGCATTTCCTGCTTGTGTGTGGATCTGCCGTATGCAGCCTTATGGCTTGGTCTGTTGAGCCCAGTGCTTTCTGCTCCCAAGGCCAGCAGCTCTCCAAGGGACAGGAAAGTCTTTCCCAGCCCCAAGGTCCTTTTACCAGGAGGTGCTGAGGGTTGAACTGGGGGCCTTCTCTATGCAAAGCAGATGCCCTCCACCTGTGCCAGATCTCTTACCCAAAGCCAGTGCTTTCAGGCCTTATATTGTAGTATGTAGTAATATGTAGCATGTAGTAGTGCCAGACCTTAAGGTGGTGTGCTGCCAGCGTTGCTGCAGGAACTGACTTTAGGTCAGCCTGCATTTTTTTTCGTAGTTGGTTATGCTGGTGGAGACTTTATTAAAACTTTTACTACTGTTGCGTTGCATGATTTTTAATTTATTTATCAGCTGCCTGGAGAGTTCTTTGAACTGGAATGATGGGAAAACAGCATGGATAAATGAATGAATGAATGTGAGCCTCTCCCTTCCCCTGCCATCAGCTAGCTGTGAATGAAAACTGGGAGGGGATATCCAAGAGTGTGCCTGGGTTGTGCAACTCTAGAGTAAGCAGGCAGCCCCCCCAACCCACCCCACCCCACTCCATTTATCTGATGAAAACCTAGCTTGTTGGGGTGGGGAAAACATAGGATATTGTCCTGGTCATAGGGAAAGGATCTTGAGCAAGGGGGAAGGTACTCAGCTTACAAGCAGACACCGAGAAAAGACTGACTTATCACAGAACCAGGGGGCTACAGGTGCAGAGTCCCATTCCTGGAAAGCCTTCTGGCTGGCTGTCTTGGCAGCTGTAAAGTCTGGACCCTTCTTTTAATTTAGAAAGAGATAGATGGAGAAGGAGGACGAGGTGCTGAGTGGCTGAACAGACACTGTCATCATGCCTGTGCAGTTTCCAGCATGAAACCAAATTCTGTGCTTGAAGTCATGCAGGATACAAGGAGTAAAGACAGGCAGTTGTGGTGATGGGGATTTTGAGCCAACATCCTGTGACAACTGCCAAAGCTTTATTGGTTTCAATGAGGTAACTTCAGGGAAGCTGATTTGCATCCTGAGGTCAGCTTGATATCTCTGTCCCAGAAGCCTCTTCACCCCACCTCCAGACTCTGGGGATGTGCCACCCTCTACTCCTGTGTGGGGGGCGGGGGGAGCTGTCCCCATCAGTTGCACGCTTCTCTTGTGAGATGCAGAGCCCTGTCGGCCTCCAGACCAGATTCCTGCCATTGAGATGGAAACTGAATTGCTTTTTATTTCTGACAGCAGAGTCAGAAGGCAGAAGTTCCACAGGTGGAGTGCTTCCCAGCATGAAGCTATGTGCATAGGCAGCTGCCATACTGAGTCAGGCTCCGAGTCCCAGTCCATCTAGCTTAGCATTGGGCACCAAGTGACAGCTCCTGCCTCAGTTTACAGACAGGGATCTTTCCCACCCTTGCATGGAGATACTGCCAGGGGTTGAATCTGGGACCTTCTACATGCAAATAATGTACCCTGCTACAAAACTACAGCCCTGAGGGCAGCTTTGCCTGTTAAATTTCTGGTGTCATTAGAGGCACCAAATGTTGGGGAAAGAAAGGTGCCACCTTTACCTGGAGAGGTTCCTCTAAGGCTCCAAACTCCTCTTCTCCAGTCTCTGACTTGGCTTAGGGGGTTATGTCTCTATCAGCTCCAGGCTTCCTTCCCCTTTGATAAGGTCTGACAAAAGGCCTTCAGAGTCAGGTGTCACACAGGTCCTGCTGCAGAAGCAACTTTGGCTCTAGGAGTTGCTGTTCTGGTTGGAGGGTCTTCCTGTTGTCAAGGGCTAAGGGGGAGATGTTGTTGTTGGGAACCTTCAGTCTTGAAAGACTGGTATCGCGCTCTGAAAGGTGGTTCTGGCACAGCGTCTAGTGTGGCTGAAAAGGCCGATTCGGGAGTGACAATCCCTTCCACACTGGGAGCAAGTGCAGTCTGTCCCTGGTCTGTATCCCTGGCTATGGGCCTTCCTTCTTAGCCTCAGACTGTTAGCCAAGTGTCTCTTCAAACTGGGAAAGGCCATGCTGCACAGCCTGCCTCCAAGCGGGCCGCTCAGAGGCCAGGGTTTCCCACTTGTTGAGGTCCACTCCTAAGGCCTTCAGACCCCTCTTGCAGATGTCCTTGTATCACAGCTGTGGTCTACCTGTAGGGCGCTTTCCTTGCATGAGTTCTCCATAGAGGAGATCCTTTGGGATCCGGCCATCATCCATTCTCACGACACGACCGAGCCAACGCAGGCGTCTCTGTTTCAGCAGTGCATACATGCTAGGGATTCCAGCATGTTCCAGGACTGTGTTGTTTGGAACTTTGTCCTGCCAGGTGATGCCGAGAATGCATCGGAGGCAGCACATGTGGAAAGCGTTCAGTTTCCTCTCCTGTTGAGTGAAGTGAATTAATGCCAAAGTCACAAGTCAGGCGCTCAGCTACTCACCAGCATTTGCAAAAGCTTCCAGGAAGTGAGGGGTGTGTGTGTATGTTAGTGTGTGATGTTGCTTTTGTACCGACGTCGGAGGCTATGAGCATGCCTTTCCAGGGAAACCAACCAAACCGGCAAGGCTCCCTGGTAAACCGAGCGTGTCACTGAAACTGTGACACCACCCACTTGCCTGCCGACTGCTTGCCTTGCTGTTGCTAATGAGTGAATGGTCACCTTCCTCCCTGCATGCCAGGATGGGTGAAGTCATTGTCATGTGACTGCCTGGCCAATTGGGAGAGAGGGAGGCTGGCACAGAGAGAGAGAGAGAGAGAGAGAGAGAGAGAGAGAGAGACTCCGACTTCTGGCCAGATGTGTGTGACGGGCAAGCAGCCACCTGGGCCTTGAGACATCCCTCCAGAAGAGATGCAGGAGGTGAGTACCAGTGCAGAACCAGCTCTGCTTCCATCCCTTGGTGAGATGCTGAGAATGGCTGGTGTGGCTCAGATCAGAGCTGTGATTTCAAAGCAGTCTCCTCCTCTGGGGCATGCAACTTTGTTTTCACACCCTTTAGTGGGCCCCAAGCTGCTTTTGAATTTCCTTGGAAGCTGAAACTGACTCAGTGCAGACCCTGAAGTGAACTGCCAAGTGCTAGAGGCTTGCAAAGTCCAGTGTCCTGTGGCAGAGGGCAGTGTGGCTCCTAAGAACAGTTTAGGGAGCTTTCTGGTGGAAGAAAGAGGATGCATTTTGTCCCTGCTGGGGAATTGGCTGTTTCTGGTTGTCCTTTTTTTTTTAATGATTTGTAACATAGGTGTATGTCTGTTATGAGAGTTCATGCAGGAAACAATTCAGTTTTGATTTTAATACTAGTCCTTGGAAACATGGCTAAAAAATTTGAATGATCTGTCAAATTTTTCTTATTTCTGTGAACTGAGGGCCCAATCCTGTTCAACTTTCCAGTGCTGATGTAGCTATGCCAATGGGGGCATGCTCTGCATCCTGAGGTGTGGGGCCGTCACGGAGACCTCCTCAAGCTAAGGGGATGTTGGTTCCCTTATCTGGGGGCTGCAGTGCAACTACATTGGTGCTGGAAAGTTGAATAGGATTGGGCTGTTTCATATAAAGTGAATTACTAACACAGGTAGGAAATGACAGGTACTCTTTATTCATACTGTCATGAGATGAACATGTGTTTGCATTGAACGTTGGCTTCATATGGTGGCTCAGAGTGCGAGTCTGAAAGTCCCTTGCTGAAATTCACCAGGGCTGCAGTGCTGTGCATACTTCCGTGGTGAGACTTCCGTCTAAGTAAGCATGTGTGGGAGTGTGATGTAGGTGGCCTTGGGGACTGCATCGCAGCCCACCTGCAGTATCTGCCTCAATATACTGTATCTCAGTATCCACCTGCAGCTAATATAATACTCATCTGCCTTACAGGATTGCTGTAAGAACGAACCAAGTCCCTTGTAGTCATCTTCTTTCCTTCTCCCGCCATTGAATGCCCTACAATGGTCTGGACTGGGTGAAGGGAATCGCTGTGCAGTCACATTGGTGATGCTACTTCCATGTCAGTTTTGCAAGGAATAGGAACAGCTGTGCCTCTGTGGACAGCAGGCTTTCTCAGCCCGCATATGTACACAGTGTGTGTACACCACATGTGACATTATACACATGGTACATGTGTGACATTTGTTACATAATACTTTTTGCATTTCTTAATTCTTTCTTAATTCTTACGTCATTAAGTGCAATGTGTGAAGCAACACTTAAAAGATGATTAGTTGCCCGTGTGCTGCTTTTAGCCATAGAAAAGTGGAGCACTGAGGCACAGCCTCTTCCACGGTACAAGCTAGTGTTGTACGTAGGAGGTTCCCAAAGAAAGCATTTCAGCACACACTATTCAGGTCAGCGTGACAGGGTGCCATAACCTGTGACATTTTGCAAAGCTCTTTGGGCATTGCTCATGAAGTACAGCGAGGGGCTTCAGCGATGGCAAAATTCAGGTGCTCTCTTCCGTGTTGGAATTATTAGTGTGGCACCCACATGGAGGCTGTCACTTGTGGTACTTTTTTGCACACACATGTTTTGGTAGGGTACGTGGCAAAATACCTGCATGCAGGTTTGGAGTCAAGAGTGGGAGGGATCACTTGGTAAATGCAGG
The DNA here is from genome assembly GCF_035046505.1 of Tiliqua scincoides. NCBI lineage: Eukaryota > Metazoa > Chordata > Lepidosauria > Squamata > Scincidae > Tiliqua > Tiliqua scincoides. The sequence continues at coordinate 238,657,762 of NC_089823.1, read as the reverse complement.
ACGAGGAGGAGTGGGAATAAAGGATCAGACTGGGATGGACTGAAATTTTAAAATGACTCTCGTGTGATTGTCTGTAGGCTGATGCAGTGGCATAGCTAGAGGGGGTGCAAAGAGCTAAGTTTTGCAGGGAGCCTCACTGCAGCGTGCAGGCAGCCCCTCCCCTTCCCCTTCCGAGCCATTCTGGGCGGTGGGAGCAAAACAGAGGCGAATGTAGGGAGGCAAATGCCTCTGTTTTGCTCCTGCCACTCAGAATGGTTCCAAAGGGGGGGGAGGGGCTGCTTGCATACTGCAGTGAGGCTCCCTGCAGAACTTTGGACTTCGCACCCCCTCTAGCTATGCCACTGGGCTGATGTGCCGCAGTGTCCTATATCTAGAGGTGTTTGTTTCCAGCAAGTAAGATAGGATTACAGCTTAAGGGCCTAATCCTGTCCAGTTTTCCAGTGCCGGTGCAGCCGCAATGCAGCTCCAAGGCAAGGGAACAAATGTTTCCATACATTAACAAGGCCTCTGTGGCAGCCTCCCCACCACAGGATGCAGTGCGTGTCCCACTGGCACGGCTGCACCAGCACTGGAAAATTGGATAGGATTGGGCCCTAAGTCTTACTGAACACAATGGGTTTGCTCATGAGTAAAATAGATAACACTGTTTTCAAACACCTCTACCTGTATCAGCAATTTCCAACCAGTGTGCCATGAAAGGAGTTTGGTGTGCTGTGGGAGGTCGGAGCACAGTGGTTGGAAATCTCTGAACAACTTTACAGGTTCTGTAGTCCTGTTTCTAGGGCAACTGTCTGTCGTAATCTGTCCCTCTTCCTCTGCCGGCCCTGCAGACAGTTGCCCTAGAAACGGAACTGCAGAGCCCAGAAGTGTCTCCCAGAAGCTGTAAATGACATCAAAAGAGGTGAAGACCCAGAGCATAGAGGTCGGTACGCCTTGAGAAAAAAGTTGAAAATGCGATCCCGTACGGAAGAACCTTCTGCATGAGAATTTTGTCTTGCTGAAGTTGCCTGTACAGATGTGGCTGTTTTTAAGCTGCTTATTCCATTTTCATTCCACCCAAGAACGGAGGACAGATTCCTCTGTCCTCGCAGTTCATTTTCACAGCAAATCTGTGAGGTCGAGTGACATCGAGAGAGAGTGAATGGCAGGCCCAGGGCCATCAAACGAGCATCTCAGCTGCATGAGGAGCTGAATCTGGTTCTCTCTTGTTCTAGTCCAGGGGTGTCCAAAGTTTTTGGCAGGAGGGCCACAACATCTCTCTGACACTGTGTCAGGGGCCAGAGAAAAAAAAGAATTAATTTATATTTAAAATTTGAATAAATTTACATAAGTTTACATAAATGAATATATTAAAGATAAACGTATATGAATGAATGAAGGTCTTGAAATAGCTCAAGGCCTATAAAAGGCCTTGCACAAAGCAAGGCCAGCCTTTCCTTTGCTGCTGCTACTGCATCACAGACGTGAAACAGTAAGCAGTGGAGGAAGCCCTCATCCCACAGCTCATGCAAGAGGTCAAACAGTTGCCCTCATGCTGAGAGCAGTTGCATCGGGCCAGTGTGGGCTCCAACAAATCTCCGGAGGGCCAGAGGCTCATTGGAGACTGGGGGCTCCCTGAGGGCCGCATTGAGAGGTTTTGAGGGCCGCAAGTGGCCCCAGGGCCAGGGTTTGGGCACCCCTGTTCTAGTCTAATACTCTAGCTCAGAAGTTCCCAAACTGGGGTGTCACAACACCCCAGCCAAAGAAGCCCTTTCTGCCTCATTCAGGGGCAATGGTGAGGGCAGCAACACGATTGCCACGATCACAGAGCTGCAGTAGGCAAAATGGTGTTTTTTTAAAATACTTACCCCTGGCAGCACCGTCCCTCCGGAGGGTGCAGGGAGCCCACAGACCCCTTTATAGGGCTCCCCAAGCTTCAGAACAGCTGAAAATAGCGATTACGACCCACTTCCAGTTTGTGATTGCAAAATCAGAAGGGGGTTGTGATCACTTTTTAAAGCTATTCTGAGGGGTCTGTGGGCTCTCTGGAGAGGCAGCACTGGCAGGGGTAAGTTAAAAGGGAACCCTTTTGTCCCCAGCAGCGACTCGATTGTATCAATTGGATTGCTGCTTTTGCCCCTCTCCTACAAGCCCTTGCAGCAGCCCAAACTCTCCCAGAGAGTTTGGGAACCGCTGCTCTAACCTTAAAAACCCACACTAGCTCTCTAATGAGTCGTTATGATCTTCCCACCTCTCCACCTGCAGCAGTCAGTGGAATGTAGCAAAGGAAAAGACCCAGTGCTGTGATGTCCACACCTGGGTTAAGTTGTTCTAAAAGTTATGGAGCAGGAAGAGGGAACTGGACTCAGGGCTTCTGTTTTATTTATTTTATTTAGATAAAGCAGTTAAATATCTTGCCCTTCAGTCAACGAGGCTCTTAGTGCAGCTTCCATAAAATGGCACAATGGGAAACCATTACAATAGGACAAGGGTGTCTGTGTGTTATGCCTTGCTGGCCTCTTCCGTCCTCCTCATGGGGCTGTTGATGGTTCTGTAGACCCTGATAGGGAGAGGCACCTCTCCTTGGAGGGGCACAAACCAAGATTAGGGGAAACCCCCTGGTGGAGGAGCTAGTGATGGTTATTCACCTATCTACCTTTCTTTTCTTCCTCCTCCTCTCACAGAAGTTCATTGTTTCTGTAGAGCAGCCATTTTCAACCACTCTGCTGTGGCACATTGGTGTGTCATTAGTCATCCACAAGTGTGCCGCAAGAATTTGGGGGAAGGTCATTTAGGACCAATAGGAGATGCGAGCCCCACACTGGCAGCATGGTGTGCCTTGCCAATTGTCAAAAACCTGATGGTGTGCCTTGAGACTTTGGTGCCTTGTCAGTGTGCCATGAGATGAAAAAGGTTGAAAACAGTTGCTGTAGAATGTAGTTCCATCCTCATTTTGGGGAGTCTGCTAGGATGTGTGCTCTGGTTTCTTACGGTGACACTAAGTAGTCTTAGCTCATGGGCTTTTAGGTCCTGTTTAAAAAGGAGCTTAGGTTTGAAAAAGAGGTTTTACGAATTGGAGATGGAGTGTTTGCTGTGGCTGAATGTGTCTCATAAGGATGCCCCTTTCAGAAAGATTAAGAAGTTAATTTATCATCACTCATCTGAATAGAGGAAACAGACAAATGTGAGGACATTAAAGGGAAGGTGACAAGAGGACAAAGGTCCAGATTGTAGAGGTTTGTCCCACTCATTCCACATGTGGAAAAATGTGGATAGGGAGAGGGGAATAGATCACCCTCTTCACTATGCCTGACAGAGCCCTCCCCAAATTCTTTCACCTTTGGCTTTTTGCTGTGAACAGAGGGATGCTGACAGAAGGGTGCTTGCTGTGTGTTGAGGGGGCACAATCTTGCGCATGCATCCTGAACTGCAGAGTGCTAATTTCCAATGACACTAAGAGTGGAACTGTGTGTGTGTGTTCACATCCATAAACCTGGATCAAAATAATAGGATTTTGGAGAGCCTGCCCTCCCACAAACACTCAGCCGAACCTTTTAGGGAAATACACAGACACATGTGCATGCATGCGCGGCCCTCGCCCATCACAGGCGTCCTCGTGTGCTTATTCACGCACCCTCATTCCCTCTGGGCTTGGGAGGCTGGAGCTGACAGCTCTCCTGGGCCTCCGTCACTTCCTGGCAGTGCCTGGCAGGCTTCCTGGATTCCTAGTGTGCTGGCGTGGCGAGAGGTGTGTGTGGGCAGGGCTTTCTCACATCCATGCTCTTAAATTTCTTGGTGCTTAATTGGCATGGCCAGGTAGCACCAAAGATCCAGGAGAGATAAATCTGTAGGAATTGCTTTATCGTGGCATTACCCACATCCCCTGCTTGGGCTCATGGTTCATCACAGCCCATTCCTCCTCCTCTGGCAGGTGCCTGCAAAGTGTGAGGCCAGCATGCTCTTCTCCCCCGGGATCAACAACTGCAAATGTAACTGCAGCAGTGGGCGCCCCTTCTCTAGGGTTTCTCCAACGTAGCACGGTCAGGTTCAGGTGCAGGAACCACTGTGGTCAAGCGTGTATTTTTTTTCATACAGAAGGTCCCAGTTTCAGGTAGAACTGGAAAAAGAGCCCAGCTGAAAGCCTCTGAGAGCTGCTGCCTGTTAGTGTGGACAGTACTGACCTGGATGATCCAAGGATGTCCTGACTCAGTCGCCCTCTTCAGGTGCTCTGTCTCTGCAGGCAAATGCTTGCACACCTACAAGGGGGGGGGCAGGCTCAGCAGAATCCCAGGGGACACCCCCCCCACGCCACACACACTCAGTCACTCTCCTTGGAGAGGATTAGTATGAAGCAGCTTCTTTGTTCATCTGTTCGCACCAATTGGGGTGAATACAATCCTTTCCCACACTCTGAGAGTGTTGCGGCCATGGGAGGAAGGAACAACATCACTTGTGCTGCTGTGTAGCCCCACAACTGGGGGCCTGCTCCATGCACATTGACCTGGGGTGTGCTGGGCCTTTGGCATTTTGTGCTTCTTCTTTTTCAAGGGTTTTTAAATGGAAGAGAAGGGTTGGAAAAGAGCAAGACGAGTGGATATGGTGAAAATGATGGATTCCTTGTTTCGGTTGGGGTATAGAGGTGGATCATAAGATGAGCCATGTGGAACAAAAGGCATCTAGTCCAGCGTTCCCTTCCCCAGTGGCCCATGGGTCGCCCTGCTTTATGTCCATCAGGGCATGAAGCACTGGTCCTCTCCTGCAGTTTCTCCCCATTAGTGGGGTATAGACTGCCACTGAATACAGAGGCTCCCTCTCCAAAAGAGCAGAAGGCTGTTGGTTTTCATATGATAAGCATGACCTGGAGTACACAGGTTTGGGGATGAGGCTTCCACACTGCTGCATGACATGAATCTGCCCAGTGTGTCCTTGCATCATTTTTTCATAACCTGAGTTTGGACAAGCGGTGATATGCTGACGTGATTTTACATGCCCATGGTGGAGAGCCATAAATAACTGGCGGTGGCCTCCTAAAGTGTGTTTGGTGTGCATACGTGAAGTGAAATGGACATGTGTGCATTTGCTACTCATGGTGGCAGAAACTTTGGGTTATGTGCCTGTTTTCTGCATGAGAGTAATGTCTCTCTCAGGCAAGAGATGGCCCTGATTGACCTTGAAAAATAGCAAGGGTAGGACACTGGTAAGATCATAAAGTGCCTTACTGGATGTTACCAAAGGTCTGTCTTGCCCAGTGTTCTGTTTCCACCAGTGGACAGCTATTTCCATCCAGTATCTGTTAATGCCTCAGTTTTAGCAGTTGCCTCTCATTTCCATCAGTCTTGGCTACTCCAAGGAGATGTTCACTCTACACTGTGTATCTGCCCACCACCACTGCTGATGTTCATCATATACTGAACAACAAATACTGCTGTGCTTTCCATACTGGGTTAATCTGATGTGTCCAGACCTTGTCTCCCATGGCAAGGATTGCCCCTGTTGAGTGTCGCCATTATGGCAGCGGGCTACACTTCTGCTGTTTCACTGCCCTTTCTTCGTGGTTACTTTGTGGATTACATGTGGTTGAAAGTTCTGGGTGTGATGGATGTTAATTAGCCAGAGAGTAGGGAGCTGGAGCTGAATCCCCTTTCCTAACCGTGCTCTGGGAAGCTGGCCTGCTTCAGTGTAGGTGCCAAGAGCAACTACTCCAGGTTGTTGCGTGAGAGTGAGAAGCAGTTCCCCCTCCCTCTCTCTGTGGCACGTCCATTGGATCAATGGCATTGGGGGATGGGCACGAACGCATAAAAGGGGGTGGGTGGGACAGAGGGCAGCACAGGATGGAGAATGGAGCCTTGCATTTTCTATGCTGTGCACATGCTCCTGTTCTGAGCGGCATTGCTGAGCACCCTTTTTCCAACTGCAAGCGCACAGCTCTGGGGACTGGATTTTCAACAGCCCTTGCCTAGATCACTGTCCCTCCTGCTTGTCATCTCTCCTCTCCTCCTCTTCTGTTGCCGGGTGAAAGGACAGTTTCCATCTCTCCCCATCCCCCCCACTAGCTCCTGCATTTGGACCACTGGAAAGAGACAGCTTCTCTCGCCAGCCAGCCAGCCTGCCTGCCTGCCTCTTTTACGGGAACGCTCCTCCATTGCTCCCTCCCACCCACTCTCAGTCACACAGGATTAACTCGGGCTGCTAGCATCACAACATCCATGGAAAGGCCTCTCCTCTCGCCATGGTGACAAGATGCAGGTGAAGGGAGGACCAGCTGGATGCTGGGTGCCCTTGCAGTGATGATGAAGAGGAGGAGGAGAATTCTCCTGTCAGTCGGTTTGGGCTGAGAGGACCCTGGGGGAGTCTGAGAGAGTGAAGGGCTGAGTCACTCTTGACAGATGACCAGGCGCAGGCAGTCTCCTGGGCTGTCTTCCAGGTGAGATCTGACCAGACTCCGGTGTCCTTGATCTGTCCTGGGACTGCGGTGGGGTTCATCTCTAGACGTCAGGATCCAGCCTCCAGATCCAGCAGTTCACCTTAGCCCAGCACCATGGGGGAAAAGTCGGATTACCAGCGGCTAGCCAGCGGGGAAGAGGAGGAGGCAGCAACGGAGGGGCTTATCACGGCATCTTCTGGCTGCTCTGGTGCCCTGCCCCAGGTGTGCAGGCCGGGCACCCTGGCAGTGCCAGTCCAGAGGGTCAGTATGGCATGGGCACTGGGGGCGGGAGAGGGCAGGCTTAGGTAGGACTGGATGAAATGATTGCTGGGAAACTGGTGTGTGCCTGTGATTCCCTTTCTCTTATGTCTTTCAAGGGGAGCCCTCGCATCTTGCACCAGCTGCCTGTTTTAGAGGCCAGGGTGGTTCCCACTGAGGACTTCTATGCGCTTCATAAATTAGGGCCTTCCTGCCAACCTTGGTGCTCCAGTGACATCTCAGACACAGGAGTCACCTACAGTGACATTTCCCTTTCTCCCTCTTGGCCCTGAATGCCCTGAAATGTCCTTTTTCCTTAATGCTTCCCTTTCTTCAAAACCCACCAGGGAAGCCTTTGGCTCAATCCCTTTGTCCTCACCACCAACTGAACTCAGTATGTTTATGTGTATTTGCTAATTGTCATCCCTTCTTTTTGAATCTCTCCTTCCTCCCTTCTCTCCTTCTTTATTTATTGTTGTAAGTTCCTTAAGGCTGAGACGTCTTTTTTCAGTGTGACTATGTAAAGAGCTGCCTGCACAGACATGCTGCAGATAAGCATCATAATAAATTATTATATCTGTGCTTTGTCAGTGGCAATGCCCTTTGGGTTGTGGCAGGACCTCACTCGAGAGTGGTCAGAGTGCTTCATGGACATAGTGTTTTCATCGTTCCAGCAGCCCTTTCAGGTTGCTCATCCTTATTATCCCCTTTCTGCAGATGTGAGACTGAGGCTGGAAGAGAGTGGCTTGCTCAAGGCCACCCAGCGAGTTCATGGCATGACAGAGACAAGATGCAAATCTTGTCTTGCCTCCGGGGTCTTTCTGATTCATAGCTGCTCTGTTACACCAGCTGCTGTAGGACATATATAATGTTTCTTTTGTTTCTGTCCTGGTAATTGAGTTTTAATTAGATTATGGTCCTCAAATATTGGCAAGATGCCTAGAGTGGATTGAAGATAGGAAAGATATATAAATAATTCTGAGCATATTTGGTTCTGAACCCCAGAACCCTGTTGTTTTGCAGTGTGTTGGGGATCCTGTTTCTGCTTTTGCAAGAAATGGCAGGTGAGGTGTGATGCTGAGGAGTGTGTCGCAAAAGGAGCCGTGTGCAGGGAGATGGGTATGATTTGGTGACATCTTTGTATTTTTTTTGAGGAGCTCACAGCTGCAGCTGTGGGGTTCTTGGGGGGGGGGCTCCTGTGTGAGTCCTGGCCAGATTCCGTGCTGTGTAGCTTCAGGGCCAGTGTAGACTTGTATCTTCTGCTAGGATTCTGCATGTGCTGCATTTCTGCCTGGGTGCAGAGAAGGTGTAGAACGAGAGACTGCGCTGGATGATGTTCCTCATGGTCTCAGCTCTCTTGTTTCTGAAAATTCAAATTTCTCTTACGGCTGCACTAAAAACCTGTGGAAAATGCCTTTGGAAATTTCAGAAGCTAGTTGGAGTGGATGAGTAAGAGTGCCAGGAGCTGTGGGTGGGACTTCACAATGTTTCTCTTCCATAGCTGGCAAAACCAGAATAAATTATGCACAAAAAAAGCCCAAATCTGCATCATTTATCCTGGCTGCAGAATTTGGATCTTTGGGGTGCAGAATGGTCATTTTTCTTAGCAGAGTCTGCACAGTCCTGCTTGAGACCACCCCCTGGGTTGAGACAGGAGGCTGCAAGGAGCTAAGAAAAGAATGCAGGAGCTCTGTCCTGAGGGGCTTGCAGGCTGCATAGAGACTCAGATCATGTGAATGTTTGAGCTGAAGTGTCACAGACCTGCCATAGAGACTGCGAATTGTGCTGCATAAGAGATTCTGTTTGCATTTATATGTGAAGAACTTGAGAACTGGTTTACATATGCAGCAGAATGAAGTGGTAGAGTGGACTATAACAGCTCAGCGGACGAAGCTACTGTGCCTGTGTGAAGGATGTCGGGTTTGAATCCTGCTGCACGTTAAAGAACAAAAATCTTGCAAGTTAAAAAAAAAAACCAGTGGGAGGTGGGGGAGAGAGGGAGGGAGAGAGAGAGTTCTAGCCCAGCCCAGGCCGCTTCCTCTTGTGCTACTTTTCTGCTTGAAGGTATTTTTTTTTCCATATACAGTTGTTGGCAACCTTCAGTCTCGAAAGACTATGGTATCGCGCTATGAAAGGTGGTTCTGGAACAGCGTCTAGTGTGGCTGAAAAGGCCGATTCGGGAGTGACAATCCCTTCCACAATGGGAGCAAGTGCAGTCTGTCCCTGGTCTGTCTCCCTGGCTATGGGCCTTCCTTCTTTGCCTCTTTGCCTCAGACTGTTGGCCAAGTGTCTCTTCAAACTGGGAAAGGCCATGCTGCACAGCCTGCTTCCAAGCGGGCCACTCAGAGGCCAGGGGTTCCCACTTGTTGAGGTCCACTTCTAAGGCCTTCAGATCCCTCTTGCAGATGTCCTTGTATCGCAGCTGTGGTCTACCTGTAGGGCACTTTCCTTGCACGAGTTCTCCATAGAGGAGATCCTTTGGGATCCGGCCATCATCCATTCTCACGACATGACCAAGCCAACGCAGGCGTCTCTGTTTCAGCAGTGAATACATGCTAGGGATTCCAGCACGTTCCAGGACTGTGTTGTTTGGAACTTTGTCCTGCCAGGTGATGCCGAGGATGCGTCGGAGGCAGCGCATGTGGAAAGCGCTCAGTTTCCTCTCCTGTTGTGAGCGAAGAGTCCATGACTCGCTGCAGTACAGAAGTGTACTCAGGACGCAAGCTCTGTAGACCTGGATCTTGGTATGTTCCGTCAGCTTCTTGTTGGACCAGACTCTCTTTGTGAGTCTGGAAAACGTGGTAGCTGCTTTACCGATGCGCTTGTTTAGCTCGGTATCGAGAGAATGAGTGTCGGAGATCGTTGAGCCAAGGTACACAAAGTCATGGACAACCTCCAGTTCATGCTCAGAGATTGTAATGCAGGGAGGTGAGTCCACATCCTGAACCATGACCTGTGTTTTCTTCAGGCTGATTGTCAGTCCAAAATCTTGGCAGGCTTTGCTAAATGATCCATGAGCTGCTGGAGATCTTTGGCAGAGTGGGTAGCGACAGCTGCATCGTCGGCAAAGAGGAAGTCACGCAGACATTTCAGCTGGACTTTGGACTTTCATATACAGGGATTCTGTATGTGGTTTCCACTACCCACCCCAGAGTCAGAATTGAAACACTCCATTCACCCACCTTGGACGTCCACCTCCTCATTTTGCTGTATGTGTAGACCTAGCCTAGTCAAAGACAAACCACATCGTCTCTTGCACAGTGAGGAAGCCGAGAGAGAACTGAGCAAGCCTTCAGTTGGGTTTAGCTGCAGATGTTTGTTCTGTGGTTTGGGAAATAGCAGCAGGGGCACTGCTACCCTTGTGCAAAGTGAGGTGGTCACCAACGAGGTTTGGAAAGTGAGAGAAGGTTCAAATCTGTGGGGCACAATCCACCTAGATGTTCTCCTGTGCAAATCTCATTGAAATGAACAGGGGCTGCACAGGGGTGTGAGTGGGTTTGCAGTGGGGATGGGGCTGCCAGTTGGATTTCCTGGAATCTGCTGCCATGAGCTGCAATAGCCACTGGCTTTGATGGCTTTAAAAGCAAATTAGAGAAAATTGTGGAGGAGGAGAAGTCTGTCAATGGCTTCACAGAAGCTATGTGCTCAAATTGGCATCCCACTGAGAACCAGTGGCTGGTCTTCATGCTCTGTTTGTGGGCTTCTCAGAGGCCTCGAGTTGTCCACTGCGGGATGCTGGACTAGGGCCCTTGTGGTCTCCTTCTTGTATGGGGAGAAAAGTCATTGTCCAGAATGCAATAATTTTGAATAGGTAGCAGTTTGCAGTATCACAAAATTATCCTATGAAAGTCTCTGCCACATGATTGCTGTGACCCCTGGTACATAAGGTTTAGATCAGTGATTTTCAACCAGTGTGCCGTGGCACACTGGTGTGCTGCGAATGGTCCGCAGGTGTGCTGTAGGAGTTTGGGGGAGGGACATTTATTAGTAGGACCTTGGACAGTTTGAGCCCCGACCAGCAGAGTGGTGTGCCTTGTCAACTGTCAAAAAACTGATGGTTTGCCCTGAAAGTTTTAGTGCCTTGCCAGTGTGCTGTGAGATGAAAAAAAATGGAAAGTTGCTGGTTGAGATTATACCAGGTGGATTTGTCTGGGAGCCCACCAGCCTTCTATCCAGCAACTAAAGGGCTTTGCTTGTGGACTCTCCAGAAGCATCAGGCTGGTTCGAGGGAAGCAGAATGCTGGACTTGATGGTCCTTTGATCTGATCCATCAGGCTCTTCTGATACCATCCTGTTAAACTTGCAAGAGTGATTAAAAAGCAATTGAATCATAGCTATGTGCCAACTGATTCTGCATCTTGCCAAGGGTGCTCCAGCTTCTGAACATGTGTGCCACCCCTTTGAGGTTCTGTAGGATTCTTTGTTAAATGCTTTGAGTTCACATGCTTGGACTGACTGCACATGGGTTCTGTTCCATATTGGTAACCATGAGTACCAAACCAGAAGGGTTGCAGGCTGTTGTTTTCCTTTCCAGCTTGGTTAACATGGAACACAAGCGTGTGACCTCATGTCATCGGCACTGAAATGTACCCTTGGCTTGACCCTATGCAGCAGCCAAGCTCTGGCAGCCTCTCTGTGGGTGGAAGGAGCTGTGCTTACCCAGGGTGTAACCAAATTGAAAGTGTCGACCCAATGTGCGGCGGCAGTGAAGAAGGCCAATTCTGTGCTTGGGATCATTAGAAAAGGTATTGAGAACAAAACGGCTAATATTATAATGCCGTTGTACAAATCGATGGTGAGGCCACACCTGGAGTATTGTGTCCAGTTTTGGTCGCTGCACCTCAAAAAAGACATAGTAGAAATGGAAAAGGTGCAAAAGAGAGCAACTAAGATGATTACTGGGCTGGGGCGCCTTCCTTATGAGGAAAGGATATGATGTTTGGGCCTCTTCAGCCTAGAAAAGAGGCACCTGGGGGGACGACATGATTGAGACATACAAAATTATGCAGGGGATGGACAGAGTGGATGGAGAGATGCTCTTTACACTCTCACATAACACCAGAACCAGAGGACATCCACTAAAATTGAGTGTTGGGAGAGTTAGAACAGACAAAAGAAAATATTTCTTTACTCAGTATGTGGTTGGTCTGTGGAACTCCTTGCCACAGGATGTGGTGATGGCGTCTGGCCTGGACACCTTTAAAAGGGGATTGGACAAGTTTCTGGAGGAAAAATCCATTATGGGTTACAAGCCATGATGTGTATGTGCAACCTCCTGATTTTAGAAATGGGCTGTGTCAGAATGCCAGATGCAAGGGAGGGCACCAGAATGAGGTCTCCTGGGGCATTTGGTGGGCCGCTGTGAGATACAGGAAGCTGGACTAGGTGGGCCTATGGCCTGATCCAGTGGGGCTGTTCTTATGTTCTGATATCCTGGCAGGAGGCAGGCAAGCGGCGAGGAACTCCCCCTCCACACACACACACACACACCCCAGGTTCTGCATCTGAATTTATGGGAGTGGAGCAGGCAAGTTGTCTCTGGAGTGGTCCCAATCACTGGAGATTGAAGCTGTCCTGCATGGATTTGTCTTGCCCTTGGTGGTTTGGGATGGGATGGGTACAGAAGGAGAGTCCTGCTGGAACAGACCCGGGGACCATCTAGTCTCACATCTGGTTTCTATGGGAGGAGCTGTCTGCTCACATGCTGGGCTCCAGGATACTTAGGGGGTCGTTTGGGGGCAGCATGTATTATTTACATGCAGAGAGTCCAAATGGAAAGTTTCCATTGCCAGTCAAGAGGGCAGCCGATGATGGGGAAAAGCCTGTTCTTGAGGCTTTGGAGAGCTCCTGCTGGTGGTGGTGAGAGTTAACCACATGGAGCTGGAGAGGCCAGTCTTCTCACTCCAACCTAAGCCTGCTGGATCTACTCAGTCCTGGTCCAAAGAGCTGTGCACATCCCCATGGCAATTCTTAGAGAAGAACTTAGCGCCAAGAGAACCCAAGAGGTGCTTAGTCCTGATTGTCTTGACAAGTGTAAACAGATCTACAGGGGTGAGCAGGATGGTCCAGATTCCTGACTGGTTAATGATTGGAGGGGGCAGGAGGAGGGGAGATGGGGCAGGCAGGCGGCAGGCGAGAGCTGATGCTCAGCAGGGAACTGGAGAAGGAAGGTGTTCTAGGATGGTGGCGGAGCAGATGAGAGAGCAGGTAAGCAGGGTCTCTCTGTCGCTCAGAGGGCTCCTTGTTCTTCCTTTGCTGTCATGGACCTGTTTTCAAAACTTTTCTCCAGGCCAGAGGGCCGTGACTCAGTGGCAGAGCTCCTGCCTGGCATGTGGAAGGTTGCTGGTTCAGTTCCTAGCATTGCCAGCCGGGGGTTCTTGGATCATAGTCACTGGGAGCAGGTTTGTTGGAGCAACAGTGTAAAGTAGCTTCATGAGTAATGTGGTGTGTGATATGAGTCCCCCCACTTCAGATTAGTTGGGGGCCTTGGGCAGCAGACGTTGGTCACTGTTTAAAGCAGCCGTGTGGCAGGTGGACTGATCTGACTGGGGAAGTGGGGCACAATTCACCATTGAGCTGGTTGGCCTCCCATGCTCTTACACAGCCCCCATTCATTTCACTGGGGGACACACATGAGACTTTCGTGGTTGATTGCACCCTATGATGAGAAGTGAGACGCTGTTGCACTTTCCATGACTGGCCAAATATTGGGTACTAGCCCTAGACTGGTGGTCATAGGAGGTGTTTAGTCTGTCCTTCAGCAAAACTTGGTTTGGCTCGCTTGTGGGAGTTGGCTGGAGTTCTTTCATCTGTAAGTGCTTCTTGAAAGCCGGTCTCTGTGCTGCTCTTGCACTACACTGTGGGCTGCCCTTGTGGGGCTTGAAGAGTGATCTCTGCTTTTGCTGGAAAGAGTATTAGTGACCTTTTGCTCATCTGCAAATTTCCCGTTGAAGTACAGAAAGGACTACCTAGTACCCAGTTTGGTGTCCTGGAAGTTTCCAGTTTACCAAGGAAGGCTTGGAACCATAGCTTTCGTTATTTTGGTAGCTGTGTCCAGAATGTACAGAATCCATGACAATTATGATGGGTTGTTATGGTTGCCCCATTTTCATGGAAAATAAAAATTCAAGCGCATGTGGAAATCTGTGTGTAGATCCAGGGATGACTTAAAAAAAATATTCAGGGATGGGCTACCCTGCTTGCTACCACTTCTTATGAGTTCTTCCCAGTGGCAGCTCATCCATCTGGGTGAGAATCCTGAGCATCCCGCAAGACTGATGGTGAACAGCCCCCTTCCCTGGTCCTTTGGTTCTTGGTGGGAACCAAAGCAGTCATCTCCCTGCTGCACATCTGAAAGAGGCCAGGGTCCAGACTCGCAGGTTGCCCACCACATGTTTTGCAAAAGTAGGACAGAAGGGTAGGTTGGAGCAGGGACATGCCCTGCTTGGTTCCACTGAGTTGACTCAATTTCCAGCCTTGTTGTTCAGGTCAGATTCTGGAGCACTTGGTCCTGTACATTCTGGCTTAAGTATATCCTGTTTAAAGAATTCTCCTTCCTGTTCCTTTCTGGGGCACTGGAGAATCCAGTAATTAGAGACAGGAAGTTGAGTGGCAAGAATTTAGGGCAAACACAGAGAAGTCTTTTACCCAACACTTAATTAGCATGTGGGGTTCACTGCTACGAGATGTGATGATGGTTTAAAAGGGAGGTTAGACAAATCCATGGAGAACGGTAGGCCTGCCAGTGGCTATTATCTCCCCCAAGTTCCCCCACCGCTTAGAATTAGTTGGGAGGCAACCTGTTTGGCCATGGCACTCCATCTGTGGAATGTCCTCCCTTGGTGCCTGATGTAAAGTTATGGAGAACAAGCTCTACAAGGAAAGGTTGAGGGAACTTGGTAGGTTCAGCCTGGAGAAGAGAAGGCTGAGAGGGGATGTTATAGCTCTCTTCAAATACCTGAAGGGCTGTCATGTGGAAGAAGGGACAAATTTGTTCTCAACTGCCTCTGAAAGTAGAACTAGATCCAACAGGTACACTCTGCAAGAGAGGAGATTCCAATTGGAAATCAGGAAAAAACTCAGGGCGGTTCAGGGCATTTCAGCATTGAAAGAGATTGTCGAGGGAGGTGGTAGACTCTCCCTCACTGGAGATCTTCAAGCAGTCCTGACAAGCACCTGCTGGAGAAGCTCTAAGAGGATTTTCTGCTACGGGTAGGGGGTTGGACTAGATAACCTTGTAGGTTCCCTTCCAACTCTATGATTCTATTTTGGCACTAGGTAAAAATGCTCTTAATCGCCTGGGTATTCAAGCTGTTTGAGGTTGTTTTAACATTGATTTTCTCTGCTCTGCTGAATTTTTTTACGTCTGTCTTGGTTTGTTCTACATCTTATTTCAGTTGTGATTCTGTGTTATTGTTCTGTCATTTTTCTTGTATGTTGGTCTGATAGCTCTGCTGAAGGGCAGCCTGGAATCCCTTAAACAAAGAGTCCTCTGCTTGACAGCATCTCTGGAAGAGAGATGCTTTTCCAAGCCCTGATTCCCAAGATCCCTTTGGAATGGGAGATGCTTCTAGGTTTGATCCTGGTGCATAAGAAATGCCCTGCTGCATCTGGCCAAAGGGACACATCTAGTTCAGCCTGTTGTTTCCCACAGTGACCCACCAGTGGCCTCTGGGAAGCTGGCAAGCAAGGGAGAGAAGCACTTTTTTCTCCCGCCATTGCTTCTTACACTGGACCTTCTGCAGGCAAAGAACAGTCTTTTCTCCCACCAAGCCATGTCCCTTGTGCTATGAGCAAACAGTAGGATAGGACTGGTTTTCTCACACCCTGCTTGTGGGCATTCTGGTCAGCCTTTGTTGGCTGGGAATGAGAACACTGGACTTGGGGGACTTTTCCCACAGGACAAACGCTTTCCCATAGGGCTCTGCTTGTTCCATATTTGTGGTCAGTGAGGAATCTTCCAGATCGGACTGGCCAGAAAACCTAGGAGAAGTGCAGTTGTTCCTGCTTGTGGTTTGGCTCACTGCCTCGAGTTATGTGAGACCCAAGATAACATTTTGGTCTCTGTGACTCTCTGCTTGTAGCTCATTGTAATCTGGGTTCCAGTAACTCATGAGGGAAAGTGTGAAATCTCAGGGGGGGAGGGAGGATTATTGCATTTCATGCTTTGCAAGTGTGCATTTTGCTGGGAAACCCTGGCCAGGTGCACATGCCACATGTGATTATTTATACAGGTTGTACTTTTTGTTTCGCAGATGTGCTATCTTGGAAGCATCAGAATTGGTAAACAGGAAGACAGGTCAGCCCTGTGGGTCTTGCTGCCCCCCAAATTAGTGGTGTTCTTCTCCTTCCCCACGCCTTCAGCATCTCTCTCCAGAAGCGCTCAGTTCCAGATCCGGCCAGCTGTTCTCCCCCGGGAATGCGCTGGAAGACAAAAAAGCAGTATTAAAGAGCCAGGGCATTGCGAGGGTTACTCTGTTTTCTCCCAGCCTGGAAGCTGTAGCAGCAAAGACTGGAGCTTCCTCCTCCCCCACCCTCCACCCCAGCCATCTGTCAGGTGCACTGACTGGGGAGTGTTATAGGAAGAGCTTGGCCTCACTGCCAGCAGGCCCAGGGGGGTTGGGGAGCAGGATGAGATCCTCCCCACACAGTTCCCATTGGCAGGGCTGGAGAGGTTCCTGTGTTGAGTTGGAAATGGAGGAGTGCAGCTTGTACTGGCCCCTGAGAAGCATGGACAGGAGGTGACCTCACTGTTTTCTGTCTTCCTGGCAGCCTTTGTTTCTGCAGGGATTGCAAGCCCCTTGGGGCAGGTGTAGTATGCATGGGGCAGGAGTAGTACCATAGTACCATCACTATGCATGGTACTATATAAAGAAGAACAACCCTCCTAGCTTTCGAAAAACTTGCTTTTTAAAATACACACACACGCAAATGAAAACTGATGCTGATAGTCAATCAGGAATTCTGTATTTGTGTGAAATTGTGGAGTCTGCAGAGTCCTTGGAATTGGGGGAAGCTCTGAGTAGAGAACACACAGTGGTTTATTGGACTTTTATTAATTTTTCAAATATTTGCATTTCACTCTTCCATCTGCAGGGGGACCATCGGGGGGGGGGGCTTACAGCACTTTAAAATACAGCTGCAAAACCACATAAACTTTATAAAACTAGGAGTTGATAAAATATCATAACTCAGGAGCGACCAACATCAAAGTAACACAGAAAGTCAACCATTTTCAGTGCCTGCTTGAAACCTGCCGCTGACTCAGTAAGCCGGGCCTCCCAAGGGAAGGAGTTTGCAGTCTGGGCACTGCCACTGAGAAGGCCCTGTCTCTGACATGAGCTTTTGTATGCAACAGCCCACTCTTTCCAATGCAAGGTGCGGCTTGAGAGGTGGAAAGTGTGTGTAGGCAAGAGGTGAAACCAGAAATTAAGGGAACAAGCAGACCAAACCATTGTAGCAAGTGTTTGAGGTTGGAAGTTAGTTAGCACCACTTTCTCCTTAAATGAGATGCTGCTTCTTTCCCAGCCTTCTCCAGTTCTTGCACCTACAATTGGTCCATCTGGGTACCAACCACATCTTCTTAGGATACTAACTAAGATCTGGCATCTTTCCTGAACCCTTCATTACTATGACAAAAGGAGCATTGGAGGCTCCACAGCCGCCTTGGAACAAAATGGGGCAGTCCAGCTCCCAACGTTTGGCACTGCTCAAGACTAGGTTGTCATCAGGCTTAGGAGGAGTGCTGGCTTGTCCTACTTCAGTGCTGTCATGAACAAAACAGCCCTGCTGGGAACTCTCCCAGTGCTTCCTTGCAAGGAGAGGGACAGATGCTATTCGGTGTGCAAGCAATTGATGCGAGGGACGTGGAGAAGCAAACCAGGGCACTTGGGGAAGCTCTCTGGCCAGCAAGGGCTGAGCACAGGGTGGAGGAGCCTGAGAAGCTATTTGAAATCCCAGTCAGAGGCCCACAGGAAATTGCCTCTCCAGCCCGCAGTTAAATCTGACCTCTTGGCAGCTGGTCAAAAAAGCGTTCCCTGTGAATACCATAGAGTCTCTGTTCCAGGCTAGCGGGCAGGCGAGGGAGCAATTCCCTGGGGAGCGACTGGAGGAGAGGAAAGGGGAGGAGAGCAGAAAGAAAACACGCACGCACGCTCTCTTGCTCTCACACAACTATCTCACAGTGCCCTGTTGTGGAAGGCTGCGCAGCACCTCTCCAGTTCCTGCTGTAAAGCAGATCCTGAATCCCAGCCCTGGCATGGTGGGGGTTGTGTTTTTGGGAGGCTGTTGAGCCCAGACCAGCTTTCTCTGCTCACGCTTGGAGATTCCAGACGGGCCGTGGCAAGGGCTCCTTGCATTTGCTGTCACTGCGTCTCTGCACAGCTGGTGCTCCACTTTCCCAAGGAACTAGACTTGTGGGGCCAGGCACCATGGAGCATGTTGACTGTCAGAGCTCTCAGGCGGATCAGTGGCCGGCTGCCTGGGGTCATATGAAGGCATGTCTACCAGTATGGAGTTTATGAGGAGTCTGCAGAGATCCACCTCTCTGGGTGTGCAGGGCATTTCCTGAAGGGCCTTTGGAGCCTACTTTGTGTGGCTCTGAATGGATGGCCTTTTCTTCCCCAGCGTGCTTGGAAGGCGTCAGCATTGCCCAGGGTACTGGACTCTGAAGCCCCTTTGCTTTATGGAAACTGTGGTAGCTGGTGGTAGTCAGAGGATCCTGCAACGGTTTTGCTGAAGCCTTTCCCCCGTTTGGATGTTGTGGGTTCCTTTTCCAAGAGGTGCCCCCGTCCATTCAGGTCAGCAGGAGGGCTGACAGCCAAGGCCCGTCCTGGAGGAGAGATGCGGCGCTTTCAGGCTTTGCGGCGCTCCTTCCCATTTTTGGCCCGCTTCCGCGTCTACACGGTAAGAAAGCACAATTTGTGTGCCATGTGCATCCAGGGGACCTTCTTTCTTCCCACCCACACCCTCTGCTTTTAGGGCAGTTCTCTTGGGGTGTTTGCATATAGCTTGGCTGACTTACTAGACTTCTCTCCTATTGTTTGCTTTGTAATCCCTTTTCTGCAGCACTCTGCTGTCTGTCTGTTGCAGTCTCTTCAGATCTGCCTTGCCAAGGACTCTCTTTAGGATCTGGATGCATGATTCATCCTGACATCAGGCAAGGGATTGTTTAACATAGCTGCATGAGAAAGCATCACCTGGGTAGGGCCAGAGGTGTTGATCCCAGAATCTAGTGGGAATGCAAGCAACACTGAAGGCAGGTGAAGTTGTGTATCCCTCATGCGCAGCTGGACATGACACCATCCATGTGCCTTTTGTGCACGTGAAGACACACACACTCCACACACTGCAATGTGATCAAGTAACTAGTGCATTAGAAATCTATTTAGAAGACTTGTGTTCAAATCCCTTCTCAATCATATATCCCCTGAGTGGCCATTTGTGAATTATATTCTGTCAGCTTCATTGTATTTCATGGGGGCAAAGGGAATAACAACAATCCAAACTCACTGCAGAAACTTTTGTTTAAAAAAATTAGGGTTGTTAATCTTTTCTCTTCAACCTCTGAACACTGTTTCCTAAACATTATTCATAAAGTATTTCTGTTTGTTATACCTCTTCCTAAATCCTCTTTAACACCTTTGCACTGTGAATAGTTGATGTCAAAACTGCAACCCATAATTAGGATTTAAAATATTTTTTAAAAAACCCTCTGAAAACAATGGTCCAAATGAACATATGAAAATTAAAGGAAATACTTTAGTATTAATAATAATAACAATAATATTTGCATTTATAAATAGCATTTTAGAGTGTTTGGAACACTTGATCTACAGTCTTTTGGCTGTTCCAACAACCCTTTAGGTAGGCCAGTATTGTTGTTTCTGTATTGCAGATGGGGCTACTGAGGCTGAGAGAGTTAATAGCAGAGGCAAGATTCAAACCAAGGACGTTCTGATCCATAGCTCAGTCTCCTGGAGCCACTAAACTACCTCCCTGTCATAACACAGCCAGATAGAGTTTTCTTCCCAAAACAGTGACTGCCACATCCAGTGGTTCCCAGGGATAAAGGCTCCAGGGTGGCCAGATGGTATTTGAAACTCTGATGCTTCTAGATAGGAGCTGAGACACTTTCTGCCTTCCCCTCCCATTGCCATCATGCAGGAGCCATCCACTCTCGCCCATGGCTTGCAGCCCTCTGCTTTTAGCCCAAGTTCCTTCACTGCAGGGATCCTTCATTATTGTGCTGCAAATTCAAGTCACCATAACCCACTTGCTCTTCCTAGTCCCCTCTCCATTCATGGACTGTCTATCTGTGAATGCAGCCAAAGGGGGTGGTTGGGGAAGGTGACTTTACATAAGAACACAAGAACAGCCCCGCTGGATCAGGCCATAGGCCCATCTAGTCCAGCTTCCTGTATCTCACAGCGGCTCACCAAATGCCCCAGGGAGCACACCAGATAAAGAGAGACCTCATTCTGGTGCCCTCCCTTGCACTGGCATTCTGACATAGCCCATTTCTAAAATCAGGAGGTTGCACATGCACATCATGGCTTGTAACCCTTAATGGATTTTTCCTCCAGAAACCTGTCCAATCCCCTTTTAAAGGCATCCAGGCCAGATGCCTTTGGTGCAAGGCGGGGGATGGGGGAGTTTGCAGGTGGGAACTAAAGCATGTGGTGTGTATTTTTTTGAAGGGCGCCCTTCCCCCTTCCATCCTTCACATTCCACAGACTAATTGCATGCAGAGCCCTCTCGGGGCCATCATTCCTTTAGCTGGACTTGTAAAGGGTGCTGCCAAATCCCGAACACAGTATTGCCCCCAGGTAAGCATGTTTAGGATTGCAGCCTGTGGCAAGTCCAAGGCTGCCGGATGAGGTATGTGGCAGAAGAAGAAATGGAGGGCAACTCTCCAAAAGTGCTGTGGTAATAGATTGAATCTAAGAATTCCTGACTGGTTGAGTCCAGCATGAGATGTCATTGTCTCTCCTACTGAATGTCATTGTGAATTTCATCGTTGTCTCCTATCTGACCAAAATGGGCCAAGTGGTCTTGGAACCCTTGAGTGTTTCTTTGTGGGGAAGGCAGGGAACTCTAGTCCAAAGTGCCGTGGATGAGTCGTGTGCGCTCACTGGAGCTTCTGAGCTCCTCGCTTATGGAAACATGCTCCTCACCCGTCCACCCAGACTGCAGCACTACAGAAGCTGCACTCCAACCTGGGGCAGTTTCAGATGCCTCCAGTGCAGGTCTGTGGTTGCAGTAAATGTCATGGAACACAGTGAAACTTATATTGGAGTAAACCTGCTTAGAATTGTGCTCATAAGACAACTTCTTCATATCGCTGTATAGTAAGAAGAGCCTCTGTCTTCATGGCATCAGCAAGCCCTTGCTCCTGGGCAGCAGGAATCCTCTTTGAAAACAAGCAGTGGATGGGAAGGCCATGCAGTCAGGCATACCAAGGAAGAACAGCTGGGACCTAAAGTGAACCAAATGCTGTTTTGAAATCAGGCCCAGATGTTTAACTGGGACAGTGATTAACTGGTGCTGGGACAGCAAGCCAGGAATGACGGGAGATTCTTCCTGGCAGATCAAGACCAGATGCCCTTTTAAAAAAGGCTTCTACAGAGAAGAGCCTGATGTTTTCCTATAGCAAAAATTCATTTCTGTTTTGAAGAGAGGCAGGGTAGTTCTGCTGCACTGGGATAGTAGAGGTATTTTCCAGGGTTGTAGAGTGACATTTCTCAGATTTTACAGAATTGTGATCTTCTTGTAAACTCATTAGACCTTGCACAACAACTTCCACTCCAGAAATTTTACTCAAAAAACCAGTCTACCCCTTCGGCTCGTCACCCTGCCAAACTTTTGTGTATGTAATGTGACTTTTCTCTATCCCCCCCCAACTTTATACAGCTCCCTTTCCCCCAAAGTGCTTTATCTTGGAGCAAATGAAGCCACAACCCACATTTTGGTAAGACGTTAGCGTTTATTAGCTACTTATCCATAATGCTGCAAAGAGTTTGCATTAGAAAGTCCCTGCCCATTGAAAACTAGAATTTTCGAGGAGAAGGGTTCTAGCATTCTCCTTGAAGGCCAGTTTTCTGTGTGGAGGGGGAACATTGTAAACATGCCCAACTCAATCCTATGCATATTTCCTTGGAAAGAAGTCCCACTAAATTCAGTGGTGTTTATTTCATCAGGCTAGAAATAATCATTTTAAGATTTGCGGTTAGTTTGAGGTAAGCATCTGTTCCCATGATGCACATACTTCTTTTGTCTCACAGGTACATATGGCCAAACATGGCAGGTGTCTGGAATGATACAAAATACTCCTGCAGTGCCTTGTTGCCAGCAGTGAAAGTGGGATGTGTCTGCATAATAATAGTACAGGTATTTATATACCGCCTTTCTTGGTCTTTATTCAAGACTTTATTCAAGGCGGTTTACACAGGCAGGTTAATTAAATCCCCATAGGGATTTTCACAATTGAAAACTACCGCAGACACTCGCCTATAAGTCGACCCCACAGATAAGTCGAGGGCAGGTTTTGAGCCAACAATCACGGAATTTTCTATGACCCTTAGATAAGTCGGGGGTTAAACTTAGAGGGGTGTCTGACTATAGTTTTGTCTGATTTTACCCCAGGCCAGATCCTGAAAAATAACCTACCACTAATTGTTACCTAAGAACTGTAGTCTCTAAAAGATCATAAGATACATTTTTATTCTTTTTAAATTCTGGTCTTCATCATCTTTTTGTAAACACTATCAGAGTAAGTGCACTGTAAACAACATACCAGTAAATCAGTGGTTCCCAACCTAGTATTCATGTACTCCCAGGGACACTCAACAGGACCTTTAGGGATACTTCAAAAAGAATGGAATAATGGTAGAAAAAGGCAGGTCATGCTCCAGAATGCCTTGCAAGGACTAGCAAGGCAGGAAGGGAGGTAGCTAGTTAGCTTTGAAAGCCCCACCAACAGCTAGTTTTTGGTCATCAATTCAAGTATGAACCAGTGATTGAAAACCAGCACAGTAAAAAAGCTGAAGCATAATATGTAATCAATCACCCAGAATTTCTCAGCACACTTCTGGTGCAAAACAGTGCAAAGGCAGAGTCTTCTGTTCTTCAAACAGATAAAAAGAGAAAACACAGTGATGAATACATGAAGTCTGGATTTTCATAGAGAGGAAATGAGGGCTTGTATTATTACAAACATTTTGCTAATATGAAGGGTACAATTTAATTTTGCCAAGGGATATGCAAGTGAAAAAGGTTGGCAACCACTGCAGGAGAACCAGGAATCAAATCCACCTTTAAGGTGTCTGGTGTGTTAAGCCAGAAGCTCTACATACGACATACAACCCATAACACATAACTGAGAGTGTGCAATTCAGTTCACAGCAGAGAGATGCAGCTGCATATATTTGCAATCCTTTTTACTCAGAAGTAGACCCACTGCTTTCCACGGGTGTTATTCTTAAGTAACGCTGCATTGAATTGTAGCCTGGGAATTGTTGCTTGACCTCTGCCAAATGCAAAGCCTTTGCAAAAGGGAATCGGGTTGCAGCAGCAAAAGGGAACGGAGGGGAATAAAAGGTTAACTTTGACTGAAACATCCCAGGAAAGTAACTATAGCAACTAACCTGCTGCCTGCCTAAGCTTAGCAGGGAAAGAACCTGTTCAGAGTTGAAAGGCTCTGCCCTCTGATTGACCCGGAGATAAGAAGTGAGACTTGGAGCTTGATTACTTGGCAAAAATTTCACGTACTATACCTGAGTATCTACGGTAGTAGGCAAGCACACAGGTGCGTGCACTTCCTTTTGACCTTCTTCCCCATTTTGTGATGAGCTTGGAGTTGCTGTGACTCTTCTGTCACTCCTACTGCTGGGTCTGCGGTGAGATTAAACCTACTTAGGCATAGTAAGGTGTTTTCCATCAATTGCTTAACTGACCTGCTCCTGATGTGTACCCAGGTTAACCCATCACAGAGTCAGTGAGTGCAAGAGGTGTGTTGTAGCCAGGCAGAGGTGTGAGAGAAGTTGCAGGTGTCCTACAAGGGCACTCATATGTCCCTGTTCTCTTCTGTCAAACAAGGAAATGGATACATGGTCTTTAATACACTGTGCAGCCCTTAATAGAGCCTTATCCATCCCTGATGAAGCCCACCATTGAAACAAAAATCTGGGCCCCACACTCTGCTCTTTACCTTTTCCTTCTTAGAGTTGCAAGCCCAGGAATGCATCTTTCCCTATCCTAAGGTGTGCATGTGTGTGTGTACTGGAAGGTGGTTGTGAGGAACTCTGCATGTGCTCAGAGAACCCACTACTTTACATGATCAGTGTGAAAGAGTTCCACAGATACTAAGGTTAAGTGGAGCTCCCTGCCTCCCTCCTTCAAATCAGTGGATTGTCTTTTATGGTCGCAACTTTTAAAATTAAATTCCTGAAAGTTATTTTTCTTCCCAGTCTAGCCATTTAGATCTGTGTACAGTGAGAAGGTAAATTGCCTGGGAAAAACAAAAAGAAAAGGAGGTCTGGTCTAGAGGGTAGAGCCTCCAATTGCCTGAAGATAACATCCGAAGGTCGCCAGTTCAAGGCCACCGGCACCGTGCGACCTTGAAGCAGCTGACAAGCTACATAAGAACATAAGAACAGCCCCACTGGATCAGGCCATAGGCCCATCTAGTCCAGCTTCCTGTATCTCACAGCGGCCCACCAAATGCCCCAGGGAGCACACCAGATAACAAGAGACCTCATCCTGGTGCTCTCCCCTACATCTGGCATTCTGACTTAACCCATTCCTAAAATCAGGAGGTTGCGCATACACATCATGGCTTGTACCCCATAATGGATTTTTCCTCCAGAAACTCGTCCAATCCCCTTTTAAAGGCGTCTAGGCTAGACGCCAGCACCACATCCTGTGGCAAGGAGTTCCACAGACCAACCACACGCTGAGTAAAGAAATATTTTCTTTTGTCTGTCCTAACCCGCCCAACACTCAATTTTAGTGGATGTCCCCTGGTTCTGGTATTATGTGAGAGTGTAAAGAGCATCTCCCTATCCACTCTGTCCATCCCCTGCATAATTTTGTATGTCTCAATCATGTCCCCCCTCAAGCGTCTCTTTTCTAGGCTGAAGAGGCTCAAACGCCGTAGCCTTTCCTCATAAGGAAGGTGCCCCAGCCCCGTAATCATCCTAGTCGCTCTCTTTTGCACCTTTTCCATTTCCACTATGTCTTTTTTGAGATGCGGCGACCAGAACTGGACACAATACTCCAGGTGTGGCCTTACCATCGATTTGTACAACGGCATTATAATACTAACCGTTTTGTTCTCAATACCCTTCCTAATGATCCCAAGCATAGAATTGGCCTTCTTCACTGCCACCGCACATTGGGTCGACACTTTCATCGACCTGTCCACCACCACCCCAAGATCTCTCTCCTGATCTGTCACAGACAGCTCAGAACCCATCAGCCTATATCTAAAGTTTTGATTTTTTGCCCCAATGTGCATGACTTTACACTTACTGACATTGAAGCGCATCTGCCATTTTGCTGCCCATTCTGCCAGCCTGGAGAGATCCTTCTGGAGCTCCTCACAATCACTTCTGGTCTTTACCACTCGGAAAAGTTTGGTGTCGTCTGCAAACTTAGCCACTTCACTGCTCAACCCTCAAGAAAACTGCTCAGCTCAAGAAAAGCTGAGCCGAGTTATTCCATCTGCTCTGAGCATGGGAGGATGGAGGCCAGAATGTGAAACCAGATCAAGAAAGTAACACCTGAATGTTGTGGTTCTTGTAAGATAGAACCTTCTTTCAAATTGTAAAAATCCCTACGGGGATTTAATAAGCCTGCCTATGTAAACCGCCTTGAATAAAGACGAAGAAAGGCAGTATATAAATACAAATAATACAAATACAAATATTTCTGAAATGTTTAGTAAAGGAAGGCAGTGGAGCAGCTGATTCTCTCTCTGGTGTTCAGAGGAGGATGTACCCGCAGGAAGTGAGGCAATCCAGGGGTGGGAACTAAGCCAGGCATGGCTCAGTTGAGCGCTAAGTCAGGAAGGAAGGAGATCAGTTTCAGTTCTTCTTTCTCTGCAGCCTCCAGCAGGGCTGCTGTTTTCAGACCGTGCTAGAACCCCATCGCCCTGGTAGTCTGATCCAATAGGGCTGCTCTTATGTTCATCAACCACCTGTGTACCATTTCCCCCCCATGACCACAACTTTCTTGGGGGGGAAAAGCAAGTAAGTGCTAAAGGGCCTTTTAAGGGGGGCTGTGGAATATAATAGGAAGGTCTTCACCTAACAAAAACATGCATGGGAAGGACTGAGTGGATAGAGAGATGCTCTTTTCCCTCTTACACAGCACCAGAACCAGGGGACATCCGCTAAAATTGAGTATTGGGAAAGTGAGGACAGACAAAAGAAAATATTTCTTTACTCAATGTGTAGTTGGTCTGTGGAACTCCTTGCCACAGGATGTGGTGATGGCATCTGGCCTAGATGCCTTTAAAAGGGGATTGGACAAATTTCTGGAGGAAAAATCCATCACGAGTTACAAGCCATGTTGTGTATGTGCAACCTCCTGATTTTAGAAATGGGTTATGTCAGAATGCCAGATGCAAGGGAGGGCACCAGGATACAGGTCTCTAGTTGCTCCCTAAAGCACTTGGTGGGCCACTGTGAGATACAGGAAGCTGAACTAGATGGGTCTTTGGCCTGATCTAGTGTTCTTAAGTTCTTAACTCCAAAACTGCAAATGTGCACATACCAGGCAAGAGCATTCCAGGGTTCGTCCCCACACCACTCCCCAGTTGCCTGCCAGCTTGCCGGAGACTATGGAGGTAACCACAGAAGAGCCTCCAGTGAAGAGTCGCAAACAGACTCTCAAACAATGAGCTTTGACTGCTTGAAAGCTCTGCATAGATGCCAAGTCTTTGCTTTTGATTACAATGTCCTTTATATAGGGTACCCTGCCCTTGGGCACTGTTTGGCTTACTGGCCAGAATTCCTAACTACTGTTCTAATGGACTGAATCAGCGGTATCCTGGTCCCAAAAAAGAGCAATAACCCACAGAAGGTTACATCTGAAAGCCTGTGAGACTCGCAGTGTCAACCACTGGTGATGGGTTCACACAAGCCAATTTGGCTGCTGTTGCGCACGGCTCTTCCCACCCTTTCCTTCTCCTCTTGCTCCTCCACCCCCACAATCCTCCATCATCTGTGCCTGCATTTTTTGCATGCTGTGCACCCATGCAACCTGCAAAGACTGATGCTGCGTTCCAGAACTGCGCTTCTCGTGACTTCCTCCGGAGTGCAGGACCTGAATTTTCTCAATGCAGATTCCAGACTCCTTTTGGCTCTGTTATTTCCCGCCTCAACCTTGCTGGCCGTCTCTGGGTGACTGGGAGACAAATGTGGAATCGTTCAGCAGGAGAATAGAAGCCTCTCTGTCACCCACACGTGCCTCTGGGAGGCTGGGAACCCAGCCAGGAGACCCATTACTGTCAATTAGATGGAGCTGGGGGCTAACGAGGCTTCAGCGGCCTTCTGGGAAAAGTCCCAGCCAGCTGCCTCTGCTCCAGCCATTCTCCACCAGTGCCTGTGACATGCACGCCCGGCCAGCTGGGAAAGGAGATGCACAGACAGAGCCTGGAGGTAGGATCGGCAGTTTGAGCAACCCCACTTTGCCCCGTGGCAGCCGGGACCGAGTCTCCTGACCTCAGACCTGACAGAACCACCTGCTTTTTTCAGGGATTTGCTTCCCCCACAATGTAGGTGTTCCACCCTGCAGGCTGCTTTCTGCACCTCAGTGTGCCACCTCATGCCCTGCTGAGTTTGCCAGTTCAGAGGCTGGGGCAGTAGCAGAGCAGCTAAGAGCATGCTGAAGTGTGGGAGGGGAGGGAGCAGAGCCCAGCAGGCGAGCATCTTCTTTGTGTGCAGAAGGTTCCAGGCAACTCCAACCAGAAAGGGTCTCACGGACTGGGAAAGGACCTTGTCTTGGAGACTGACTGCTAGTCAGAGGAGAGGCCACTGGGCTAGACGGGCTGCAGGGCTAACTCAGCCAAAGGCATCAATCAACCACAAGAATGAGTTTTGGTGTCTGCTGGCCTTGGCTATTGCTGTGGGCAGGGCCACCTTTGGGTTCTCATCTGGCTCAGTTTACGGGCATTCCGTTAACTGCTTGGTGTATATCAGGAGATATACATTGCTTGAGCTATAAGTAGACTGCAGTCTCCTCGGGGCAGGTGTCTGCCTTGTTTTACTTCTATTCTATAAAGAAACCATGTGCATGTTTTTACGTTTTTATTTTATGCAAAATAGAAGCACCAACAAGGATCATTGAATGAAACATTAACATTTGGAAGAACAACTCCATTAAATGAAATTCCATAATAAGAAAATAACGAATATTCTAGAGACAAGTAGACAATTCCAACTTGATCTTAGTAGTTGGCAACCTTCAGTCTCGAGAGACTCTGGTATCGCGCTCTGAAAGGTGGTTCTGGAACAGCGTCTAGTGTGGCTGAAAAGGCCGATTCGGGAGTGAAATCCCTTCCACACCGGGAGCAAGTGCAGTCTGTCCCTGGCCTGTCTCCCTGGCTATGGGCCTTCCTTCTTTGCCTCTTAGCCTCAGACTGTTGGCCAAGTGTCTCTTCAAACTGGGAAAGGCCATGCTGCATAGCCTGCCTCCAAGCGGGCCGCTCAGAGGCCAGGGTTTCCCACCTGTTGAGGTCCATTCCTAAGGCCTTCAGATCCCTCTTGCAGATGTCCTTGTATCGCAGCTGTGGTCTACCTGTAGGGCGCTTTCCTTGCACGAGTTCTCCATAGAGGAGATCCTTTGGGATCCGGCCAACATCCATTCTCACAACATGACCGAGCCAACGCAGGCGTCTCTGTTTCAGTAGTGCTTACATGCTAGGGATTCCAGCTCGTTCCAGGACTGTGTTGTTTGGAACTTTGTCTTATATATACAGCATAGCCAGTGATTGAGACCTAACATTATCTTGTACAAATGTTTTATTCCGATAATAAATAAATAATTCCAGTCACTTATAAGCAGTTGGATCACATTTGATCATCCAAGATAACTATATAAATTGCTGTGATCTTTTTCATTATCTTTTATGTTCCAAATTTTCTGAAGCTGGTTCCTTAAAAGGAATCTTTGCAGAGTTCCATTCTATTTTCTACAATTATTTTTGTGTTCATGAGCAGCTTATAATTGGTGCCATTTATGTAGTGCTGTGTAATGACTCATATAATACCTGATTTTAGAAATGGGCTATGTCAGAAGGCCAGATGCAAGGGAGGGCACCAGGATGAGGTCTCTTGTTATCAGGTGTGCTCCCTGGGGCATTTGGTGGGCCACTGTGAGATACAGGAAGCTGGACTAGATGGGCCCATGGCCTGATCCAGTGGGGCTGTTCTTATGTTCTTAATCCTGAGAAACTTGCAGGTTGGCACAGGCCTATCCGGCGCTCAGATGCACATGGCAGATTGGCGTGGGAAACCCATGCTTGAGCTTCCAACTGATTAAAAAGTCAGGAGGAAGGACTTGCAAAGGAAAAGCCAATGACCAGAGGGTTCTCATTACTGTGGAAACACTTTGCCTTCCCTCCCATCCCCTCTGCACCAATCCTTTAACAGAAAGAGCTGGCGGGTTTGGCAGAGTGTTGGCACCTCATCCCACCCACTTAACTCTTGGTGCTGGTGTGCAGACTTGTCCGGGCTCTGTTTTATGCTCCAAGGGTGAGCTTCTGCAAATCCTGTGCAAATCAAAGTGTTCTGATGGTGGAGCAGCAAGTCCTGAAGGAGGAGGATAGTTCATCAAGGTAAACCTGAGTAGTTCAGCAATATCAGGTAGAAAGGGAGTAGAAAGCTCAGTAGTGTAGCTACGGGGGGTCAGGGCAGAAAGTATTGCAGGTGCTGAAATGCGCCAGGTAGGTGACCCCTCCTTCTCACCATCAGAGCCATTCTGGACAACAACAGCAACAGAGTATGAAGGGCCACTTACATGGCGTAGTGTGACACCTGCAATACTTTATGCACCCCCATAGCTACGCTACTGATAAAGTTCACATTTTTTTCTCCAGCAGAGAATATGCTTTGATCACCCGGGGTGGAGGGTGAATCTGGAGTCGCCTCTCAATTGCAGGGTTTGTGTGGATGATACAGAATTGAAGTTTTTGGCCCCCAAATTACTACTGGAATAGAAAAAGCAGGTTTGGTGTTCCGTTCTGATCTTGAAAGCAGTCATGTGAACTACTGCAGTGTGGCGTACAGTGGGCTGTCTTTGAAGATAGCGCAGAAATTTCAGTTGGTTCCATGTGATATGAAATCATGGGCTTGATTTCTCATGATAAGCTTGATCTTTCAAGCTTACCTGGTGCTTTACTTGTTTAAGCCATTTTTGCCCAATGTTGCAGATACACAACAGGGACCAAATGCGTATACCTGTAGGCCTGGCAAAAATGGTTTAAGAGCTAATTTTTTATATATAAGATTTTTGTACATGGGAAGGTATTTTTTGGATGATTAACCTGTCCCGTTCCCTCTGGTCATCTGAGACGGCCCTTTTGGTTGTGCCACCGTTGAGAGAAGTTAAGGGGGTGGCAGCCAGAAACGGCCTTCTCGGTGGTGGCACTGTTCTATGGAATTCCCTTCCATTTGAGCAGAGAACAGCTCCCTCATTATTTGTCTTCTTGTGAGACTTGAAGACATTTTTATTTCAAAAGCCTTTGGGATCCCTATAGGGTTTTTCAGAGTATTCTGGTTGCAGATTGTTGTGCACTGATTTTTATTAATTTATTCAGTGTTTCTGTGATTGATGGTTTTTATGCTGCTGTTTGTCCCTGCTCAGGGTGACCAGATATTATAACCGCAATAGAGGCGGTTGCATTCTACAAGAAAAATGTAGGATATGACAAAATAAAAGCTAAAAACTCTTGTATTTTGATTTAATGTGGTTAATTTAAACATTATATTACTTATTATTAAATTTAAAACTATATTACATATAATTGATTATATATAATTTTTTTACAAGAAGGCGATGTGCTTCCTGCAGGCACCTGCTCACAGGGAAAAGGAGATTATTTAAGTTCTCTTCCAGGGCACAAGGCTGAAAAGGAGAACATGTCCTGGAAAAAGAGGACATCCGGTCACGTTGTGCTGGCTGACTTTCAATGAAGTTTTGTGTTTTTTATAGTTTATGTCCTTGCCCCAGGTTGCACCACAGCAAGCCTCAGTCCTTCATTAGATATGGGACAAACCAGGTGGCCTACCTGTTCCAGCATGGATTAGGACTGGGCTGCCTGGCCAAATAGACAACTACTAAATAAAAGAGATAAAATAACCTGAACTTTGCCTTGGAGAAGCCAAGTAGTGTCCCTTTGGTTAGGGCAAGTGCTCTACTGTGTATCAGGAAGTCTGGTTGAAGACACTTGCCCCTCCCCCCCAAATTTTGAATGTTCTTCAGCCTCTGGCCCTTGTCAGCTGTGCCTGGAATCCGTGTGTCTCATGATATTGAGGCCCTGTTCTAGCCTGCTTCCAGTATGTAGCCAACCTGCCTGACCTTGCTTTCTTCTGTACTTCTCAGAAGCTGAGCTGTGGCATGCAAGCAGATGAAGGCACCAACTGGCTCCTGGAGCTGCTCACCGAGGTCCAGCTTCAGCAGTACTTCTTGCGTATCCGAGATGACCTCAATGTCACGCGCCTGTCACATTTCGAATATGTCAAGAATGAGGATCTGGAGAAGATTGGCATGGGGCGCCCTGGTGAGTCTCTGAGACCCATGTGCTAGGAGCACTGTTGCAGGCTCAAAGGTGGAAGAGGGCTTCCTGGAGTGTTTTGCCCAGAGCTGGGCAGAGGGTCAATCTCTCTTGCTTTCTGTCTTTTTTTAACCTTTTAACCAGAATCCTTATTCTGGTGTGTGTTGAAGCAAAAAGTGCGTCAGATCTCTTTGTTGTTAAGGAACAACTAATCTACATCCGGTGGTCCTGAGTAGTGGCCTCAGAAGTGCCTTGCAGGTTCAGACTAAGGTCTGCCTGTCTGGCATTCTTTGCAAAAATCCCAGTGTGTGCTATGAAAGCTGCAATCCTAACCACACTTTCCTGAGGGTAAGCCCCACTGAACAAAACGGGACTTACATCTGGGGAGACCTGGTTAGGATTGTGCCCATAGTCCTCCAGAAATTGGCCAGTTAGCCACCACTGTACCACAGTCTGGCTTTTCTGTTCATCCCTATTGTTTTAAGTATTTTGCCTTAGAGTATTGTGTCTTACTTACCAAAGCGATGCCCTATCAATCTGCCTGCTGCTTCTAAAGTTTTATCATGTTTGTTGGTTTTCTGATTGTGCCACCCTGGGAGCCTTATGTGGAAGGGTGTCTTATAAATTCACCAAACAAACCTCCCAAAACTGCTCTGTCACTCCTGTGCCTGATACACAGAAATGACATCTGGTATGATGGGGGCGGTTTCACCTGCTGTTTAAACCATAGGAGCAAGCCCAGTAAAAAGGTGGCTTCCCATTCTCTGAGTGAGACAAGTTTTCTGGGCAAAGGGGGCTCCATATCTTTGTTAACCTGGGTAAAATTATCCGCCCCAATAACACATCCAGCCTGGGAATCGATCTCCTTGCGAGACGAGTAATGGGGAAATGCTTGTGGAGTGGGCAGTGCCTACCCTGCTTAATGACTGCTGTCCTTTGCTTTCACAGGTCAAAGGCGCCTCTGGGAAGCAGTGAAGAGGAGGAAAGCTGTGTGCAAGCGGAAATCCTGGATGAGCAAAGTAAGAACTGGACCATGAGGACTAGAAACTTCTTGGACTTTTAAAAGCAACTTCTTAAACAGTCTTGGGTTTCTCAAAGTGGTTGTTTCTACAGGCCCAGAGGAAATAGGGAATGTGATCATTTTGTTTATTTTTACTGAAATGCAAATTTGATGGGGCTCTTAATGGCGAGGAGGACATAGTAGAAGCTGTCCAGACCTAGGCAATACTCCAAAGAATCACTTTGACTGTACATACATGGAACCCAGGTCTGTGTTAGCTATAGCTCATCCAATGGGAGCTTTGTGGCCTCCAAGTTGTCTTTTGGTGGCTTGAAATAAATGTGTGATCAAGACAGATGAAATGCATTGGCTAATTGACTGTGTTTGCAGGAGTTGTAGCCCTGTCCTGCTAAAACTCATTAGCTACCTTTCTGTCTGAGGAGCTGTTAGCTGTCGGCCAGGTTTTTTGGTCCTGCACGTGCCTCCTCTTGGAGGAGCCACCCTGGGAGCACAGCACGTGTTAAGGTGCTGCCTGACCCTGGGAGGAGTTCCTGCTGGCAGATCAACTGTCCCTTCCCCATGATAGCAGAGCCTGTAGGAGCCACGCTTGACTTTCTTCCTTTTCCATCACTCATCCGGTATGATCCGTAATGAACTCTGTGCGCCTAACAAACCAGTGGCAGAAACTTGTTGTTCCTTAGGGATTTGATAGTCTCTTGGCAGTTTCATTAAGAGTGCTAATTAGTTCTTGAATATGCATTTTGTGAAAGCAGGATGGGCTCTCTACATGGCCTAGTGCTGAATATGGGTCCCTGGGAGTCTCTTGCAAGATCAGGTTAAACGTTCATCTAGCTAGCCCAGTGTCCTGTTTCCACCAGTGGCTAGCCAGAGGCTTCCACAAAGCCCCCAGGCAGGGCCTGAAGACAAGAGTCCTTCCTATGGTGTAGGACCTGCAGCAGCAAGTATTGAAAGACATGCATAAAAGCTCCATTCATTGATTGCTGCTAAGAATTGTGGATCGATTTTTCCTATGTTAAGCTGTTGAATCTCCTTTTAAAGCCATCAGAGCTGGTGGCCATTACTGCATTGTGTGACAGGAGGGGGCAGAAGCTGTCACCATTGCCACCTATTGCACTTGCAAGGGGGTGCAGGAGCCCTGCTTATCTTGGGGGGGGGGGGCAGGAGAACAACTGCGCCAGTCCTAGTGTAACCTGGCACTGAGCCTGACTGCAGGAAAGAGAGAACCCAACCATATGATAATCCCAGATCTGTAGGGCTGTACTCCCAACTGTTTAAAATCCAAATTGTTCTCCCAGACTGAAGTTAACTGACACTATTGTCTCTCTCACCGCTTCTCCCCCATCGCCCACAGCTAGTTTGGTGTTTGAGGAAGCAGCATAGAGCATGAAATGCGGGCGGGGGGAGGTGGGAGGCAAGCATCTGTACTCAGAATTAGAAATCAGGCTATTGTTGGATTTGTCTGATTTACTCATTTTCAAAACAAACTGTGAGTCTGACAAGCCTCAACTGTCTAGCCTCTGTTGGAGAAAATAGCTGTATTCTTATATACAAGTGAAGCGCCTACAGTATTTGCACAGGACAACATTGCCCGGAAGGTTGTTGCCATCCCCTTTCCCTCCACAAAAGTAACCTGTATGCAGAATGAACAGCAAGGTGCTGTGTGTGATAAATAGAGGTTGAGCAGTCTATGATTGCCCTGAATTCAGCTGAAGTGAATTCAATTCCCAGTAATGATCAGGAAGGCGTTAAATTAACTTCCATTGTTGGCTTTGAGCCAGGCTGCTGGTCTGGAGCAGATTGTTGCAGGGAGAATCCTCCTCTCAGTGGAAGCAAACTCGCCGTTTAGTGGGGGTAGATGTGGATAAATGGCTCATGTTTCTGTCTGTTGCCGGCAGTTATCCAAAGCATCTTCCACCAGATGCCTTCAAGAACATAAGCAGAGTCCCTGTTCCAGTAGTGGCCAACCAGATGTGTCTGAAAAGCCACAAGCAAGGCTTGAAGGCAGTAGACCAGCTGAGGCACGCTGCCTCTGAAATGGAGGGCCCACTGACCTCTCGTGGTTGTTGATGGACCTCGCCACCTCTGGGAATGTGTTGCAGTTTTTAGCATCCTCCGTGCACCTCATCCCATGTGAATGCATTTCTACTAGAACCCTGGCCCATGCCTGAGACGGTTTGGGTGTGTTTAGTGGCTGGAATTGGGATAGAACAAGCTTTTAATAGAACATGACTTGTTGCGGCCCACAGACCAGAATGCTTTTCCTTCCCACACTCCTGGTCAGCAGCCTCTTCTCTTGTTCAGATACCATGGCTAGTTGAGACCCCTCCCTACACCTGGGGGCTTTGTAGGATTCAAAATATCCTTGTAGAAATATGTAAAAAACATAACGCAAAAATTTTATAATTATTATGCATGACCAAAGGCCATGAGCATAATTATTGCATGGCCTTTGAGCACAAGATAACTGGTCTAGCCATGAACAGTACCATGAGAATGTGTTTTTTTTCCATGTGTGATGTACACCCAACGGCGCAAAAAGTTCTTGCTATCTTTATTCTCTGCTTTTCTATCGAGCTTTGAAGGTGGCTCGATTCACACAACACTGTTTGCAACAACTGTATACAAGGGGGAAAGAAACATCAAAATGCAACAATAGCACAGCTGCACAGCAGTGGAGACCCATCAAAACTAGACAGCAGCAGTCATGGGGTTAAGCTTGTTTAGAATACAGTTGTGGGAAAGCCCATTGGAAGGAGGTGGTCTTTCCTGCCTTTGTAAAATCAGGCATTGCCTCTCTCAGGTGCAGCAACTGGAAAGGCTTAAAGGCTGTGCTCTTTCTCCCTTCCTGCCCCTTGTGCCTGAGACCCGGACACTTTTGGAGCATCACTGCCTTCTCTTTCTTCATATCCTTCCTGAAAACCCACTTTCCCCATGAAGTCTTGGCCCTCAGGCCCAATACCCTCTAGTGATTAAGCCTAGCAGGATGTAACTCAGAGCCTAGGTATATTCCCCTGTTCACCGCTGCCTTCATCTCCTTCCCCTTCCCCTCTAGCCACTTGTGACCCAGTTCACTCGGCCTGTCTGCATTGATAAGCAGCAAGACTCCCACTGGCCATTACTTAGAAGCTGTTTTGATGCAGCAAAGACCAAACCAACATCTGATAGTGCAGGGCAGAAGGCACTGGGGCCTGCTGTCATGTCCAAGGCCCCTCTTACAGGAATCCCTGTATCACTGAGGTTTATGGCACACTTCTGGCTCACAGCCTCACTGGCTCACGCCGGTAGGTCAGGCGTGCAGATTCCATTGCAGATTCTCCTAAGCAACCTTGACTCTTAAGGCACTTAACCAACAGCCAAAGAGTCACAGTTACTATTCCCAAGTTATTCTTACATCTACCTCAAGGATGGCACTACTCTACGAGTAGGCAAGGTACAGTTCTTAATCCAAATAAACCAAATCGCTGAGTGCAGATTTATAGTCCAGGTCCACCTGATTAGTGTGAACTATTGCTAACAGGAAGGCCTAAGTCTCCTTAGGGCTAAGCCCACACCACTTTGCCACCACCACCCTGGTTAATGGGCTTTGCATCCCTCTAGCTTTGCTACTGCCTAACATTCACCTAATACGTTTCATACCTTTGCACATGAGCAAAGGACATATCTCTCTCTGCCACCCCATGTCCAGTGAGACAGAAGTCCATGCTGGAATGATGAATGAACCCCTTCTCTTCCAAATGGAGGACTCCTTTTATATTTTAGACTCAACCAACCAGTCCAGCTGGACCTTTCTAGAATGCTCTTCAGTGTAGAAAAAAGGCGCCTGGAGGGGGAGACATGGTTCAGACTTAAAAAATTATGCAGGGGATGGATAGAGTGGATAAAGGGATATTCTTTTCCCTCTTGTACAACACCAGAACTAGGGGTCATCGCCTAAAATTGAGTGTCAGGACAGAACAGACAAAAGAAAATATTTCTTTACCCAGCATGTCAGTAGTCTGTGGAACTCCTTGCCACATGATATAGTGATGGTGTCCGGCCTAGATGCTTTTAAAAGGGGATTGGACAGATTTCTAAAAGAAAAGTCCATCACAGATTACAAGCCATGCAACCTCCTGGTTTTAGAACAACCTCAAAATGCTAGGTGCAAGGGAGGGCACCAGGATGCAGGTCTCTTGTTATCAGGTGTGCTCTCTGGGGCATCTGGTGGGCCACTGTGAGAGACAGGAAGCTGGACTAGATGGGCCCATGGCCTGGTCCAGTGGGGCTCTTCTTAAGTTCTTATGATTATGTAATGGTCAGGCTACTTACTCCATCCCCTCTCAAATGGTGGATCGCATCTGTGCTCAATTCCTAATTAATATGTCCTTGACAGCTTATAAGAGATAAGCAGAGCTCAGCTCATTACCTTGCTCCCCGCCCATCTGTAAGCCAGTTTCACGATAAGGAATTCCTTTCCCATCACTCTTAAACGAAGCAGGTTCTCACAGTGGAGAGAGGTGAAGCAGGTTATTCAGAACGAAGTCAGACTGTGCCTTGCTTTCCCGTGTTTTTCACACCTGGCTCCCAGGTCCCCTGGTGGGATCTCCATTGCGCCCCTTCCCCTACAGAATGCACATTTACTTATTGCCTGCATCTCACGTGTCTGCCTCCCTTCATACAGGTATTCAGTGGGAAGCGGCCCGACTCGGAGTTCCAGCCCCAGGGTGTGCTGTGCAAGAGATCCACCTCGCCGCCCCCAGATGACGGCCAGCAGCAGGCGTTGACCTGCCTCATCAGTGAGAAGGACCTGATGCTCTTTGAGAAGCTGGGAGATGGCTCCTTTGGGGTGGTGCGGCGTGGGGAGTGGTGCGCACCCAACAGCAAGACAGTAAGGCCTGGCCTCCCCGCTTCTTCTCCAAGCCCAGGCTTCCTACCCCATGAATGTGACTGGGCGGGGGGCAGTAGCTAGAGGGAATCTGGAACTTAGAAAGCTGCTGAGTCAGACTGCTGATGAACCCGTCCAAGTATTAGGCTGTACTCCAGGCTTTCACAGAGGAGTCCTTCCTGCCAGGAGAGAATAGTGACTGAACCAGGTCATCCTGTATTCAGAGCACGTGCTCTGCCAAAGGACTACAAGAGCAGCGATTTTCTTTACAGTAAAAAATGGCTTAGTGGCAGAGCACATCCAGGGCATGTACACAGCCCCAGGTTCAGTCCTTGGTGTGTCCCATTAAAAGGATCCCACTCAGAAGGGCAGGGAACGATCCCTCAAAGCAGCTACCCTTCGGTCTGTGCAGTATGAATTGGAGAGGTCAGCCATTCCATCGAAGGCAGCTTCGTGTCTTCATATGTCCCTTGGCACTTCTGCGAAGCCTGCTCCTAGGGTCAGGTCATTTCTTTACCCTCCCCTCAGCCTTATTTTCTTTTTAAAGATAATTTTATTTTAACTTAGAAACTCAAATGTATGAGTAACTCTAACCTCTCATTCATTGCAAGGTTTCAGAGCAGTGTTATCCATATCCATATCTTGTCAAGGATTTAAACATTTCAGAAAAACTTGTGTATTCCATGTAGTCATCCTCCAGCCTTTCCAGATCCATTCTCAACCCTAGGCTGCCACATATAACATAGTTGATCACAGCCCAATTCTATACATGGTTAGTAGGAAGTGTCCCATAGTGTACAGTGGGTTTACTCTTAGATAAGGAGGTATAAGTAGGGGCATGCAAGTGGCCCTCTTCCCTTTGGAGCCAGGGATTTGCCTCCATTTCGCTCCCCCTGCCCAGAATGGCTCTGAAGGGGGGGGAGGGTCTGCTTGCATGCCACATTGAGGCTCCCTGCAAGACTTAGTGCTTTCCACCCCCTTTAGCTGCACCACTGCTTCCAGACCAACTCTGCAAATGTTACAGTTGTCTTCACCCTAAGAAAAATGATGAACCATTCAAAACAGTTAGTTAGTTCATTCGTTCGTTCGTAAAAAGGATAGAATGAGCTGGCTTGATGTTGTGGAAGTTTCTGTATGTCAGTGAGAATAAAGCGCAGTCAGGTTTGTGTTGACCCTTGGCAGTTGTAATCATTTGTCAGGAGCCTAAAAAACTCCTGTGCAAAATGTGACTTGGCCTGTTTCCTTGTTTCTCCACCAGCTTAACGTGGCTGTGAAGTGTCTCAAGACAGATGTGCTGAGCCAGCCAGAAGCCCTGGACGACTTCATCCGTGAGGTCAACGCCATGCACTCCTTGGACCATGTCAACCTCATCCGGCTGTATGGTGTGGTGCTATCCAATCCAATGAAGATGGTGAGGCTTTGGCTCGTGAGGGAGGGAAGGGGGTGGGAGTGTGGTGCCTGACTTCTCCAGAGGGGCAGAGCCAACTTCCTGTTGGCCTCTTCCTTCAAAGCACCAGGGATTCTGGCAGACCTCCTGTGCTGGCCATTCCTTCCTTCCTCACCAGCTCCTCTTTTTCCCCATGGAAATTGATTCAGGGCACAATTCTAAAGCTCCGACACAGGGAGAATGCAGGTCCTAGGTAAGGGAACAAACATTCCCTTACCTTGAGGAGGCCTCCATGACTGCCCCCCAATTGCAGGATGCACCACACGTCCCATTGGCTCAGCTGTGCCAGTGCTGGAAAGTTGGTTAGGATTTGGGCCTCAGTTCCTTTAGAAAACAATGCTCTTGCAGGATGGAATGAGTGCTGCAGGCTTCCATTGCTTAATCAAATAAGAACCTTTTTAACTCACTAAAAAAAAAGCATCCCTAGTTAATTGGGCAACACATTTATTTAAAAATATCAGTGATGGTAATACAAGTTCTCATAAAAACTGCACACAGTAGCTGCTACCATAGGAGAAGTGAATATTCCTCCTCCCCAAGAGGAAGTGCCACTTCTAAGATGGCACTTGCTGTGACATCATATGCATGTACCACCTCACAACAAAGACAAGATGCTTTTGTTTTTGTTTTTTTTAATGTTGATCATATGAATGAATCAGCTCCAGTTCATGTACTCTTTCAGCCAAGATGTCCTTAGTTGGCTCTGCAGGCTCCTGGCCTTGCACTGGGTGAGCACATCCGTTTTTGTCTCCACCCACCCAGGTTACTGAACTGGCCCCACTGGGCTCCCTGCTGGACCGGCTGCGCAAGAACCAGGGACATTTCCTGATCTCCACACTCTGCCAGTACGCCATCCAGATTGCCAGGGGCATGGCTTACTTGGAGTCCAAGCGCTTCATCCATCGTGATTTGGCAGCTCGCAACATCCTCCTGGCTGCCAACGACCTGGTCAAGATTGGTGACTTTGGGCTCATGCGGGCCTTGCCCAAGAACGATGACCACTACGTCATGCAAGAACACCGCAAAGTGCCTTTTGCATGGTGAGTTGTTGTGCCGTGTGATAGGAGCAGGGCCACTAAAAGAAGCCCTGTTGGTGCCTCGCTGCCAGAACTCAGCTGAGTAACGCAGTGGTAGGTTCCCTGCTAGAACCTACTGGTTAATTGCTGCACCAAATGGAGTTGCCTCTAGAGGGCAGCAAAATGTCAATTATGGCTTCTAGGGTGTTTTGGCACATAGGGTGAAGAAGACCATAGAGATGTAGAAAAACACTAGAGCAGTGTTTCTGAACCAGTGGTACTGGTACCACCAGTGGTAGTTGAGGTAGTATCCAGTGGTATACATGGGACCCCCTGACCTCCCTGCTGCCTAGCAGTGAGACCAGCAAAGCACAGGCAGTGGTAGGAGGCTCGGCTTGGTGAGCATAGTTCCAGCATGTGCTTCTTGCACACTCTGAACTACCTTCCCATCTGCCCTGAGCCTCTTATTGGAGTTTGTTGCATTGCATCAGCCAGTTACTTCTGGTGGTACTTCCAGTAGGTGGACCATGCAAAGTGGTACAGTGGGGGACAAACGTGGTACATGCAAAGTGGTACAGTGGGGGACAAACGCAAAGAAAGAAGGGTTCCACTAAATCCAGGAGGGTGCCCACATGGCTAACCAGCCAAGTTAGAGAGGCTGTGAAGGGCAAGGAAGCTTCCTTCCGTAAATGGAAGTCTTGCCCTAATGAGGAGAATAAAAAGGAACATAAACTGTGGCAAAAGAAATGTAAGAAGGTGATACGGGAGGCCAAGTGAGACTATGAGGAATGCATGGCCAGCAACATTAAGGGGAACAATAAAAGCTTCTTCAAATATGTTAGAAGCAGGAAACCCGCCAGAGAAGCGGTTGGCCCTCTGGATGGTGAGGGAGGGGAAGGGGAGATAAAAGGAGACTTAGAGATGACAGAGAAATTAAATGAGTTCTTTGCATCTGTCTTCACGGCAGAAGACCTCGGGCAGATAACCGCTGCCCGAACGGCCCCTCCTGACCGAGGAGTTAAGTCAGATAGAGGTTAAAAGAGAAGATGTTTCAGACCTCATTGATAAATTAAAGATCAATATGTCACCGGGCCCTGATGGCATCCACCCAAGGGTTATTAAGGAATTGAAGAATGAAGTTGCAGATCTCTTGACTAAGGTATGCAACTTGTCTCTCAAAACGGCCATGGTGCCAGAAGATTGGAGGATAGCAAATGTCACGCCTATTTTTAAAAAGGGAAAGACGGGGGACCCGGGAAACTATAGGCCGGTCAGCCTAACATCCATGCCGGGTAAGATGGTGGAATGCCTCATCAAAGATAGGATCTCAAAACACATAGACGAACAGGCCTTGCTGAGGGAGAGTCAGCATGGCTTCTGTAAGGGTAAGTCTTGCCTCACCAACCTTATAGAATTCTTTGAAAAGGTCAACAGGCATGTGGATGCGGGAGAACCCGTG
Organism: Tiliqua scincoides; assembly: GCF_035046505.1. Classification (NCBI taxonomy): domain Eukaryota; kingdom Metazoa; phylum Chordata; class Lepidosauria; order Squamata; family Scincidae; genus Tiliqua; species Tiliqua scincoides. The sequence goes on along the minus strand of NC_089823.1, from coordinate 238,616,519 downwards.
GACATTATATATCTGGACTTTCAGAAGGCGTTTGACACGGTCCCTCACCAAAGGCTACTGAAAAAACTCCACAGTCAGGGAATTAGAGGACAGGTCCTCTCGTGGATTGAGAACTGGTTGGAGGCCAGGAAGCAGAGAGTGGGTGTCAATGGGCAATTTTCACAATGGAGAGAGGTGAAAAGCGGTGTGCCCCAAGGATCTGTCCTGGGACCGGTGCTTTTCAACCTCTTCATAAATGACCTGGAGACAGGGTTGAGCAGTGAAGTGGCTAAGTTTGCAGACGACACCAAACTTTTCCGAGTGGTAAAGACCAGAAGTGATTGTGAGGAGCTCCAGAAGGATCTCTCCAGACTGGCAGAGTGGGCAGCAAAATGGCAGATGCGCTTCAATGTCAGTAAGTGTAAAGTCATGCACATTGGGGCAAAAAATCAAAACTTTAGATATAGGCTGATGGGTTCTGAGCTGTCTGTGACAGATCAGGAGAGAGATCTTGGGGTGGTGGTGGACAGGTCAATGAAAGTGTCGACCCAATGTGCGGCGTCAGTGAAGAAGGCCAATTCTATGCTTGGGATCATTAGGAAGGGTATTGAGAACAAAACGGTTAGTATTATAATGCCGTTGTACAAATCGATGGTAAGGCCACACCTGGAGTATTGTGTCCAGTTCTGGTCGCCGCATCTCAAAAAAGACATAGTGGAAATGGAAAAGGTGCAAAAGAGAGCGACTAAGATGATTACGGGGCTGGGGCACCTTCCTTATGAGGAAAGGCTACGGCGTTTGGGCCTCTTCAGCCTAGAAAAGAGACGCTTGAGGGGGGACATGATTGAGACATACAAAATTATGCAGGGGATGGACAGAGTGGATAGGGAGATGCTCTTTACACTCTCACATAATACCAGAACCAGGGGACATCCACTAAAATTGAGTGTTGGGCGGGTTAGGACAGACAAAAGAAAATATTTCTTTACTCAGTGCGTGGTCGGTCTGTGGAACTCCTTGCCACAGGATGTGGTGCTGGCGTCTAGCCTAGACGCCTTTAAAAGGGGATTGGACGAGTTTCTGGAGGAAAAATCCATTATGGGGTATAAGCCATGATGTGTATGCGCAACCTCCTGATTTTAGGAATGGGTTAAGTCAGAATGCCAGATGTAGGGGAGAGCACCAGGATGAGGTCTCTTGTTATCTGGTGTGCTCCCTGGGGCATTTGGTGGGCCGCTGTGAGATACAGGAAGCTGGACTAGATGGGCCTATGGTCTGATCCAGTGGGGCTGTTCTTATGTTCTTATGTTCTTATGTTGAGAAATGCTGAACTAGAGGGACACACAGCCTTGGCTTGCAATAAAACTGCAAAGACACCATTGGCTGTGAATCTCAGAGCACATAAAAAGACCCCTGCATGAAAGCCATGTTTGTTGTTCCCTTGTCTGCTCCAACCTTATATAGAATGGTTCTCAAACTTTTTAGCACTGGAATCAGTAGCATACCTGGGGGGGTAAGGGGGCAAATGCCTTGGGCGCCATGCTGGGGGGTGGCGCTGCACCACCATCCATCCCCACACGGCACCTCCCCCGTGACACCCAGGGTCTTTCACCGAGAGGCGTTCAGAGGGCGAGGGAAGTAGCACACTGCCTCCCAAACCCTCCAGAGGCCTTGTGAGGGCCTCAGAGGGCCAAACAAAACCAAATCTGGTTTCACAGAGGACACCAAAAGCGACATTTTAATGCCCTTAGAAGGCCACCCAGAAGTAGGTTTTTTTTACCCCCCCCCCAGAGGCCTTTACATGCTCCCTCCCTGGGCCTCCAAAAAGGAGGCAGGGGGTGGCAGCCCGCTGGGAGGGTTGCAGCTCAGCATGGAGGAAGTGGCAGCCTGAGATCTTGGCTCTGGGTGCTACCAGGGCCAAGATCACTACTGTCTAGGATCCACTTTTTTAAATGACACTATGTCCCCACTATGTCCCAAATGGACCCAACTAGCTTTACAAGACTTTTAAATACATCTAGAAAGAAATACTATTTTATTTATTTACAAGTGATATTTTATTTATGTATTTATTATTTGCAAAAAGACTTGATCCATTTCTTATAATGAGGCAGCCTTAATGAATAACCTCAAGGCTAGAGAGGCTTAGTGATGTGACCCAGCCTTCACCTGCCCCCACTGCCTGTCACTGACAGACTTGGGGGAAAAAACACACCAGAAAAAACATGTTCAAACATTTATCTCCCTCTATTTTCACAAGCTTGCAAACTGCAGGAGCTCAGCTCCTTTGCAGGGCAATTTGCAGCTGTCTGATTTTTGAATAGGCTTGGGGCTTGAAGCAATTAGCTGATTTTTCCATCACCCATTTTCTCATTGGGGTCTCTGTGAAATCTGTCAGAAATCAGGTCATGACCCAAGTGGGTCCCAACCCACTGATAATCACTGAAGTAGGGAGTGCGGAGTTTTTTTGGCTATCATAAGAACATAAGAAGAGCCCCCCTGGATCAGGCCAAAGGTCCATCTAGTCCAGCTTCCTGTAGCTCACAGTGGCCCACCAAATGCCCCAGGGAGCACACAGGACAACAGACACAACCTGTGTCCCGGTGCCCTCCCCCTGCATCTGGCAATCAGAGCCAACCTGCCTCTAAAACCAAGAGCTTCCACATACCTACTGTGACTTGTAACCCGTAATGAAGTTCTCCTCCAGAAATTTGTTCAATCCCCTCTTAAAGGCATCTAAGCAAGATGCCATCACTACTTCCTGTGGCAAGGAGTTCCACAAACTAATTACATGCTGGGTAAAGAAATATGAAACTGAGGGAAATTTCACACCTCTGCTTCACACCACTTGCTCACTCCCCTGCTACCGGTGCAGCTGGATTTATGTGGAAGTACCTGGATTGTGACCACTTCCTAGCAGTGTTTTGAATGTCAGTGAAGAGCTTGGATTTCTCAGTGATGACCTCATACCTTCTTCCCTTTCTCCCTCCCTCCACCTGCACATTTTCACTGATCAGGTGCGCTCCAGAGAGTCTGAAGACACGCACTTTCTCACACGCCAGTGACACGTGGATGTTTGGAGTGACACTCTGGGAGATGTTCACCTATGGGCAGGAACCTTGGGTTGGCCTTAATGGCAGTCAGGTACAGTTGCAAAAAGAGGGTCTGCTGTACAATTTATGTTATGAACATATACTGGGGGGGGGGAAGGGGGAGATGCTGGCTCTGCATTGCTCCCTGTCATTAAGCTTCTGGTTCGCACTCCAGAAGTTTGCCAACACCGGCCAGTCTCAGCTTGTCCTGAGTCCTTCTTTCTTTGCCTAGATTTTGCACAAGATTGACAAGGAGGGTGAGCGACTGACCCGTCCAGAGGACTGTCCCCAGGACATCTACAATGTTATGTTGCAGTGCTGGGCGCACAAGCCAGAGGACCGACCCACCTTTGTGGCCCTGCGTGACTTCCTGCTGGAGGTATCAGCTGACTGGAGGGGGCAAAGCTGTGGCAGTGGGGATGGGTGCTGACTGTGTACATCAGGGAACTCACATACAAGTGCATCCAAGGTACCTGGGATGTAAGTGAGTTATAGCTCAATGCTATGCATGTGTACTCAGAAGTAAGTTTGATTGAGTTCAGTGTGACCTACTGCCAGGTAAGGGTGCATAGGATTGCAGCCTTAGATAAAACTGGACTAACCTCAGATTCTCAGGTGCTGACTTTAGGACAGCAACCTGGTAAATATCCAGTTCTAGGGAAGAACCAAGTGTTGTTGTCACAAAAACAAGAGTCCTCTGGTGCTTAAAGACTAAAGCAACCCACCAGCCAGGGAAGCGCTTGTCCCTGCTCCTCTGAGGGGCGGGGAGGGGGGAAGGCAGCAATGCGATTCCCAGGATTGCGCTGCTGCCAAGGAGTTGTTTTCGCTTACCTACTGGACTGCGGGCCTCCAGGGGGGTGCAGAGAGCCCCACAGATGCCTCCGAAGGGCTCCACAAGCCTCCAGAACAGTGAAAAACACAATCGAAACCACTTCTAGTTTCAGAATACAGAAGTATTCAGTCTGAACACTTGGGATGCAGATGAATGTAGTGGCGTAACTAGAGGGGGTGCAAAGCACTAAGTCTTGCAGATGCCTGAACATGCTGTGCAAGCAGTCCGTCCCCCTCCACTTCGAAGCCTTTCCCTGCAGTGGGAACAAAACGGAGGCAGAACACCTCCGTTTTGCTCCCACTGCTGGGAATGGCTCTGAAGGGAGGGGTCACTTGTATGGCGCATTCAGGTGCCTGCAAAACTTAGTGCTTTGCACCCCCTCTAGTTACGCCTCTGGATGTACCTCCAACAGGAGAGGGTCTGCTAAAGAAGCACATTCCTAGTGTTTTGGTCAACTGTAGAATTCTCTTTCCGGTTTAGGCTCAAGGGAAACAGGCTCTTTTGCTTGCTTGCTTTCTTGTTTGCTTAAACAATCTGTCGCCCACCTGTTCTCCTGTTGGGCTCAAGGCAGATTGAAAACATGGTTTGGAAAAAAATAGTTTCTATGACTCAAAATATAGAAAAACAAAACAGTCAGTCCAGACACAATGAGAAGGGGGAGGGGGAAGAGAGAAAAAATCAAAGGAGGTTAGAGAAAGTCTGCTAAAACCAACCAGTCTTCAGTCTCCTCCTGGACGCTGGTAGAGAGGTCATCAGTGGTACCTGACACAGGAGGGAATCCCACAGGGAGGGGGCCACCAAGAAGTGACTCTCATGTGTGCCCACAAGCTGCACCTAAGACCCCCAATGGGACCCTCCCCAATTGAACTTAGGAGAAAGTCGTGCATCTGTAGGAAGGCACCTTGGCTTTAAACCATTTAAGGGTGCGATTCTAACTTCTGCTGGAACAGGCAGGGTGACTGAGCTGTGCTGAATCCAGCGCAAGGCAGATACGGGCTGGGTTGCCACTCAAAGTAAGGGAATTTTATTTCCCTTACCCTGTGTCGCATACCAGCCAAGCCTATGGGGCAACTTGGATCTGCACCCATGATTTCATGGGTACAGATCCAAGCAGCCTGTCTAACGCTGATCGGGTTGGGGACAGGGATTAGGATCTGGCCTGCAATGGCGCAGCTGGTCCCACTCCCCTCCTGGGCCCAATCTGCCTCCCAGGCTGCCCTCTGCCTGCCCAAAATTGCCCCTTCCCCGCCTCTGTTACACCCTCCTGCCACCCTCTCCCACCCCCTGTGCCAGCCTGCCTAGGCCAGCATGAACTTACCCTGTCCAGGTGCAGTTCCTGCGTTGCTAGACTAGCGCACATCCTCTCACTGCCTAGCCTGCTCCCAAGTAGCCGCGAACATGCTTCACAGCATGTTTGTGACACTCGGGAGCCAGTGCACGGGACTTGCACCAGCTCAGGGGTAAGTCTGAATTGTGCTGCCTGTCTGACTTTAAAGTCCGAACCAGCACCTTGAATCACCACCACAAAAGAACCCACAACCCATGCCGTTGACACAGTACAGGTGTAGCTCGTACATTTGTCAACTTGGCAGCATCTGGCTCCAACTGAAGTGTCTTCAGGGTCCCCCTCCATACTAGAGCGCATTAATAATAATAATAATAATAATAATAATAATAATAATAATAATAATAATAATAATAATAATAATAATAAAACTTTATTTATATCCCGCCCTTCTCCCCGAAGGGACCCAGGGTGGCTTACAACATATTAAAAACAGATTAAAAACATAATTTAACTGCAAATAAAAACATATTAAAAACACATTAATAAATACCCATAAAAACCGTAGTCAGATAAAAAGTCAGATAAAAAGAGCAAAACGCAGCAAATCATAGAGGAATCAGGCCTGTAAAAATACTAAAAGATATAGAAAAGATGTTTAAAAAGGCCATGAACTCAGAAGGCTTCTTTAAACAAAAAGGTCTTCAGGCCCCGCCGAAAAGTCTCAAGAGAGGGAGCCATTCTAAAAATCAAGGGGAAGGGAGTTCCATAATGTTGGTGCCACTACTGAGAAGGCCCTATTTCTTGCCGCCGCCCCACGTACCTCCTTAGGCGGCGGCACTTGTAAAAAGGCCTTCTCTGATGACCTAAGAGGACGAGCCGGATTGTACGGAAGTAGGCGATCTCTGAGATACCCTACTTGCAATCCAAATGAGAGGTGACAAAGACATGGATGTCCAAAGCCAGAACTGCCTAAAACAGAAATGGGTGTAGTTGTGGCACTAGTCAGAGCCGGAAAAGGGCCACAGCTCTCACGTCAAGATCTCGGAACAGCTCTGAGCTCCCAAACCACAAACCCAATCCTTTGAAGGGAGTGTGACCGTGTCCAGGGCAGGCAACACACCGTTGCCAAGAAGCAGTTTGTAGCAAAGGCTGTTTGACACAAGTCTGACAGGAGGTTCTTGTGCTGTCACCAAGCAACCTTCCCACAACAGAGTAATTTTTTGTCTTCAAAAAAGCCTTAGATCTTTTTTTCCTCTCCAAATAAGATTCCAAATCAGTTTGTAAATGCATAAATAGACCAACCAGTGTCAAAAACATGCTTTAGAAAATGGGTTAGTGGTGTGGGAAATGAGCTGCTGACAAATATGTAATATGTTTCAATTAGTTTTGTGGGATATTAAAATGGTATTGCTGTCCGAGGCCTTCTTCCCCTCCCTGTATTTTCTGGTTTTGTCTCTCAAGCCCTTATATCAATTCACCCTTTGAAGATGGAGTTTTGCTGCTGGTTTATTTTTATTTTATTTTTATTATATACTATTTTGGGTATATTACGTTCAGATCAGTTCATTATTTTCAGAGCTGTGGCTGATTTCCTATGAATAGTTTAGCCCAGGGGTGCCCAAACCGTGGCCCTGGGGCCACTTGCAGCCCTTGAGGACTCCCAACGCGGCCCTCAAGGAGCCCCCAGTCTCCAATGAGCCTCTGTCCCTCCAGAGATTTGTTGGAGCCCACATTGGCCTGACACAACTGCTCTCAGCGTGAGGGCGACTGTTTGACCTCTCGCATGAGCTCTGGGATGAGGACTCCCACCACTGCTTGCTGTTTCATGTCTGATGCAACAGTGGCAGCAAAGGAAAGGCCAGCCTTGCTTTTTGCAAGGCCTTTTATAGGCCTTGAGCTATTGCAAGACTTTCATTCATTCATATAAGTTCATCTTTAATATATTAATTTATGTAAACTTATGTATTCAAATTTTTAAATGTAAATTAATTCTCCCCCTCCCCCCGACACAGTGTCAGAGAGATGTGGCCCTCCTGCCAAAAACTTTGGACACCCCTGGTTTAACCCATGACATACAGGGGAACTTTTAATCTTGAAACGGAGCTTAACAGTCATTTTGAGAGTGGCTCTCGCCAGTAGCATAGCTAAGGGAGGTGGTAAGTATTGCACGTGCCGTTAACATGCTGTGTAACCAGCCCCTCCCGCTCTCTGTCAGAATCATTTTGGGCAGCAACAGCAACTGCCAGGATGGCTCTGATGGCAAGTAGGAGGGGCTGGTTATACAGCACCTTACAACATCTGCAATACTTACCACCCCCTGTACCTGCGCTGCTGGCTCTCACCCACATCTTTTTGGCCACCCTGCATACAGTTGATTGGGCCTAATGCACCAGTACCATCTCAAGTAAGAAATGACACTGTGACTGGCCTGCTGAAATGTGCTAGCACTGTGTGAACTAATGAAAAGGAGCAAGTGTGTCTGCTGCCCAGGGCAAACTTGCCGCACAGGCCCCTGTCCCAGTGCAAGGCATGTCTGTTTTGAAAACCTGAAGGCTTTTTTGCTGGTATTTGGTTTTTTGAGATTCTTTCAGTTTAACTTTCTTGCATGTCTCTGAGCTAGTGTAGCTCAGTGGCTGCAGGACTACCTCATCTCTGCCATGAACTGACCAAGTGGCCTTGGGCAAGGCACTACCTCTCAGCCTTAGTCTTTCCCACTTGCAATAGGGGGGTAATATGTTTGTACTTTCCTTGAAGGGTTGCTGTAAGATTAGCATCAAGGTTAGACACATGGAGCACTTTGCACAGAAAGTGTTATACAAATCCTAATTGATGTATGCTTATAGCCGATATGGCTGTAGGGGGTGTTTGTGTGTGTGCTCCTGTTCTCTGCGCTCTGGAGACCAAATTCCCTGACTCCTAGTCTCATTGATGTCCATGGCCAGTAGCCTGCTGAGATACGTAGTTCAAGGAAGACAGCCCGTTCTGTGAACTGCACTGTTTGGGGGGCCAAAAGTGACATGATCAGAACCTGACCTATACTGTGGCCTCCTTGTGTTGCTCAGACCTGTTCTGCAAGGCAGTGGCTCGACTTGGAGTGGATGGGGGTGTGTGCTGGCATTGCAGCTCATCACCAAGGTCTTGGCAAGCCTTCACTTCACTGCTCCTCTCCATTCCTCCTCCAGGCTCAGCCCACGGACATGTGTGCCCTACAGGACTTTGAAGAGCCAGACAAGCTCCACATCCAGATGAATGACATCATCACGGTCATCGAGGGCAGGTATCATTTGGGAAGACCGGGGCTGGGATGGGTTGGAAGTGTGGCCAGCTTCCACTTACGGGCAAGAAAGGCCCACAGCCTCACGTGCAGTTTCCTCCATTTCTGCAGAGTCTTGCAGGTCCAAAAGCTGAAGTGTCAAGAGTGGAACTCCCCTTGCCATTTTCTTCTTGTCAAAGTAAACATGGGAACTTCCCCAATTGAATCAAGGGTGCCAAGAGTGTCAGCCTGAATCAAGGGTGCCAGGGGTGTCAGCCTGGGAATATGCCATTTTGGTTTAAGGGTGACTATCCGCTTTCAGCTCGCAGTGTAGACCTGGGTATACCTGAACACTTCTCTCCTTTCTGTCTCTTTTCCATCCCTAAAATGGAAATGTGACTGTTGCAAGAGAAAGATTGCAAACCCAAAGCAAGAGGGTTCCAGCAGCAGGCAGGCAGGATCTGGGAGTCCCCCATTCAGTTCCAGTCATTGCCACAGACTTGCCGTGTGGCCTTGGTCAAGTGACATGTCTGCTAACTTTAGTTCCCCATTCATGAAATGAGCTTGCTTTGAGGGGCCATGCAGTGGAGATTGCAAAGCACTCTTCAGATTAAGAATATGCTGTATCTTGATATTAATATGAGTTGTCTTATGATACTAATATAAGCCTGGGCACATGAATCTATGGGGCTAAATTTTCATTGGAAGGGAGCAAAAAAGGTGAATGTGGCACACATGAGATCTATTTACTTTTGGGGAGTCTTTGATAGATTTATTCTGAACTTGGCTTTGTGAAGTCCTGCTGAGATCTTCTGCTTTAGGCTCTCCCATGGAGCTCCTGCCTTGCAGCCTCCACGTCTCCCAAGAGGCCAGGGCCTGCTCCCTTCCAGTCCACGACCCGTGCAGAAACCTGCTTCCTAAGCCCCCGACAGGCTCCCGAGTGGCCGCTTTCCCTTGCCAGGGCCCCTCCACCCTCCCTCCACTGAGTCACTTCCCTGGGCATGATTTTTGCCCTGGCTTGCGTACCCGTAAAGTGCTCGCAGTCACACATACACGCCCCCGCCCCCACTGCCACTCCCTGCCACCCACGCTTATCTGATCTGCCTGCCAGCGGAGGAGCCAGCCCTACTAGTCTGGGAATGGTTTGCCCAGGAGAGTGAGCAACAGGAGAGGGACCGCCTGCTGAAGCAACAGCATGTCCAGCATGGCAGCAGTCAGAGCTTGGAAGAATTGGGGAGAGGGAGAGAGAAGGACCACTTGCAGGCTAACTAGGCTGACCCCCCTCCCACATAAACACCTCTTTAACTCATGAAATATCGACACACCTGATCATGAAGATAAGCAGTTCTCCAAGCTCCAACCATTTCCTCCATAGGTGAGCTTGCTGACTAGCTCAGAGTGTCCCTGGTGTGGCCATGAAATCCTCAGGCAAGCCACAATCTTTCAGGCGCAGTTCCCCATGTGCAGAATGGGAACGATTCTGGCCCACCTTGAAAGGGCAAAAAGCAAAGAAACAACCTTGCTGAATAAGCCCAAAGACCCATCTGGTGCCTTCTACAAAGAGGCCACCGAGATGTCCCCAGGAAGCCCACAAGCAGGGGAGGGAAGCAATGGCCCCCACAGTGCTGTTGTCTTCAGATAACTGGTATTCAGAGATACAGTGCTTCTGAGCCTGGAGGTTCTACGTAGCTACTTTGGCTCATAGCCATCAGCAACTGTGCACATCCACTCTAAACCCCTTTTAAAGTTAATTAAGTGAGGAGCCATCACCACAGTGGATAAATGTATTGGGTCAGGAAGTTTTTTCTTTTGCCTGTCCTGCAATTGCTACCCCCCCCCCATTCTACCAGGTGAACCAAGGTTCTAGTAGTGGGAAAGATTAAAAGAGTAGATCTCAAGCATGTGTGTGACAAGTTGTAACCTACTCGCAGGGCCAATCATAAGAACATAAGAACAGCCCCACTGGATCAGGCCACAGACCCATCCAGTCCAGCCTCCTGCATCCCAACAAACGCCCCAGGGAGCACACCTGACAACAAGAGACCTGCATCCCGGTGCCCTCCCCTGCATCTGACATCTTTGCTGCCTCCGCACACTTTCATCGACCCGTCCACCACCACCCCAAGATCTCTCTCCTGATCTGTCACAGACAGCTCAGGACCCATCAGCCTATATGTGAAGTTTTGATTTTTTGCCCCAATATGCATGACTTTACACTTACTTACATTGTTCAGAATGGATTCAGAACAATCAGAATTGTTCTACCTCCCCCACACACCTACTTTCTGCCCCAGCTTGTTTGAAGGCCTTAGTAGTGGAACAAAAAGCGCAGGAGAGTTTTGGGCTCAAATTTGGGAGAGATATAGAGACGTTCAGGGAAGAGCACCCTGCCTTTGCCAAGTGTTCCTCGCCTGACTTCAGACAAGTTAATCTCATCCTGCCCCCAGTCCATAGCACAGGCTACATTTGGCAGGGAGGGGAGGGGGAGGCACCAGGGAAATTTTCTGTGATGGTGTCCCCTTGCTCTTGCTTTAATGGAGGGCACTTGCTTTAAGGGAGGGCACCAGGATGAGGTCTGTTGTTATCTGGTGTGCTCCCTGGGGCATTTGGTGGGCCGATATGAGATACAGGAAGCTGGACTAGATGGGCCTATGGCCTGATCCAGTGGGGCTGTTCTTATGTTCTTAACTACAATTCCCAGGAGGCCTTGTAGGTCTTCTTGTTGTCTGGTGTGCTCCCTGGGGCATTTGGTGGGCCGCTGTGAGATACAGGAAGCTGGACTAGATGGGCCTATGGCCTGATCCAGTGGGGCTGTTCTTATGTTCTCTTTTCAGTGACGATATCTGGCTGGGAGAAGAGGGATACTCAGGCCACCTTTTCCCTCAGAAGCTCTGTGTCTGACAAATAGTTTAGGACCAAAGTGTGGAATTCCAACACCTTTATAAGAAAGCAGCTAGGGGGGCATAACTGGATCAGGGTCATGGAGAAGGGGCATTGACTCCCCAGCTTACACCATCTGGTGCCCCGAAGCTGCTGTGAGGGAGAAAACTTGCAGGCTCAAAAGTTTCCCCTCTGTGGCTAATACCAGCTTGAGAAATCAGTTTAGATCAGTTTAGATCAGGGCTGAGTTTAGATCAGGGCTGAGACTCAAGGGAACTGTGCCATAGACTGTTCTGCTGTGTGCCACGGTCCTGATCCAAATCCTGCTCCCTGACAGTGAATCAGGTACCACATCATGAGTCTGACACTCACCCTCAGTCTTGCCATCTTAATGGCCTTGTTGTTGTGAAGTCCCAGGCAGTAAAAACTGTAGAGCGCTGGGCAAGTGGACCGGGCTGCTCTTAGCATTGTCATCATTTTTGCAGTCCCATCAGTACACGTGGAGGTTTGCAGAGGGACATGAACAAAGAGACCCTGGTCTCTGCCCCAGTGAACTTACAGTCTGCTTTTGCAAAGGTAGAGGAAGGCCAAAGTCACAAGGGCAGCTAATAGAGAGAGGCGGTTCTGTGGAAGTGATAGGTCCCTCATGATAGCTTCATGATAACTAGGGCCTGAGGGGTTAAGCTTCAATGTGCTGACCTTTATCGGGGGATTTGGAAGAGTCTTGGGGGGCCTACCATAACTCAGTGGTGGAGCACCTGCTTTGCAAGTCACAGATCCCAGATGCAGTCCCTGGCACTTCCTGGTTAAAGGACCGGATGGCAGGCGGCGAGAGTGACTCCTGAGCCTAGGCTCTGGAAGGGATACTTCTGAGTCAGTGGCACTGCTGGGCCACGCAAACCCAAGGCAGAAAGCAACGTTGTGTATTCCTACGGAGAGAGGAAGAGAGAGCGCGCCTCCTTACGCTGGTCCCAGTGCCAGGGTGGGATCATGCCAGGGCCAAAGCAGGCATGGGAAAAACACAGCTTTGAGAAAGGCGGCCAAGAGGAGGGAGGAGTGGTGGGCAAGGAATGGGTCTGCACCCTTCTCCTTGCAGTTGGCTCTCCGCCAAGGTTGCCTGTGTGTGTGCACACGCCTGAGCAGCCTCTGCCTTGGCTTTCTGACCTGATCAGAAACCTGAAATGGGGCAGTGAGGGGCCAGCCCTGAGGACCTCTACCCAACAACCCATTGCAGAGCTTCTACCAGGCATTCTGCTCTCTCCCTCCCTCTTGCCTCTCTGCAAGGCATGCACTCTCTTAGTCACCACTGCCGAGCCATGCATCAGGGCAGGATTGTGTGTCTTCAGGGACCGGCTTTTGCTCCCGCCTGCCCAGCAATGACTGGATGACTCTTGCTCGGGGCCGGGCAGGCACTCTTAATTGCAGGGAGGTGGCTTGTAACTGGAGTCAGGGACGAGGGTGGATGCACACCCCCACCCACATGACATCATCGCTCTGCTGAGTGACAGACGGGGCTGAGCACATCCAGTGCTTCCCTGCAAGCTACCTCTTTCCACCAGCTCTCCAAGGTGGAATCAGACCTGCCTGCTTGCTCTGTGCTGGCATTGAGGATGGCTTGAGAATCTGGTGAAGAGCTCTCCTGGGAGACCCAACGTAGGTGTTGCTTGTACCTGATGGGCTTGAGGGGGGACAGTCTGATTTATGGCCCATGGGGATTTTATTTAAAGGGAAGGTTCTACAGGATTTTCCGTATTGTACTGCTAGATGGTCTGGTCCTTGTTTTGGTCATTAAAGGCAGCTGCAGGTGGATATGTACATAGAACTTGAAAGCAGAAGTTCTGGGTTTGAGCTCTGCTGTGGGGATTTGTTGATGCCTGGCCTCAGTTTCTGCTTGGCATCAGTTTGACCATCTATTAATTGTCCCAGTGCTTTAGTAGAGAAGATGGTGAATGCAGTTATGATTCACTCAATAGCAGAACAACAGCAGCAGAGGGTTTATCTGTATGGGCTTTTTTTCTTCATCTTATGGATTCAGGATCTATGGGCAGCACAGCACCTGTTCACAGGTGTTGCCAAAAGAAGTAGTGATGGCATCTTGCTTAGATGCCTTTAAGAGGGGATTGGACAAATTTCTGGAGGAAAAGTTCATCACAGGTTAGAAGTCATAGTAGGCATGTGCAAGCTCTTGGTTTGAGAGGCAGGCTGCCTCTGATTGCCAGATGCAGGGGAGGGCACTGGGACGCAGGTTGTGTCTGTTGTCTTGTATGCTCCCTCGGGCATTTGGTGGGCCACCATGAGATACGGGAAGCTGGACTAGATGGGCTTTTGGCCTGATCCAGCGGGGCTGATCTTATGTTCACAGCCTGCCTGCGTTGTGGCAGATATGGAAAAAAGTACACTGAGCATGGGCTGTCCTAAAGGACACTGGTGTTGGAGGTGGAAAATCTAAGTGGCACTTTCACTCATTAGTGCTGGGCATAGTCCACTGGGAAGAGCTCCTGCATATCTGTTGATTTCAATGAGTCTTGTGCAGAATTTCCTGCTAGACTGTGCCACATGGACCAGACCTTGCTCATCTCCCACTCAGCTGCTTTTACCAGAGGACTACTGCATCCTCTGGATATGTGCCAGTCAAAGGCAACCCTGTATTGGACGGTTGCATCCATTCTTTTTGCGTCCCAGACATTTGTGTCTCAAATGTATGTATATTTATATTAGATGTACTTTTATTTTTTTTTAATGCAAAGATAGGGCTAGGGTCAGGACTGGGATAAGAGGCTTAGGATATATAACATGGGGTTTAGGGTGATGGGCTGACCTGGTCATGGAGCAGGATAAGTGTCACTGATTGTGGCGGTTACTCTGCTTTGTGTGGTTTTATGTGATCGCTGGAGGAAACAATTTTATCGCACTCCTTGGCATAGCCTGGAAACAGATGGGGCAGCAGAGCCTTCACGCCATCACTTTGCCTTATGACCAGCTCCGCCACTGCCTGGATTCACTGTGTCCAGCATCAGTCTTGGGCTGAGTGAATTCACTGGTACAAATGATGTCATTAGTAGGCATTGCCTTCTGTAATAATTGTGATAGGAGGGGCCTAAGAAGTGCTGGCACTTGGACTGGTGTCTCTTTGGAGGTCCTGCAGGGTTCTTCATGAGCACAACGGAAGAGAGCAACACTGGTTAACTTGCATACTTCAGTGGCCATCACTTTTCCAGTATATGAGGTTCAGAAACTGATTTACAATTGTATGCCCTCAGCAACAGATGCCCTCAGCATCCACGGGGCATCTGTTTCCTGGAACCCTCACAGATGCCAAAATCCACAGATAACAGGATCCACAGGTGGGCCCTTAGAGGACCTCTGGATTCTACTGGAGGGCACCTCCGGTCAAGTCTGGAGGGTACAGGTCAGTCTTCCAGATGCAGGTCAGGGACCCACATTGAGTGGAATCTGCGGGTCCCAAACCCATGGATAAGGAGTGCCGACTACTGCTGAAACAGAGACGCCTGCGTTGGCTCGGTCATGTCGTGAGAATGGATGATGGCCGGATCGCAAAGGATCTCCTCTATGGAGAACTCGTGCAAGGAAAGCGCCCTACAGGTAGACCACAGCTGCGATACAAGGACATCTGCAAGAGGGATCTGAAGGCCTTAGGGATGGACCTCAACAAGTGGGAAACCCTGGCCTCTGAGCGGCCCGCTTGGAGGCAGGCTGCGATACAAGGACATCTGCAAGAGGGATCTGAAGGCCTTAGGGATGGACCTCAACAAGTGGGAAACCCTGGCCTCTGAGCGGCCCGCTTGGAGGCAGGCTGTGCAGCATGGCCTTTCCCAGTTTGAAGAGACACTTTGCCAACAGTCTGAGGCTAAGAGGCAAAGAAGGAAGGCCCATAGCCAGGGAGACAGACCAGGGACAGACTGCACTTGCTCCCGGTGTGGAAGGGATTGTCACTCCCGGATTGGCCTTTTCAGCCACACTAGACGCTGTTCCAGAACCACCTTCCAGAGCGCGATACCAGAGTCTTTCGAGACTGAAGGTTGCCAATACAATATAATTTTCAAGCTTCCCATATCTAAGAATAAACTGGATCATCTCTCCTGGTGGTCTAGTCCTGGCCAGCAAATATCAGCTCCAAATAGGAATATTTATTCATTTAGGTGATGTATATCCTGTAGTCCCCCCACCTAACCGGTGCTTCGAGGGGGGTAGCGACATTGATCTGAGCTTGGCATGGCCTCCTCTGAGTGGGAGCTGCTCCCGAGGTCTCCTGAGCACCTCACCCGGCAGGCGCAGTTGGGAAGTGACTGTGAGGCCTTCTGCCTTCTAGGTGGGTGCTCTGCCACTCAGCCAAGGCCCCTCCCATCTGACTTTGACCCCGGTACAGAAATGGCCAGACAGCGGGTTGACTGCAGGGCTTCCAAGCATCGTCACTACGCCAGGCACCAGGCCCCATGACAGCATAACCCTGCTGACAAGGGTGATGAATGTGTTATGTATCAGACCTCGATTATATAACGTGCTTTCGGCCATTGTCTCTCTGAAGGGACTTAATCCATTTGCATTAGTAATCAACACTGTTCTCTCTGCCTTTGAATGATCGCTATTATCACTTACTATTTGTCATATTTACATTCCTCTGCTGCCACCCCCCCTTTCCGCGCAGTATTCCAGTATATGTTGGGAGGGTGTCTTTTTCCCCTCTCCTCCCCCACTCCCAGGAATGGGCCATACCAAATAGGTAGCTTTCCTCATTTTTCCTTAACGGCACAATCCTATGCATGACTACTCAGAATTAAGTTCCATTGTGTTCAGTGAGACTTACTCCCAGGAAAGTGCACATAGGATTGAGGCCAAAGCAAACTCCCTCCATGTACCCGTGAATTAACTGACAGTCACATATATACTCTTCTTTGCCCTGTGCAGCTAACCCTGGCCCCATTCACCCTAGCGCAGGGCCACATCTAGCCCACCACAAGATTTTATCTGGCCCACAGCAACTTGTTTGGTTTTTTTTTGTTGTCAGAGCATTTGCTAATGTTTGACCTTTTTACTAACTAATCATTTCTCAGTTTAAGCATTCATTCATTTAAATTTCATTCATTTATAAAACTGATTTTTTGGGGGGGGGACAGGACACCACGAAAATGTGTAAAATATGTGATGTGGCTCTTGTACTGAAAAGTCTGGAGATCCTACCCTAGCGTAATTCTTTGTGATAGACACCTTTGCTCACTTATTTTATTAAGACTCAAAGTGACATTCACCCAGAATTCAGCATTTTCACTTTCCTCACTGTCCTCCTGTGTTCCTTCAAGCACTGGTATGTCATGATCTTTGATAAACAGGCCTTCCAGGTGTGGCCAGATTGTGCTATCTCATCTTACCAGCACTGAGAAATGGGCTGGGATGTGGTTGGAGAAAGGTGTGTGACCTTAGCAAAACTTGCCCTGTCCCTTCTCACCAACATTATTGACCTTGCAATGACTTTTAAAAAGCATGAATGAATTTGAGAAGGTTTTCCCCATCTCTGGAGGAAGTTTTGAAAAGTGCCAAGCCAGGTATGTCAGTTTCACTGTACTTCTCCTAACTAGATGCCCTCCTGTAGGGGACCAATTTCAACCTTGCCACTTACACCAATGTTTTTTCAGATTGGCCAGAGGATTAAGGGCTACTCTGTGGTGTGTATGTATGCTTATTCTTGGATTATTGCAGTCCACTGTAAACTCCCTCAGGATCATTTAGTCAGAAAGCGGAATATAAATCCTATACAACAAATAAATCATTACTGTCCTGTCTAACATTGGTCCACATGCCCTTTAAAAAAACTTTTAAAAAAAAATTTCTCCAAAGGAAAATGTTGAACTGGACAGATCGATGAACGTAGCAGCACATGGTCTGGAGCATTTGACCTTATGTGCAATCCTCATGAGCCTATTGGCACACTTTCCAGACCCCCTGTGCACACCCATGGCCCCAGGGTAGTGCCAGTTGCCATGTTTACACCAGCTCGTTCAGGACTTTGTCCAGGACATGCTCTGCAGGCAGGAGTTTTGCGTACGAGGTCCGGCTTCAAAATTCCAAGTGCTGATATACATAATGAGAAACAGGAGGTGATCTCTGGGGTGTTGTGTAAAATATACTTGTACTTTAAATGTAGTAGAATCAGTAATGTAACCGGGGGACAGCAGCTCAGTAAGTACAGCAGACACAGCAATGCGCAGTGCTGCCCTGAATGGCTCCGGGGGCAAGTGGGAGGGGCTGCTTACATGGCACATCGCGGTGCCTGCTGTACTTACTACGCTGACCCCCCCCCTTTGACTGCACTACTGAGTAGACCCATTACTTATCATGAGAATGGGGACCATGCAAGAATATGTGTGTAGGAGAAGTTCCTCACTGTGAGACGATGACTTGGTTGCCCCTGGAGCCCCAAGCAGGTGTTCTGGCTGGCTGAAGGAGGGCCGTCTCCTGAAGTCACCCAGTGAGTCACTCGCACCGGGCTGGCTCTGCCCTTTTCCTGTTTACCTTCTCGATGAGTCTCCTTTCTGTGCCAACTGATTACTCAGTGAGGAGAGGGAGGGGGCCCCAGTCAGAGTTGGAGCCACTGCCTCCTCCCTTGTGAATGCAGCACTTCGCGCCCTCCAGTTGTACTGGGCTGAACAGCACCAAATTCCCCATCTTTGGTCACAGAGAACCGTCCTTACGCCCTGAGCTTTCAGATCCTTAAACCAGAACCGGGAGGCTGGATGCGCTTTAAACACTGCAAACAAACCACAGGCTTAGAGTGTGCAAGGCAAGCCCCCAGGATTCATAAGAAGGGCTTTGTGCAGCTGAGAAAGGTGTGGAAACAGACAGCCAAAAAGACCGGGTTTGAAAGGTTTTCCCTTCAAGGGAAAGGCCAGAGGATCTGGGGCTTTTCAGATTAGAAAAAGATGACTGGGTGTGGGGTACATAAAAACCTAAGAACAGCCCCACTGGATCAGGCCATAGGCCCATCTAATCCAGCTTCCTGTATCTCACAGCGGCCCACCAAATGCACCAGGGAGCACACCAGATAACAAGAGACCTCATCCTGGTGCCCTCCCTTGCATCTGACATTCTGACATAACCCATTTCTAAAATCAGGAGGTTCTACATGCACATCATGGCTTGTAACCCGTAATGGATTTTTCCTCCAGAAACTTGTCCAATCCCCTTTTAAAGGTGTCCAGGCTTTAACATAAGAACAGCCCCACTGGATCAGGCCATAGGCCCATCTAGTCCAGCTTCCTGTATCTCACAGCGGCCCACCAAATGTCCCAGAGAGCACACCAGATCACAAGAGACCTGCATCCTGGTGCCCTCCCTTGTCAGCTGAACATAAGAACAGCCCCACTGGATCAGGCCATAGGCCCACCTAATCCAGCTTCCTGTATCTCACAGCGGCCCACCAAATGTCCCAGAGACCACACCAGATCACAAGAGACTTGCATCCTGGTGCCCTCCCTTGTCAGCTGAACATAAGAACAGCCCCACTGGATCAGGCCATAGGCCCACCTAGTCCAGCTTCCTGTATCTCACAGCGGCCCACCAAATGCCCCAGGGAGCACACCAGATAACAAGAGACCTCATCCTGGTGCCCTCCCTTGCATCTGACATTCTGACATAGCCCATTTCTAAAATCAGGAGGTTGCACATACACATCATGGCTTGTAACCCATAATGGATTACTCAAGGTATGCCTGAGAAGTCTAAAACCGTGCCTGGTGTGATACGTTTTGGATTAGATAAGAGGGAAATGTTTCTGCCTCATATAAAGAAAAAGAAAGTATGTCTTGGCACAAGCCTTAACTAATACAATGTAGTAATTGGTGCGAATTCGGGTAGCTTTAGAAGGGGATAAGCCGGATTCAGGGAGGACAAGTCCATTGCCAAGGCACAGAACCTCCAGCTACAGAGGCAGTGGGTTGGGAACCCCAGAAGAGAATTCAAGCCCTGCTTGTGGACGACCT
Organism: Tiliqua scincoides; assembly: GCF_035046505.1. Classification (NCBI taxonomy): domain Eukaryota; kingdom Metazoa; phylum Chordata; class Lepidosauria; order Squamata; family Scincidae; genus Tiliqua; species Tiliqua scincoides. The sequence goes on along the minus strand of NC_089823.1, from coordinate 238,597,201 downwards.
GGTCGGCCGTTGTGCGAAACAGAATGCCAGGTTCCCTGTGTCTTGGGCAAGATCCTGCAGAACCCTTCGTAGTAGACGTGGGTGAGTCACAGCCACCCAGGAAGTGCCTTGTCCTGAGTCAGACCCTTGGTCTGTCCAACTTGAATTGTTATCACTGACTGGCAGTAGCTCTCCAGGGTTCAGGCAGGAGCTGTTCTCTGTCCTACCTGGAGATGCTGCCAGGGATTGAACTTGAGGAGCCTTCTGATGCTGTGCTGATCAGGTGCTCTTCTGTACCTGGGAGCTGTAGTCACAGCCCCTCCCTGGGAGCCACCCTGAGCGTCACACTGCAGCCTCTGATCCCTGTTCGTTTTTAACAGTCCGCCCCCTTTCTCTTCTCTCAGATATTTTTAAGATGGCACCTTCAGTACTCCACCTTAGATTGGGATGCAGTCCCGTTGAGGGTTGTGGACCACCTGGTGACAATTGCTGGCCTGGAGTTCTCTTGGCAGCTCAGTCATTGCTGTGGGAGGCAGAAAGAGGCCTCTTGGTTTGTGAAAGGGTCAGAGAAAAGACTCCTCTGGAAATGAGCAGGACTGTCTCTCTGTTGCAGATATTGATATATGCTAAGTAGGGCCTTTCTTATGCCTAAATAATCTCACAATGACAGTGTTGGAAGGAGCTGTGTCTAGAGACTTATGAAACTGAGGCTGCAATCCTAACCACACTTTCCTGAGAGTGAGTCCCGCTGAACAAAATAGGACTTACTTCTGAGTAGACCTGGTTAGGATTGTGCCCTGAGAATGATGTGGCATTTTCCTGCCTCATATGCTTCTAAGACCATCAGGGTTCATTCTGCAAAATTGACTGGCAGCAGATTCAGGGTAGGGAAGAGAGGGAAGTCTTCACACAGGGTGGTGTTAGAGTCTGAAATTGGCTGCTGCCAAATGTGGTGGTGACCAGCTGAACCAAAGGGGCTCCCTTGCTCAGAGGAAGCAGATCACTGAATGAAGTCCAAGACCCACCATATCGAAGTGCCTCAAGGTGGATCCAGGAGAGGGCAGATTCCATGGAGCAGCATGGGGAAGGCTTTCCATCTTTTGCAAATGCATGTTCAAGATTTCTTTTGGTTTTGGTGGAAGTTAGAGGTGCCTGCAGCTCTCAGCGCTTTGCTTCAACGGACTTAGCTGTTGTTTTTTTAATATTTTGTTCCTGATGGTTTCCAAATAGCATTATGAAGACGGGGGGGGGAGCAGAAGTTTGCTAATTCAGAACATTCTCCTTTCACTGCTAAGTGCTCCTGAGTAAACCCAGAAAAGAGCTGCCCCCCTTTGCCAGAGATCCTGAGGATTTGTGTGGTTGCTAGACCCCATGTTTATCAAGAGGGGGCTTTTTCCTTTCCCTGCCCACTCTTTCTGGGTGCCACTCATTCTTTGATGCTTCCATTTATTCTTGTTGGCATCCTTCAGTCTCGGAAGCCTATGGTGTCACGCTCTGAATGGTGGTTCTGGAACAGAGTGTCCTCTCCAGTGCGCGAAGCCTGGGTAAAGAAGGTCTGGAGGATAGACTGTTACCCATGCAGCAAATCCCCCCTCTCCACGTCGCTGAAATGGTCCAATGGAAAGGCAGAGGCCAGTACGGTTGGTTCCAGCGGCGTCCGCAGGAGTTGCCAGAACATGACTATGTTCAGCCATGAACTGCCTCAGGGACTCCGGCTCCGGATTTTGCCTGGAGGTTGACTCCTGAAGCCTTTTCCCTAACTGGATGTAGCCACAAGGCAGTGGAGGTTTGGGATCAGAGTTTTCCTTCTCTCAGATGAGCTGCCTTCCCAGGCTGACAAGTCCCATCTACCCGGTGGCTGTTTAGTCGCCTCTTACGACAAGTACAGCCAAACTGAGGGCCTATTCTTATCCCCAGCCCCCAGGGGAACCATTTATTCTAACTGCCCCCAAATTTATCTCCCTGCTCCCTTCCAACCCCGTCCCCCTCCTTCCACCTCTTGCAGTGGCATTTGCAAACAGTGGAATGCTGTTCTGCTGTGTTATAAACGCCTCTGCCCCCCCCCCCGTGTTCCGGCCAATGGACCATCAGTCATCCATGAGGTGGCCTTTCTGGTGTCAGACCTTTGTTCCCTCTGAGTGGCAGCAGCTCTCCAGGGTTTCAGACCTGTTTGGCTTCCCAGCCTTGCCTTGGGCAGCAGAGCTTGAATTTGCCACCTTCTGCATACAGAGCAGCTGCTGCATCGCCAAGCTGTAGCCCATCCCCAAGCCTTAAGGGACTCTGCTGGAGTGCTGGTGAAGGCCCAGGCTGGGGAAGGCTGCGATGAGCCTTTGGCAGGCGCAGCAGGTGTAGCCCCTCAGCCCTGGGACGGACCTCCGGGCCTCAGGTCCTCTAGGCAGGAGCTCTAGTTGCTCCTCACATACTGGGGAACCAGATAGACTGGAAAGTGCCATCTCGAGACATTTGTGTCCTCTTTTCCTCCCGATCTGCTTCCACTCCTCATCTGTGCTGCTTTGGAGGCTTGAAGTCACCTTCTCCGCCATGGCCTAGCAAGTCTCCCCTCCCACTTCGAAGCCTTTTCCAGCCCCCTTCATCTCACCTTGCTTGCTCTTTTGTTCTGTCCTCTGTCTCTGCCATTGCTCTGTTCTTCCAACTCTTCTGTCGGCATTTCGGCCCTCCCTCTGCCCTGCTTTTGCCTTCAATTGCAAGGCCTCTAGACCAAGAGCCACCCCGCTTTTCTGATCCTTGCAGCTCCCAACCTGCTATTTGTGTTAGTGGTAGTTGTCCACAGTGGTTGTCTGTCCTGGAAACGAGACCTTCTCCAACTCATGAACGGACTGGGACGGAGCCAGGCGTCCTGGGGAGTTGTGGGGCAGCCAGGGTCTACTCTATGCTCAGGAATTTGCAGGCGCTTGGGCAACACTCCCTCCTTTTCCTCCCCCATCCCCAGCTGTGTGAATGTCTTGTTTTGCTTGGTTTGGTCCTGGTAACCTGGCCCCTTTTTGTTCCCTAGGGCTGAGAATTATTGGTGGCGGGGTCAGAATAAGCGGACCTTGAAGGTGGGCCAGTTCCCACGCAACACGGTGACCTCGGTGGCGGGGCTGTCAGCCCACGACATCAGCCAGCCGCTCAAAAACAGCTTCATCCACACAGGCCATGGAGACACCAACCCCCAGCAGTGTTGGGGTTTCCCTGATAAGATTGACGAGTAAGCACTCTGGTCACTTCTCCATCTTTGCTCTCTTCTTGATTCCTTGCTCTCTGGGTCCCCTGCAAATTACACACAGGTCCTTAGGAGATGCAACAGGGCCTGAGACCATCAGCTCCTTGAGCTGACGCAAGTTTTGGAGCACTTCCCCAGAGACCAGTGATCAGGGTCATCCGACTTCTGTGCTAATTGCCCAACTGTCCTTCTGATCAAGAAATAGCTGTGCAGGGGTTGGCTGCTTCTGGGTGATAAAGGGCCAGCAGCTGGTGTGGTGTAATACTGCAGTTCTGTGGGTTCTGTGTAATGCTGCAGTGGGTTGAAAACCCACTCAGTTAGACACAGAATTTTGCCTCCTGCAAACCTTTGCATTTACAAGAAAAGCAAACTTCTAGCTCTTGTGGTGGTAAAGAAATGCTGCAAGTGTATGTGCAAAATCTCGGAAGCCAGGGCCGGGAGATGGAAAAAGTTTCCCAGAAGTTGGGGGCAGAGTTTCAGTGTCTTATGTGGCTCTTTGCCCCTTCCCATGCAAGCAAAGCCAATATAAGTTATGCAAACTAGTAAAAATGGCCCAACATACTATGCAAATTAAGCACAATTTGTACAGGCTGCTGAAAAGCACTTTATGTGAGATAGAATATGGGCTGCACACTCAGCTGTGGCCACGAGTAAAGCAGTGTGCAGGTTTTATGGGGTAGAGCCATCCCAGGTGCAGTCTTTTGGGCAATGTAGAGCTGAGACATTGAAGACCTGTGTCATAAGGACCAGGCCACATTCTGCTTGCAAATGTGTGTCAATGGATCCCAATGACCTCTTTTCAAAACAGCTGCAGCTTTTCCCTATTCAAGAAGGAAAGACCTTTGAGTGTTCTGTGGCACACATTTTTGCCTGTAAGGTGTTCTTCACTTCCAAAGTGGGCACATAGTTCTCCATGTTCCACTGGTGCATTGCTTGCTGTATCCTTTCCAGAAAGTATGATTTCTCTCTTAAAGCACTTGCATGCCTGGGTGCCCATTTTCACTGTGGTCCAGCTATGATAATCGAGGCTTCCCAGAAGGAGCAGCTATAGCCAAATGTGATGTGTCTTTTGTGTTACCCAGTGTAACCCAGTGGAGCCTCCAGAATTCTACCTTTGTAGAATTGTGTGTGTGTGTCATCAGCCCTCTATTCTGTACCGGCAGCAGCGCACGTGGGCTGAGTGAGGCCACTGTGTACTCCTGCAGCTAGCAAAGTGTACCAGCACTGCCCTTCTCCTGCACAGGTGCCAGACCTTGGCCAACTCTCCTTGCTCTGTTGCAGAGGTGCCCAGGAACACCTACTATTTGGCTGGGATTTAAGGAACAGCCCACTGGACTTCAGACAAGGCCAAGTGGGTGAGGGTTGGCCATGGAGCAAGAAGGGCTGAAATGCCTGGCAGAGAGAGTGAAGAGTCTGGACCAGAGTAATCTCCCAGATTGCTGTCCTTTATTGGCTTGGCAGGATCTTTGCTCTTTGATGCTGGGCTGCCTGTCTGGCTTGACTGTTGCTTTCTGCTGCCACTTTGAGGTAGCTGGAGATAAGGAGGGGATTCACAGTCTCCTGGGGACCAAGCTTGCACAGCTTCTGTGTGCTGGTCAGCTAGCTGACTAGCACGAAGGCTGACTAGGTTGCAGAAGTAAGCCCCTACTGTGCTCCCACAAAATGATGTATAGATGACAGTTGACTGTGATGGAGCTTAGTTCAGAGTAGGATTGGGCTGCACATAAATCAGCATTAGGAAGTGGGAAAAAGTTACCCGGAGGGGGTAACTGACTTTTCTCTCTTTCTTCTTGCAGGCTGTACCTGGGAAATCCCATGGACCCTCCAGATGTCCTAGGTGTGGACTTAAATGCAGCTAGGCCTACACAGCTTCCAGGAAGGGCAAAAAGTAAGACGTTCTCCCTACCTGCTTTTTTACCCTCACCCCTCTCCTAGGCTGTGCTATAACCTGCCCAAGTCAGCCTGCAGGTAAAGAGAACTACAAGACCCAGCATGCCTTTCTTCTGTGCTGTTGTATGCTGGATGTTGCAGTTTCCAGTGGCCACGCTGCAGCTGCACCACTGCTATATAAGAATTTGAGCCTGTGTGGTGCTTGGCACATTCCCAGAGGAGTTAGGAAATGCTTGAATGGCTTGGAGAGCATCTGGGGGTGTGTTTTTTTTTGGGGGGTGGGCTGCTGTTGGCTACTGAACAGCTGCTTGGATTTTCACCTTTTTTTTCTGTATTCTTTCCAAGTACCTGCCTTTCTGTCTGGTTCCTTCTCTGTGGGTGATTCTGAGCAGGGAGTGCTTGCACGCCTTGCATGGTGACGGCACTTTTTGAAGGACTCCAGCAGGGAGGCTCTGCCTCACCTGTCTCCCCACCCACTGCATGTCCCTGCTTCTCAGAAACCATTTTCAGGCAGGTTATTGCATCAGCCCATAGCCACAAGCAAAGAAATTACAGTGGTGCTTTGGAGAATGTGGCAAGAGCTTTCAGAGGCAGCAACCTTATTTCACCGAATGCCTGCAGTTCTAAAACTGCACAAGCAACGCACGTGCGTCCCTGGCGGCTCCCCCCACCATCCAACAACACAAACATTTTTTCTTGGGAATGTAGCTGGACTTTCCCCCCACATTATTTATTTATTTAAAAAATTTTAAAACTTTCAGGCCACCCTTCAGTCCCTTGTATAAAATGAGGTTTAGAACAAATTTAAACAACAGCAATTGAAATAATCCCAAGAGGGCAATGAGTGACAAACACATAACAGGAGAACTGCAACCACTTAGTGCACTAATTGAAGGCACTCCGGTCCTCAGCTGCCACCAGTATCTCCAGGAGCACATCTGGGTCCAGGAGCAGTCCTGAACTGCACACCGATCCTTCAAGTTGTCGGCTCAGTCCAGACTCAGCTGTCCCACTGACTGACCACAGCTTTGTCCTGCCAGGCAGTGGTGAAGCTAGAGGGGGTGCAAAGCACCAAGTTTTAGTACAATGTGTAGGTAGCTGCTCCCCCTCCCTTTTCGAGCCCCTGCCCAGAGTGGCATGCTGTGCTGAGGCTCCCTGCAAAACTTTGTGCTTTGCACCCCCTCTAGCTATGTCACTGCTGCCAGGATTGCATTTCAGTTGAGTAGCCCACACCGTCCTTTGCAGTTGCCCGGCAGAATTCAGGGCGTCAACACCCTTCCTGGCTCCAAATGGAAAGGAGAGGTACAGTTGGCTGTAGTCATTATAGGTGAATTCTGAAAAACCAAACAGAGATTGTAGATGCCATTGCATCTAGTTCATCCCTTGTTCCCCAATCAGTCAGGGCAGTTTGGCACAAAAGTTTCCTGTGTTTCCAGTACAAGAAACATTTGCAGTCACTGAAGGTGCAGTGCCACAGGAAGGGTGTCTGTGCCCACAGCACCCTCCACCGTCACCCTGCCCTTGACCATCACACCACAGGAGCTCCCCTACTTAAGACCATTCCACTTAAGTCCTTTCAAGATACGAGGGGTCTGTGCCTGCAAACACTGTTGGAATGCACATTATGTAGCTGGAATTCGCTCCTTTGCAGCAGATGGCCACCTTTGGCACCTGTTGCTGCCTATCCTCGCTCTTGCCTCCTCCCCAACAGACGGGCCAAACAGGTGGGCGGCTGGCTCTGGCTAAGAGCCCTTTGGCTTGTCCCACATTTCACAACATGTTTGCTGCTGATGATAGCAGTGCTGGACTAAAGAACAAAACCACTTACACGCAGACCCCTGGAACCTCACCGAACTGAAGTCAGGGAGCTGCTGTGCCTCTGTGAGTTTTGGGGTCTGCCTTGTGCCTTTGGGGGGCTGGTTACCATGGCTGTGTCCCAGAAGCCTTGCCTGGTGCACTGCAAGGGTGAGCCTCTACTGGAAATGCAGCTCTTCCCAGCTCCACTGCCTTCTTGCCAGCTGCCTGCCCCCTCTTGCTCCATGCATGTTGCTGACTAATGCTCTGCTCTCTCTCCCTCCCTCTGTCCTGGGGTGTCTCTTTGTTTCTCTCTTTCCTGCAGGGGAGCCGCCACCTCGGCCACCTCAGCCCTTGATCCTGCTCAAGAGTAAGTGGGGCCACTTTCCGAGCTGCCATGCCCGCTGCGCCTGCCCTCTCTGCTCTCTTTTAGTTCCTCTCTTGACAGGTACCAGGGGAGTGTGCTGTGAGCTCCCGGCCTTGCACCTCACCCACCTATGCCTGCCTGGCCCTGCACACACAGACCGCACACCCAGGGTCCCAAGAGGCAGGCAGCGAGTACTCCACGCCCAGAAATACTCGCAGATGTCCAAAAAGAACAAGGGCTTCCTTAAGCAGCTGATACCATGGTTGATATTGGGCTGCGAGGGGTTTTTCCTCCCTTCCATGCAGCCTGTTGGACTTTTGCCTGGTTTTAATTGCAAATGAATTGTGCAGTGTGTTTTTTCATCCTTATTCCATTCATCCTTACAACAGAATTTTGCTCTTTTTCTTAGCCTGTCCTGAGCACTGCCAGGTGTTTATTGCCTCTAGTGAGCTAATCCCCTCCAAGTTTATGATGAACCCCAAATATTCTTATTTCTGGTCTCTGCTGCCCTCTGGTGGAGGAATCTGAACATTCCCATAATGTTAGTTTATGTCTGGAGTTGAACTACAGTACTGTCCAGAACACTTGCAGAGACGCAGCTTTTCGCTCTCCCCCAAAACACCCCTTGTTGCTGCATGTTCTGCAATGGCAGGGTGTTCCATTCCATGCCAAGGTGTTGCTCATTTGTTTGAAAAATGACCGGCCAATGAATGGTCTCCCCTCCATTATTTATTTACTAGATTTTTAATTTGCTTTCCCTTAACTTCTCTAGGTGGCCTTGCCTCTTTGGTGTTGTCTTCTCAGAGACCAACGTGACAGGCACTTTCTCTAGACATAGAAAATATAGTCACATGCAGAACTCAGGCAGTAGTGTAGCTAGAGGGGGTGCAAAACGTTAAGTTTTGCCCTGCGCTTCACCACAGCATGCAAGCAGCCCCTCCCTCTGGAGCCATCAGGGCCCCTAGAGCAACCTGGAATGGCTCTGAAAGAGGGGGGAGGGCCACTTAGATGCCACAGTGAAGTGATGTGCTTTGCACCCCCTCTAGTTACACTACTGCTCAGAGGTCACCATGTTGGCCCGTTGGGAAGCATCTCAAAGCCACAGGAAGGCCATCTCTTTGTTAGGATCAGCCAAAACATCGCAAAGTCACAGTGCACGCTGCTTGATGACACACAATGCTAGCCAGCCCAGTGCTCTGGGGTGCCCTCTATGATCCTCACACTGTGCATTCCACTGACTCCCCTACCCCAAGGTGTGTCTGTGTGTGTGCAGGTCCTATTTGGAAGTTTTATGCTGCAGTCCAAAGCATGTCTACTCTGAGTAAGTCCCATTGAGTTCAGTGGGATTTACTTCCAGGCAAATGTGAATAGAATTGCAGCCTTACTCACACCGATCTGGAGTATGCAACAGCATGTATTAATCTTGCTAACTGACAGTGGTAAGACCATGGGGTTAGAGGAAGCTGGGGTGGATGCAAGAGTGCATGACACTGTGTGGGGATGAGCATGTGTGTGTTTCGTGCATGTAATGTGAAAGCAACAACCTAGAAGGCAGTGTGCTCCAGCTCTTCTTTATTGGGCCCCTTGATAATCACATGGAGCCACTTGTTTCATATGGAGTTGATGGAGCTTGCCAGCTCCTTCCCTCTCTCTGTTCAAGGAATAGTGTGGTCTGGATTGCAGTATTGAGTTCTGAGCTCTCCGAGGTGCGTTGCCCTGCCCTGCAGTGCAGACTAGAGTAGATTCTTCCAGCTGTCTGATTCTATTAATGTTTGTTTAGGCTGGGGGTGGGGTGGGGTGGGGTGGGGGGAGTGACTGACGTACGTGGCCTTATCTGGAGTTCAAAGTCTGAGAACAGAAGGTGAATATATTTGTCCCCAACATTCTCTCTCTCTCTCAAGAAATCAGACCCACCACAATGACCTCTGGCAGTGTCAAATCTTGCAGAACAAGTCAGAGGAGAGTCAGACCCACACAGTGGGGTGTTGGGACTGGGCCTTATGGATCATCCCAGGGAGGCAAACTGAATCTCTGGAAGGCATACAGAGGACCGCAGATGAGCTGGGGAAGCTTCTGCCATTTCTGGGGAGGGCTTCCTGTGGTTTAAAACAGGAAGGTGTAAAAGCTTTCACTCGAGGCCTCCCTAGAATAGCCTCCCACCAGTGGCGTAGCTAGAGAGGGTACAACGCTCTAAGTCAGGGGTGTCAAACTCGTTTCATACCAGGGGCCGAGTATCATTTATGAAGCCTGCTGAGGGCCAGAAGTGATGTCATTAGGCAGGAAGTGATGTCATTAAATGGGGCATAACCAAAAATAAGCACTTTTTCTCACTTAGGAACCCATTAGCTGCAAATGACAGAAGAGAAAATACGCAAATCCTCATCATATTTCAAGCTTTGGGAGAGCCCAATTTTCATGTGGGCTGCCCTTTCAGCAGTAACACCTCAGCACTGCCTAGCAGCTGAGAGCCTGAGGGCCAGATAAAAAGCTTCCACAGGCCGCATCTGGCCCCCGGGCCTTATGTTTGACACCCCTACACTTTTGCAGGGAGCGTCACCGCAGCATGCAAACAGCCTCTCCCTTTCGGAGCCGTTCTGGGTGGTGGGAGCAAAATGGAGGCATTCGCATTGACTACCCCCAGTTCCACCCTGCATTCACCTCCATTTTGCTCCCACCACCCCGAATGGCTCTGAAGGGGAGGGGAAAGAGTCATTTGCACACTGCAGTGAGGCTCCCTGCAAAACTTAGTGCTTTGCACTCCCTCTAGCTACGCTACTGCCTTCTACACCTGCTAACTTCCGGAGGGGTCTCTGCTATGTTGGCCTGTTGCAGCAAATACAACAAAGCCTTTTGGTCACCTACAGGTGAACCTCTTGATTTCTGTAGAACAGTTTTTCTGGACTGCAATTCACTTCCTCAGGTGTGTGAAGTGCAGAAGACTGAAACAAAAAGGTTTGCCTATAAGGTGTCACTGGACTGTTTTGAAATCCAAGGGTTGTTGGGAGTCGAATCTTCTTCCCTGCGCCTCCCAGTCCTGCCTCGTCAAACCAGACATGTGGCGCAAGGTCCTGGCCACCACTTCCTTTCCCTCCCTCTGCACGTGGCAGTCACTTCATTAAACCAATTGTTTTCCTTTGCTTTGATTCTTTTACCTTCCTCCCTAACATGTCCTGCCTTCCTTTTTAGACTCTAAGCCTGAGGACAGAGACTCTCATTTCTAACTTCTGTACAGGGCCTAACAATTTTGAGCACAGCAGTCACCAGTGAGGTGCTGTGGGGCCAGAAAAGCAATGCGGGAGGCAGTGATGTTGCCTCACGTCTCCTCCAGTGCAAGGTGGGGGAAATGTGTGTCCACACATTAATGGCCGTGCCCACTGCTTGTTCACAGTCCAGAGTCATAGGCAGATGACCTCGCTGGGAGGGCTGAGCAGACTTCTCTCATTTCTGTGCAGTGCCCATTGAGGCGTCCATCAGACTCAGACCCTCACCCAATTCCTTTTTCCTTCCAGAGCCCTCGTACGATCCTGTGAGTGAGGATAACCCCCTCTCCTTGAGTCTCAAGCAACTCTGCCTGAAGAGGCCAGGTGGGCCCCCGCGAAGTTTGCGCCCTCCCAAGCCCTCAGCCCACGTGTTTGGCACTAAGGCGGGTGAGAGGCTGCTGCTGCCCCGGGCCAAGGGGGGCATTGCACCTGGCAACGAGGTGACACTGATAGACTTTGGGGAAGAGCCCATCCCCACCGTCCCATCCCCTGGAGGGGAGCTCTGTGCCCCGTCATTGGCCAGACTGGCCATGGAGGCTTTCTCCTTGTTGGACAAGACGCCCCCTCAGAGCCCCACACAGGCTCTGCCTCGCCCCCTCCACCCAACTCCCATTGTGGACTGGGATGCCCGGCCCCTGCCTCCCCCGCCCGCATACGACGATGTGGCACAAGATGAGGACGATTTTGAGGTGCGCTCCATCAACAGCACAGAAGGGCTGGCGAGGCTGTGCTCTGGCGGCAAAGCCTGGGAGAAGGGAGAGCCCAGCAGTGGCTCTGTGTCAGAGAGAGATCGTGCTGCCCTTCCAGTAGAGGACAACCTGTTCCTGCCGTCTCAGGAGGCCAAGCAACCGAGTCCTGCCCAGACCACCGAGATATTCCAAGAGCTGCAGCAGGAGTGCATGAAGCGCCTCAACGTGCCCTTGGGGGCCACCTCTGTGGCTTCCACACCCAGTCCAGGGGAGGACAAGCCCCAGATCCCCCCTCGTGTCCCCATCCTGCCCCAGCAGCTCCGCAGAAATGAGCACAATCACTGGTCTGGGGAGCTATTTCCAGCCTCTGGAGGCGAGGAGGACCGACCCCCCCAGATCCCCCCACGAGACCCCTTGTCCCAACCCAGCTCCAGGACTCCCAGCCCGATGGCTCTGCTGGGGGGGTCCCCACAATCCAGGGCCAGTCTGTGTTCTCCACTCTCCCTGGGCTCCTACCTGTCCACATCTCCCGGGAAGCAGCCCATGCCCACCACCCAGAGCTTTGCCTTGGACCCCAAGTACGCCACGCCCAAAGTGATCCAGGCACAGGAGAAGGAAAGTGCCAAGGGGCCCTGCATCCTGCCCATTGTCAAGGATGGCCGGAAGGTCAGCAACACCCACTATTACCTGCTCCCTGAGCGCCCACCTTACCTGGACAAGTATGAGAAGTTCTTCAAAGAGGCCAAGAACCCGGAGGATGCTCCACCTCCTGCCAGGGTGGTCACCACAGCAACCGTGAGGCCCATGGTCCAGCAGCAGCCAGACTGTAAAGCCAACTTTTCTTCCAACAACAGCAACCTTGTCGTCAAGGCTTCCTGTGGCCTCCAGAAGATCATCTATGATGGCAAAGACGACCCCAGGCCCTCCAATAAGATACGACTGGTGAGTGTCTCCCTCTGCTTGGCGGCAGAGTGGGCAGGAGTTGGTGGGGGATGCTAAGGCCACCCATGTCCTGCCATTTGAACAAAATGTTCATAGCCAGACGTGTGTGTGTGTCTTGCACTGAAAGAAAAGCCCAGGGTGCTGTGTCCAGAAACACAAAATTCAGCATCCTGCATAAGACCCTGAGAGGACTGCAGCTCAGTGCACAGGTCATGTGGTTGGCTGTGGAAGGTCCGTGTTCAGTTCCCAGCACCTCTGGGAAGGACAGAAAAAGATTCCTGCCTGAAACTCTGGAGAACTGCAGTCTGTGTAGACCACACAGTGGGACCAATGGCCTGACTCGGCATAAGGCAACTATTTTCAACTGGTGTGCTGAGGCACATCGATGTGCCACAAAAGGTCCACAGGTGTGCTGCGGGACTTTGGAGCACAGCAGTTAAAAATGGCTAGAAAACTCTTCCGGGTTCTGTAACTCTGTTTCTAGAGCAATTGTCTGTAGTTACGAATTGTCTGCCTCACTTCCTCAGCTGGCAGAGGAAAAGGGACAGACAATTCATGACAGTTGCTCTAGAAACAGAGGCGCAGAACCTGAACGAGTCTCCCAAAAGTGACATCACAAGAGGGAAAGACCGTAGAGGTCCATGTGCCATGGGAAGAAAAAGGCTGAAAATCAGTGGTTTAAGGCAACTTCCTTGATGTGCACTGAAAGCTTCTGTCTTTACTTGAAAGGCAGGGTTCTTAGGGAGCAGTAATTGTGAACCTGACCCTGGTGCTGCCTGGTGCCAGGACCGAAAAATGCCTCCCCCTCCCACCCAAAAAAAGTCAGTTTTCATGGAAAACCAAAAGTGCCATTTTTTTGGCATTTCAAGGACTTAAAACAGCCATTTTCAACCACTGTGCCGTGGCACACTGGTGTGCCGCGAATGGTCTGTAGGTGTGCCACAGGAGTTTGGGGGAGGGTCATTTATTAGTAGGGCCAGTGGGGGATGTGAGCCCTCCACCAATAGCATGGTGTGCCTTCTCAGTGGTCCAAAAACTGATGGTGTGCCTTGACAATTTTAGTACCTTGTCAGTGTGCCATGAGACGGAAAAGGTTGAAAATCACTGCCTTAAAATGTCTTCTGTGGGACTGGGGAGGGCGTGGGCAGCCTCTCCAGCCCTTAAAGGCCTTCTAAAGCCTCAAAAAGTTGTCGTCCCCAAAAAAGAAAAAAGTGGCAGTGGAGAGGAAGGGTCGCAGTGCCACCCCCCTATGGGGGGCTACCCATGGCATTTGTCCCCCCGACCCTCCCAGGTATACCGGTGGGGAGAAGGATCCTATGAACAGTGCAACGTTCAAGGTTGATGCACTAATGAGGTGCAGTGTGGTGACCATTCCAGGGCCTGACTTGAAATACCAATCTGACACCCCTCCCCCGGTGTGATTTATAGCTTGCGTGCAGCTATTTCAGCAGCCAAGGTGTGCCCCCAGGGACCCTTGCATGGCCACAGAGAATGTTTGGGGCTTGCTTCGCTCACCACATTGCCCAGCCTTCCCGTTTGTAAGGAAAGAAGCAGCCTGTCCTGCAGGAAGGGCTCATATATTGCATCCAGATGGCCCAGGCTCAGTTCCTGCATCACCAGCTAAAAAAGTCCAGGGTGCCAAAACTGGAAAGCGGCAGTCAGTCTGGCAGTGCCAGGCCAGGGAGACGGACAAGTCAGGCAGCAGCATCTCCACACACTCATCTGAAATCTTGGCACAGGCCCCCGTTTTAGAACCGGAGGCGTTTCCAGGAGTGCACCCTGGTTGAGTGTGCTGTTGAGTCAGCGGGCTTCACTCCCTGCTGTGGCCAACCCCCAAGGGGCAGAACTGGTTCCCACCCAAATTCCTCTTTCCTCACATTCAGCAAACTCTTGAGAATGTCCTTGTCTGGTTAGGAACTCCAGAAGCTGCCTTCCCTGAGAAGGGCACACATCTCAGTCTCCCCCACACTGACTGGCAGGGGCTTTCCAAAGTTTCGGTGCAGGTCTCGCTCCGCCTACCTGGAGTTTCCAGAGACTGCGCCTGGGTCCTTCTGCACTCAGAGTCTGTGTTCTGCCCCTGAGCAGCGGCCCCTCCCCGGAGCCTTTCAGGAACCCATTGTGGATCCCCCTGAGTAGGTGTGCCTTCCTTCCTGCCCCTCTTTGTTTTCCCTAGGTTCAATTTGCTGTATAGCTTTTCCACCTATCGGTGCAGAATCAGTACCCTGAGCCTCTCTGCTCTTGGGGTGTCTTGCTGCAGGTCCAAGAGACTGTGCATGGAGTCACGACCGAGGAGTGCCAGGCAGCGCTGCAGAACCATGGCTGGAACGTCCAGAAAGCCATCCAGTATCTGAAGGTAACGGCGGCTGTGGGATGCTTGCTGTCTTACTCTCCCCTCCCACCCCCAGGTGGACAGGCAGGTGCAAGGTCCAGTAGGCATCCTTTCTTTAGCATCCTGGCATGACTGAGCCCAGGCACCACCAGGTCAGCCTTTGCAGCACGCGACATCCCTGGCTGAAACGGTCTCGGGGCTGCAAAAGACACCACTGCCTGAGATCCTAGATAGCTGCTGCAGCATCGTCCATGCTGGGCTGGGCGGTGCACTGGTCTGCTTTGTGCTGAGTCAGTCCTGTCAGGCCAGACCATTTCCTCCACTCTTGCCTACTGTAGTTGTTAAACCCTCCTGGCGGGGTCCATGTCACTTCTGTGATCTGTGTAGCACATTGATTTACAACTGGTGTGCCACAGCACATTAGTGTGCCACAAAAGTCTGCAGGTGTGCTGTGGGCATTTGGAGCATGGTGGTTGAAAATCAGTGAAAAACTCTTCTGGGTTCTGCAACTCTGTTTCTAGGGCAACTGCCTGCAGTAACGAATTGTCTGTTCCTCTAAGGCAGGGGTCTCTGAATCCCGGCCTGGGGGCCAGATGCGGCCCATGGAGAGCCTCTATTCGACTCGCAGCCAGCCTCTGATCCCCTGAGAGCCTCTGGCCCAGTTGACCAAACAGAACCAGAGTTGTGTTTGTATGAACTTTATTTCCTTGGCTATGTTCGTGCTTGGAGAAATCCTGGGCATTTGAGCCCATTCATTCATCTAAGTTCCATCTCTAGTGCATTTATTTAAATTTTTTATTTAATTTTTTTTTTTTTTTGGCCCTCAGCACCCTTTGGCCAAAAAGTTTAGAGACCCCCTGCTCTAAGGAGCCAGTGGAAGAAGCGGGACAGACAATTTGTTACTGCACAGTTGCCCTAGAAACAGAGCTGCAGAACCCACAAGTATCCCATAAGATGGAAGTGACATAACAAGAGGCAAAGCCATAGAGGAGATCATAGAGGTCAGTGTGCCATGAGAAGAACATTGAAAATAGTTGGTGTAGCAACTGTTGGCATTAAATATATCTTTTTAGTACAAGGTAATTGCAGAACTTGATCCTTACTCTAAGGAGATATTGGAGGCCTGATTGTAAGTTGTGTTTCCAGGACTTGCCTATGAAGTGCTTCCCCCTTGTGTGTGTGTAGTGCTCCCTTTGTCGTAGGAAGGGATGAGATGGGATGTGGTCCCAGGGAGCCGTCTCTGTGCTGGTGTCTGCATGTTTTTCAGAGGCCCTGCTAACCCCTCTGGTGTGCTGTCCCTCCCCCACAGGTGGAGCAGCTCTTCTGCCTGGGACTCAAGACACGTCTGGAATGTCACAAGGTTCTGGAGATGTTTGATTGGAACCTGGAGCAGGCCAGCTCTCACCTGCTGGACCCCTACAGCACCTTTCGGCTCAAGTAAGAGCTGCCTGTCCCTTAGCGCTGGGTTGTGGCTGGGTAGGGCTGTGTGCACTCTCATTGGGTCTCTCCAGGGGGTGGGGCTCTAGGGGTGGCCACAAGGAGTCCCCAGCAGCCTCTCCAGTGAAAGGGATCTCAGGTAGCTGAACTGGGAAGGGGCTCCACTCATAACCTTGGAGAGCCTCCTCTTTTTAGAGCCGGCAGTGCTGGCGGCTTTGTGACTTCCTGTGTCACAAGGAGGGCCAGAAGGGGGAAGCAGGATTCAGGGGCTGACTGTAAACAGCAAGTCAAGGGGTGGGAGGAACACACTCGCAGCTGAACACAGCAGCTAGCTCTGGGCACAAAAGGTGTTTTGCCTTCCACTGCCGCTGTTTTTGGGGCTCATTTCTGAGAAAGGAGGGGAGCCGGACCCAGTTCTCCCAGCTCGTATCTTCACATTTGCCGCTTTGCCTTGCAGACGGTGACCACCGGCAGTGCTGCGAAATGGAAGTGTGTGACCCACTATGGGTGCCCCTGACAGTGCTTCCCTGAGGACCCCCGTCTTCCAGGCACACGGCCCAAGAGACAGCGCCGAAGCAGCAGAGGAAGGCGAGGCGGACCCGCCAGGCGGGCCCTTCTGCAGTCGCGGGTGGCGCTGAGGCTGCTTGTCCATGTTGCTGCCCCCTCCCTTCGCTTCTCACCGTTGCTCCCATTGCTTGCAGTTGGATTTATTTTGTAAAGAGAAAGTGTTACATTAATATATAAATATTCTATTCTATTTTGGAGACAACAGGATGGTTGTCAGATGTACATTCGCGACTACAGAAACCTGAACAGGTTGGGAATGGAGATGCAGGGGGGGCCCTCCTGGGGACCAGGAATGAGAGGTCTGATCGCAGAGCCTCCCACCGGAGTCCTTCGAAAGGCACCGCTGTGGTGGATGGGGAGGCAGGTGAGGCAGAGCCTCCCCACCAGAAGCTTTTGTCTTCCTGTTACTCTCAGTACAAAATGTTCGTGGAACGCCTGTCGGGAATAGTAATGTTATGATCTCGATGCGCTGCACATCCCAGGGTGTCCCACATGTCTGTCTGCACGTGGCAGGATGTGAGCCGTCTGTTCCAGAAGCACTGTGTTCCTCAGCAGTCCCTGTCAGACTGATCTGTGGCCACGGCTTCCGAGTTGTCAAGGCCCAGCTGGTGACGAGAGTCACAGAACACATAGCTGCCCTGTCACAGTCTCCAAATGGCTCTGAGGTGCAGCTCTGCTGAGTCAGGCTGGCCCATCCAGCTCAGTCCTGCTGGCACTGATTGCCTGCGGCTTTCCAGGGTTTCAGGCAGGAACGTTCCTCTGCCCTCCCCGGAGAAGGACCAGGGACTTTCTGCAGGTCAAGAAAGTGCTGTCCTGCTGAGTCACACCTTACCCCCTCCAGAAGCAGTGACCCAGGAGGCTGCAGTGACCATTCGGTGTTGAATCAGAGGCCTGCAATTGTGTTGCATTAGCCAAGGTAGCTGACCTCAGACTGACAAGCCAGCTGCGGCCAGTGCAGCTAAGCACCACAGAGGCAGGTGTTTTCCCAAGAGAATGAATGTTGGAGTCACTGCAAAAGGATAACACCCTTCCGGCTTAGGCTCAGTATCCCACTGGCCTCCCCCCCCCCAACAACAGCAAGGAAATAGAGAGGCGAGCCCCTCTATGTTGAGAGTGGTTTCCCTTTTAGAATCATTGAATGTTCAGGTCAGAAGGGACCATGAGGGTCATCTAGTCCAACCCCCTGCTTGGTGCAGGCAGCTGCTTCAACAGCCCTGACAGGCACCTGTCCAGCCTCCGCCTGAAACCCTGTAAGGCGGACATACCCCTGGCTGCACAAGGCAGACTGCCCCAGTGCCAGATGGATCTTGTGTCGAGAAAATGCTTCCTTGTATTTAGGTGAAATCTACTACCTTGTAGTTTTAGCCCACTAGTTATTCGGCCCACTCTCAGGAACCACAGAAAGCAAGGTCCCCCCTTTCCCCAGAGCACCTTCTCCTCTCCTTCCTGAAGTTTAGCTCCAGCCAGGAAGGGGTCCAGTGCAGAAACAGGCTACTTCTTTGAAGCAGGCATCAGAATCCTCTGCATATCTGGGAGTGAGCTGGGGAGGCGGCACAGTCATGTTTTCTGAACTGGCTTTACCTACATGCAGTGGCATAGCAAGCAGGGCTGGGTGCGGTCTCCCCAGGTGCCAGGCTGGAAAGGGGCGCCACAGAAACTGGAGCACTTGCACACTCACCGCTGCGGCTGGGGCAATTTTCAGCAGCCTCCAGGAGAACCAGGAAGTGGCATCAAGACATTGTGTGATGTCAAAATGTCACCATCTCTGGCAGTGCTGCCCCTGGGGACACCACTGCCGACATGACACCGACTGCAGCAGCACCCCTTGTGCACCCTTCCCAATATCTAAGATCATCCCTGCTGGATGAGGCCATAGGCCCACCTAGTCCAACTTCCTGTATCTCATAGTGGCCCATCAGACACCTCAGGGAGCAGCCGAGATACCTATACCCTGTTGCCAATCTGGCATGCAGAAATAGGCTACCTCTAAAAGCTGGAGATACCTAAAACCTGGATGGCACATCACTAGTGTTATTTGGATAAAACACTACCCCACCCACCCACCCACACACACACACAGACACCCAGTTAGACGGACTCCTGCTTGACACAGTACCGGTTTGACCATGTAAGCATGACAGCCCCTTTTTGGCAAGTGGTACAACAAAGGGAAAGTGCTGCTACTTCACTCTCCAGAAATGTGACCCACTTGTTACTAGGGTTGACACATGTAACATGAGGGGTCTGCTGCGCATGCTGAGACCTCAAATTCAGTGGCTCATGGCACAGCTGAGTAGAATGAGGAAGGAGGCAAGGTTAAGGGTGCAGAGAGCCAGTGGTGTAGTTAGAAGGGGTGCAAAGCACTACATTTTGCAGGCACCTGAACGCACTGTGCAAGCCTCCTCTCCCCTTCAGAGCAAAACACTCCCACTCCATTTTGCTCCCCCTGCGCAGAATGGCTCTGAAGGGGAGGGGGGGCACTTGCATGCCACAGTGAGACTCCCTTCAAAACATGGTGTTCTGCACCCCCTCTGTCTATGCTTTTATTGTGGGGATATGAATACAATAACTGGGAAGGGGAATAAAAAAAAAGAACAGGCCACGCAACCTAGCCCAAGGAGCCCCAGATTCCCACACTTGCAGCAAATGAGGAGATGTTAGACGCACTAAGTGTCTGCAACTCGACATTTGCACCTCTCATGCCCCTCAAGTCTGGACAGCCTGCAAGCTGGGCTCTAGGGTGTGGTGCCTGTTCCCTTTCCAGCTGGCCATACAGCCTTGTCCCTTCAGATTCCTCCTACACTGACTTCCTCCTCCAGGCTCTCTGTCTGGGCTGGTTTATCTCCCCGAGGTCCTCTGCTGAGGTTTACTGCACACCAGGCGCCCTCAACACCATCCCTGCTTCCTCCTGCAAGCTGACTGCCACAGCTCACCCTGCCAAAGGCTCCCTCAGCACCATCAGGGCACTCCTACGGAGGTGACATGAGGTGAGATGACAATCTCCTCTGGACCATGGCAATTTGTGAGACCATCCAGGTTGTCCTCTCCAGGTTCAGGAGCTGGCTGTTGTAAAACTGCCCATTCCCTAGAGCAAAATTAAGAGCATGAGTGGGGTCAAAGCCCAAGACTTTGCATTTTCAGTCTCCATAGATAGCCACAAAGAATACCAGTGGTGTTGCTAGGGGGTGCAAACCACACTGGGTGATGCTCACCATTACTGGCCAAAATTTTTAAAATCTTGGTGTTTTCAAATAATACCATCACGTTATATATCAATTGATGGGTTATTTCATGCAGAATGCAATAAAACAACTGCGTCGAAATATATCAAAAGTTACAGCGACAAAACACGCCCACTGCCCAGGGTGTTGCCCCACCCACTGCATGGCAGGAGGTCCATCATAGGGGTGACACAATGACCTCCCGCACCTGGTGATGCAAACTCTAGTGTAGCCACAAAGAATATTTTATACTTAGATGGATTTTAAGTTCATGAGATGGCTACAAAGCTACCATGTTTGTACTGCAGATCCTGGGGCTTGGTTGACTGAGGGATTCAACTTGTATTCTGTGGCTTGTCCCGATTCCCCTGAATGGCTCACGGCACTCACAAAATTCAAGCGTTCCATACGGATGGAGTTCCTTCACAATTACATCTACATTTGGTCATGACTGTCATAGGTTGGATCTATTTAGTGTGTGTGGACACCTAACGTGAGATCACCTTGGACAAGGCAGGTGGGAATGGAGCGTGACCCAGCCCTGCGCCAGGTGACCTTGGCAGAGTAAGTCCACTTACCATTATGACATCACTCAGCGCCATGGTTATGCGATTTCAACGACAGCCCAGCTCAGTCTAGCAAAACGTGGCTTCAACCAGTGGTGGCCAGGGAGTGTGTCAGCATTTGCCCTTTTCACAGTCTTTATAGCAGATGACTTTTGGGACTTGTCGCCCTCCTAGACTGGGAGTGAGATTTCCCTTCACAATCCTCTCAACTGGTAAAACAAGATTAAAACCACAGGTAAGATACAATAATTTTTCTCTTTGGGTAAGAACATAAGAGTCCCATTGGATCAGGCCAAAGGCCCATCTTGTCCAGCTTCCTGTATCTCACAGTGGCCCACCAAATGCCCCAGGGAGCACACAAGACAACAGACACAAACTGGATCCTGGTGCCCTCCCCTGCATCTGGCAATCAGAGGCAGGCTGCCTCTAAAACCAAGAGCTTGGGTCTTCTTTTTCCCCCATTTTGTTTATTTTACATCATGTATATCCTGCTTTCAATAATATGATCAAAGCAGCATACAATAATCAGGTGATACAAGAACAATCCAAGCAATACCATCAGCCAAAATCCAGCACCAAATCCTGCTCATGGCAGTCAAACCAGCATCAGACCACAGGAGCCTTGCAGAACATCAGCTGTCCAGCAGCAAATAACTCATGAAATCAAAACATTTTCCAAATGTTTCTCAAAATGGGAGCCTCTCAGAGGGAGGGGATTGCAGCCCTGAGAAGGCTTTGCCCCAACCCCTCCCAGACTGAATTTGTGAGGGAGATTGGCCAAAGAGCAGCGTCTCTGAAGCAGACCTTCAGACAGGCTCACCCCATCAAGAACCTGATCCTAGCCCTTGTTGAACTTGCACATACAAGACAGCATTTAGGCTCATCTGACTGGCTTGTTCACTTTCTAGCCAGCCTTTCCACTGGCATGGTCAAGAAGGTGAAGGAAACTGACACCACACAAAACAATGGCAGCAGTTCAGTACAGAATTAGGGCAGACATAAGGCACACTGATTGAAGGGGATTCTTGACGGAACCTGAAATGGTGAGTTGGTCGTCATTGCTCCTGGCTACCGTCAGTTAAAAGCCTTTGATGGGCACAGCTGTCCGGGACAATGGAGGCCGGTTTTGTCCCTCCACCTGCTCTACACTGGACCTCCAGCTTTAAAACCTGTGACAAAGTGACCTCAGCTTTCTCTAAGCCTTGGCTGGCAAAGACCTGAGGTCCTGGCAGTGAGCAGTCATGAAAACAGGCAAGAGTTAAAGAGAAGCACCTGGCTGGCCCCAGCAGCAAGTCCATTTGGCACCGCTGATGACCACATAGGAAGTTCTCCTAAAACTCCTCCACCAAAGCTGTTACTTCTATAGTGTCATCCATGTGCCTCACATGTTTCAGAACGGCAGATACAAAAAAAATAAAAGATGCTCTCCACTTCCAGGTGTTCAGATTGCACAAGCACAAGGGCTCATTTGTGCAGCTGCCGTTCATTTCAGCCAGGCTTGCACAGGAGACTGTTCTGGTGTCCCATGTGTCAGATCTGTCTCTGACACTGCACCTCTCAGGGGCACACAACTTCTCTCTCCCTGACTTACAGCCCAAACTTATCCTTGGCGGGACCACTGGATGCAGCAGTCAAAATGGTGACTGCTGTATCCAGCAGCCCTGCTGAGGCCACCAGAGATCTCCTCAGGGGAAGGGGACTTTCATTCCCTTCCCTCAAGAAAAGCCCCAGGCCCCACAATGGGGCTTCTCAAACCTGCACCAGTTATTTTGCCAACACAGACAAGAGAACCTCCATGTTGGGGTTTTCAGCCCAATAGGAAGGATAGGATCCAGTGGAGCAAGGCTCCACGACCCCCACTCTCCTCCTGGCCAGTTCCTCCCCCACCCCCCAGTGTCTCCAGTAGTCTCCAAAGTCCTTTCACCCATCTGTCCTTTAGTCAGTTAGTCCATCAGCCATTAGTTCCTCAGTCCATTAATCCTTCAGTTCAGCTTTCCTCCTTGTAGTACCCACCAAACACTCCCTTCATCAGGTGCTGCTTTTATCCCTTAATGACCTGGTTGCCTCTAATGGCTGCAGCTGTGCAACTACCCACTGCTAGTTAGAGCCCTGGGATTAACCCTATCCTTGCCTGCCAGAGCAAGGGGCCACTGTTGACATCACACCCTATCTCCTGTGTGTCTCGAGGATCTTGTGCCTTTCCATTACACCTTGCACTGCATTGGCCCCAATAGTGGGGGATAGGATTGGGTAATAAAGCTCCTATGATTAAGCAGTGCTGGTTTCTTTAACTGGCTGGCTGCAGCATTGGCGATTGGCCAGTTGCCCCAAATTTGGGGCATTTCCTCAGCAACACCACCTTCCACCTCCATCACAGAATGTTTGCAGAAACGCCTTCGTGGTCTTCAGAAACCCCATCACAGGACTGGCAGCAGATGGGAACCGGACGACCCAGGGAGGGCCCACAGCCTGGTTTGGAAAAGATGTCCAGTTTGGACTCCTGCCCCAGACATGCAGGTAAGGTGACACCTCTTGGTGCTGTGGGGTTGTGTCCTGCAGGGACGTGCGGTGGGTGGGGGAGGCAGGTGGCAGAGTCTCCCCACCAGAGTCCTTCGAAAAGCACTGCTGCCATGTCACCAAAGATGGGCTGTTTAATTACTCTGCATCCTGCCTTAGGCCCAGTTCACACATGCAGGTTCACAAGTTGCAGGCATCAATGACCTATCACAGGTGAATTGCCACAGTCAGCACTTCCATCAAACACTTTTCAATGGAAGCCACGCCCACATTCAGGGTTACCCAACCATGACCATCATTCTCTCTCTCACCATTTGGTTGCACAACGTTTGATGACTCACTGATGAATGTGGGAACTGATTCTACTCTTAGGCATGGGAATGTGTGGCCACTACATGAACCCCCACCTACATTTCAGCCCTATTTTCATGCCCAGCAACCACTCTAAGAAAGAGCAACAGATGCCAAGCCTGAAAGAGAATAAGCAAGACCCACCTGGGGAACGCAGGAGGCCACACTTAGCAGCACAGCTACACCAGATGCATTTCCACATGGGTAGTATTGCACATCTTACATGTGCACATCTTATGCAGATCAATTTTTTGTGCAAGTTTGATGTTGCAAATTTGATGTTTTGTTGAAAGCAACTTACCAATGAAGACAAACGCAATTGGGCTGAAGTTCTAAAAAAAGTAAAATACGTATGTCCTAGATTCACCGACCTCAGTGTCCTCCTTCAATTCTTTGGGCCCTGAGTCAGAGATGAACGAAGTTGTGGTTTTCATGCGTAAATTTCTTCAGGGAAACACACAGGTATCCACCTACCACACCCTCTCTTTCTCTCTCTCTCTCTCTCTCTTCCTCAAACTCAAGTCTCTCCTTCCCTTGGGCAGGAGTTGATTTCCCAAAGACCAAATTCATTCCCTGCCATCTGATAGGGTTTCTTGAGTATCAATTCAACCACTAAAAGAAGGAACTGATTTCTAAACCAGGAAGTGCTGCCCAAGACACTTTGGGCCTTCAAAATCGCCACCCCACTTCTCCCACATGCAGTGGTGTGGCTAGGCCATTTGACACCCATAAATTTTTGACAACCCCCATACCACAAAATTATTTATTTATTTTAATTAATAATTAATAATTTTATTATTTATTATAAATAATTATTAATGAATTATTTTTCCTCATTTTTCATACCACCCTCCCTCTAAGGAGCTGAGGGTGGTGTACATGGTTCTTCCCCTTCTTTTGTCTTCACATCAACCCTGTGAGGTAGGTGAGGCTGAGAGATAGTAATAGTCATGACATGAAATGAATAGTAATAATGGCTAGAAAATAATTCAGCAAATATTTCCCCACAAGCAATGGATGAACATCAGTGCCTTCCCCTGCAATTGCTCCCCTGCACATAGTACCCAGTGACATACTGCCCCTGCATCCGGAGGTTCAATACAGCCATCATGGTTAATAACCACTAATAGACTATAGTCATCAGTGTTTAGAATCCATTTTAAAAGTAATCTAGGCCAGTGGACAACACCCAACCTTCCCACTAGTAACATCACTAGGGTTGGTGTCACCCAGTCTGGTATCACATAGTACCACTCCCATTAACTTCATTTATTTATTTCACTATAGAACAGTACATATCACCCAACCAATCAGTAACCACCAAAAAAACAATGGCCAATTTGATGACACTCATACAACTGAATATAGTATTCAGTGCTAGTATTAATTCTGATACCTGGAAAAAGGGAGCTGACTCATCATAACATCTTATTGGACCCCTGCTGTGTCATAATAGCTCTCAGAATGCTCAGACTCATTGGTCAGTTCTGAGTTAAAGAAACCACTTTTTGTGACATAAGTTAGTTGTATTTTCTTTTTCTAAATATTCGGCTATAACTTTTGATAGAACACAGATATTTCAATGCAGTTTCTGCATTAAATTACACCTCAAATGATATGTGGATTTGCAGGACAGAGTACGATTGTTTTAACCGTGTTTTTATTTTTTTGTCCCTGCCCTTTTGTAAGCTGCTTTGAGTCCCCTTGGGGAGAAAAGCAGGGTATAAATGCAATCAATCAATCAAACATGATGGTATTCCTAAAAAC
Source organism: Tiliqua scincoides (assembly GCF_035046505.1). NCBI lineage: Eukaryota > Metazoa > Chordata > Lepidosauria > Squamata > Scincidae > Tiliqua > Tiliqua scincoides. The sequence continues at coordinate 238,572,302 of NC_089823.1, read as the reverse complement.
CACAATTTTAGTCACTAGTGTTGTCACACACACACCCCTTGGGTCTCATCTTACTAACACTTTATTGTTTCCAAGATGTGTCATAATAACATTAGCTCTTCAAACAATCAGTCAGTCTAATCTAATTGGACCATTTTGAGTTAAGGAAATGTACTTTTTGTTACGTACAACAGTTGTATTTTGTACGTTGTATGCTGTATGTACCCCTGCTAATTGGGTAAGAGGCACTTTTTCAAGTGGGTGCTCCTCTTTTTAGCAGGGGGAGGGTAACTGACCCACCTCACCCCAGCAGTGTCTTTTCTAGTGGCTGTCTGCTGGTGTTCTTTTGCATCTTTTTAGATTGTGAGCCCTTTTGGGACAGGGAGCCATGAGTTATTTTTCTCTGTAAACCGTTTTGTGAACTTTTAGGTGAAAAGCAGTATATAAATACTGTTGTTGTTGATAATAATGATAATGATAATAATAATTTGTTTTCTGGTTTTTTGGTCATAACCTTTGATAGAACAGAGATATTTTTACTCTGATTTGTTCATTTGACTGCATTCATCAATTCATTTGATTGCATTCTGCTGTAAACGGCACATCAAATGATATATAACATGATCATATTATTCCTAACAACTGCAATTTTGGTTACTAGTGGTGTCACATACACACCCCACAGTGGCACCCAGGACAGCCCACCCCACTCCCCGCTAGCTATGCCATATGCCCATATGTGTGCTTGTCGGGGCCCCTCCCAGATGTCCTGACCCCTGACTTACCCTGGAGCAGGCACCCCATGCCCAGAGTGAGGAGGCTTCCCTGCCCTTGAAGGGGGCAAAGCAGGCTGGCTCACCCCAACCAGCCAGAGGGAGCTGGCAGGGCAAACAAGGAACACTGCAAGAAACAAGCCAGCCACAAGAAAGGCCTTTTCTGCCCCACCTGGAGGAAGGGGAGGGGTCAAAGGGGGCAGGCTTGCTCCATAAAACAGGGGGGCCAGGGATGAGAGGCAGTCAGTGTGAAGCAGGGAGCTGGGAGGTGAACAGCTCCTGTACCTAGGCCAGGTCTGGCAGCTCTGCTAGGAAGGGGACAAGGGTGCTGGAACCCACTCCCCCTTCAGCCAATCTGAGGCCTCCCTGGGGATGGAACAAGCCTGCCCCAGGCCCCTCCAGGCAGCGCTCATGTGCTCTGAGGCCTCGGGAGTGAGAGAAATACACTCTTTCCATGTTCTGAGGCACTTTTGTTCATCCCACAGAGTGCTACCTTTTCCAAGACGAAGTCCTAATACTGAAAACGATACAGGGGCTGACCACAGGCTTGGGCCTAGTCCTGTTTGTGTACAAATATGGATAACTTCTATGAATTCATATTTTCAATGGGGAATTTGTGGGTCCTTGAAACACTGTCTGGGTGTTCTGGCTCAAGGACCCTCAATTTTCTAATATTGTTCCAATTCATAATAATGCCTTTGGAGAGATTGAGTGCACACACAGGTGCATGTGCAAAATTGGCTATGGTCCCAAATGCCCTCTGGAAAAGCAGGCATTGGACCTGCCATCAGTAGCCTATTAGTGAGAGATCAGGAAGAGTGCTCCACAGAGCTTCACAGAGCCACGTCCCACAGAAGAGAGCTCCACAGAGCAGGCATAACCCTTGGAAAGGTCTTATCTCACATTGCCATCCAACACACACACATCAGGTGGTGAAGAACTCTGGAGCAAAGCCTTAGGGAGTTAGTGAATGGGTTGAGCTGCACTCTGGGCCAGCTGTAACTCCCAAGTCCTTTCTAAAGGCACAGGCATGGCCTCAGTCACGTGTTTGTTTTGCCTCCCTTTCCTACATGCACCTTTCTAACCTTGGGGTGGGGGCCTAGGATTTGTCTGAGAAGCGGAAGTTCCTGGACTGTGTGGATATCATCAACATGAACCTCAGCAAGGACAGGAGAGACAGATTCACAGACCAGCTGTACAATCCATCTCTGTTGAGAGAAGTCCTCCAGGTGAGAGAGAAGATTCTATTCTGTGCTGGGTTTGTGTGTGTGTGTGTGTGTGTGTGTGTGTGTGTGAGAGAGAGAGAGAGAGAGAGAGCGAGCGAGAGAGAGAGAGAGAGAGCGAGCGCGCGCGCCATGCACAGGTCTTTCATCTGGAGGGAGGGTCACCACTTGCAGGTGCTCCAAATTCTCCTTTGGAACCCTTTAGAAAGGCTAATGAATTCTACTTGTTCAGCATTAGCAAATCAATTCACCAGTTATTGCTGTTTTTGGCCATCAGGCCTGGTTCAGCCATGGAAGGACTCTGTCATTTTTCATCCCCCTTTCATCATAAAAACCCCAGGAGATCAAAGAGCCGTCTAGTTGAACACCTTGTTCCCGAATTACAGAGAGGCCAGCAAGATGCCTCCAGGCAGCCCCCAATCTGGGCATGTTGGCAACAGCCTTTCCTAAGCATTTATGCCCAGCATCTGGTATTCAAAGGCATACTGCCTCTGAACATGGAGGTTCCCAAACACCACTGATACTATCAACTGTTGATGACCTCTTCTCCTTCTCCATGAATCCCATTTCAAAGCCATCAATCGTATTGGCCATCACCACATCCTGTGGCAATAAATTCCAGTGATTATACATTGGATGAAGGTCCTTTTGTCTTTCCTGAATCTGCTGCTGATCAATTTTATTGGGTGATCAACAATGGAAGAAGGAGAAAAAGCCCATTCTAACCCCATTCTTCGCACCACCATGAGGACCAAGCTTAGTTGTAGCAGGAAATGAGCGGCTACTAGAGGTGCCACAGCCAAATGAGCCCCTTGCTTCAGGCAGTGGATTGTGGGAGGTGGCAAACTGGTCAGAGGTGCCCCTCAGTGTAGTAGTGTAGCTACAGGGTCAGCAGTGCGGTAAGTATTGCATGCGCCACAATGCACCATGAAACTGACCCATCCCACTCACGGTTGGAGCCATTCTGAGCTGCAATGGCTACTGCTTTGCCATCACAGCCCAGAATAGCTCTGATGGTGAGTGGGAAGGGCCAGTTACACAGCACATTGTGGTGCCTCCAGTACTGTACTTACTGCGCCGCCACCCCTGTAGCTACACTACCGCCACAGCATGTGCTCACCCACCACCTGCCCCAGTCTGCCACCTACCCAGTTGCCCCAACCTCTTCTTGCACACTTGGAGAGAGCATAAGAAAAGGAAGTGGCTTACCTATGCTTCCAGTCTGTCCATTTTGGAAGTACCCAGGGTGAACTGTGACTTTGAGCCACTACTAATCTGAGCAAGTCATGAGTACTCAATGGAGCAGTGGAGGGAAGAGATTGGTATGATGGCCACACCAGTGCAGTAGCCTCAATTCGCACATCCATCTGCAAGTCACTGTGGTACTTTTTTGGCATTCAGCGTCCTTGGTTTCTGAACACATTTGTAGGTATGTTTTTGTTGACAGGTCCTGCCCCAATCTACATGCAGTGGCATAGCTAGAGGGGGTGCACTGCCCTAAGTTTTGCAGGGAGCCTCAGTGCAGCATGCAAGAGGCCTCTCACTCTCCCCTTCGGAGCCATTCTGGGCGGGGGGAGCAAAACAGACGTGAATGCAGGGAGGCATATGCTTCTGTTTTGTTTCCCCTGCCCAGAATGGCTCTGAAGAGAAGAGGGAGGGACCGCTTGCACCGCACTGAAGCTCCCTGCAAAACGTAGGGCTTTGTACCCCCTCTGGCTACACCACTGCCCACATGCATTTCTGAGAATATCTGCAGAGGGTGCCCCATACACAATATATGGCCCCCTTATGTACAGCTCAGGAATTGCATAATCAAGTAGAAGGAAATCCTGATCCATCATGAGATAGGCCCACCTGCACCCCTTGACTCAGCTGTCATACAAACTGTTGGTGTCTCCCCTTCCTTTCCAGTTCCTGCTGTCAGACACATCCTCCCCAAAAGCTGAGGGGCGAGAATTAGCATTGGCCAGGATCAGCAACGTGATCAGCTGCATCACAAGCCGCTGTGTAGGCAAAGTGAGTGATCAATTCCATGCGGATGGTGCTACAACTAGAGAGGTGCCCATTGCTGTGACTGAGGGTCTATGAATAGCAGAAGTCTCGCTCCTGGACGAGCAGCTCCGTGGGATCCCTGGAGGGGGGCAGGTGTGCCTCCCATCAGGGCCCTCAATGGCAGCTCTTTACCGCTTAGAAGTGAATGTTAGTGTAGACAAAGGGGCATGTCCTCAGCCCAGCATGAGAACCAAGCCTGCTTTTGCCTGCATCTGCCCAGGCTGGCTGCTGCATCTTTCAGACCTTGCGGTGATGTAGTGGCACCAGTGTGGAGTGATCTGTATTCCGCAGGGGAGCTTTGACCTATGCAAGCCTCCTCAGGGGACGGGAACATTTCTTTCCTTCCCCCAGGGTAGTCCCTGCTGGATTGCCAGGCCTGCTCCAATCTGCCCTAGCAATATTGCTGGTGCAAGTCCGTGTGAACCAGGGTTGGGGAATCAAGACAGGGTAGGGGGTTAGGATTCAACAGACACTGCTGCCGCCAAAACCGCCCTCTTCCTGGTCCCGATCCACCCACCCCCTGCCCCATTCTGCCTGCCTACCTCCCACACATTTACCAGCACCAATGGGTGGCCAGTGGCCACAAGTGTGCAAAGCTGGTCACTTGCTGCTTATGGCAACTGCCAGGCGGTGTGTTCCTGCATGTCACATTTTGCAACTGCTAGAAAGTGCCTAGTGCCACCAACAAACTCACTCTGGTGGCATTGGGCACCAAAAGGATTGGGCTATCTGCAAAGGACTGTTGAGAGCAGACCAGGGTTGGCGTTCCCAAGTCTATTTCAGGATACATGAACTCCAACTCCTCCCAAAGCAAAACGCCGAGCTAAGACAAGTGAAACATCTCAAGGATTTCTCCCCATCCCCACTTTAAATACTGTTAAGTTCTCCCCACTTTGCCAAGTGACCCGAACACCCCCGAAGCTCCAGGAGCCACAAATTGTGTTTTTTTTCTCTCACCAGGGCATGAAGGACTTCAAGCTAGGGCAGATTGTGGGAACCCTCACCCTTTGTTTACGTGATCCCAGCGAGGACGTGTGCCACTGGGCGGCCGATGGGCTTCACCGCCTGTACACCTTGATCTTGACCCAAAAAGGCAAGAGAAGCTCCTGATGGGCGTGGGGGGGGGGGTCATTCAAGGATGAGTCAAGGATGAGTTAGCTGTCATATAAGCAGTCCCAGATGGTGCAAGAAGAATGTGTAGAGTGCATCTCTTGTTGGCAACCTTCAGTCTCGAAAGACTCTGGTATCGCGCTCTGAATGGTGGTTCTGGAACAGCGTCTAGTGTGGCTGAAAAGGCCGATTCGGGAGTGACAATCCCTTCCACACCGGGAGCAAGTGCAGTCTGTCCCTGGTCTGTCTCCCTGGCTATGGGCCTTCCTTCTTTGCCTCTTAGCCTCAGACTGTTGGCCAAGTGTCTCTTCAAACTGGGAAAGGCCATGCTGCACAGCCTGCCTCCAAGCGGGCCGCTCAGAGGCCAGGGTTTCCCACCTGTTGAGGTCCACTCCTAAGGCCTTCAGATCCCTCTTGCAGATGTCCTTGTATCACAGCTGTGGTCTACCTGTAGGGCGCTTTCCTTGCACGAGTTCTCCATAGAGGAGATCCTTTGGGATCCGGCCATCATCCATTCTCACAACATGACCAAGCCAAAGCAGGCGTCTCTGTTTCAGCAGTGCATACATGCACGTTCCAGGACTGTGTGCATCTCTTAAGCCCCCTCTAAAGCCAACACCACGTCTTGTGACAATGAATCCCACAGGCTACCTCCTTTTGTATGTTTTATATCTCCTACCAATCAGTTTCCAAGAATGCAGCCTGATTCTAGTATTGTGAGAGAAGGAGAAAAACTACTTTCTATTCACCTTCTCCACAGCACACATCATTTTATAAGTCTCAATCATGTTGTCGTCCCCCTCCATTTTTCTAAGCTAATATTGTAGCCTTTCCTCATAAGGTAGGTTGCCCTCTTTCAGCTCTATGCTGTCCTTCTTGAGGTGTAGTGACCTGTGCTGAACATAGTATTCCAAATCTGGCCATACCACAGGTTTATACAGGAACAACATAATATTAGAAGTCTTATTTGCGATCCTGGCCAAATTACCCCCAGCATGCAGTTTGCCTCCTTCACGGCTGTCATGTTTTTCACAGTTTGTAGAGATCCTTTTAAAACTCTTCACAATCTGTTTTGGTTTCTCCACCATGAAAATTATTTGTATTTTAATTTGCTGTATTTGTAGTCCACCTTTTTGCCTTGGCAAAGGTGCTCCAGGCAGTTTACAATATATGTTACTGAGACTTACAGCCCAATCCTATGCATACCTACTCAGAAGTAAGTCCCATTATAGTCAATAAGGTTTGCTCCCAGGTAAAAGTAGATAGGATTACAGCCTCCAAAACCAGGATTATCTCTGATGGTTTCACAGGAGCTGATGAGAAGGGCTCCACAGCCTTCTCTCAAGGTACAAGATCTTTCACTAGTCCCTAGGGAAGTACAGGAATAGTTTGATGTCATCTGCAAAGTTGGCCGCCTTATTATTTACTCCTAACTCCATAACATTATACAAACAAGTTACAAAGCACCAGTCCCAAGACAGATCCTAAAGAGATCCCACTTCCCTCCACTGTGAAAATTGCCAGGGATTCCTAACTCGCTGCTTCCTGTTCTTTAACCTGTTACTAACCTTAAAAGGAGCTTCCTTCCTATTCTGTGATTGCTAAGTTTACTCAGGAATCTTTGGTGAGGGACTTTGTCAATGTCTTTTTGAAAATCCAAGCATGCAGTGTCAGCTTATGGTTTGCCCTTACTGGCTAGTAGGAAATAACTTGTGCCAAACCGCAGCACAAACTTTAAAGTTCTAATGCAGTGATTTTCAATCGCTGTGCCCACAACACATTGATGTGCCACGAAAGGTCTGCAGGTATGCCATGGGAGTTTGGAGTACAGCGGTTGAAAATCAGTGAAAAATTCTTCCGGGTTCTGCAGCTCTGTTTCTAGGGCCACTGTCTGCAGTGTTACTTCAGCTCCTCTTGCAGAGGAACAGACAATTTATTACTACTGACAGTCATCCTAGAAAAAGAGCCAAAGAAACTGGATGAGTCTCCCACAAGATGGAAGTGACATCACCAAAGGCGAAGACCATACAGAAGACGATAGAGGTAACCGTGCCATGAGAAGAAAAACATTGAAATTGCTGGTCTAGTGTTTGTCACAAGGCCAGCTGAACCATGCAGGTGCACTTCCAAGAATGTCCAGCTTGTTGGAAGCAAACTGAAAGTTTGTCCCAGAATCCTCTGCAAATTCTCAACTAGAGCATACAGTTGGTTCAGAAAGCCATATTTCTGTTCTGTCCTAATTAGAGTGTCCAAAGTCCTAAAGCTGACCATCTCTACTTTCTTGGGGGAGCCCTGCTGGGGGAAGCCACACCAGGAGTGCCTGGTGATCCTTAAAAAATTCCCAAATGTTGCCCTGCCACAACCAATCTGTGATCTTCTGTGTGCACAGCCAGAAGAAGAGAGTGGAGGGATCCCCCATGACCCCAAAGAGATGCTCAGTAATATTTGCACATGTTTCAGGCATAACCATGACTGATGACAATCGGGAGTATCTGGAGCTTCTGAAAGAGTGGGAGGAAGAGAAGGTCTTCTGGCTGGCCTGGTTCTCAGATGTCAGCAATACCAGCATGGTAATGGAACTCCCTTAATCCTGTAGTTTGTGTCCCTGGGCTAGCTCTCTTACAGACAGCTCTCTACATACTGTACACCCACACTTTGAACTGATGTGTACGCCTAAGATGCTTTACTGACACATCTACAATGGAAAAGTACGGATGATTGAAAAGTAGTAGCAGATTATTGAAAAGTAGCAAGTGGGACTGGCTGGGGCTCCCTCTGGAAGCTACGCTCAGTGATAAGAGCAGGTTTCTTGTGGTGCAGCTTGTGAAACAGCCCTCAGTGCTAACTAACCCTTCCCCAGTTTTCCTGCTCCCTGTTCCAAATCAGTTTGAGACCACTGAAAACTGCACCACTGTGAAGGAGAGGATGACTCTTTTGAATGCTCCCCTTCTGTAAAAAACCTCCCTTGACACAGAAGACTGTTATGACAATGGGAAGATACATCTACTATCTGCTGAGCCTGTTTTCTATGAGGGAAGAAGGGTTTTCTTTGCAGTAGAGCATTCAAACACATAGTGCTTTGCACCCCCTCTAGCTACGCTACTGAGACTGCAATCCTAACCACACTCTCCTGAGGGTAAGCCCCACTGAATAAAATAAGACTTACTTCTGAGCAGACCTGGTTAGGATTGTGCCCTGAGTTTTGCAGGGAGCCTGATTGCTGTGTGCAAGCAGCCCCTCCCCCTTTTTGGAGCTGTTCCTGGCAGTGGGAGCAAAATGGAGGTGAATGTCTCTGCAATGAGGCTCCCTGCAAAACTTAGCACTTTGCACCCTCTGTCACCACTGCCCTAAGTGGTCCGAGGGCCAAACGGTACCAGGTATGCAAATGTGTATCACAGAAGCCTTTCAGCATACGTGAGCAGGAGTGGGAAGGTGTCCATACACGTGTGTCACCCTCTCCCAACCTTCCCTCTCCTGCTTTCAGATTGTTTCCCCTGTCCCATTCCAAGGGCTGCACGTATGAGGAGGCATCTGGTACTACTATTAATAGTACATATCAGCTGTCAAACCTTGCCAAAGTCTGACTGCTACTCTTTGGTTGCCACTGCAACCAAAGTATCTCCACCTGCAAAATAGCCGTCATCAGAATTCACAGACATTTGGAGTTGCAAATTCACTTCTGCTCCAAACCGCACCCTGCTCGTTCCCCGGCAGTGCCCAGGTAGTCTTTCACCCGAGCAGCCAGATCTGCTTAACTTCAGCATCGGAATTCCCACAGTCGCCCTTGCACCGTTCTCTGGACCTTGGAAGGATCTGAAGGGAACCTGATGTTCTGCTGCAGAAGCAGGTCTGGGCTCGAGCAGGTGATGCTGGAGACTTCCTTGTGCGCATCTTCTTGGAAGAAAGGCTCAATGGAAATGCCACCAATACGAACATATGAGGCCTCGTATACCAGACCAGAACTCTGACCCATCCAGTACAGCACTGTCTTCTCTGATCAGTAGCACCTGCCTCAGCTCTCAGGTCCCAGAACACTTTCAGAGGAGATTCCAAGACAGAACTCAAGCTGTGGCTTCCTGCATGCAACACATGTATACTTACTACCAGTAAGCTATGCAGCTGCCAGATTCCTGGTGTATCTTGGCCCAGTGTGGTCTACCCTGACCAGCAGCTGGATCCCAAAGCTTCAGGGCAAAGGTCTGTCCTAGCATTGCAGCCTGAGACTCTTTCCAGGTGAGACGCCAAAGTCTGAACAATGCCAAGTGTGGTGTGAATATGAATGCTCCCCTAGTGAGACCATTGGTGTCACTGTCAGAGCTCCACCCCTTTTGTGCAGTTGGCAGCCCCAGCATTTGCATCCAGTGCCTCTTTTGTCTTTTACCTTTGTTTTTAGGTATTCAGGAGGTGCCTCCGTACAGATGATCAGACTGATTTCATGCTAATTGCTGTCAAGGGCATGAAGGATGGAAGCATGTACAGCACAAAGGCTGCCATTCAGATGTTGAAAGCCATGCTGAGGGACTCCATGCCCAGTTTGTTGAAGGTCAGAGGCTGTTGTGTTACCAAAAAGGGCTGTTGTGTTTTAAGGGGAATTATTTATTTACCCTTTTGGAAACCTCAGGATCGCAGACTGGATAACAAAACCGTAATGCAGAGAAAATCCCTTGTTTAGCTTAAAGAGGAGACTGGGAGAAATATAATGTTCAATCAAAGATTATATTGTTATTACAAAACACACAAAGGTAAACATATTTCTTGGTTCTAGTACTTGAAAATGTACCTAGCTTTTATGGTGGTTGCATGTGCTATGTATTTGGTGCATCCGAGAAGGAATCAGAAATGGATAGGTAGTAGGGAAGGATTTTAGGGGTCCCTTAATCTGCTAAACCCAGTTTGCTAACTAAAGATGGGGGAAGAAGGGAGGAATAGATGGGGAAGAAGGGAAAGAGTTTCAGAAATGCAGGATAGTTACCTTTCAGTAGGGGAGCAGTAGGGGAGGGGAGAGTCCTGTGGAGGACCTTTGCCTTGCAGGGGGCAGCCAGAGAGAGAGCCATATGGCGGAGTTCTTTCTTAAAAGGGGCTTGGCTGACCTAGAATGACTGGATGTATCCCAGAGCTGTGTGCATGCCCAGTATACACACAATGGTACACGTGGAGTATGTAAAAAAAGTGGAAGGGTCCAGAAATCAGCTGTCAGCAAAGGTTGACTCTGGGGGAGGGGGGGTAGCTTGCTTCCTGTTGCTACTGGACTTTGGAGTCAGGATGTAGCTTAATGGCTTGCTAGCTACACAATAGACAACAATAAGCAACTATTTACAGTGACTGAGAAAGGATTTACTCTTCCGGATTCCTTGACTGGGGGATGGGGATGTGATTACCATGAGCTTGACTCAACTTGATTACCTGTGTTGAGGTTTAATGGGTTTGCATAACAGTGAATGGAACAGGAGGCACAGTGATTAGGTTAAAACAATACACATTTTTAGGGGACATTTAAGAGAATATAGAGACATTTGCTTGTCCCTAGAGAAAGGAGCTCCATACCATGGTCTTTTGAGACTGAAGGTTGCCAACAACATGAGAAATGAGTGAGCTTATGATTTGACTCTTTTGTGGCCTGTAAGAGAAGTTTTAGGCCTGCATTTTAGTCCAACATACATAACCAGATATAAAACCACAACTTGGAAGGGAAAAGGGGATTTTCACGTAACAGTTGGGCCCAAGGTTGACGTTTCTGTCCTGTCTTGTGGTATTTGTGCTCTTCTGGACCTTTTCCCAACCCTACAGGTTTTTACAGATATGCAATGTGTAGTTGGGCGTCACAGAATTCTGTAATCTTGGACTAGTTCCACCACCTGAGACAATGAAGACCACTCCAGGGACCCTTCTGGAGTGAGTTTGCAGTGCATGCAACTGTTTTCTCAACATGCTGCCCTTGAAATCCCCAGTGCTGGAAATGGCTCTTCAGTAAGCAGGGAAAAGAAGTTAGACACCTTTGAATGACGTATGCTGTAGCTTACAGAACATCACGCCACAGGACTCTTTTAGCCTCGTTTTGCTAAACAGACTATGACAACCCTTCTATAATTCACACATTTGCCTGACCTGAAAGTGACTGAAAAGTGGCTGAAAACGTTTCATTGTATGTTTAAGCAGGGCGCAGTGAAATGGCCCCTCTGTGGTCTGTTGAACCCCTTGCGTACTGCAGGATACATGCAGGGGTTGGGAACTAAACAGATTTCCCTCCATAAGATTCTACCCAGATCTCTGGCAGGGCTCATAATTCAGGCCCTGCACTCAAGGGCAGATAAGGAGTGGTGGAACCTTGGTATCCACTGATTTAGTATTCACTGATTTGACTCACCACTGATACCGAGGTCCACCATTAAATGCCTTGTAACAAGGAAAAAAGCGTCAAAATCCAATTTCCTACCTTTGTGCTATTAAATAATTATCATTTCATTTCATTTGATTCCATTATTCCCCCGTCTAGTGGCTGAATGCAGTATATTGTCTATCCCAATGCATTCTGGGGCAACAATACAGGAGCAAGAAACCTGGGTCTTTAAAGCTATTTTTCCACTGATTTGACATCGACTGATTTTTTTATCCATTGGGGGTTCTGGAATGGAACCCCAGTGGATAACAAGGCACAAACTGTATAGGCTCCAAATGGTTTAACAGTCGTTCTCTCTCTCTCTCCAAGGAATCTTACAAACTTCAATTCTGGAAGGTGTAGGCTCTCTAGATAGAGCAAGTCAATGTGTATTTGTTCAATGTGCCTACATGCTGCTCTCATTCAGCCATAACTCCTGTAATCTCCTGGGGAAGCTGCAACAGTTAAATTGACATCACATCTATCAAGCTTTGTAGTATAGACATGCCTTTGGAGAACCCTCTTGGCCTTCCTTTTTCCAGACCCCAAAGGCCATCCACGTCATATATCAGTGCTTGGAGCACATCAGTGATGCCACAGCTCGTTACGAGGTCCACAGATATGTCCGCCTGTTGGGCAACAGCCACCCACGAGAGGTGGTGAAGGCGCTCCTTGACTGTTCCATGCAGTGTGACAGGTAAGAGGGAAGCACCTCAAGCTCTGCAGTGGCTCTGGCTTTTCTTCCCACAATGCCCAGAAACTCTGTGTGTGTGTGTGCGTGCATTCAGACAGACTCAGTTCTTATCTGCTAGGGTTAAGTTAGGTTCTTGGAAATCCTAGCGGACGGTGAATTTGCAGATAACAAATCATTGTCCCTATGGGATCATTGGGGTTAGGTACAAGAGGTATCTGGCAGGGAAGGGGTGCCTTCCTTGCCATCCAAAGAATCCCACAGAGACCCTCAAGAAGTAAGTGCCAAAATATCTATAAATGCTTCAGAGACGTCCCAGAGGCTGCTGGGACCTTCAGAATGGCTCCCACAAGCTGTGCAGACCCTTTTAAAATGACCGGCTGAAGCTTCTGCTGGCCATTTTAAAGGGGTTCGCGCTGGTCACAAGTGCCATTCTGAAGGTCCCTGCAGCCTCTAGAAGGTCTCTGCATAGCGGATAACAAGAACAGAAGCACAGATAATGAGAACGTGCAGCAATTCTGCCCCTCTGCAAATTTGCGTATAAAGAGAACTGTGTGCACATGCATGCACAAATACTTCTTCAAATATAAACAATCTGATGAATAAACTAGAACAGGTTTACAGTGGGTCACAACCCAATGTGCAGCGAGTCCTGGGTTTGGCCCTCCAGACTGTCTTTGCATCTGGTTGGCTCCAAATTGGAGCCATCTCGAAGCAATTGGAGGCCACACCAGGCCTCAGAAATCCTCTGCGGGCCTCCAGAAATAGCTGGGCAATCACTTCTGGTTTACTTCCAGTTTTGCGAAAGTCCTTCAGTTGTTTTCAGAGGCCAGCAGAGGCCTTCTGAGTTCTGTGGAAGCCCCGAGTCGCAAAATAGGTGGGTCACGGGAGAGCAGTGGGGGAGTATGAGAACCCCTGAACTAGAAGGCAGCAAACTAAGTCAAGATTCCTCTGTGCCCAGCCCCAATTAATACCTGAGCAAGTTCAAAGTGTATCACACACACTATTTTGTTGTACTCCTTACAGCCACTGACCAAGGTAGTTGACTGTGGGTGTCCCCTACTTCAGGTGGGGACAGAGGCTAAGAATGGGGGGCTTGGCCATGTCATGGAAGATGCATGATTTGAAGCAGATTTGTTCCTTGCTGCAACAAAGACATTCATCCACTGCACAATATTCATGGCGCATTGCGCATGGCACATGAAAGACATGCTGATCTGGCTGTGTGCCATGTGTCATTGAGGGTGTACCTGAAGCCCATTATTAGCATGGGACTGTGACGCAGCATCCTGGCTCGTTGGAGTTCAGAGAGCAGCAGGCCCACCAAGGGGAGGGAATGTGAGCAGCTAACTGAAGTCTCTGCTTGTCCCAACTTCCAGCACTACCTCTGCCATGTGGCACACCTTGACTTGCTTCTCTGAACCTGCACAGAAGATTCTGTCTGAGCTGCAGGACGTCTTGCTGGAGCGGCCGCTCAACTCAGACAACATTGTGAATGCAGCGGACCTGAGGCCCTTGGCAGTAAGCAAGCCTCAGCAGGGGTCTGAGCCAAACAGAGCATCTCAGGGCCAGAGCAGGTCTGTGGAGCCATTAAGGCCACCCTTAGCTGAGAGAGGCTTCTCAGGAATTGATGTACGGTGAGGAGGGGCAGAGCCACGGCTCATAATCCTGCTCTCTGGTGGCTCTGGGTGGCCTCCAAATGCCCCCTCTGCCTTCTCTGCTGGAAGCCAATTGGGTGGTTGGTGAGGTGAAAGAGCTGCATGTTTGGGCATCCTGCTTGAGGAACCTGAGCCGTTGGCTTCTGGGGTTTTCTTCTGGGCGGCCCGTAGAGTGCCTTGGAGAGGGATGCAGGCTGGCTTGGGTGTTGGGGAGCCCCGAGACAGAGGCTGTGGACCTGCGTCCAGAGAATCCTCTGCCTTGGAATTGCTGTTGGAGGCAGAGGAAGAGAGCTTGCCTTGCCTGTATCCTTCCTGCTCAGGTGGGCCCAACAACCTCAAACTTTCTTCCAGGCCATCAGAGCTCTTTATGAGATCTTGAGGCATCTCTCTCCGGCTTGCAAGGAGGTGCTGAAAGTCATATATCCCATGCTCACCATCGCTGTGCTGTGCCAGATCTCCTACACACTGAACTTCACGCATCAGGAAATCGACATCTATTGGAGAATCTGCATCCAGCAAAATATTCCCACACCGCAGATCCCTTTCAGGTGTTGTTCTTTTGGTTCAAGCTATCTTCTTTTCTCTGGAGGGAGTTTATAGAGTTTATAGCCTGGGATTACAGTATCCCACTGATTCTCTGCATTCCACCAGGTTTCCTTTATGTCCACTATATCAAAGCTTTCCCTAGTCACCAAACATTCCAGTACTCCCATCTTTGCTCAGAGACTTCGGGCATTGGCATTAAAGCTTCAGGCATTGAACATGGAATGCCCCAGGATGGGCTGCTTATTAGCTCCTTTATCCCTGCAGTCTCTCCTTGTGCCGAACCGTCTATTGCATCCCATCAAACTTCCATCCCCAATTCCTTCTACTCTGTCACTACCTTGTTGCTCTCCAAACTCCTCATCCTAATCCCATAGGGAACCCCATAGGGATGAGGAGTTCCAAATTGGATGCCCCTCAACTCCTGTCAGCTTTCCCCCAGGGGTCAGTTTTAAAGCTGCTCTGCCACTTTTTTTAAACAGTGCCAGCAGTCTGGTTCCATACTGGTTCAAGTGAAGCCCATGCCTCTTGTACAGGCCTCACCAAAAAGTTCCCCAGTGCCAAATGAATCTAAACAATCCAATGCAAGGGAGGGCACCAGGATGAGGTCTCTTGTTATCAGGTGTGCTCCCTAGGGCATTTGGTGGGCTGTTGTGAGATACAGGAAGCTGGACTAGATGGGCCTGTGACCTGATCCAGTGGGGCTGTTCTTATGTTCCAAACCCTTCCTCCCTGCACCACCATCTCATTCATGCATTGAGATCCCTGAGCTCCGCCTGCCTAGCTGGTCCTGCACATGGAACAGGTAACTTGCAGCTCAGTCACATTTTTCATCGCCTCTTCTATGAGTAACATTTTGAGTTACTGGAAGAGAGACATGCCAGCAGCCTCCCTGCCCAATCTGCAAAATTCCTTTTTAGGGGAAGCTATAATAGGTATGTAGCACAGATCTGCTCTTCAGAAACATCTGCCTTTGATATTTAAAGTTTATTGAAATGTCAACCAGGAGCATAAGAAGGCATCACATCAGAACCAATGCAAGGTTGTACAACCCTTGCCTCTTGGATCCGCCCCCCCCCCGTCCCCATAGCACAATGTCCCAAGGTGTGAAAGGGGGGGGGTTGGGAGGCTTCAATTGCACCAGTAATGGAGGACAGAACTGGGAAATGTGAGGGGTGGGGTGGAATAGGCTTCATTCCAAAAGCTAAATCTGTTTCACAGTAGCCCATGCTGGTGAACGCAGTGGTGTAGCTAGAGGGGTGCAAAGCACTCGGTTTTGCAGGGAGCCTCACTGTGGCATGCAAGCGGCCCCTCCCCTTGGGAGCCATTCCAGGCAATGGGAGCAAAACAGAGGCAATTGCCTCCCTGCATTCACTTCTGTTTTGCTGCCACCACCCAGAATGGCTCTGAAGGGCAGGGTTTGCTTGCACGCCATGCTGGGGCTCCATGCAAAACTTAGAGCTTTGCACCTCCTCTAGCTGTGTCGATGAGTGAACAGCATATGTGCCATCTTTGTCCCATGGCAGAATTCAGGCCCCTCCTCCAAACACTAGGAGCCTGTAGCAAGGAGGAAAGAAGCAGGACAAAAACTCATTGGACTTTGGCTCTACACACAGGTCTGCCTTGCGAACCTTCAAAACTCTTCTCAAGCATGCAGGTGATGGGGATCAGGTCCTCATCATGAATAAAAGAAGAGGCTCAGAGTTCCTAGTGAATCCCAAGACTTTCCAGAAAGGAATCGCTGTCTTTGCCAGGTAAACCTGTGACTGTTGTAAGTAAGACGTACACTTTGTATATTCAATATCTCCAGCACAATTTTTTGAGAATTGATGTAGTTGTCTTTATCCACGATAATGCTCAGTATTCACACAGTGAAGTACAGGCTTGTAAGCAGTCCCTTGGTTGGTCACTCATGGTAAGTACCAAATGCCTCCAATGGGGAGGAATGGAGCAGGAAGGGGGAGGAATGTGGCAGAGACTGGGATGGGGATGGAATTTGTTGAGATCTAGAAGGGGGCAGTATCAGCGGCAGCAGTTCTGCCAATATCCTATCTCCTTTTCTGGCCTCAATCCACCTTCCCAGGTCCACTTGGACTTGCCCCAGCAAAATTGCTGGCACCGGTCTGAGTAGCAAAGCCTCACCTCTGAGCAAGAGAACAAATTTTCCCTTACCTAGAGAAGACCTCCAGGACTGCCCCCTGCAGGATGCAGCTGCGTTGATGCGGGGAGGGGGAGTAGGTAGGATTGGGCTGTAAGTGAATCTTCCAGGCCTTTCCAACTCTGATTTGATAATGTTTTTGTCGCCAATGTCAGAGCCCTAATCAGAAATCAGGGGTGTTCAGGCTTGTTGCCTTATCTGATGAGCATTCTGGACAGCAAAGAGGATTCGAAGCAAGTCACGGTGATGACTTTCTTAGTTGAGGTGAGTCTCTGTGTGTTCGCTGAAGAACAAGAGCAGAGAAATTGGGGCAGATAGAAGAGTTCATGCTGGAGCTTGATGGCTCATGGGGCCATCCACAGTGATGTAGTGGGAGGGGGGCACTGGACATTCACAGCCAGAATGGGAGGGGAGAAGTCAAAGGCATGGATCTGGATGAGGGAGCAGCAGTTGCAGCCATTGTCCAAAAAAGCAGCCACCCCTGGAGGGAAGGAAAGGGAGAAAACCATCTATTTGTTGCCCAAAGCAGTTGCCTGAGAGAGTGAGTGCATGAGAGCCCTGGGGGGGGGGGAGGAAGGGGGAAAGCCAGAGAGAGGGAAGAAGGGGGAGGAATAGAAGGAGAAGAAAAGGAAGGAAGAACAAAAAAAATTCCGGGAGGGAGGGAGGGAGAGAGAGAGAGAGAGAGAATGCCAGGCCAAGAAAAATAATATCTGGAGTGTTAATTCCAATGCACAGATTAATGTCCTTCTCCGGAGTCAGGCCCTTGATCCATCTGGTTAAGTTTTGTCTTGCAGCAGCTACGCAGGTTCCATACAGATGTGGGTTGTGCTTGCACCAGAATTCTTGGTTGGAGGGAAAATCTGATTCCCCTGCCAGCCGCAGCTGTGTGGTGCAGTCAGTGCCTTGCATGCCAGCTCGCTGAGGCTGAATTCAACCTCCGCACCAACTGAGGGACCAAGCCTTATGTTGGCCAAGCTCGGCTGGTGCAAGGCTCTGGGGTGGGCAGGGAGGCATTCCAGGGCAGGCAGTGGGTGGCCCCGGGGGCAGGCGGGGAGCAGGAGGTGGGAGTTATGCTGGATCCCAACTCCGTTCCCCGAGCAGCACAGAGTGGCTTCAATCCACTCCACGCTCCTCAGACGTGTGCTACCTCAGGAGGTGGCGCAAGTCCGAAGAGACCCATGGAGGCTGCAGTGACTTACCCGGGGGTAAGGGGAAGAGTTTCCCCTTACTTTCAGCTGAGCCACTGTGGTGACCTATCCCACGCTGGATACAGCACAAGCCTCCTGGCTTGCCTGTTCTAGTACAAGATAGGATTGCACCCTTAGTCTAGTAATTTCACAAAGTCTCCACCATGGTGGTGACCATCCCTATCCAACCAGTTTGCTTGGACAGTGAGCTACAATAGCCCCTCCAAACAAAAACTCCACCCTGGCTGTAAAGGCAGGGGTCTATGCAGACTTGGCTGAGGGAGTGACGTGGATTCTTGTGCCAGGATGTGGCTGGGACTGAGGGAGAAGGTTGGAGTTTAATGTGCTTTGGGCCCCCGCCTGCTGCAAGTGGTGCTGCCCCCAGGAGCAAAAAGGCTTTGGGGAGTCACTAGTTCTGCCAGTGGCTAATTTGCAGTCCTGTTCTAGCTTATCCGCCAGCAAACCTTTGACGATGCCAGTGAAAGCCGTATCATTAAGCTACTGTGCAGGTATCTGACAGCATCCAAATTGGAGCTCAGGTCTCTGTCGCTGGACGGCATGATCTACTTGGCCGCTCATCCAGAGAAGGTAAGAGACACACGTCCCCTGGTTCAGTGCTTAGCCAGGAGAAGGTCCCAGCTTCAGTCCAGGTGACTTGGGGTGCAGAAGGTGGAAGGACCTCAGTGAATCAGAGTAATCACTACTAGGCTAGCCACCAGGAAGGGAGAACAAGGGAACCCTGTGATGTCCATGACTCCTCTGGGAACTTGTGACTCTGGGAATTGTGGCTTTTCTGGCCGGGGCTGAGGCAGACCCAGGGATGGGCGAAGTGGCACTGTCTACAAGTGGCACTGCTCTGGTATGGCAGGTGGGGGAGCAACTATCCCTCTTTTCCCATGGCTGTTACTGATGTTTCTTCAGCATCTGTTGTTAGCATGAGACGTTTCGGGAGAGGGAGCCATTTTGCTCTGTAGATGGCTCTGTGATCTTTTTGTGGAATCATCTTCATTGTCATCTTCACGTCATGCAGATCGTGAAACTGGAGGCCGCGTTGCCAGATATCCTGGCCAGGCTGAAAGAGGCGAACCGAGACATCAATGTGAAGGCTCTCCGACTCCTGCCGTACCTCCTGCGGAGTCTGCAGAAAGAGGGGACGAGCTCCCTCACCATGGACATCGCCAGCAGAGTGCTCCCCCTTTTTGATGATGTGAGTTGATCTGGGCATTTGTGTGGGGCAACACCTGTGTGCCTTGACACAGGCTGGGACTGGGACGGTTAAAAGTGCTAGCTTGGGGGTGGCGGTTCACTTGCATCCCTGTGCTAAACCCTCTTCTCTGTATTTATACAGCAGACAGACCCCAAGGGGCTTCCATTCAAGACAAGGGTGGGAAGGAAGGGGCTCGGGGCAGGGGAAACACGGGCAGCAAATGCGACGCTTTCAATTTCATGTACACATACAGAAGGGAGCGGGAATGGGCTTCATGATTCCCTTGAGCCACCCCTCAGGCTGGCATATCTCCAAGCAGCTCAAGCTTCAGTCATTTGGACCAAGCAAGGGAAACAGGGCTGCGTGGGGGCCACTTCAGGTGGGGCTTCACCCATCCACCAGCCTCTCACAATGGGGCACACACTTCCTGGCTCCTCCCCTTACAACGGAGGGACTCGAGAGCATTTCTTTTAAATGTGTGATGGGAGAGGTTCATCTCCATGCGTTCTGATAAGCCTACTAAAAAATGGTCCAAATCAACCCTGGGGGGAAAATGGTGGAGAGAAAGGACGTGCAGTTGCTCTCAGCAATTTAGACCTTTATTGCCTGATCCAGCCCCACATGCTGAGAGACACATACCCTGTGCACACATCCTGGCCCCTCTTCGCACTTCCTGGAGAGCCCATTTTCCTTAATCACGCAGGGTGGCTGTTTGAATGAACCATGTGGCCACAAACACTCATAAAGGGCACGTGTTGAGGAGTGGTTTAATGGCCTGCCCACCCTCCCCCGATGAGTAAGAAAACTGTCCTGTCCTCTCCTGTCCTTTCCAGGGAGTGAGCAGAGAGCCCCAGGCACATGTCTCTATTGC
Organism: Tiliqua scincoides; assembly: GCF_035046505.1. Classification (NCBI taxonomy): domain Eukaryota; kingdom Metazoa; phylum Chordata; class Lepidosauria; order Squamata; family Scincidae; genus Tiliqua; species Tiliqua scincoides. The sequence continues at coordinate 238,552,474 of NC_089823.1, read as the reverse complement.
ATGGGGCCCATTCAGGCAGTAGAGCATCAACTAGACCAGGGGTGCCCAAATCCTGGCCAGGGGGCCACTTGCGGCCCTCGGGGACTCCCAATCCAGCCCTCGGAGAGCCCCCAGTCTCTAATGAGCTTCTGGCCCTCTGGAGACTTGCTAGAGCCTGTGCTGGCCCAATGCAACTGCTCTCAGCATGAGGATGACTGACTCTCACCTGAGCTGTGGGATTAGGGCTTCCTCCACTACTTGCTGTTTCACATCTGTGATGCAGCAGTGGCAGTGAAGGAAAGGCTGACCTTGCTTTGTGCAAGTCCTTTTATAGACCTTGGGCTAGTGCAAGACTTTCATTCATTCATATAAGTTCCATCTCTAATAAATTCATTTATGTAATGTATTCAAATTTTAAATGTAAATTAATTCTTTTTTTCCCCAGCCCCTGCCACACTGTCAGAGAGATGATGTGGCCCTCATACCAAAATGTTTGGACACCCCTGAACTAGACTGACCCCTTCTGTCCCAAGAATTTTCTTGAGGGAAGTTGCGTTGCCTTTGGCAGGATTACCCAATTAGCCTGGAGATGATGGAATCCTGTCGTCCCAAACAATTGCCTAGGCTGACTAGGAACTTAGGCCAACCTGGGAACGGTTCTTCAAGTAGGCAGCCACAATCGCTCGCTCACTCAGGTGGGAACAGCCTTGACTCTTTGCCTTCTCCCTTCTCTGGCTGGCATGTACAGGCATCCAACAAAGTGAGGCTGGCAGCCATCTCCACCTTCATCTGCCTGTTTGAGACTGTTGGGAAGCGCGAGAAGGAGCAGATGAGGGAGCTCATCCTCCAAAGTCTTGTGCCCCTCATGGTGCATCTTCATGATGAGAGTGTCTCTGTGGCCCAGGTAGGTGTCTGCAGAGTGAGTGGTCCCTTGCTTTTTTTTCCGAAAGGGAAGAGCGAATATGGCCTCTGCAGGCAAATGCTTCAGCAGACCTAAGGTCAGTCACTCGCCAAAAGCATCTGAGGCTGTAGGCTCACAGTCTTTAAGAGCATTGCAACACCCAGAAGTCACAAGTGCACCTGCAGCCCCATTAGACAATCCAGGACTGGCCCACACACTTTTCAACTCAGGCTTCCCAAACGCCCTTCCCAGAAGCCATCAGCGCAGCCCATCAGAACGGGATGGACACTAAAGGACCACATGTAACACCCGTGACATCATTGCTTGTCATGACTGGGGCAGGCATTATCTTACATGAGGAAAGCATTCCACTGGAATGCAGGAAGTTGTCCACCAACTCAGTACTGAACACTGAGGGACAGAGGCTCTCCGGGACTTCCGGTGGAGGCCTTACCCTGCCCCAATTCTCTTGGACCTTCTGCATGCAAAGCAGAGGCTTTCCTAGCAGACTGAGCTGGGGGCCCTTCCATCTGGATCAGAGGGATAGTGTGGATCAGGAACATAGCAGGGACACAGTGACAAAAGAAAATAGGCCTGATGGGATAATGGCATGTATGTCACAGGTATTTTGGTCCTGAGAGGACTGTAGAACCCTGATCACCTCGGGGTTTGGGTCTTGGCCTTCCTTTGTAGTTTGTGTACTGCCATCAGTAGTTTGTCTAGTACCAACATGTGATCAGGAGGCATGTGGAGGGCATCCTGGGGGCCCGGTGCAGGGCTTTAGCCCAAGACCCCCAGCAACCTGAGGCCAGCACTGCCACCAAGGCGTTAGTGAACACACCAGCACAGGACTGCTGATTAGGATTTGATGGAGGAATTGGAAGACACCCTCGATCAGCGATTGTCAGCGTTTTTTTCCACATGGCACACTGACCTCAGCCTGGTGTTTACCTCTTGGATTTCACTTCTGGCCTCTGAGAGAATCTTCCGGGTTCTGCAGCTTTGCTTCAAGGGCGACTGTAGTAGACAGAGCCAGAGGAGGACAGAGGGACAGACAATTCATTACTACAGACAATCCAATCAGGGTGGGGGTAAAAATACTGTTAATAAATAAATAAGAGTTTTTTAAAGTGATTTTCAGCTGCTGTGCTCCAAACAGCCATGGCAGACTCAGCACACCAATATGCCACCGCACACTGGTTAAGAATTGCTCCCCTAGGTGTTCCTTTCTCTCCATCCAGTTGTTCCCTGGAACTCAGTGAGCTTCCCACCCACCCCCACAACATGACAGTTAAAAATATCTTATGACTCAGTGGCATTAAATGAGAACTCACCATTGCTCTAGACTGAGAGATGGGAAGATTTGCAGTGCAATAACATCACAAGGCGATTGTCCCTAGAAATGGTCAATGGTGGTTGGAGTGTGGCTAAGGTCCCTTTGTTTTGCCAAACTCCCTTTCCAATCTTGGTCTGGAAAACTTATGCCCACTTTAAGCTAATTAGTCCCCTTGGCTTAAACACGGCTAGCTCTGGTGGTGTACAAAACTACCGATGAATCTAAGCACCAACGGGAAGGTAACCAGCAGGTAACTTGTCTGTGGGTCTGCAGGGTGCCTCCTCCCAGTTCTCCAAGAAGCAGCTCTTCTAGGTACAGCAGCACCCCCTCAGCTCTCCACCACTTGGCAGTCGCTGTTCAGTTAGGGAGCAATCCTAACCCACTTTCCAGCACCGACATAAGGGCAATGCAACTCCAAGGTAGGGGCACAAACATTCCCTTACTATGAAGAGGACTCAGTGAGTGCCACCCAACTGCAGGATTCAGCATAGGGAGGGCAAGGGAGGGAGGGTGCCCTCCCTCGCGAGGGAGGGTGCCCTCCCTTGCAAGAGAGGGCACCAGGATGAGGTCTCTTGTTATCTGGTGTACTCCCTGGGGCATTTGGTGGGCCGCTGTGAGATACAGGAAGCTGGACTAGATGAGCCTATGGCCTGATCCAGTGGGGCTGTTCTGATGTTCTTATGTTCATACATCCCATTGGCACTGCTTTTCCAGTGCTGGAAATGGGTTAGGATTTGGGCCTAAGTCAGTTTGCAAGTCGGTCAGTTGACCCATTAGTCAGTCCGTCAGTCCTTCCTTCCTCCAACCTTTCTTCCTTCTACCACCCACACACTTTAGGTATGCTGGGTAGCTCTGAGGAGAGCCGACAAGTTTTTGAAGTCCTTCATCCAGTCGCCGCTCAACGAAATGGAAGGATGGAGCTTCTGCAGAAGCCTTGTGAGTAGGACTTCTTTGCATTCCCGGCTGGGGAGAGGGTTGGTGGATCCTTCCCTCTGCTGTGACTGAGCAAAATGAGATGAGAGCACTTCCTCTGCCTGAACTCCGTTCCTCCTATGAGGAATGTATTTCATTTTTCCTCAAGGAAAAGAGAGGGCTCCCTCACACGCCCCCTCCCTCCAGAGCAGTGATTTTCAACCTTTTTCCTCTTGCGGCACACTGGCAAGGCACTAAAATGGTCAAGGCACGCCATCAGCTTTTAGACAATTGACAAGGCACACTGTGCTGTCAATGGGGGCTCACATCCCCTAATGGTCCTATTGATAAATGACCCTGTCCCAAATTCCTGCGGCACACCAGTGTGCCACGGCACAGTGGTTGAAAATGGCTGCTCCAGAGGATTCAATGCTGCCTTATAATGGTTGGTCTCAACTCCTAGGTGAGGCGCTACAGAGAACAAGGAGAGTGCATCTTTGTGGATCAGGCATTCACTTACTTTGATAGCCCCCGGCATGCTCTGAAAAATGCAGCAAAGAAGCTGTTAGGCAAGCATTATTATTGTTGTTGTTGTTGTCAGAGCTTAAGAACTGCTATGATTCATGTACAATGTTTGGTGTTCCTAGCAGTGTGACTCTGCAGTTGTTCAGTGTTATCTTGTCAATGCCTATATTGGCCAGATCAGCTACAGCTAGTCTGCCATTTCCAGCCTTACCTGGTATCCATGCATTGATTACATTGACTGGACTACTGCAATTTATTTTATGTGGGGCAGCCCTTGAAGATTGGAAATGTCAGCTGGTGCAAAACAAGCAACCAGGTTGTTGATGGGCATGAGGTCCTTGAAGTATTGTCATGTCTCTTCTGCACCAACTGCATGAGCTTCCAGTTCATTTCCGGGCCCAGTTCAAGATGCACATTATCTCCTTTAAACCCAATATGATCTGGGGCCATAGTATTTGAAAGAATCTCTTTGTCCATTTGAGTCTCCCTAGCCCCCCGTGCCATCCTATGGGCCCCTATTCTCTGCCCCACCACTAAGGCAGTTGGTGATGATCAGAAACAAGGCCTTTAACTGCGTTCAGCTTGATGTGCTGTCCCTGATTGGGTCTTTTGTCTTAGCTAATAGGATGACTGTCATCCTATTGACGTGATGGTTTTGTTACTGCTGCTGGCCTTGTCTGTTCTTGCTATTTGACTGCTTTATATCGCTCTGGGCTTTTACTGCAAACTGCTTTGAGCAGATTTGTTTGGAAAAGCAGATTATAAATAAATGGCAGTGGAGGGACTTGCAAGGCCTTGTTCCAGGGCTGGCCTGAGTGTTTTGTGTCCCAGAGCAGAGTGCTTGCCCTTTCTGACTGCATGTTGGTGCTGGCATTCCTAGGAATCCTTGCCGAGGAGACAAAGAACAAAGAAACTGTGAGTGCCATCGCTACTGGTAAGTCGTGGCTGCGCGGCCCCTCTTGGGCTCCCTTCCCCACCGGCTTGAGCTGTGGCACATGGCGGGCTCTTGCTGCCCACCAATGCCCCATGAAACCACCTCTGTTCCTTTGTTGCCAGTGGCGCTTTTCCTTGCAAGCCAGTAGTGTAGCTAGAGGGGGGAATGATAAGTACTGCAGGTGTCCCAACATGCTGTATAAGCGGACTCTCCCACTCGCTGTTGGAGCCATTATGGGGGCAGCTGCATGTTGCATTTTCCTGCTCAGAATGGCTCCAACGGCAAGTGGGGGGGTCTGCTTATACAGCGTGTTGGGACACCTGCAGTACTTATCATTCCCCCCCCCCCACGGCTATCCTACTGTTGCAAGCAGCATGGTGTTCTCTTTTTCCCCTCTCTTCTACGCTTAGTTCTTAATCTTGCAAGGCTGGATACAAAACCTTCCAACATTTACTTAGTGGCGTCCGGAATGTTAGACAAGAAGCCCGAGTCCCCGTCTGAAAACCGCATTGGGAGATGCTTCAGCCGATTCAGAAGGATGTGCAAGAGATAGAAGCATGTCGTTTGGGGGAAAAGGGTAAATATTGTAAGGGGGAGGCTTCCTCTCTTTTTCTCTTTCCCCATCAAATTTGGGCAAAAGGAAATGGAGGTGCTCAGCCAAGGACTGGCAGTGGGCTTGCCATTGTGGGCTGCCAAGCGCAAGGGTGAGCTCATCCTCCTGAGATCCACAGAAAAAAAGCATTCTGGGAAATTGCCTTGCATGCACAGCCAGTTTCAATACATGGGTGACACTGTAAGGACCTCCATGTTCAGATGCAGCGTACCTCTGAACACCCATCGCTGGGAACACACAGCAGGGGTCTCGTGTCTTATGCCCTGCTTGGGAGTGTTCTGGGGGCTGTGGCTGACCACTGTGGGAAACAGGATTCTGGACTGGGCTGGTCCAGGAAGGCTCATTCGTTGCTCTTATGACAATGGTTGGATCCATGGTTGCTGCCAAGGCTCAGAGTTGTTGCTTCAGAGGCTTTAGGAATCGAGTACATCCCAGGGTGAGGGTCAAACCAGGCAAAACCCTAAATGTGCTGGAGCCCCCCCCCCCCTATTAAAACAGCAGAAGCAGAGAGAACATCAGAAACATGGTGCATGAGGAGAGGGCATCTCTCCTTTTTCCTTGTGCCAGAACCCCACTCCCAGTGCTGCTCTAAAACCCCCAAGATGGCAATTTTCATTGCTTCTGTATCTGGTTTGAGCCTGAGTGGCAAGAACCAAGCAGCCAACCTGTTTTCTGCCAGGCCTACCCTGAGCTTTTGCCATTCACGTCCGTGACCATCACCACGGAGTCACCAGGCATGGTCAGACCCTGTCCCCTGCACCACTAGGCTTCCCCTCCACCCCATCAGGAGCCACCCCTGATCATCCAAACCCATTTCCCTGGGCCTGGTAACCATTTCAGGGTCTGGTAAATGGATCTAAGTAGCTGTGACATTCCAGGGTGAGTGACTATCAGAAGACCTGTAGCCACTTGTGAGAAATTTCTGCATTCCCTGCTTCCACTGTACTTAAAAGAAGCTCTTTGTACAGGATACTAGTGTTTTTCTCCAGCTGTGCAATCAAGTAATCCTGATGGGAAGGTTAGACTGGATAGCTGGACTGCCCCATTGGATCCAGGGAGCCACCCCTGACTTCCCACAGAGGAATGATGGGATACAAAGGCTGCTAATCTGTGTGCCATGGAAACAGATCACAGATGACTTTGTGTTAGAGAAACACAATGGCTTTGTGTTAGAGAAGAGCCACTGCTGAGCCCACAGAGCAGGTGGGCCTGAAGAATCCATAATCCAGTCAGAGCCATCTGCCCGCACATGCGTGGCCTGGCATCCCCATTGGCTCTTTCAACATCTGTGTGAGCAGCACAAATCCTGGAGTAGTAGCCCAGTTTGTAACTCCTTATCGTGTTTCCTTTTGTCTCTGAACTTAGGTACCTCCTGCCTACCACATGGTGCAACCTCCTACCGTTCTGCCCACCAGTTCCTGACAAGCCCTGACTGTGCTCCAACCCGGGGTTCTTCATGTTCCAGCACAGACCAGCTTCATCCTGATTCTCCAGCCCCTCTTGAAGGAACTGGCTTCCCGTTTCCTTCTCTCTCACCCAAGTTCCAACCATGCCTGCTGTCCCCGACCTGCTGGTTCGATGCTTGGCTTGAATCACGGTTCTTCCTCTGAGTCTACTGTAGAGTAAGGATCGGCGATGCTCTAACTAGCACCGGACATGATAAGCTCTCTGACTCCTCTGGTCCCTCCCCATAACCCCCCCCCCCAACAGAACTCACCTACCTCAGTCTATTTTTGATGGGCTGTAATGTCTGAGCTTAGCTGGTCCACTCATGATGAGTCATGAACTTCCCTAAGAACTTCCCTCTTATGACATGCATGGTGTATTTTTCTATGGAGTCTCAGTCTAAATCAATGAGGAGTTATTGCTAGACTCTGGTAATTGTGATCAGTCCCAGGGCACCTCTGTTAATATGCTTTGATCTCTTTCTTCTAGTTGGAGAGACCAGCCTTGTACTCAGGATTAAGAGAGCGCATGCAGTTGTAGGGATATGTAGGATAGTCTCAGCGGTCAGACATACAGTCTTAAAATATATGTTCCCTAATACTCAGTCTGTAGAGAAAATAAAAGCAAGCACCTGATTTATGGTTATTTCTGGAAATAAATGTGAAACTGCCCAGCCAACAGGAAACCCATGTAATAGTTTTGTAAACACACCCTATGATCTCAAGCACGTTTAGGGGGAAGCCATGGATGACGTTAGTCTTGTCTAAGTCACTATCTTGTAAATGGAATTTATGGCTCATCACACTGAAAGCGTTTGGGGGATTCTGTGGGGTCACATTACAAACCCAAACCAATTTAACTACCATAACCTTGCTGCAAAGAACCCTGGGAACTGCAGTTCTGTGAAGGGGCTAGTGAGCCCTGGCAGAAATTTGCAGCATCCGCATAGAACTACAATCCTAGAGTTCCTCAAGACTTTTTGTCAAAGTTAAATTGGTTTAAAATTGACTTAGGTTTGTAGTGTCAACAGGCTGTCTGTCCCCACCTGTCTTCCTTTCACCCTTCTCATTTTTCTCAAAAACTTATTTCATCCCATTGCATTTTTCATGTTCTTTGAACATTTTTGGTATTATTTTTATGTCTATCGTTTTTGGTATCACCTTCCAATTCTCATTAAGTTTAAAATCTGTAACTTTTCAAATTCAGAGGCTTTCCCACTGTCTGTGTGTATAAGTATTAATTTTAAATTAGGAACCTATGGAGTGTAACATCAGGGCTTATTGTAAATTATATGTGCAATAATAAAACCTGTGCTTTTCCTTGTGTCCAACTCTTCATTCCAATTCAAGTTTCTAATTCAAGAAGGCTGCTATTACAGTTACCAGAGATATATAATGACAATTGGGACATAAATCCAGTTGTCAATATTAGAGAAAACACGGACATGTTACAATGTTCAGTATAACTCCGTCTAAGCAGTCTACGCTTCTTCTTCCCCCCAATAATCTAACGGCTAACTTGCAGCCATCTAGTGTTCTGCTGTTCCCCAGGCACCTTCCTGCTAGGAGTAGCCTGCACTTTAAGGACTTGGAAAACAGGATGCATACAGATGAGGGACAGAAGGACTAGAGTCACTAGTCATGTAGCAACACAGTCAGGGCAAGATCAGCATGGAAACTTACAAGGGGTTCCATGATAAGGAGTTCTTTCCTCAACATTCAGGTTCGCTGAAATCAATACTTACTAGAGAACTACATCCCAATGTACTTCATCTGCATCTCTCAGCACCAACAGCAGAAAGACCCTCCTGCCCTAGAGATGAACAGGATTGACCCATGGCCTACAACTTTGCATGCATGCTCTCTTGAGTGGGATCTGCTTCAAATACATTGGCTGATTCAGGATCCTGTTGTGCCTGCTGACCACTCACCAGGACGTGGATGACCTGAGTTCTTCAGTAACCCATTGGACAGACAGTCAATCTGACGGTTGCCTTTGGCACCTGAAAAACCAGCTCTACTAGGGCTCCAACTGACCTCTGCACAGTAGACCCTGTTTACCCCAAGGATGCACGTGATCTTTGGCTGCAACACCACCAGGATAATACAACTAGAAAGAAGAAATGTTGAGTGGATAAACTTTATTCAGCAAGACAATTATTTCAATGATAAAAGGCTTGGCGACTGTTCAGCTCCTATAGAAAACAGAGGAGCTAAAGGCCTTCTTAAAGGAGGTTGTTAACGAAGAACTGCTGAGGTCAGTCTGATGCAAGACAAGCTTTGGAGGAGTTCTCAGTCTGTAAGGAAAAAGTGACATTAGTGTGTGCCAGATGCAGGGGTGGGCACCAGCATGCAGGTCTCTTGTTGTCTTGTGTGCTCCCTGGGGTATCTAGTGGGCCACTGCAAGATACAGGAAGCTGGACTAGATGGGCCTTTGGTCCAATCCAGTGGGGCTCTTCTTATGTTCTTTCAAGATATGTCAATAACTCCACTTAGTTATAACTGAGGAAATGCAACTGATGAAATTGGTGACCTTACAACTTTCTAGAGCCTGGGAGACCATTCCACACTGACTTGTTTCAAGTATCACTGATATTTCTGGTGCACTTTCATAGTGAGTTCTTGAGGAATAGCAGCAAGGCCTACTCAGCTTTGCTATTGCCCCATATTAATGGAGAAAGCAGTGGTGTAGCCAATGGCATAGCTAAGGGGGTGCAGGGGGTAGCAGTTGTACCGGGCATCAGGCTTTAGGGGGGCAACGTTGAGCTTGACACTAGTGACCATAATTGTGAAAATCTTGGTATGTATAGATATCATCATGTTATACATTACTGGAAATGTAATTTAATGCAGAATGCAGTGAAACAAACTGCACTGGAATATCAGTATTCTATCAAAAGTTATGGCCAATTAACCAGAAAATGAAAACACAGCCGCCTTATGGAACAAAAAGTGGATCTGCTTAACTTGAGTTTTGACCTCTGAGACTTGATTGTTCTGAGTGCCAATGAGATGTTATTATGATACAGCATGGAACCAATAACTTTTTATTTTTATTTACTTAATTAAATTTGATTTTGTCATGCAGGCGGGGGCTACAAAATCTTCTTTGATCCCAGGTAGCAGATATATGCCTTAGCTATGCCACTGACTGCTGGGAGGCAGCAGAGCAAGTGGATGGTGGGCTGCTGGGGGGGAGGAGGTGGGTTCCTCCCAATTTTCACTTTTTAAAAAGCCTGTGTGTGATGTCACTTCTGGTTGTGACATCACTTCCGGGGCAACATTTTGAATTTGCCACCAGGCTACACGATCATTAGCTACGCCACTGGGTGTAGCTAGAGGAAGTGCCTCACTGAGCGTGCAAGCAGCCCCTCCCCTTTGGAGCCATTCCGGGTGGGGGAGCAAAACAGAGGCAAATGCAGGATGGAGCACAGGGGAGGGGGAGGGGCCGCTTGCAGGCTGCAGTGAGGCTCCCCGAAGAACTTAGAGCTTTGCACCCCCAGTAGCTACTGGGAGGAAGCCCCCTGAAACACACCCCATGATCTCCTGTGACCTCACTTTGCAGAAGATGATTGGCAACGTGGCTTTCAGAAAAGCTTATCTGCCACCACTGGTCTTTCATTGGGGAGTCCCAGAGAAGCCTCTAAAAAAACAGCGGCATTTCTGAAATACAGATGTACATCTCAGAAAAGCAAGCATGATGCAAGCACAAGCATTGGTTCTCTGAGGCTCAGGAGAGATCACAGGGAAATAAGAGCGATAAAGATGGGCAAGACTTCTGATCCCAGAGGAGTGCAGAAACAGCTGGCTTAGGCTAGTTTGGGAGTCTGGCCCTGGCAGTGCCCCCTCAGTCTGCCCACTGACGATCTTGTGAAGATCCTGGATGACACAAAGTCCTATAGTAGCAGATGATAATGACAGGCTGCTAAGGGCTTGGGATGGAAGAAAAGGGGCCTGCAAACTGGATTTGGGGTCTCTTTCTCCTCCATCTGCTGACAGTCTCTCCTTGAGGTTGAAAGTGTCACCTGTTCTGCAGCAACAAGTGTGTGTGTGTTGCATGCATGCATGCTTGTCTCTGAGGCTGTAAAACAGTCTCACTGGCACTACTCTTAATCTGTTTAATTGTTCTGTATGTTCTGTCTCAGTAAAAACTGCAGACTGTGTATTTCCTCCCACCAAGACAAGTGTGATCCAGCTGCCTCTCGCAACTCAGACACTGGTCACTTCTGTGTTGGGACACGTAGACCAAGGGGAAGGGGGCTAACCCCTCCCTCACCCCCACGGCCCATGTCTAATGTCAGCTATCATTTCAATGAACAGCTCCCCTTCACTGCTTACAAAGGCTAGAAACTCACTCTGAACTGGCGGCCTGTATCCGTCACAGCCAACCCTGGGTCTCTTCTGGTTGTATTTATCGCACAATTGTGGATTTCCTGCCTGGTTACAACACCAGTCATAGAGTTTCAACTCTTCATCTAGAAACAAGAATTTAAGAAGAAAGTGATGGAAATCATGAGAGCATAATATGGACACGTTTAGGATAATGAGCCTGACGTGGACATACAATCTGAGCACTGGGAAGTAGGAGGACTCTGCTCTCTAAAACACTTAGCAAGGGGTTACTTCAAAGCTTCATTACTTCCACACAGGTCTTGCCTGGCTTGTGTTTACAGCCTTGCAGCAGCAAGGAAAGAAGTGGGAACTTCTGTACATCATCTAACACGATGCCTACCATTGTAGGGAGAGCTTTTCCGTGTATCCTTCCAGATCCTCTCCTGATGACCTTCCACAAGCTGGTTATTGTTGTTGTATAGGCACCGGACCCCAGCACCGTACTTGTTTGGGGTGGAGGAATACAGCATTGTTAATCGGGAATCTGGCAAACCTGTGACAGTAAAAGACATTAGTTCGGTTCGTGGACCCTTTCCCCCCCACTGGGAGCAGTTGTATAAGGGCACAAGTACGTAACATCCATGCGACGCACCTTTTTTGCTCTGCGTGTAGCGCTTGTCTGACCGAGCTTGCTTCAGTGAGCAAGGACAACGAGGTAGGCCCTTGTTCCAGGCTGACGGCTGCCCCTCGTGGCTAAGCCAATCCAAGCACCTCTGCCTGTAGTTCACCTGGATGCGGCTGGGCAGCTTGTATAGCCACAAGCCACGTACAGCTGAAAGGCAAGGGGTGTCAGCGACACATGTCCATCACCACACTGGCTGGCACAGAATAACAACTGAGCTGCATTTCCCTACCTTGCACCTCAGTTCCCCCTCATTCCTCCCCACTCTCTTGCTAGTTGTTAGCCTTCAGGAACTCAGACTTGATTAGCCTTTGCTCAGGTTTGGCTCTGCTGTCACTCAACTCTGTCATCACTGGAACCAAAAGGGGCAGCCAGAAGGGGTGCACGGGCGGGTGGTCTCTTGTGCCTTTCAAGTCCTTCCCGGGAGGATGCAGCATCATCTCCTCTCACATGGCCCTGCTGCCTGCCCTCCTCTCTCAGTGCCTCCTTCATCTGCTGAAGCGACAGGCGAAGCTTCAGACATTGGGTGTTCCACTTCAACTCATGAGTGGAATACAAACTAAGGCCTATGTGTGGCTGCTCTTTCTGAAGCCTGCCAGAAAGAGAGCCACCCCAACAGGCTTTAGGCCAGTACTTTCAAGGCCATGGCAGCCAACCCCCTACCAGCTGTGTTCTGTATCCTATTAGGTGCTCTCCTCCAGCGAAGACTGGTGTTATAGAAATTTGATTAAACAAACCAAAAAACAAAACAAAACATCCTGGTTTGGCTTCCTGCCTAGGACAGCAGACACAGAGGCACCGCATGACATAGTACGACAGCAGTGTGACAGCGGACACAAGAGGCACTGGCTAGGAGCCTACACCATCAGAGGATGCACCTGGCCAGGCAGACCCCTTAACTGTCTGTGCCAATGGCAGTGCCCAGTGGGGCAAGTAGAGGTGCCATATGGGGCCTAGTTCAAAGTTTGGCCCCAGGTGTCGTCGTCCCCCCCAGCAGGCTGGTGCCAGCACTGCACAGTGGGGTGATCAAACTTCTGGTAGGCCACTATACTTGGCCTAGTGATGGGCCCTGAGTGGCGCAGGTCGGCCTTGGGCATGGTGGCCAGTGATCGTGCCTGTCTCTTGAGCAGCTGTAAAGTCTCCAAGGAGGACAGCGCTTTGTCTTCTCCCACCCAATCCCTCCCCAGCCCCTTCGTCATTCCCTCTTCTGCTGGCTGTGGGTCACAACTAGAGCCCTGCTGGGGCGACTGGTGCTGCAGGAGTTTTGCGAAGTGCTGGCAGTACCTGTGTTATAGCCCTCAAAGCGATCTGGCCGGTATTTCTCTGCTGGCGTTTTATTCATCAGGTCATCAGTTCTGAAATATCCATCACCACTATATAAAAAAGAGAAGCAAAGTGTCCTGCATTCCAGGGATCCACAGCAGTCTCCCAATTCCAGCTAGGGGATTTGCTTCCAAACCTCCACACAAGGCTGTGGCATAGCTAAGAGGGACAGGGGGACAACTGCCCCAGGTGCCATGCCTTCAGGGGGTGTCAAGGGTTGCCTTTTGGAGGCCTTCTGAGGCCTGGAGGCTGTATAGGGGTGTTAAATTTTCAATATGGACCCCAGCTGCCAGATGCCCTTGCTACACCACTGCCTCAAGGTAGTATCTCCAGAGAAGCTCTGTGTTAAACTCTGCCATGGCATCTTCTCCACTAGCCACCAACAAGTGGTTGGTTTTTTAACATTGAGTAAAGTTCAATATTTATCTTGGGTTTTTTATATTTATTTTGTATTTTATAATGTATATTGCATGGGTGTCCTGCAAGAGAAAAGTGAGCTATCAGTCAAATAAATAAGATAAAACTCCCTTGTTCTAACCACCAGGATCTTTCCCCACCTCCATTATTTTCTTTCTTACTGCCTTTCTGTTAAAGCACTTGCGGAGGTTGGCATTTTACAGTCATGGCTTACATCAGGGGTCTCCAAGCCCCAGCCTGGGGTCCAGATGCGGCCCACGGCAAACCTTTATCCGGCCCATGGCCAGCCTCTGATCCCCTGAGAGCCTCTGGCCCAGTTGACCAAATACAACCGGAGTTGTGCTTGTGGGGTGGGGGAATGAGGGTCCATTTAAGTGTGTGCTTTATTTCTTGGGCTGTGTTGGTGCTTGGAGAAATCCTGGGTATTTGAGCCCATTCATTCATCTCAGTTCTATCTCTAACATATTTATTTAATTTTTTTTTCCGGCCCTCGACATTATGCCAGATATCTGATATTTGGCCCTTTGGCCAAAAAGTTTAGAGACCCCTGGCTTACATGATACAAAAGGTTCCAGGAAAGTTGAAGGCTCTTGTCTGCTTGCTTTATGCGCCATTAAATTCATGCTGCAATTTTGTATTCTTTTATTTCTAAATGCATTTCTGGCTTTTTTTTTTAGCTCCAGAAGGCATTAGATGGTTTGATTTGGTTGCGCTGACTACAGAACAGCTGAAACTCAGCCACAGTTACTGCCTGGAGAGACAAAGCTGGGCTGGGATAGGAGAGAAGCCTACACACGCTTGTAGGCACCTCTCCACAAACTTGAGAGGTAAAAATACCATGACGGCATGTGTCCTCCCATCCCTAGCCCCAATGGATATGGAGGCAAACATACCTGGTGTATCCTATCAGCACATTTGTGGCAGGGAGTTTTGAGTAATCCCACTTCATCCCACCTTCTTGATAAAGGAAAAGGGCATATGTTCTGTATCCATCCGTGGTCAGAATGGCCTGGTAAGTGTTTGTCTGGAGGAATAGATAGAAGAAAAGAGAGAATTTTTTTTCCCTATTTAGTTGCACACAGTGGCATAGCTAGAAGGGATGCAAAGTACTAAGTTTTGCAGGGAGCCTCACCGCAGCGTGCAAGCAGCCCCTTCCCCTCCCCATTCTGGGCAGATGGAGCAAAACAGAGGCGAATGCCAGAGAAGAGGTGAATGCCTTCATTTTTCTCCCCTCCCCTGCCCAAAATGACTCTGAAGGGGAGGGGGCCGCTTGCACGCTGTGGTGAGTTTTCCTACAAAACTAAATGCTTTGCACCCCTTCTAGCTATGCAATCGGTCGCACATTCAAGACATGGATTGCATTACTTGAAAAGCAACAGTGCCAATTTTTTACTCACAAAAAGTCATGGGAATGGTTGTGCCAACAAAGCAGCCCCCAGTCGAATGCTAGTGTAGATGATGTCCTTGGCACTAGCCACAAGACATCCTCCACAGCCAGTTGCAAAACCAGTTTTCAGAGCTCATCAGAGGACAGGAAAGGGAACTTTGTATTGAATTCAGGCTTTTAAATTGTTCTGAAATTGTACTTCTCCTTGTAAAGGAAAACTACTGTATCCACATGATTGTACCCCATCACATAACACCAATGAAATTATAAGATTTTCAGACGATACTACAGTGGTGGGGCTTGTTAGCAGGAATGAGGAGTCTGCTTATAGGAAGGAGGTACAGGAGTTGTTATTGTGGTGCAAAGAAAATAATCTCTCACTTAACATCAAAAAAGCTAAAGAACTTATAACTGACTTCCGGAAAAAGAGGGATGTACACACACCATTATGCATAAATGGTGAGGAGGTGGAGAGGGTTGCTAGTTTCAAATTCCTAGGTATTGACATCACAGAGGACCTCTCATGGACTATTAACACCAGCATGTTGATGAAAAAGGCACAAAAGCGGTTATATTTTCTGAGGAAGCTTGGAGGTTAAATTTGCCACAGCAGCTGCTTGTGTCTTACTATTGTTGAACCATTGAGAGTGTCCTAACCTATGATATCTTGGTGTGGTACGGAAATTGCTCTGCAGGGGACAAAAAGGCTCTGCAGAGAATTATTAAGATCGCGCAGCACATCATCAACCTTCATCTACCAGCTTTGGAGGACATCTATACATCTCGCTGTCTGCAGAAGTCACATAGTATTCTGAGAGACCCCTTCCATCCGGCTCATAAGTTCTTTGAACAGTTGCCTTCGGGTGGACGATACAGAATTATGAGAGCAGCACCACACGACTCCTGAACAGTTTTTATCCCACAGCCATAATTACATTGACTAAGGCAATTTAGTTGTTGCCATGCTCCTGGGCATTATGGTCTGTTATACTGTTTTTATATTATGATGCATGTTGTATAGAATGTGTGAGTGAGTGTGTAGAGTGTGACTGTTGGAATTGTAGTATATATTTATGCTTGTATCTCTAAGGTGCATAAATTTCATTGTGCTGTAGCACAAAGACAATAAAGTTACTACTACTACTACTACTACTACTACAATTTCAAAAATTATCACTCCATGTAAAAATCTTCCATCATAGCATGACTTGAAAGTGAGAATGTTACTATTATTCATTTAAAATATGCATATATGGCTCTCCCTCTCTATCACTCATAGATTTGCAAGTTTGTATTTAGAATAAAATGATTAATTAAAGATATTGAATTATTTATTCATTTCTATAATGCTAAAGTCTAGATTTGATGTCTATATCCAAAATGGGACCACCCACAGACAACTGGAAGAAACTTGAATGTAGATCATCCCTTAGAGATATGCAGAATTTCAAAATTGCCTCTAAGGGGCAACCACTCCCAAACCCATTCAGAGTTAATTGTAGAGAGAGAGAAATAAAATACAGGACAAAATGAACAGAAAAAACATATAGAAAGGTATGATACAAACCAGCTTTGTCTTTATGACCAATCAATAAAAGCAAACAAATCACTCATTTTCGGGGCTAGTTAGTTGTGCAACATTTTGTTGGGGGCCTTATCCTGTTACTTAAACATGAAAACAACTTAAGGGCACTCACTCCGCCATTCCGCTTCTGTGCCATGTAGGGCTGGGTCTTCACCCAGGTGATCTTGAGTGTCCACCTGGCTGAGTAGGAGGACTTCATGTACTGCTGAATCTTCGCCTCGACTGCCTGGACAAGGGGAGGTTTGGCCGAGTTCTGAGTGACATATTCCTGTGTGCAACAGAGAAGCATATTACGGATGGTGGCCTGAGGCAGGCACCCAGGATCCATGAGAGAACGTGGGAAAAGTGACAGGAAGCTTGACTTAATTTGTGAAGACTTATAAATTCACTGTTGGCTATTACAGCACTCATAAGATGTGTCTTAAATATTCAAGGCACATTGCTCTGGCTAACGTCTTCTTGACCATTTAAAATAGATCTTGACAGCCGCAGATTAAAGATCACATTTGAAGTGTCTTCATAAAGGGCATCATTTCCTATTTCCTCTGGACCTGGCAGCAATATTCTTAGCTAGGGCTGCTATGGCTACATTCCAAATCAATGGCAAAAGCCTCCCCGATGCCAAGGGGAACACACACAGAGTCCACAGAGCAGGGGAACTATGTGCATAGCACCCAACTTCAGTGAAACTGAAACAGCAGGGGGATAGGTGGTCCAGACTGTCTTTTCAGAGCATTTGCTCTTATCACCTGATATCATATAATAATGATAGCAGCAAAACTCAACACAGGGCACCCTCTATGATGAGGTGAAGGGGTGTGTGCCTATCTAGCCATTGCATTGTTTATTATAACTGCCACTCACTGGGTTTGCACAAAACTTCCTGGCATCTGGGGCAGTATGCCAAATGCTTCCCCACCCCCTTACCTAGTAATGTGCCTGCCTCCGCTCTTCATACTCCATGGACTGAAAAAGGAAGATCAGAAGGACCAAGGGGAGGAGAAAGATGGGCTAGAGCAGCGGTTCTCAAAGTTCTCCATCTCTAGAACCCTTTATACTCCTAAAAGGAGCAGCACTGGCAAATGCACGGAGTCTTCAGGGAGCCCCAGAGCACTAGCACACGCAAGAGTGGTGCAGTGCTGAGCCCAACACCAAATACTAGCAAAGAGCTGGAAGGAGTGCCATGGACAGGGGAGGCAAGAGGGAAAGGCGAGTAAAGTGCACAGGGGGCAGATGGTGGCAACTTATGGCATGCTTGTGAAGCTCCTGAAGGGGTCTCAGGGACCCCCAGGGGTCCTAGGAGCACACTTTGGGAAGTGCAGGGCGAGCTCATCACACTACCCCTTCGGCTGTGTTCTCACTCTACTTTACCAATTCATAGAGGAGGAGGAGAAGAAGAAGTGGAAGTGAGCATGCAAGCAGCTGTAGCCACCCCCCACCAACGTGCTACCTGCTTCACGGCCCTAAATGGAGAAGGGCAATGGTCTTAGCTCAGGGGTGAAGCCCGTTGTTTGTCTCCAGTCAATAAAAGGATCTCAGGAAGCAGGGCAGGGCAGGAACATAAGAACATAAGAACATAAGAACATAAGAACATAAGAACAGCCCCACTGGATCAGGCCATAGGCCCATCTAGTCCAGCTTCCTGTATCTCACAGCGGCCCACCAAATGCCCCAGGGAGCACACCAGATAACAAGAGACCTCATCCTGGTGCTCTCCCCTACATCTGGCATTCTGACTTAACCCATTCCTAAAATCAGGAGGTTGCGCATACACATCATGGCTTGTACCCCATAATGGATTTTTCCTCCAGAAACTCGTCCAATCCCCTTTTAAAGGCGTCTAGGCTAGACGCCAGCACCACATCCTGTGGCAAGGAGTTCCACAGACCGACCACGCGCTGAGTAAAGAAATATTTTCTTTTGTCTGTCCTAACCCGCCCAACACTCAATTTTAGTGGATGTCCCCTGGTTCTGGTATTATGTGAGAGTGTAAAGAGCATCTCCCTATCCACTCTGTCCATCCCCTGCATAATTTTGTATGTCTCAATCATGTCCCCCCTCAGGCGCCTCTTTTCTAGGCTGAAGAGGCCCAAACGCCATAGCCTTTCCTCATAAGGAAGGTGCCCCAGCCCCGTAATCATCTTAGTCGCTCTCTTTTGCACCTTTTCCATTTCTACTCTGTCTTTTTTGAGATGCGGCGACCAGAACTGGACACAATACTCCAGGTGTGGCCTTACCATAGATTTGTACAACGGCATTATAATACTAACCGTTTTGTTCTCAATACCCTTCCTAATGATCCCAAGCATAGAATTGGCCTTCTTCACTGCTGCCGCACATTGGGTCGACACTTTCATCGACCTGTCCACCACCACCCCAAGATCTCTCTCCTGATCTGTCACAGACAGCTCAGAACCCATCAGCCTATATCTAAAGTTTTGATTTTTTGCCCCAATGTGCATGACTTTACACTTACTGACATTGAAGCGCATCTGCCATTTTGCTGCCCATTCTGCCAGTCTGGAGAGATCCTTCTGGAGCTCCTCACAATCACTTCTGATCTTTACCACTCGGAAAAGTTTGGTGTTGTCTGCAAACTTAGCCACTTCACTGCTCAACCCTGTCTCCAGGTCATTTATGAAGAGGTTGAAAAGCACCGGTCCCAGGACAGATCCTTGGGGCACACCGCTTTTCACCTCTCTCCACTGTGAAAATTGCCCATTGACACCCACTCTCTGCTTCCTGGCCTCCAACCAGTTCTCAATCCACGAGAGGACCTGTCCTCTAATTCCCTGACTGTGGAGTTTTTTCAGTAGCCTTTGGTGAGGGACCATGTCAAACGCCTTCTGAAAGTCCAGATATATAATGTCCACGGGTTCTCCCGCATCCACATGCCTGTTGACCTTTTCAAAGAATTCTATAAGGTTTGTGAGGCAAGACTTACCCTTACAGAAGCCAAAGATTGCTGGGGTGTTGTGAGTTTAGCTTAAGACGATAGGTGAGGCTCCCTTAATGGGAGCTAAGAGTTAGGTGACAGTTGCGAATCTCTCTGTGTGCTGGGATGAGATACTCACCAGAGCTTGGGGAAGATGACAAACCTTCAGTGCTCAAAAGGGATGTGAGGTGTGGGTGGTGAGAAGGAAGTGAAGACAGTTTTGCAGCATGGAAGGGGTGGAGGAAGGCAGAGAGCTTTGTGTTGGCTGAAGGCACATTGCAGGTGGGGAAGATGACAAACCCTCAGTGGTCAAAAGGAATGTGAGGTGTGGGTGGTGAAAAGGAAGTGAAGACAGTTTTGCAGCATGGAAGGGGTGGAGGGAGGTAGAGAGCTTTGTGTTGGCTGAAAGAACATTGCAGGTGGAGGACCTCTCTGTGGGGATCTGATGCAGGCAGCAGCGTAGCTAGAGGAGGTGCAAAACACTGAGTTTTGCAGGGAGCTTCCCTGTGGTGTGCAAGTGGCCTCTCCCCTTTGGAGCCACTCCAGGCGGCGGAAGCAAAATGGAAGCAAATACCTCCGTTTAGCACCCACCACCCGAAATAGCTCTGAAGGGGAAGGAGAATGGCTGCTTGCACACTGTGGTGAGACTCCCTGCAAAACTTAGTGCTTTGCACCACCTGAAAAGACTCACCTGATAGAAGGTGGTGCCGCTGCCTCTGGAGAAGTCGGCATTATCTGAAAACACGGCAATCATTGGTACTTTCTCACGACCATCAAATCCTTTGGGAGGCGGGTTGGGATAGCTGGAAATGTCCTTGTCAGAGGCTGGGAAAATTATTTGTCCATTGTCTGTGAACTAAACAAAAGGACAGGGTCTGAGAAGATGGGTCCACAAGATGGAGTTTGCTTTAAAAAAAAAATTCCATCTGTGGTGTAAAGTGTAATAATAACTCTGTGGTCACAACTTTGTGCATTTAACATCATCAGCATTTGAAAACATTTATGATGGACTCACATAGAGGGAGTTGCGCAGTGTCTTTCCCAGTGGGACTCCAATTTCTGGCCTGAACAACGGGGAGTTAAAATCCACTTTCCTCTCAACATATTCTTTATCATTGGCACTTGGTCCAAATGGAAACAGGGACGCTGCTGCACATAAAAGACAAGAACATTGCAGGCTTAAGATGACTGTCACGGCCTGTAACTTCTCACCTCTTCCACATGTACGTGCGTCCTTATTTTCACCCTCATCTCTCATCATGACCACGCATTTGACTTTAAAGAGGACCATGGAGCTGCCACCACTCTTTGCTTGTAACCTCTGCTACTAGAATGCATGGTGTGTCCTTTTACTGGGCATCTCCCGTACTGCAGAGGTGAGAATCAAAGAGAGAGCAAAGACACATGGGACAATGGCTGGTCTGTGCCTCTCTGCATATCTTGTTTCAGACTTGGTTTTTGCATCTCTCATGCTCTGCTAGAGATTGGGTTCATTAGAGACTCCTTATAGGACACCAGTGAGCAAGTAAGCTCACCCTCCCTCTGATCTTCTATTTCTACAAATGTTGGATCAGAACAATGTCCACATCTAGTCCAATATTCCTTCTCCAGAAACAGCCAGTCAGATGCTCTTGGAAAGCCCACAAGAAGGACATGAGGGGAAAAGGCTTTCCTCTGATGTTGGCCTCTGGGATCCAGACATCCAGTGCCACTGATTATGGAGATTCTTCAGCTATCCTACCCATGCAGAGGTCTACCCTCCAGAAATTCATCTCTAAAGCTTTTTCATCTGTTTTTAACAGACAACCAAGCCAGTGGCCATCTTGAGGAATAATAAGATTACTATTTGGTTTCACTGACTTCTAGGAGGATAATATCAATTTTAAATCACAAATGTAATCTTAATTGTCTTGTTAATCATAGTATCCTCAAGATCATCCTTTGATTTGTGTTAAGGAAAACTCTAATCCCAAACCTCCACTGCCTTGTGGCTACATCCAGTTATGGAAAAGGCTTCAGGAGTCAACCTCGAGGCAAAATCCGGAGCCGGAGTCCCTCAGGCAGTTCATGGCTGAACACAGTCACGTTCTGGCAACTCCTGCGACGCCGCTGGAACCAACCATATTGGCTTCTGCCTTTCCATTGGACCATTCCAGCGGCATGGAGAGGGGGGATTTGCTGCATGGGTTAACAGCCTATCCTCCATACCTACTTTACCCAGGCTTCGCGCACTGGAGAGGTCACTCTGTTCCAGAACCACCATTCAGAGCGTGACACCATAGTCTTCCGAGACTGAAGGATGCCAATACGGATCCTCATGGCTGGATATACACAAGTAGCTACAAAAGTTGGGGCAGTGGCATAGCTAGACGGGGTGCAAAGCACTAAGTTCTGTGGCAAGCCTCACTGCAGCGTGCAAGCAGCCCTTCCCCCTCCCCTTCAGAGCCATCCCAGGGGGTGGGAGCAAAACGGAGGCCTTTGCCTTGACTGCCCCTGCGCTGCATCCTGCATTCGCTTCTGTTTTGCTCCCACCCAGAATGGCTCCAAAGGGGAGGGGCCGCTTGCACACTGCGGTGAGGCTCCCTGTAAAACTCAGTGCCTTGCACCCCCTCTAGCTATGCCACTGTGTGTTACAGTATCATTTTAAATGATGTAAGCCACCTTGAACAACCTGAGGAATTATTTCCAATCAATATGATAATCTAATAAATACCTTATTAAATGTGCGCATAAACCCACCTGAGGACTCAGAAACTGGCACTGCAGGCACAGGCCCCTTCTTTGCGGTGTTGTCATCACTGCGGGCTTTTCCCCCCCCTTTCTTGGGATTCTCGGGAGCAGCGTCAGGCTTCTTGCTAGATGTCTTACTCGTGGTTAGTGTGGATTTTGCAGGTGACAGGCCAGCTCCCGAGGCTGCAACAGGAGCATCCAATCCATTAGGCAGAGATGCTTTGGTGCTGCTTTTGGTGCCTTTGATTCCTCTGGCTGGTGGCTCACTCTTAGAAGAGGAAGGGAGCTGTGATGAGATGCTGGAAGTGGCTGAAGGTCCTGACTTTGAGGCCTTGGAACCTGAGGAGGAGGTGCTGGGAGATGCCGGAACAGAGGATGATTTTCCTGAAGGGACATTTACAGCAGCCTTTGAGAAAGGAGGGAGTGCTCCTGCCTTGAGTTCAGGCCCTGATTCCCCAGCAGGCAGCTTTGCTGGGCTTAGTACTGTACCAGAGAGGGAGGACGGTGTCTCACCACCAGTAGAAGTTGCAGAAGGCCCCTTGTTAGCCCAAACACTCCCTCCGGAAACACCAGGGGCTGCTGGACCTCCTCGGCTGCCTGCAACCAGTTCGCTGGAAGAGCCTGGAAGCGCATTTGGCAAGGGTCCGGCTGTTTTTCCTGCCGCATCAGAGGGGAATGAGGATGCGATACCTGCTTCTTTGCCAATGGATGTCTCTTCCGCCTCCTGACTCTTGGAAAATCCGCCACTTGATGACACACCGTCTACATGTTCTGCACTCTCAGCTCCTGTACCAGAGGGTCTCAAGGGCAGGATGGCACCAGGGTATAACCAGGAAGAAATGCCCAAGTTTGCTGCTGGTTGAACAATTGGTATCTTTGGGCCTCCAGCCACAGAGGACTCTGAAAAGGCTCCATCACCACCCAGCAACCCTGTACCACTTCCCAAACTTCCTGTGGGAATTTCTGCACCTGCTTTTGTGACCGCAGAGGAAGACTCCAACCCACCCAGAGTATTAGAAGGGGCCGTTTGCTCACCTGAAGCTAAGACAGAACTTCCCACACTCCCTGTATTATCCGGACTTGCCAAGCTGTCACTAACACCCTGGCTGCCTGAAGCTGGCTGAGAAGAATCCATACTTCCAAAAACCTGGTTTGGGACTCCTCCGGTGACCAACCTCCCATCAAGAGCAGTTGAACCAGAGGCCAAAGGTCCTGCTAAGAGTTTCTGGACCTTTTTCAATGATTCGTCAACAGATGAAGATGGAGAGAGAGATGCTCCACCAACTGAGTTTTCTACAGGTTGTTCTGCTGCACTTTCTGGACTCAGGCCTGCCTCTGTGGAAGTGGATTCCCTGCTAGCTGCTGGTCCTGACTCTGCAGTTGCCATCCCTTCAGCAGGGAGGGGAGCATTGCCAAGTCCTTCAGAAACCTTTCCACCTGCAGGTGTTCCAGGTGATTGTGACTCTGTGACTGAAGAACCTAAAAGTGTTTCCTTCCCACTCACAGCAGACAAACCGTCCATTTGTCTTTCCCCCCCAGAGTCTCCAGGCCTTGCTATTGCTGCACCATCTGGAGAGGGTTGAGATGCCTTGCCATTTGACAGTCCTGAGGCTGGACTGTCCACTCCTTCAGTGGACGATGAGGTTGATTGTGACTCTGCAGCTGATGGGGCCAAAGATGCTTCTCCCTCTGTAAGACTGGAAGAACCTGCCATTTGTCCCTCCCCTTCAGAGGCTCCAGGTCCTAGTTCTGCTACTGCTGCATCATCTGGAGAGGGTTGAGATGCCTTGCCATTTGACGGTCCTGAGGCTGGACTGTCCACTCCTTCAGTGGACGATGAGGTTGATTGTGACTCTGCAGCTGATGGGGCCAAAGATGCTTCTCCCTCTGTAAGACTGGAAGAACCTGCCATTTGTCCCTCCCCTTCAGAGGCTCCAGGTCCTAGTTCTGCTACTGCTGCATCATCTGGAGAGGGTTGAGATGCCTTGCCATTTGATGGTCCTGAGGCTGGACTTTCCACTCCTTCAGTGGACGATGAGGTTGATTGTGACTCTGCAGCTGATGGGGCCAAAGATGCTTCTCCCTCTGTAAGACTGGAAGAACCTGCCATTTGTCCCTCCCCTTCAGAGGCTCCAGGTCCTAGTTCTGCTACTGCTGCATCATCTGGAGAGGGTTGAGATGCCTTGCCATTTGATGGTCCTGAGGCTGGACTGTCCACTCCTTCAGTGGACGATGAGGTTGATTGTGACTCTGCAGCTGATGGGGCCAAAGATGCTTCTCCCTCTGTAAGACTGGAAGAACCTGCCATTTGTCCCTCCCCTTCAGAGGCTCCAGGTCCTAGTTCTGCTACTGCTGCATCATCTGGAGAGGGTTGAGATGCCTTGCCATTTGACGGTCCTGAGGCTGGACTGTCCACTCCTTCAGTGGACGAAGAGGTTGATTGTGACTCTGCAGCTGATGGGCCCAAAGATGATTCTCCCTCTGTAAGACTGGAAGAACCTGCCATTTGTCCCTCCCCTTCAGAGGCTCCAGGTCCTAGTTCTGCTACTGCTGCATCATCTGGAGAGGGTTGAGATGCCTTGCCATTTGATGGTCCTGAGGCTGGACTTTCCACTCCTTCAGTGGACGATGAGGTTGATTGTGACTCTGCAGCTGATGGGGCCAAAGATGCTTCTCCCTCTGTAAGACTGGAAGAACCTGCCATTTGTCCCTCCCCTTCAGAGGCTCCAGGTCCTAGTTCTGCTACTGCTGCATCATCTGGAGAGGGTTGAGATGCCTTGCCATTTGACGGTCCTGAGGCTGGACTGTCCACTCCTTCAGTGGATGAAGAGGTTGATTGTGACTCTGCAGCTGATGGGCCCAAAGATGATTCTCCCTCTGTAAGACTGGAAGAACCTGCCATTTGTCCCTCCCCTTCAGAGGCTCCAGGTCCTAGTTCTGCTACTGCTGCATCATCTGGAGAGGGTTGAGATGCCTTGCCATTTGATGGTCCTGAGGCTGGACTTTCCACTCCTTCAGTGGACGATGAGGTTAATTGTGACTCTGCAGCTGATGGGCCCAAAGATGCTTCTCCCTCCGTAAGACTGGAAGAACCTGCCATTTGTCCCTCCCCTTCAGAGGCTCCAGGTCCTAGTTCTGCTACTGCTGCATCATCTGGAGAGGGCTGAGATGGCTTGTTATCTGACAGTCCTGAGGCTGGACTGTCCACTCCTTCAGTGGACGAAGAGGTTGATTGTGACTCTGCAGCTGATGGGCCCAAAGATGCTTCTCCCTCCATAAGACTGGAAGAACCTGCCATTTGTCCCTCCCCTTCAGAGGCTCCAGGTCCTAGTTCTGCTACTGCTGCATCATCTGGAGAGGGCTGAGATGGCTTGTTATCTGACAGTCCTGAGGCTGGACTGTCCACCCCTTCAGTGGAAGGAGAGGCTGGTTGTGACTCTGCAGCTGATGGGGCCAAAGATGCTTCTCCCCCAGTTGGACTGGCAGGGCCTGCCATTTGTCCCTCCCCTTCAGAACCTCCAGGCCCTGCTCCTGCTGCATCATCTAGAGAGGATTGAGATGCTGTGCCATCTGCTGACCCTGAGGCAGGACTTTCCACCTCTTCAGTGGAAGGAGAGGCCGGTTGTGACTCTGGGGCCATTGGAATCAACGGTGTTTTTTCCCCGCTCGCGTTAGAAGGATCTTCCAATTCCTGGGGCTTCTCAGAAGTTGCAGACCCTAATGTTAGTGCATTATCTGGAGACGGTAGAGAGGCCCCACTGCCACCCAGAGGACCAGAGGATGCGCTCGGTTGGGCTCCTGATGAATCTGCAATAAAGGGAAGAGAGGATTTTTCACCTGAAGGGACTGAGGCAGAGCCAGGAGATTCTTCTCCTGAGGGCATGTTTGTTGATGACATCTCTTCCTCTTCTGCAGATAATGGACTTGATTCTCCATCAGCCAAAGTGTCTGATTCTTCTGCAGGCAGCAATGCACCTTCAGCTGGGCCAGGTTCTGAACCTGAAAATGGGGCAGCATTTCCAAGCAGACCCCCACTGCTAGTTGTCACTCCAACATCATCTGCTGCCGATTCTGTGTCTTCTCCTTCATCCCCGCCACCTTCAGTAGGGTCACTGTCTTGTGGAGAAGGACCAAAAATCCCAGAAGATGGACTTAGGGGGGCTTCTCCTTCTTCACTTTCCAAAATGGAGGATCCAGAAGGTGCATCAACAGGAGTTACTGAAGATGTTGTTTCCTGTGATGGCCCCTGAGCTGCTTCTGATGTCCCAGTGCTCACAGTCAAAGGAAAAGAGGACTCGGAATCCACCAACTCTCCAGATTTTGCATCTGATACTCTTGCAAAGCTTGTGCTGGTCTCCTTTGCATCTCCTGAACCCAGCTGTGCCTCTGGGGGTATGGTGCTGATTTCATCTTGGCTACCACTGCCATCCAAGAGAGTTTCCTCATTACCTGCTAACTCTGACGTAACTGCCTGATCTTGAGAAGGCAGGACTGCTCCACTGTCTTGGTCTCCAGGAACATTTCCCCCTGTGAGACTCCCTGTTCCTGCAGGAGCTGATTCATATTCTGGGCTGTGTAGGACATTAGATGTTTCCTCTGCATTCGCACCCACAATATCTTGTAGTTCTTCTGTCCCTTCAGAAGCTTCTGTGTCACTCCCTGGAGGTGGCTGGGTGGAGGCCAGAGATCCATCTGGTGAAGGTTCTGTTTCATCAGACTCTGAAATTGAGGAACCAGAAAATGGGTCACCCGGAGCTCTGGAGGGAAAGGGAGATTCTCCTCCTGAGGAATCATACTGTGTTAATGTCACGGCACTCTCTACAGGAGGCTGCCTTGGAGATTCTCCAGTAGACAGTGACCCTGAACTTTCCACAGGCAGTTGTGATGCATAAACTGGGCCAAGTTCTGGATCAGAAGGCAGTAGATCTGTCCCACTCTGGCCTTCACTGCGAGTTGTTGTAGCTTCCTGATCTACAGCTGATCCAGAAACAACAGTTGATCCTGTAACTGCTGTGCTGTCTTCAGAAGAACCAACATTTCCAGGAACTCCACTGGGAGAGCTTTCCCCTTCCCCACTCTCCAAATCGAAAGACTCAGAAGGTACATCAGGGAGAGATGTAGGAAGGGCTGATCCTCCAGAGGCTCCTTGAGCTTCAGCTGCCACCTCATCATCTGGACCAGAAGGGACAGGTGTCTCAGTGTCAGGCAGATCCCCTGCCCCTGCAGGGTTTGTCAAGGTCACCTCTGAAGAGGAAGCAGAGGAGGTTTCGCTCTTGGAGCTACTGCTGGATGTGGTGGCTGTCTCAGTATCTGCCAGCTCTGAACTGGTTGTTTCCATCCCTGAATTCAGTAAGGAGGAGGTTGCTCCATTGTCAAGGTCTGCAGCAGCATCTTCTCCATTGGGAATCTCTGTTCCTGAAGCAGAAGGATTTGGCTCGAGGGATGATGAAGCAAAAGGTGATTCCTCATTGCTGTTTGCACTTCCAGAACCTTCTTCTGCTGCTGCTGCTTGTCCTTTAGTTGGAGAGGCTGCCCCTTCCTCACCATCTTCAGGCAACTGAGCAGAAGAATCCAGAGCTGTGGAAAGCCTGATGGGAGAAGCTGCTGTTGTCTCAAAGTCTAGATCTGAAGACCTGGAGGTTGAGTCACTGGAAGAGGCTGAACCAGATGGAGTGTCTACTGCCCCGTTCACTGGAGAGGGCGCTTCTGCATCCACCAGGTCCTCTGATTCTTCTGTGGGTACCTCAGCTGTGCTTTCCAGACTGACGTCTGGGCCACTGGAGGAGCCAATTGCAGTTGGCTCTGCATCAAGATCAGATGCCGTGAAGCTGTCCGCATCTCCTCTTCCTGTTGCTGGAGCAGGTTCCACACCTAGATCTGCCTTCTCTTCAGGAGACGATTGCAGAGAAACTGTGGCAAGTTCACTTGGCTGCAAAGACTCAGAGATTGTTTCGCTTGTTGATGTCAAGTCAGAAGGGGGCCATTTCGATGGGATAGCTGGTTTGGCGGTTACTGCGTCACTCTCTGGAAGTGGGGAAAGCAAATGTCCAGACAGCACCTCTGGGTTGCTAGAAGGAATTTCTGAGCTTAACGATGGGGCTGCTGCCTCACTGCTGGCATCTGGGGAGGGTTCCAAGGTGTCATCATTTGGCCCCACAGTGGCATCTGTAGTTTCCTCCCATGAACGAATGGTGGGATTTAACCCACTACCTGTGTTTATTTTCCTGGTGGCTGTGTCCA
Organism: Tiliqua scincoides; assembly: GCF_035046505.1. Lineage (NCBI taxonomy): Eukaryota > Metazoa > Chordata > Lepidosauria > Squamata > Scincidae > Tiliqua > Tiliqua scincoides. The sequence continues at coordinate 238,524,198 of NC_089823.1, read as the reverse complement.
GTGAGGTCTCTCCTTCTGCACCTGACAAGGAAGCGATTCGTTCTTCCCCAGAAGTGGATGCTAACAAGCCTCTGTTGCTGGTCACAGTGGGAAGTGCAGGATCATTTACACCAGAGTAAGCATCCGTTACACGCTCTGTCACTTCTGGCTCCTCACCCAAGAAAGCAGAAGGTGTTCCCTTAGAAAGCAAAATGGGGGACGTGGCTGTTTCTTCTGAGACCTCTTTGGTTATGTTGATTGCCCCCTTCGATAGAGAAGAACTGGAAGAATTTGCATTGACCAAGGCTTCCTTCTCTGTGACAGGTACCTCTGTTGCATCCTCTGTGATTTCTTCTGGTAGTGGGATTTCTAGTTTGCTGGGGCCATCAGTGGTGGGATCAATGTTGCCTTGGGTGGGGTTTGGGACAGAATTCACTGCTTCTTTCTCCACGGGACTGGAAGGGCTCGTCTCATCAGCAGAGCCTGGGTTCTCTCCAGGAACTTCAGATGCTCCTTCAGTCCCCAATGGTTCAGAAATAAAGGGTGCTGTTGTTTGCGGTTTCTCTGTGGCAGCGAATGCTGTCTCTGAAACTACCATTGTGGTGGGCTCAAAATAATCACTGTCCGACCCCCAGGGAAGGGTTTCAGTGGAGATGTAGTCATCTTCTCCTTCCTGCCACTCAGTGACAACTGGAACTGCTGCAGTGAAGCCAGGCCCTGCAAGGAAGGGAGAAAATGAGAGTAAGATGCTTGTAGCAAGAAATGGGTTGTCATTGATTTAATTTGCTTTGCAAGGCATTCAAGCAGTTCAATATACAAGCAGTTGAAAATGCTCCCTTACGGGCTTCCTTTAGTAAGAGCTGGATTCAGCCTGTTGCCAGTAGCGTAGCTAGAGGGGGTGCAAAGCACCGTGCAAGGGGCCCCTCCCCCGCTGCTTCTGAGCCATTCCTGGCAGTGAGAGCAAAACGGAGGCATATGCCTTCTGGGGACATTCCAGGGAGATCTTCTGGGTGTTCACCTCTGTTTTGCTCTTGCCATCAGGAATGGGTCTGTAGGGGAGGGGGAGGGGCTTCTTGCATGGCTTGTTCAGGCGCCTGCAAAACTTAGTGCTTTGCATCCCCTCTAGCTATGCTACTGCCTGTTGCTTATTATTACAGGTTGCCCAAACTGAGAGAAGGGGCCAGGCCAGACAATACCCTTATTGAACGGCTGAGGCCTACGTGCTTGATTTGAATTTTTCTTATGGAGGGGTTTGGGGTCAGGATTGTGGAGGGAAGCTTGAACCCTTCACCTCCACGGTGGTCCTAATCCAGACTGGGGCCCTCTGTGGTTGCTATTTGCACCAATGGAAGTTTTCCTACTGGGGCAAAGAAAGAACAACCAGGGGGAGGAGGGGGGATATGATTGGGACAATGGTGAGGACAAAGGGCTAAAGGGTTATATGAGAAAAATCAAGCCCTAAGAGGCTCTCAGGGTGGCTTCCAAAGATGCTTGCCTGACTACCACAAGTCAGGGATCCAGATGGTGGCTGCAGAATTACCTGTTGCTCTGCCCCGCTGAACACCATGAGGCTGACATATAAGATGGAGCTGCAGGTATGTTTCCCCCTTCTAGTGCTAGATGCAATTCATTAACAAGTGGTTCAGGTAACATTTCATGAGTCTAGGGGCAAAGAGATGGTGTCCTACTGTTGACCTAGAACCCTCCTGTTTCCTACACAGGCTCTGGGTTGAACAACCCCTCCTGCTACAGTACATTTCCACAGTGGTGTGTTCTTCCATTTCAGTGATCACGAGGAATTTAGAGTAGGCGCACCCTCAGCCAGGAGAATCCAAACTCGGCAGCAACGAAGCAGAAAATTCTGCGCTTATTACACTGTCTGAGCATGGTTGCAGACCAGCACGTCACAGAAGGGAAGGCGCACCCTCTCTTAGAGAAGGAGGTGGGAGAGAAGGGGCTTCCAATCAAAAAGATTCAAGGTTTATTGTAAAAGAACAGACATGAAAAAGAAAGCACACCGAAGATATCCTTTCACCAGCAGTTCAATAAAAATGTGTCAAGAAGCATCAGTCAACCCCAGCAGATGTGAGAATGTACTGTATCTATATTGAATGTTTGCAGTGTGTATTTTATGCATCAAGGCAGTCAGAAAAGGGACAGCTTTCGGGGGGAGGGGATTCAAAGGAGCCTTTAGACTCTTTTGATCCAAGATCCAAAGCTTAAAACAGTGGGAGAGGCAGAGGGGAGGGATGGTGGAGAGGAAAGAGAAAGGATTCTAAGTGCAATTATAGTCCCCTTTCCTGGGGACAACCAGTCCCAAGCCTTGGCATGCCAGGTTCCATGCAGCACTGGGGAGACCCAAAAAGTGGTGCAAAGTCACAGGTGATCTTTATCTCACCTTTGGATCTGACACTTGGGCAGGCTACCAATATTTACGGGTGTATGGGGAGGTGTGTGTACTTGTCAAGGCAAGGCCCTAACTTATCAACCCACTTTCTTTGGCCCCCAAACCGATCAATGTGTGCCTTTTCTGTCCCTGGTACAGCTGGTCAAGCAAACAGGACAAAAGTTATAGAGCAGATAGGAACAGTAAGACATTAGGATATCAGTAGTTTGATATGACTTGCATGAGTTGGCCTCATAGTAGCAGAGGTCATTTTGAGCACCCAAACCTGTGGTGTTACTAGAGGGTGCGATCTGTACCAGGTAACATCACCACTGGCCAAAATTGTGAAAATCTTGCTGTTTCTGAACAACGCCATCATGTTATATATCATCCAATGGGTAATTTAATGCAGAATGCAGTGAAACAAACCATGTTGAAATATTTGTATTCTATTAAAGGCAATAGCCAAATAACCAAAAAAGGAAAACACAACTGCCTTATGTAACAAAAAGTGGATTTCCTTCTCTCAGAACTGATCAATGAGACTGATTGTTCTGAGAGCCAGTGAGGTGTTATTATGACACAGCAGGAAACCAATAAGGTGTTAATACGAGTCAACTCTCATTTCCACATATCAAATCTCATACTGGAACTCCTATTCAGATGTGTGAATGTCATCAAGTTGGCTGTTGGTTACTGATTTGATGGGTGACCTGTACTGTGATGTATTAAAATAAATAAAGTCAATGGGGTTACACCAGCCCTAGTGATGCCACTGCATTTAGACTGTGTATGATGCTGTAATTCTGTCTGGTCTGGTACAGGAGAAGGTCCATCATGGGGGATGATGCAATGAGCTCTCACACCAGGGAACACAGACCCTCAAGATGCCTCTGCCTAAGTTCCAGAAGGAGCAGTGTCCAGACATACTTGGGAAAATAGTTCAGAAATGCATAGATCATGGTTTACTTGAATACGAGGGAGCAATAAAAAATATTTTTAAAATACCACCGTTGACAATGGCACTAGAGACAGGCCACGTGGCTACGTGCAGCCAGTTGCCTGGAATAGACAGAAAAGGGTTGATCAATGTTAAACAGCCCAAGAAACTCCTTGGATGGGAGCCTCCGTCCGGGACCCTCAAGGATGTCTACCTGAAATGACGGGCTGAGGGTTAGGGGATCCCTCCTCCTTCACAGATATAGCTAGGATTTGATCTGGGAGAGGATCTGGGAGAGGATCTGGGAGCCTGCGTTGGCTCGGTCATGTCGTGAGAATGGATGATGGCCGGATCCCAAAGGATCTCCTCTATGGAGAACTTGTGCAAGGAAAGCGCCCTACAGGTAGACCACAGCTGCGATACAAGGACATCTGCAAGAGGGATCTGAAGGCCTTAGGAGTGGACCTCAACAAGTGGGAAACCCTGGCCTCTGAGCGGCCCGCTTGGAGGCAGGCTGTGCAGCATGGCCTTTCCCAGTTTGAAGAGACACTTGGCCAACAGTCTGAGGCTAAGAGGCAAAGAAGGAAGGCCCATAGCCAGGGAGACAGGCCAGGGACAGACTGCACTTGCTCCCGGTGTGGAAGGGATTGTCACTCCCGAATCGGCCTTTTCAGCCACACTGGACGCTGTGCCAGAACCACCATCCAGAGCGCGATATCATAGTCTTTTGAGACTGAAGGTTGCCAACATTATTATGATCTGGGAGAGACTACAACAGAAGCCAAGGGAAGCAACTGGCAGCTGCAGATATGCTTGGAAGATGCATGTAGCTGATGGTGCCTGCAGGAGCACCTGCTGCTCATTCTGTCCAATCAAGCCTGTATGTTTGTAAATAAAGCCACTATTACATGGGTACCAAAAGCCTACGGTGATTTCTCCTGAACCCAGGTTGTGCTGCAGTTCCTGGAATGTCTCACCACTCGGAGAAGCAGGACATGGGCACAGAACAATACATTGGGAGGGGGGAAATGATACGGTTGTGACCTTCTGAGATCTGGAACACGCTGACCTGAGCTGCAGTGAAGATGAGGCAGCTGCTCTGTGGCAGGGTAGTTGCTTTGCACAAGGGGATCCTAACTCAGCTCCTGCTGGTATCTCCAGGTGTGGGTGGGAAAGACTCTTGATGCATGAAATGCTGGAGAGCCACTGCCAGCCCATGTTGGCAACGCTGAACCTGATGAACCAACGGCCTGATTCAGCAGGGGGGCAGCTTCCTCTGCTAACCTGTGGGATACTTCTCAAATCCGTTTTGCTTGAAAGACAAGTGGAAACGACCTCTCTTAACAAAATACTGTCAACTGAGGCCTGGCCTACATATGCAGCAGAATGAAGCAGTGAAGTTCTGAGGTAGTAGCAAGAACTGAACAACTGTCTGACCAGGGCTGGGCCGTGAGCAACAACCATTAGAGCAGTGGTTCCCAATCTGTGGCCCATGGACTGAGACCCTGTGAAGTGATCTTCAAGATCTCAGGAAAAAAAGGATGACTGCCTTCTATTGCTTCCAGGGCTTAGTGAGCGCTATCCCATGGACCACCGAAATGTCAGCAGGGGTTGTGGGCAGTCCATTCTCTGCCCTCTCTTGTGGTGGAGGAGCACTGGCTTGAGAGACACTTCCCCATGGACCACCAGAGTAGGTGGAGGATCACCAGAGGCCAAGAACAGACTATCCACAGCCACAGCCAGCACTTCCAGTGTCTCACCGAACACTACCCCCCCCGACTACCAAAATTAATTGTATTTTGTGTGTTTGCGGGGGGGGGGGGGTTGCACGTGGTCCATGACAATTCCAATTTTTGCCTCAGTGGTCCACGGGCTCCTAAAGATTGGGAACCGCTGCATTAGAGAGTCTGAAGTCAGAACTGGGAACGGGGATCAAGAAGGAAGTGGAGGAGTCAGGAACAGAGTCAGAACCGAAGAATCACAGAACAGAAAGTATCAGTCACAAGATGTCCTTGTTGGCTGGAAAAGGGACTAACCCAAACAGGGAGCCCTCAGTCACCCTTCCTGTTCCAACAGACCAGTTGCCAGCCTGGGTAGAATGACAACTCCAGAGCCCGGCAGCCTTTTGGCTGCCCCAGGCTGCAGTTCCTGCAGCTCTGCTTATGGGACAACACTTTCAGAATGCAAAGTCTCTCCTTTCCACTCAGGCAGCTACTGAAAAACTGTGTAATGTTTCTGTTTGGGAAACAACTCCCTGCAAGTAGAAACGTAGCACAGGAGGGAAGAGACTGGTTAGAATCTTTCTCCCTGATGTGTTTGCATTGTTGCTGTTTTTATTGCAAGGAGTTTTTCACAAGGGAGAGCTTTCAAGAATGGCACCTCCACATCTAGCCTGAGGTGGTACAAGTCACTCTACCCCTTCCCATCTCATTCTGCTGCATTTTCCTTAGTAGACAGCTGATACACTCAGTTTACCAACAGCGGCACAAGGTCTTCTCAAATGAGTCTCATGGGCTCCAGGTTACCTACCCCATGTGAGCCCCTATTTCTGTTTGGCAAAATGATGCAGTAGTACATTAATTTTTCTCAGTGTAACTTACATCTTGCACCAGCTACAATTTGTATTGCTTTCAGTAAACATGTAATTAACAAGCACGGCTATGGCAGCAATGCTAAATCAAGAGTAAGTCCCATTGAACTCAGTGGATCTTGGGGTAGCTCTACACATTATCATTGCTGCAGGAAAAACCCCCAACACACAGGTCATGTGTGGATGCCATACATGAGGATAAATGTATCTTCAGATGTGTACAGATGCACATCCAGGAACCCTGGCCCAGTCAGGTTTCTCAGATACATGTACTCAGATATTCAAATGTGTGATGGCTCATGTAGATGTCCACAAGTTTCATGCTTGCTGTAGGAAGTGGGTGAAACCCACAATTTTAGTGTGCAAAAGTGCCTCTGCTTCTGCATAAGATCAAACTGAGGGACTCATTTTGGAATGAATAAATGAAGAGAGAAAGAGATACTCCCAGGGGAACCAACAGGTTGAGACCTTATGCGTGCACATCTAAAAAGTAGTGCTCCTTCCTTCAGTCCCTCTGCATCTTCAGCTTAATAATTTAGGCTGACTGTCTGTCTACCACTTAATCTAGATTGGAATAGAATAACATAGAATAACCAAGCAAAAGAGGACACTTACCACACAGAAGCCACGCCCAGAAACCTACAAGGGTCCAGAACATCTGATTTTGTGCCCCCATTGACCAGTGAGCTGAATTTGTCAATGTGGGAATAGAGGGTTCAACGGGGATACTTCAGGAGCCAGTCTGGCTTTCTTGGTCCCGTGGCAGGACTTGGTGGACTGAGCCTCTCCAGCTTTCAGTTATTTATGGGAGATGTGGGGGGAAAGGCGGGTTGTGTCCATGGGCCCACCCCTTCCCCCTCCATCCAAGATTTTGAGAACTGGATGGGACTACATTTCTTCTAGCCCAGCCCATCTCAGCCTCCCCCCACCCAGTCCTCATTTCCTGGTAGCACTAGAGCCCGTATTTGACCAAATTATAGTGTGCTACCAACAGACAGCCAGAGCAAACCAGGTCTGCCTTGCTGCCTGTCAGAGGCAGAATATATAGCATGAAGTCAGGGAGCTCAGATGATCCATCTATACAGTGCACCACTACAAAAGTGAGAGGAGATGACCCCCTATCGATCCGGAGTCAACAACCAATTGTGTTTATTGGGGAAGGTGTGGAGTTTCCAAATAGGTGTGATCAGCCACAGTCTAGACTCTTGACAGAGGAAGCGCACGTTCCCTTTTAGCAACATGGATTTTAAGTCTCTCCAAATGATCAACCTCAGGGAGAACTGGGTATGGCTTAATACATGATAATACATCAGTTTCTGTGTTGAAGAACAATGGCGTGCAAGCTAGATCTGTACAAAAACAGTGAGTGTGGGGATATGTACCCACTCCCACCAGTACAGTGAGCAGTTGCCCTCTTAGTGTGGACATGTGCATGATCCTACCACAGCTGCAGCAAGACACATGATGATGGGCCAATATGGGATAGTGGCTAGAATGTTGGACCAGGACCCAGCCCTGAATCATTTGCAAAGCACAGGTTGAAATCAAACAGCTTGACACAACATGTACTAATTGCCAGAACTGGAATCCCAGGAACACAGCATGACACATGGAATAAGAGCAATTGTTGGTACCAGAAAGACAGCAGTGAGGACAGAAGGCATCACTTGAGCGGACAGAGGTTGCAAAGCAGCAGATGTCCAGGACTATGGTCTAAAGTTCCTTCTGAATTCCAAGCCTTCAGGAGAGACTACTAGAGGGGAGAGGGTGATATACAAGTGTGACAGTGAGCCAGCCTCAAAATTAACTCCACCCCCCCCCCAAAAGAGTGCCCTTGACTCCATTCAGCACACCACATAATCCACGTCCCCACTCCTCCTCCTCCTCCACTCAAAACTCTGCAGTGCTGAGGAATCCCTACTCAGATCCACCCACAGCTACATCTCCCAGAAACCAAGTAGCTGCTCCCCAAATAATCCTGCTCTTGGGCAATGACCAGGAGCCCAGTCCTATCCCCTGCCAGCCCAACCAAGCAGTTCTGCTGACAGTATGCACACTGCATGCTGTGGGCTTTGGGAGACCAGACAGCCCATGTCAGGCAAGTTAAAAATGTGTTTAATCACCTCTCTGTAGGCACCTGGTCTCTCTTCAGTGGGCCTCCTCAGACCAATGCCAGCTCTTTTCCTGGTGCAAGTCTGAAGAGATACCTGAGGGTGAGTCCAGGCCAGGAATGGGAGACAGGATCTTGGTGTGAGTCCTCCCTTACAACCCCAGAACCACCTCCAGCCTGGATCACTCTCTGCCCCGATCCTCCCCAATCTGGCCCCACTGCCAACATACTGGTGACAATGGGAGACGGAGAAGGTTCTGCAGGCTGGCAGTGCCTGGGCACAGCCTCCTTTGCACTGATGTGCCCAGTCTGAGGAACAGCAAAGCAGCTTTCTCACCATCAGTCCAGGTATTACATCAGTGGCAGATCGCGAGATCCACCACCATAAGACCTGTATAGGATTGGGCTATAGGTGTGTTTCTAAAAACCAGGCAAGGATGAAAGGAAAAATAAACAAACAAAAATCAAGGGCTAATGTGATTGATTCACCCTTTGATGTTCCCTAAACACCTGAGAGAGGTAGAAGTCACCTCAGATAGGTTTTCTTTCCTGGTCTGAAACTAGCAATCCGTTATTACGAAAATTGGTGGTCTTTAAACTTCCCAACTGCAGGGACCCTCTGCCATCATGTTGATGCCTGCTCAGGAGCTCTTGTGTGTGCTCTGGTGGTACTGCTGCATCCGTTGAGGGAAATTTGTTAGGATTGTGTTGTTGGGCAGTGCCCACATTGACAGCAGGCACACCCTAGAACACTCCCTTGCAACAAATAACCCTTGTGTTTCCAAGGAATTCCAGGTTTCCACAGAACATCCCTTGAAAACCATGTGGTTATCCATTGCATTCTGCCTTTCGATGCTCAAGAATGGGTAAGTGGTAAATGGGTTCAAGACATGGCTTTGCAAGAAGTCAGCTGATGGCCCACTCAAGCAAGGCCTGGAACATGCATGCCAACAGAGCCTTGAGTAACGCTTGATGGAGCTCAGAGCCATAAACTTGCTAATTCTGCTGGTGCTGACACACGGCCCATTAACTCTGCCAGTGAGGTCACAGACCATGAATTGTAGAGGGCTCTCTCCTCATGCAGAACAAATGTCTTGGTACAGATTTGCCAAGAAAAAGAGGGTGTTATGTCACCAGCCAATGGAAGACAACAGAGCCGATAACAAGTCTACCTTATGAACAGAATGTACTGGTAGATGTCATGAAGGCCGCTTGCTGTTAAGAAGCATGACACAAGGTTTCAAGAAGGGGGGTGATATTGACAGTTCTGCAAAGGTTCCATTCCAGGCTTATAACTTGCCCATTTTTCTTGGAAGCAGGACTTTTCCAGGATTTGATGGCATTACTGAAAGCAGAGCTCAGCCTGGGAGCTGTTTTGGACACTAGACTCAGTCCTGGAATCACTGGAAGCAACCCCAAAGGCAGGGTGCCTCTCACCATCTGAAAAGCACCTTTCCCTCCCCAATGGGCAAATAAGAGTCAGTCCTCCACACATTTGGGGGTGGGGGGTTGGGAACAGGACAGCCAGTACAGAAGGTTGTAGTAAAGGTGTATGCAAGAAATACCTTCTGGGGTATTTGAGGGGTAATGTCAATTTCACTGACAAGCTGGGCTGGTTCCCTTAATGAAACTGACTAGATTTCCCCACCACACTGTAAAGAGTTGTGAAAAGAAGCTCTTCTTAAATGTGTACAGCTCTATGCATAAAAATGGGAAAGTAGAAGAATAAAAGTGTTTCAGGAAGATTGTATCTGATCACAGGTGACATAAAATAGAAAGCCTGTTCCAAATCCATTTTCCTGTTTGGACATCGGTTGATTTAAAAAGCTTTAACAAGTGCAGTTCTAATTATATATTTTTTTCTTTCTCACATGCACATGACCAGGGGCAGAATGGCTCAGCAACCTTTAAGTGGAACTTATGAAATGCATCTTTGGTTGCAATCCTAACCATACTTTCCTGAGAGTAAGGCCCATTGAACAAAATGGGACTTACTTCTGAGTAGACCTGGTTAGGATTGTGCCCTTTGAAACACAGCCTCTGGGCTGCTGTCTAAGATGGCTGTTTGAATGGTAGTGATCAGATCCTCTGGTCTTAAGATGATTTATTTATTTATTTATTTATTTATTTATTTATTTATTAAGTCACATTTAGGTCACTGTTCCATTTTAAAAACAATATGCAGAGCAACATACCATAAAAACAATTACAATAGTTAAGAAGCACAACAAAGTGAAGCCAAGAAAATTAAGTTGGCACTAAAAACAGCAGGTAACGTTGCATTAAGACCATTATCTATGCCTGTGACATCTGAAAATGTCTGGGGCGCTGCCTGGCATCTGACAGACAATAACATGAGCTCCAGGTGAACCTCGCTGGGGAAAAGATTCTACAGATGAGATGCCACTAATGAGAAGGCCTCTCTCCAGTCACCCACCCAACTCACTCCCAAAGGCAATGGCACCTATAGGAGGGTTTCAGAAAACTACCTTAGTGCACAGTAGAAAGATATGGGAGCAGGCATTCCTTCAGGTTGCTTATTATATCAAATGAACACAGGTCTATGTTTTTCATACTTGGTTGGTGTGTTTTCTGAGATCTGGAGAGCACCACTAAAAGCAGAGATGGGTTCAGCACAAGCACAACAACACACTTTTCTTCTTAGAAACTCAATGCTGGCGGAAGACTCCCGCTGGACTTACACATGGCCAGGTTGAAACTGTGCCTGAACAGGAGTTTGCCATGCAGTGTGCTTTAGAGGCTGGGAGTCTCTCTTGGAAAAGGAGGAAGAGGACCTCCACCACAATGACGCCCCATCCTTGGAACGCCTGCCTCTTCACTTGGCACCAAATGTGTTGATCTTTGGATGCCAGCTGAAAACCATTTTGTCTTCCTGAACTTTAATTGCTTTCCAGTAGCATTTAAATAGTGTCACTTTAGTTGGCAACTTTCAGTCTCGAAAGACTATGGTATCGCGCTCTGAAAGGTGGTTCTGGAACAGTGTCTAGTGTGGCTGAAAAGGCCGATTCGGGAGTGACAATCCCTTCCACACTGGGAGCAAGTGCAGTCTGTCCCTGGCCTGTCTCCCTGGCTATGGGCCTTCCTTCTTTGCCTCTTAGCCTCAGACTGTTGGCCAAGTGTCTCTTCAAACTGGGAAAGACCATGTTGCACAGCCTGCCTCCAAGCGGGCCGCTCAGAGGCCAGGGTTTCCTACTTGTTGAGGTCCACTCCTAAGGCCTTCAGATCCCTCTTGCAGATGTCCTTGTATCGCAGCTGTGGTCTACCTGTAGGGCGCTTTCCTTGCACGAGTTCTCCATAGAGGAGATCCTTTGGGATCCGGCCATCATCCATTCATCCATCCATCCAATAGTGTCACTAGTAGTTGTACATGGCTCTGTTGGTCTCACTGCTGTTGAATTTTTGCTATGGTGTTGTAGGACTTGTTGCCCAGCAGAACTTGGGCTCAGAGACATAAAAAGGGCAGCGCCTGAAGGACACCTGCCCCGGGCGCTACTCCAAGGAGGCACACGACGGCCTTGTGCCACTTACGGTTCTTCTGGAGGAGGGGGGACTGGCTGCAGTGGCTTCAAGCCCCATTGCTTCTGCTCAGTAGCACCCCTTGAAGGGGGCATCTCCGCAGTAGAAGGAATAGGGGCACAAAGCTGCCAGTGCCCCCTTTTCTGGGGAGAACCCAGAAGAGATGTCACATGACATTATGATGTTACTGCCCTGGGCCCCAGGGCTTCAAGGTGTGCCTCTGCTTGGGCTTTTCAGTGTCACTTAAGAGGAGGGAATTGTTTTGCACACAAACTACACAACAAGTTTTTTCTTTCCCTGTGAACAGTTATGGAAAACTTGTGTCTCAGAATCTTCTAAGGTGATGGGAATTGCTTTACTTTGGGACACTTTTATCAGCTCTCTTGTTCCTTTTCAAAATCTGAAGATGCAGCCCAACACATCTGACATTCCTCCAAGGTGACTTTTAAGCAGGTAGCTGGTATTCCGTTCCTTGGGAGTTTTTTTAGACTGATCTTACCAACCTGATTAAACAGTTAATAGGTGACTAGACTTTACATAAGCTGATGCAGGGTGGGCGGCGGGGGCAGGGAGCATAGGATCGCCTTCAAGCTCTCCAAACAGCTTTCCAAATTAATGAACTGGATACCAGCAATGCCGTCACTGAGTTAGGTAAACTCATGGACCGTGACGCTGGGCACAAATGGCCTGAGGTGTTACAAAGTTCTCTAATGGGAAAGAAACTAAGTACTGGTGAAATATTGAGATTTCACTGGTCCTAACTTTTCCACTGCGATGGCTCTCAAGGGCACAGGTTGCATTGCTTATGTAATTTTTAAGAGAGTTATACCTTGATTTTTGGCTCTCAGTGGGACCCCACTCACCCATAAGCTTTTAAGAGACAATGATCCATTCTTGGTCTCTTCCACAGTTGCCAGCTTTGCTTCTGCAGAAGTCATGCAATGTAATAAGCCAAACAATGCAATTTCACAACTTCCACTGAGTTGTAATAAATGCTCTTTCTTCCTGGCAGTGGCGTAGCTGGAGGAGGTGCAAAGCACTAAGTTTTGCAGGTGCCTGAACGTGCTGTGCAAGCAGTACTTCCCCATGCCTTTGGAGCCAGGTGTTCCTTCTCCGTTTTGCTCCCACCACTCAGAATGGCTCCAAAGGGGAGGGTCAGCTTGCGCAGCAGGTTTAGATGCCTGCAAAACTTAGTGCTTTGCACCCCCTCCAGCTATGCCACTGTTTCCTGGGTGCTTCCACAATAGTATTTTTGTCAGTTAAAAACAAAGGAAAAAGGAAAGGGGGGCAGGCCATAACTCAGTAGAAGGACCTTTGCTTTGCATGCAGGAAGTTCAGCTTTCAGTCTCTGGCAACATCTCTAGGTAGAGAAAAAGCCTCCCCCTGTCGCCTGAAACCCATGATGGCCACTGCCTGCCAGTTGAGGCAATACTGAGCTAGATGGGCCAATGATTCTGGAAAAGGCAACTTCATATGTCCAGCACTGAAACCATTCATTCACTTGCCTCACCAGTATTCTGACTGGTGTTCATCCTCTGTTTTCCTCATTGTTGTCGCTTTTTATTTTCCAAGAGCTGAGTCATTAGTTATTTTATTTTTCTCTGTAAACCACTTTGTGAACTTTTTGTTGAAAAGCGGTATATAAATACTGTAAATAATAATAAAAAAATAATAATAATTTCTCATTTTTTCCCAACCTTTGCCACATAACAATACAATCTTTTCAGGTGTGAACTGACTATAGTGTTTTCACCTGGCAAGCGATTGCCAGTTTTTTCTGGTGTTGCCTTTCACCTTTTCTCCTCTCCTCTCCACTGCAAGTTGAATCCAGCACAGGGGAACTTTCCACGCAGTTCTTGTCGAAGCTGAAGGGAAGAAAGTAAGGCATAGGCACAACATGTCTCTGTGCAAGGTCAGGATGGGCGCATCTAACTGAGATCAGCATTTATTTCTGGCATAAACTGCTGTCACACAGTGGCCTCCTCCCCTGCAATTGCCTCTACTCCAAATCCAAACCAGAGCCTAGCACAGCTGCTGCAGGAAACCAGAAGTAAGTCCCTAACTACACAGTTACATGTTTAACATAACAGGCCGTTTGGCCCTGAAGATGAGGACCATAGGAGGGAGTCCCAGAAAAGCCAAGGCTTTGTAGTGTTCCCGCCCTTCCTTCAGAGGTGGGTCCCTTGTGGTTTACTAGGAAGCTAGCTAGCAAAATGAGTTACATGAGCAATGATAGGGGCCTAAAATGAGAAGTTTTACCCTACGACACAACCAAGAGCCTGCTGGAGTTGTCTAGTTTCAAAGAACTTAGTGAGTCTCACCTTCTCCAAAATCATGTTTCTGACTGTGGGATCTGTGACATTAAGGGAAGTGGTCAGGCCCATTGACAAGATGAAGTGAGTCCTCACTGCAGTTAGGAAAAAAAAAACAACAGTCCACAATGTCACTTAATTATTATCTGCACCATATCAGGAACATTGCATAGCCCCTTCCAAAAAGATGCTCCTTTTTCTGTGGATATACATTTTGCATCCACAAGACATGAGCTGACCAGAAGGAGTTCATACCAGTCAATTCATGCACAGAAGTAACAGCAGACAGGGTCAGGCACTCATCAGGTCTGAGAAGCTGTTGATCTCACCATCGGTGCTCACCATCATCTTCCTTGTTAGTGCACATATGTGAGCTGTGCTCTCCCATAAACCCTAGTGGCAAGGGCATAATCTTAATTTTGTTCACACGTATAGGGGTAAAATGGAATTAAGAAAATAAGAAGAGTCCCGCTGGATCAAGCCATAGGCCCATTTAGTCCAACTTCCGGTATCTCACAGGAAGGAATTAGGAAGGGACCCACTGCTTGTTTCTTGTACAATAGCCCATAACAACCTGCAGTCAGTTCTAAAAAAATGTGTTGTGCTATGGATGTAGTATTCTGTATCATACAAACTAGAAAAGGTGTGTTTCTCCTGATCACAACAGATTCTAATAGTTGAAGGGGGGCAACTACATTTAAAAAATCTTTTAGATCTTTTGCACCAAGCCAACACTTTCCAGAAACTGCTCTAAAGGCAGAAAGGGTGTTTGTGGAAGGAAATTTTTGTCTGGAGCTCACTCCATTCCGAAGAACAGAAGCTAATACCCCAGCAGGCAGAAACAGGATCCAAGACAATCTTTACAGGATGGAGTACTGGGCAAGGTACTGGGTCAACTTCCTGATGGTACAAACTGTTCAGCTGTTGAACGGTTTGTCTCAGAAGGTGATGAACTCTCCATCAGTAGAGATCTTCAAGCAGGGGCTAGGTAGCTGTCTATCAGGGATGTTGTAGCTGTGACAGTCTGCACAGTCAGGGGACTGAACCCATTGGTCTTGTAGGTCCCTTCCAACCCTATGTGTTCAATGCAGAGAGGCCAGTCAGATGCTTCCAGAAAGCCAACAGGTACAGCACAGAGAGAACATCCCACCCTTGGGATGTTGCATCCCCCCCCCCCCAGCAAGTGGTATATTCACTGTGACTAGCTGCTAACAGACAAATCCCTGCATTTCTCCCATCCTCCTGCACAAAATGTGGCAGCAAATTCTACATGCTATTTTGTGTTGTTTACAGAAATTCTTTCTTTTTTTCTGACCTGAATCTCCTGTCACTCAATTTCATAGAACTCAGGTTCTAATTCTGTGAGAGGGAGAAAATGTTTTCTTTGCCCAATTTTTCTACACAATGCAAAATTTTAGAAAGCACAGTTGTGTTCACCTGTGGCAGTCGTGTTTCTAAACTGAAAAACAATCCCACCCAATGCCTTGTCCTCTCCTCATAGGGGAGGGCACCAACCCCTTTGTGTCAATAACATACTTGTGTCAGCAGGTGGAGAAGGGCAGGTTGACAGCGGAGTCATCTGCAGCGCGGTTGTGTTTCTGGTTCCACCAGAATCTTCCGAAGAAGCACAAGAAATGAGGATAAGTTAGTTGTGTACAAGCATTGTTTCCCCCCACCGCCACCACGGATCTGGTATCCATGGTTTAACCTATCTACAGATCCAGAGCCCCCCACCCTGAGCCAATTACCGTCGTTTTCCATTAGAAGCAATTGAGGCACAGGTGCTTAACCAAGGAACATTCTTACTTAACTGAAGAATGCAACATGCAGTCAACCAGCCTGCATGCTAGAGGGGAACTTCCTGTTAATGTTCAGTTAGAACAGTGTTTCTCAAACTGTGGGTCAGGACCCACTAAGTGGGTTGCAAACCCATTTCAGGTGGGTCCCCATTCATTTCAAGTATTTTTAATATATTAGATTTGATGCTACCATGGTATGTGACTGCATTTGGGGAAATGTTACAGACCTGTACTTTGAACAAGCTGCTATGTGTATTCTTTTGACAATGATAGTAAATGGGACTTCCCTGGGTAAGTGTGGGTAGGATTGCAGCCTAAGATTGTTAAAATTTTCCTGCTTGATGATGTCACTTCCGGTCATGACATCACTTCTGGTGGGTCCTAACAGATTCTCATTCTAAAAAGTGGGTCCCGGTGCTAAACGTGTGAGAACCACTGAGTTAGAAGGAACTGAGCTAGGTGGGTCCCGGTAGAGTGTCATTTTAAAAAGTGAGTCCCAGTGTTAAAATGTTTGGGAACCACTTCTCTAGGATGATTTTCGAACAGATTTTTGGGTGGTAACCAATTCTGGACCACAGTATGATGGTCTGTATGATACCACTGGACCACTGTATGATAACCTTCCGGTCCTGGAAGTAGGCTGAATGCCAGATACAAGGGAATGGCCATGGGATACAGGTGTCTTGTGTGCTCCCTGAGGATTCGGCTCTTCCAGTGGCACTGGCTACCAGTTTGCTCCCAGACACAATGGTGATTGACTTGAAAGTTTGCAAAGAGTCAACGTTTAGGAGACAAATTTGTGTTTATCATGATTCTGCTGGTCAGCATTGAGCAGGGGACTTCAAGATTTCCAGCTCCCCTACTAGAAGGCTTACAACATCTCTGCTTCAAAGCTTGTGCACCAAGATAGGAAAATGCCAGCTTCAGCCAGGCCAATACGTACCTACATTTAGGAATGGCTGTACTTCAAGCAGTTTTGCAACTATTTGTAAATGTTCTTATGGGAGACCTCCATCCTTACTTGGTGCAAAACCGCCTCCAAACTCACCTTGAGATGTGGCTGGAACTGTCGTAACTGCAGTGAGGGAGGAGATGGCGGTGAGACCTTCTGTAGTTCTTTCTTCAGCCACTGCATTTGTAGCTTGTATTGTTGAATTTATTCCTGCAGTGGTGCTGAATCCATTAGTGATTATAGTTGGGGTTTCAAGAGATGAGGTGGCGGAAGGAACGACTATTGACGTGACCTCCACAGTGGTGCCAATGGAGGTTCCAGTGTTGCTTTCACTTGTGGATACAGGTGGTGAGGGAGCAGTGGGTTTCCCTGGGGATGTTCGTTCAGGTGATGTAGTGGCACCAGCAGACGTGGGTTTGTCCTGAGAAGCTAAAGATAGGAAGGTTGTGCTAGTCTTTTCCCCAGTACTGCTGGTGGTGATGATTTCTGCTGTGATGCTGGTAGACACTTCAGACATTTCAGGATTGCTTGTGCTGGTGGTGGTGATTTCTGCTGTGGTCATAAGTTCAGAAGTTTCAGGGCTGCCTGTGGATGCTGCTGGAGAAGGGCCAGTGGTAGCTGTGGTTTCAAGTGGTGAGGTGAGAGGAGTGGGGCTGGATGAAGTGGGTTCTTCAGTAGTGCTGGTGGGGGTTGTTTCTGCTGTGGTCATCAGCTCAGAGGTGTGAGGCCTACTTGTGGATGCTGCTGGAGAAGGGCCAGAGGTAGCTGTGGTTTCAAGTGGTGTGGTGAGAGGAGTGGGGCTGGATGAAGTGGGTTCTTCAGTAGTGCTGGTGGGGGTTGTTTCTGCTGTGGTCATCAGCTCAGAGGTGTGAGGCCTACTTGTGGATACTGCTGGAGAAGGGCCAGAGGTAACTGTGGTTTCAAGTGGTGTGGTGAGAGGAGTGGGGCTGGGTGAAGTGGGTTCTTCAGTAGTGCTGGTGGGGGTTGTTTCTGCTGTGGTCATCAGTTCAAAGGTTTGAGGCCTACTTGTGGATGCTGCTGGAGAAGGGCCAGAGGTAGCTGTGGTTTCAAGTGGTGCGGTGAGAGCAGTGGGGCTGGGTGGAGTGGGTTCAGTAGTGCTGGTGAGGGTTGTTTCTGCTGTGGTCATCAGCTCAGAGGTGTGAGGCCTACTTGTGGATGCTGCTGGAGATGGGCCAGAGGTAGCTGTGGTTTCAAGTGGTGCGGTAGGAGTGGGGCTGGATGAAGCGGGTTCTTCAGTAGTGCTGGTGGGGGTTGTTTCTGCTGTGGTCATCAGCTCAGAGGTTTGAGGCCTACTTGTGGATGCTGCTGGAGAAGGGCCAGAGGTAGCTGTGGTTTCAAGTGGTGTGGTGAGAGGAGTGGGGCTGGATGAAGTGGGTTCTTCAGTAGTGCTGGTGGGGGTTGTTTCTGCTGTGGTCATCAGCTCAAAGGTTTGAGGCCTACTTGTGGATGCTGCTGGAGAAGGGCCAGAGGTAGCTGTGGTTTCAAGTGGTGCGGTAGGAGTGGGGCTGGGTGAAGTGGGTTCTTCAGTAGTGCTGGTGGGGGTTGTTTCTGCTGTGGTCATCAGCTCAGAGGTGTGAGGCCTACTTGTGGATACTGCTGGAGAAGGGCCAGAGGTAGCTGTGGTTTCAAGTGGTGCGGTGAGAGCAGTGGGGCTGGGAGGAGTGGGTTCAGTAGTGCTGGTGAGAGTTGTTTCTGCTGTGGTCATCAGCTCAGAGGTTTGAGGCCTACTTGTGGATACTGCTGGAGAAGGGCCAGAGGTAGCTGTGGTTTCAAGTGGTGCGGTGAGAGCAGTGGGGCTGGGAGGAGTGGGTTCAGTAGTGCTGGTGAGAGTTGTTTCTGCTGTGGTCATCAGCTCAGAGGTTTGAGGCCTACTTGTGGATACTGCTGGAGAAGGGCCAGAGGTAGCTGTGGTTTCAAGTGGTGCGGTGAGAGCAGTGGGGCTGGGTGGAGTGGGTTCAGTAGTGCTGATGAGGGTTGTTTCTGCTGTGGTCATCAGCTCAGAGGTGTGAGGCCTACTTGTGGATGCTGCTGGAGAAGGGCCAGAGGTAGCTGTGGTTTCAAGTGGTGTGGTGAGAGGAGTGGGGCTGGATGAAGTGGGTTCTTCAGTAGTGCTGGTGGGGGTTGTTTCTGCTGTGGTCATCAGCTCAAAGGTTTGAGGCCTACTTGTGGATGCTGCTGGAGAAGGGCCAGAGGTAGCTGTGGTTTCAAGTGGTGCGGTAGGAGTGGGGCTGGGTGAAGTGGGTTCTTTAGTAGTGCTGGTGGGGGTTGTTTCTGCTGTGGTCATCAGCTCAGAGGTTTGAGGCCTACTTGTGGATGCTGCTGGAGAAGGGCCAGAGGTAGCTGTGGTTTCAAGTGGTGCGGTAGGAGTGGGGCTGGATGAAGCGGGTTCTTCAGTAGTGCTGGTGGGGGTTGTTTCTGCTGTGGTCATCAGCTCAGAGGTTTGAGGCCTACTTGTGGATGCTGCTGGAGAAGGGCCAGAGGTAGCTGTGGTTTCAAGTGGTGCGGTAGGAGTGGGGCTGGGTGAAGTGGGTTCTTTAGTAGTGCTGGTGGGGGTTGTTTCTGCTGTGGTCATCAGCTCAGAGGTTTGAGGCCTACTTGTGGATGCTGCTGGAGAAGGGCCAGAGGTAGCTGTGGTTTCAAGTGGTGTGGTGAGAGGAGTGGGGCTGGGTGAAGTGGCTTCTTCAGCAGGGCTGTTTGTGATTTCTGCTGCGGTCGTTGTTTCAGAAGTTTCAGGGTTGCTTGCGGATGCTGCTGGAGAAGGGCCATTGGTAGTTGTCATTTCATGTAGTCTGGTGGTGTCAGCAGGGCTGGGTTCCACAGTAGTGCTGGTGCCAATTTCTGCTGTGGTGCCTGTTTCAACTGTCTTTGCAGGCACTGAGGAGGTACTGTGCATGGTTGGAGTGTGTGCATTAGTTTGGATGACCAAAGTAACCCGAGTGGTGTTTTCACCTGAAGAGGAAGACTGACTGTCTGATGTTGGAATGGTTGACGTCGTTTCTATTAGTGTGGAGGCGGCAGATGTGGTTGTAGCTGTCGCTGCAAAGACATTTCAACAGGAAAACACTCAGAACTTCTCCTTTATCATCAGTGACAATCAACTCATCAGTTACCTTTTCATGTTCTTCCTCAACATGATGCTGATGGCAACATGGGAAGTTGACATTTTTTTGAAGATGAACAATCCACCTGAAGCATGGTGGAGGGGCAAAGAGAGAAAGGAAAGCATTTTTGAGTTCAAGGGCAGATGCACATGGTGTTTTTTAGAGTGAAAACAAAGACGTCAGTCATTGAGGACCCAATCCTATCCAACTTTCCAGTGCCAATGCAGCCACTGTACAGCCCCAATGTAAGGAAACAAATGTTCCCTCACCTTGAGGAGTCCTGCATGACTGCCCTAGCACCATACAGTACATGTCCAGGTGGCACTGGTGCATCTGCGCTGGAAAGTTGGATAGGATTGGCCCTCAGTGGCCAAAGATAATGTAGACTTCCATTTCTGGGTATTTCTATACACTCCTTAAGTCAGTCAACAGATAGTGATTAAATATGTAATTGCAAATAATAGTTTAATCTCTGTAAAGAGCTACCAAGGAGGGATCCCAGGTAAGCATGGCATAAAAGCATAAAAGGGGGGGAATCAAAGGCACATTTTGGGCAACATCACTTTCATATCTCATCAGAGTTCCATTTTAAGGAAAGCCGCTTTAATCAGCAAGTCAACTGGAGAAGCAACCCAAGTGGCTACCCACAATTGTAGGTTTCTCTTTCCACAGAGGCACACCAAAATCTAAGCCCAAGCGTCTCTCAAAAATGTTGACATCTTGCACTTTGGGCTGGCTAATTTTTACTCTGTGGGAGCTAATGGTTACCAGATAGCTGGAAATCCCTCTGTTGTGTCTGAATAACAGCAGTAGGTGTAGGTGTGAGTGAGTAGCAGCCTGAAACAGACAGAGTGAAAGGCAGAGAGAGAGAGAATTGAGAAGGTTAGCTGGAGGCTAAAACCACCCTTTGTGGTACAGGATCTGTCTCTTAGGATTTGAAGGGGAGTTGCAGATGTACTGTCTTGTTGGAATGACAGCTGATTGTTATGCTTTACTAGTATATTTGTAAATGAAGCAGAACATTAAAAAGACATGTTTCTGGAGGAAAAATCCATTATGGGTTACAAGTCATGATGTGTATGTGCAACCTCCTGATTTTAGAAATGGGTTATGTCAGAATGCCAGATGCAAGGAAGGGCACCAGAATGAGGTCTCTTGTTGTCTGGTGTGCTCCCTGGGGCATTTGGTGGGCCACTGTGAGATACAGGAAGCTGGGCTAGATGGGCCTATGGCCTGATCCAGTGGGGCTGTTCTTATGTTCTTATGTTCTCTCCTCTTGTCCAGAGAAAATCCAATAGTTGCCCCTGTTTCTCAGCTTGAGAAAGTGAGGAACATTTAGCAGGATATTACAGGCGAGAAACTGACATGAAATTCACACATACCCAACTACTGTATTCAAAAGGGACAGTGGGGAGGATCTTTAAAAAAAAAAAAAAGATGTTAAGATCCACAGCAAAGAGGGAAGCACCATCAAAACTGTTTCTACACATTGCACAGGTTGCCCAGATGCTCTGGGATTGCCTCCACCTCTCAGTGCAGAATACAGCCCCAGTGTTGCTGTTGCAGAAATCCCATATTGAACCTTGACACAAAAGGCACAGAAGAATATAACGAGGAAGAGATTTACTTTGTCCATGTCAGATAACTTTTCTTCTCTACCTGTTACATTGCAAATTGCCTGACAAAATTCCAAAAAAGTTTCCTGTGCCTCCCTGCATCTGATGAGGCAGGCTGTAGTCCATGAAAACTTCTGTTGAAAGTTAGCCTTTAAGGGCGCAATCCTAACCAACTTTCCAGCACAGACATAGCTATGCCAATGTGATGTGCACTGCATCATGCAGTGGGGAGTTAGTCAAGGGGGCCTTCTCAAGCTAAGGGCGTGTTTGTTACCTACCTTGGGGGCTGGTTAGCCTTTAAGGTGCTATGAGATTCTTGGGTCTTAATACCTTTTAGCTGATTCCAAGATCAGAGCGAGAGCAAGCTGTAGCCTTACATGCACAGCTGGGTTCTCTAGTTTGTGATTGCTTTCGGGTTATTCTAGGTCTTTGTATTCATTTTCCTTTTTAAAAATACTTTAGATAAACAGGGCTTACTATGACCGATGCATGCTTAGATCATTGCTGTTTCATGATATCACAAGTGACAGCTCATTCTGGTCTTCATCCACCATCCCCCTTCACACAACCAGCCTCCATCTATTAGTGAAGTTTGGCATCATGCACTTACCATGGAGCCTGGTATTCTGGAGCCATAGGAGCAAGACAGGCACCATCACAGGCCAAGGATGCCCCCCCATTGCAGCGCTGCTCTGTTCCTGCTTTTCTTACTTGGAGCCGGACTGCTCTGTGTACTCACTCCACAGATGGTGCCACTCACAATCTTTACTTCCCTTTTACTTTGATAGCTCAGCTTCCTGGTTCAACTGGCTGTCAAAGGGTGGAGTGAGCAAGATGCTTTGGTTGGTTTTCCCTCAATGGCTCTTGATAATCCTTCTTTGGTGGTGGTGTTTTTCTCAAAGTGTATGTCAAACACAACAACTCTTCCTTTGAGGGCCTGGACTGCATCTTGGCCAGGAGCCAGAAGACTCTATAGGTTGCTGCAGAAGGGGCTGCTTAGGTGGACTGGCACTCTTGCCACCAGCTAGCCCTGGGGCCTAGCTACAGCCTTCCCCTCCCTCTGGAGAGAAGAACCAGGAACATGGACCAGGTCATCAGCTCTTAAATACCAAAGGAGACTGTTCCCCTCCCCATAGGTACATACCAACATATCCCTTATTCTGCTGTACAGTACCTTTGTATTGAATTTAAGTGAGCAACTCTGAAAGCCAATCTTGGCTAAAAAGTGCAGCAGAATTATAAATAAATTAGTTAACTATTAGTACACAGAACATTGTTTAGGGGTAGGAGAAGCTGTCCAAAGATACCAGAAACCAGATCTTTCAACTGAAGCACATGAATGTCAGCCCTACTTTGGGACCTTCCTGGTTTTGCAGGCTGATTTTAATCTCCAGGTTTCAGAAGATTAAGCTTTAACATGCTTGACTGAAGGTCAACATTGGCTCCAGCTTGTACAAAGGGATTAGTACCCAAGAGGTCTCTCCTGAGCCATTCTGGAGACCAACCTCAAATCAAAGCCTTCCTTGCAATCTGACCAGGCTTGCAGGATCAACAGTCACTGTCAATACCAGGAATTTGACAACAGGAAGAAGCGTTTTGGGCTATAATTGCACACATAACACTTGTTTGGTCTCTTGATTTCTAGGGTTCCTGCAACTGTTACCCTACACATGCCTGATCTTGTCTGATCTCAGAAGCTAAGCAGGGTCAGGCCTGGTTAGTACTTGGATGGGAGACCGCCTGGGAATACCGGATGCTGTAGGCGTATACCATAGTCTTTCCAGACTGAAGGTTGCCAACCATTTTTTTTCTTCTTAAGCAAGGCCTAAGAGAAGGGGGTAACAGGGGTAATTTGTACCCTGGCCCAGGGACAAAAAGGGGACCCAGGAGCTGAAGAAGGAGGCCCAGGAATTTCCTGTGATCTTACATTTTCCTATCAACTCAGACTTGTTGCCCACACAGGCTGCTGGGGATACTACCACAAGTGTGAGGCTGCAGCTACTGGCAAGCCATATATGCTGGGTTGAGGAACGCAGACATGACACTCCTTAGCGCAGTGTTAAATCTGGGAGGAAAGAGGCCTCCTACAGCAGCTCTTTGGCCTGAGGATCTGCTAACCCTGAAGGAGCTTCTTGCTGCTGCAGAAGCAAGTTTTGTTATGCACGGGACACTTCCCAGTCTTGTGTGAGCCTAAGGGTGCAATCCTAAGCATGTCTACTCAGAAGTAAGTCCTACTGTGTTCAGTGGGGCTTACTCCCCACTCCAGGAAAGGATGGATAGGATTGCAGCGCAAATATGATGATGCTCATTTTCTGCATGATTTTCTATATTTGAAAGGTTTTAGAGAGACTGAGGAGTGTGTCTGGTTTTCTGCATTACTGTATCTATCCACCGATGCCACACAGGTGGGTAGACCTGGCTCCAAAGACTTTTCCAGCTGTGTCCACCCTCCCCCACCAGGTTTTGCCCCTCCCTGCCCCCACTCTGCTTGCCAGTCACCACCCCCTGCCCTGTTTCACCCCTCCCCCTCCACAAAGGGGCCCAAAAGAAACTTTGTACCCCCTGATAAAATTCCTCTCCCTCCCATCCTAAGGAGGGGCCCCCTCACCCCCCCAGAACTTGGGTGGGAAAGGGTGTTGTGGGGGAGGGGCAGCTCTTTCTCCCCCTCCCCTGTGAAGTCTGTGTGGGGGTGCCAAGCCCATCCCCACTCTTCCCCCCCCACATCCCTGTGGGGGGAGATCACCCCACTCCACCTCACCCTTCCCTCCAGCTCCAGAGGGAAGGGCTAAAGGCCACCTGATGAGTGGGAGTGAGTCTCCTCCCATCCTAAGTAGGGGCCCCTCAATCCCCCCAGAACTTGGGTGGGAAAGGGTGCTCTGGGGGAGGGGCAGCTCTTTCTCCCCCTCCCCTGTGGCGTCTGTGTGGGTGTGGGGAGCCCTACGGCTCCGTTTTGCTCCCCCCCCGCTGGGAATGGCTCCAAAGGGAGGGGCTGCTTGCCCGCCTCGCTGAGGCTCCCTGCCAGCCTGAGTGCTCCACCCCCTCCAGCTACGCCACTGAGAGAAGGGCGAGTGGCGGCGCTCAGGAGGGGCCAGCGGGGCCACTTGTGAGGGGAGGCAGGTGTGGGGTGAGGCAAGGGAGGGGTGAGGCAGAGCCTCCCCACTGTGAAAGGCGCAGCCACTTGTGAGGGGAGGCAGGTGTGAAGGGAGGCAGGTGAGGCAGACGTGTGGGGTGAGGCAGAGCCTCCCCACTCTGAAAGGCGCAGCCACTTGTGAGGGGGGGCAGGTGTGGGGTGTGGCAGTCGTGTGGGGTGAGGCAGAGCCTCCCCACTGAAAGGCGCAGCCACTTGTGAGGGGAGGCAGGTGAGGCAGAGCCTCCCCACTGAAGAGCGGTGCCACGTGAGGGGTGGCAGGTCTGGGGTGAGGTGGGTGAGGCAGGTGCGCGGTGAGGGGAGGCAGACGAGGCAGCCCTGGGGCGAGTGACCCGGAGGGCAGCGCCACCCCCGGGGGCGTTCCCGCCGCGTGCTGCAGCGAGGGCCGGCCAGCCGACCTGCGCAGCGCGTGGACTCCTCGAACCGCGACCCCCGCCCTTGGGAGCGGCCGAGACCCCCGCGGAGCCGGCTGGCGCTGCAGGACGAGGCGCGCGCAGGCGCTCTTCAGGCGGCGGGGCGCGCGCTCCGTCCTGGGGGGCTGAGAGCAGCAGCGTTGCCCCGAGGCAGAGAAGGCAGTGGCGTAGCTGGAGGGGGGTGTAGCACTCAGGCCCTAGGGCTCCGTTTTGCTCCCCCCGCCGGGAATGGCTCCGAAGGGAGGGGCCGCTTGCCCGCCTCGCCGAGCCTCCCTGCCAGCCTGAGTGCTCTGCCCCCCTCCAGCTACGCCACTGGCTTTACTATACCCCTCCCCCCCACTAGAGCAAATCAGGCAAAAACCAGTGCAATTTTTTTTAATTTAACACCTAAATTTGATTTAGCACCTAAATATCCTAAATTTGCTCAAATATCCTTGGCAACTAAAGAATAGTGTTTTTGTTTTGGTAGGTCTGTGTGACTGGCTAGGGCAAGCCAAGAGAAACAAATTAGGTATTACATTACATTGCATTAGAGCAGTGGTTGCCAAACCGGTGGGTTGTGACCCACCAGGGGAACCAGAAATGGGCCATTCCTCCTTACGGAAACTTCCCCTGCCCCACCCTCACCAAGACTTACCTAGTTCCCAAAGTCCAAGTAGGAGTGGTTCCCAAAGTCCAAGTCCAAGTAGGACTTTGGGAACCACTGTATCAGAGCACAGAACATTTAGACCCCTGTTCCATAGTGGTCCACCTATTTGCCTTTGAGGAGTCCTCTGTGACTGCTCTCCCATTGCAGAATGAAGCGCACACCCTGTTAGCCCAACTGCATCAGTGCTGGAAAGTTGGATGGGATTGAGCCCACAGCTGGTGATAGAAAAGAGACCCCATGAAGTAAGTACAGGATGTCTTCCTGGAAGCTTCCACAGGCCAGGAGAGTTCTAGTGTTGATTGGTTAGAATAAGTGCTCCCTAACCCTTGGTTCAGCTGCTGAGAGTTTGTGGAATGCTCACAACATTCCTATTGTTCTGAAGTTTAAACACTGCTGGCCTACAAGGTCTACTATAGGGACCACTGGAACCGTTGGTATGAATGGGTGTCTGTGTGTAAGAGAAAGCCAGACATTTTGAAGTATGTGAAAGGGAGCACGTGAGTGAATGGCATATGAACAGGGCATGAAAGTAGTGAAAAGTCTGCACCTTTTGCTTTGATGGCACAAACCATAACCCATTTTTTAAAAAATGCTATTACTCAACCCCAAACAGACTGAAATTATTATTATTATTAACAGTATTTACATACCGCTTTTCAACTAAAAGTTCACAAAGCGGTTTACAGAGAAAAATCAAATAACCAAATGGCTCCCTGTCCCAAAAGGGCTCACAATCTAAAAAGATGCAAAGGAATACCAGCAGACAGCCACTAGAACAGACAGTGCTGGGGTGAGGTGGGCCAGTTACTCTCCCCCTGCTAAAAAAAGGAGCACCCACTTGAAAAAGTGCCTCTTACCCAATTAGCAGGGGTAAGAAACCGCTCAAACTTCAAGAAACTGAAACCGCTCAAAATAGGCAGAGATCCCGACTGGAAAGTCCCATATTTTCATGTGCAGGTTCTATCACTGAGGACTTCCTGACTATCTCATTGTTAGCTAGTGTGGGTTCAACTTCTGCTTACAGATGCTACAGTTTAGGCAGTTTAAGAGCAAAATGGGAGAGGGAATTTTCCTTCAGTGACTGAGATAAAATTTTTGACTTAAGTTCCTCGACTTCTGCCTATGGATACAAGTCTGTGCTATGCTGGCTGTAGCCAGGAAGCCTATGAGGCAGGGATATTGCCCTAGATTTGGCTCCGGCATCTGCCTGCACACATCTCATGAGCCTGGAGAGCCACAGGGGAGAGCCACTTCTTGGTGTAATCTGTTCCAACCACTACTGAAGCTACCCTTTCAAGCACACAGCAGGAGGGAGAGAGGGATCTCCCTTTGTGGAGATGTGCTTGGGCATCTGAGCACTTGATCTGTGATTCAGGCAAATGTGATTACAGATTCCCCAACAGTCAGGCCATCTTGAACCCTCATATATTTTCAACAACGAGGACAACTTTGGACAACTGGTTGCAGCAAGACCACAAGCAGAGCAAGATGGAGTATCAACCAGAGCAAAGAATATGTAGGTTCTCCCCCCAAAAAGATTCCCCCCACCCTGAAAGGGGAGAACAAGCTGGTGCAAACATGTTGCATTATTTGAGATGGTTGTAGGCTTTGGCTATGACAGAACTCTCTTCAGTTTGCTAGAATAGACTGATTAGTAGGAACAGATCTATATATGGGAGAGAGTGGCATATGAGGAGGTGTGCAAGAGAGTGAAGGTGGATGGACCCAGAAGAATTTTTCACACCAAAAGTAAGATCTGTGGATGGGGGGGGGGGGGGCTCTGCTCTGTCTTCCATACTGCTTAGTTGGACAGTATGTGCAGAATCAGTGATGGAGTAGGACAGGGGTGTCCAAAGTTTTTGGCAGGAGGGCCACATCGTCTGTCTGACACTGTATTGGGGGCAGGGCAAAAAAAAAGGAATTAATTTACTTTTAAAATTTGAATAAATTTACATAAGTTTACATAAATGAATATATTAAAGATGAACTTATATGAATGAATGAAGGTCTTGCAATAGCTCAAGGCCTATAAAAGGCCTGGCACAAAGCAAGGCCAGCCTTTCCCTTG
Organism: Tiliqua scincoides; assembly: GCF_035046505.1. Classification (NCBI taxonomy): domain Eukaryota; kingdom Metazoa; phylum Chordata; class Lepidosauria; order Squamata; family Scincidae; genus Tiliqua; species Tiliqua scincoides. Next base: position 238,496,577 of record NC_089823.1, on the reverse strand, counting down.
CTGCCACTGCTGCATCACAGATGTGAAACAGCAAGCAGTGGAGGGAACCCTCATCCCACAGCTCACGCGAGAGGTCAAACAGTCGCCCTCATGCTGAAAGCAGTTGCGTCAGGCCAGTGTGGGCTCCAACAAATCTTTGGAGGGTCAGAGGCTCATTGAAGACTGGGGGCTCCTTGAGGGCCACACTGAGAGGCCTCAAGGGCTGCAAGTGGCCCCAGGGCTGGGGTTTGGGCACCCCTGGAGCAGGAGAAAGCAAAACCAAATGGAGGGATATCCTGATTCTCAAGGTGAATACAACTTCCCATCCGGAACAGATTTTAAAGCCTTGAGCTCAAAACTGAAAGTTGCTTCTGAAAATTGGTCTTTCCTAAATAAACCAAAACTGGGGTGCGTGCATGTTCCACAGCAGCATGGTGACAGCAGGCTCTAGCCTTCTCCTTGATGTGCCAGGCAGGTCACCCTGCTTACACTGTGTTCCGGTAGCATGGCTCAGGTTGTTAAATTAATGAGCGAGACCAAGGCTGGGATTTTCCCTCCACAGTCTTTGTTTTTACAGACCTGACTTCCTCTGTGCCCCTTTCCTGCTTCAGCACACAAAGTCAGGCCTTACAGTAAAATGTGCACCTTGTGCCAGGTTCCTCATTCCAACTGTGGGTAGCACCACTTGCCCGACTGAATGGGGAAACAACCTGGTTCTTATGTCCTCTGTTTCACAGACAGTGGGAAGTCTTTAAATCATTTTATTACACTCATTAAGGCTTTTCCCATTTCTAATTCTGCTACAGATTGAATCACTGAAGAATTTGCCACATGGTGGCTGGTTACACATTTACTGTGGGAATCCTGCCCACATGGTGAATTAATCCAAAGCCAACAAAATCTTACACCTACTACAAATCCAGGGTGCCAGGGCATGTGGTAGCCGTGGTCCCTCTGCAGCCAGCGTGACCGTAGGAAAAGAAGATCTCCTTCCCTCTCTCCACTTACTTGTTGGCATCCTTCAGTCTCAGAAGACTATGGTGTCACGCTCTGAATGGTGGTTCTGGAAAGAGTGTCCTCTCCAGTGCGCGAAGCCTGGGTAAAGAAGGTCTGGAGGATAGGCTGTTACCCATGCAGCAAATCCCCCCTCTCCACGTCGCTGGAATGGTCCAATGGAAAGGCAGAGGCCAATACGGTTGGTTCCAGCGGCGTCGCAGGAGTTGCCAGAACGTGACTGTGTTCAGCCATGAACTGCCTGAGGGACTCCAGCTCCAGATTTTGCCTCGAGGTTGACTCCTGAAGCCTTTTCCATAACTGGATGTAGCCACAAGGCAGTGGAGGTTTGGGATCAGAGTTTTCCTTCTCACAGATGAGCTGCCTTCCCAGGCTGACGAGTCCCATCTACCCTGTGGCTGTTTAGTCCCTCTCTCCACATTGCTCTGAAAAGTGTTAAGCACAGGTGCTCAGACAGGATGGTGAGCTTGCAGTGGATGGGGAGGCAGGTGAGGCAGAGCCTCCCCACTGGAGTCCTTCAAAAAGCGCCATCACCATGTGAAGTGTGCAAGCGTACTGCATGGGTTGTGAGTGCTTGCACACCTCACACAGTGGCAGTGCTTTTCAGAGGACTCTAGTGAGGAGGCTCTGCCTCCCCTGCCTCCCCACCCACCGCACATCCCTGTTCTTAACTAGTAGTCACTCCTCTCCAATGCCAACAGTCCTGATTTGGGGAATCCTGCTCTCAAGTATCAGGCATGGATCCACATGAAGCTGCAGCATCACACAAGAACATCAGCAGAGTGCTGGATCAGGCCCAGTCAAGCTTGCTGCTTCCCTCAGTGGCCAAACAGATGCTTCAGGAAAGCCCCCATGTAGGGCTTGAAAGTAAGAGACCCCCCCCCCCAGGTTTCCCCAAACATCCTGTTCCTGAACATTGAGGCTCTACACAGCCACCATGGCTAAGAGCCCCTCTTTCGGCATGAGCTCCCTTTTAAAGCCATCTCAGCCAGTGGCAAACTCCACCTCTTGCGGCAGCAAATTCTGTAAATTAGTGACTTTTGTGTGAAGACAGCCTTGCTTTGCAAACCAATCTGAATGGGCTGCCTAATGGCAGAGCGCATGCCTGAGTTGACCCATAGCAGCTGCTGGGGTTTACTCCAGGGCAAGAGAACAAATGCCTCCTTACCCCAAGGAGACCTCATGCAGCCAAAGCTCCTCCATGGATGCAGCAGAAGCCATGCCAGCATCACTGCATCACTGTGGGGGGAGTTTGATAAATTTGGCCCATGTGCCTGTCTTGCACCTAGTGCCCCATTGATTTCATTCAGTGACCAAAAGTTCTAGTCTGATGACGGAGCAAAGGCCTATTTGCAGGCAATGCAACATTTTACAAACCTGAATCATGTCCTCCCACTTGGTCATCTTTTTCCTCTACTAAAAAACCCCAAACACTTTTCCTATAAGGAAGCTGCTCATTTGGTTGCCTTCCCAGTATTATGACAGCCTTTTAGAGAAGGGCAACCAGAACTCCACACAGTTCCAATTTGGCCACACCACAGACTTCATAAAGGCAGAATGCCTGGGGACTGAATGCCTATTCACAAACTGAAGATCCAGGAACCTGGTCTCTTTTGTACTAGAACATCCTACCCAAGTAACAGTGATTGAGCAGGGTTGAGCAGTGAGGTTGCAAAGTTTGCGGACGACACCAAACTTTTCCAAGTGGTGAAGACCAGAAGTGATTGTGAGGAGCTCCAGAAGGATCTCTCCAGACTGGCAGAATGGGCAGCAAAATGGCAGATGCGCTTCAGTGTCAGTAAGTGTAAGGTCATGCACATTGGGGCAAAAAATCAAAACTTTAGATATAGGCTGATGGGTTCTGAGCTGTCTGTGACAGATCAGGAGAGAGATCTTGGGGTGGTGGTGGACAGGTCGATGAAAGTGTCGACCCAATGTGCGGCGGCAGTGAAGAAGGCCAATTCTATGCTTGGGATCATTAGGAAGGGTATTGAGAACAAAATGGCTAGTATTATAATGCTGTTGTACAAATCTATGGTAAGGCCACACCTGGAGTATTGTGTCCAGTTCTGGTCACCGCATCTCAAAAAAGACATAGTGGAAATGGAAAAGGTGCAAAAGAGAGCAACTAAGATGATTACGGGGCTGGGGCACCTTCCTTACGAGGAAAGGCTACGGCGTTTGGGCCTCTTCAGCCTAGAGAAGAGACGCCTGAGGGGGGACATGATTGAGACATACAAAATTATGCAGGGGATGGACAGAGTGGATAGGGAGATGCTCTTTACACTCTCACATAACACCAGAACCAGGGGACATCCACTAAAATTGAGTGTTGGGAGAGTTAGAACAGACAAAAGAAAATATTTCTTTACTCAGCATGTGGTTGGTCTGTGGAACTCTTTGCCACAAGATGTGGTGATGGTGACTGGCCTGGACGCCTTTAAAAGGGGATTGGACAAGTTTCTGGAGGAAAAATCCATTACGGGGTACAAGCCATGATGTGTATGCGCAACCTCCTGATTTTAGAAATGGGTTATGTCAGAATGCCAGATGCAAGGGAGGGCACCAGGATGCAGGTCTCTTGTTATCTGGTGTGCTCCTTGGGGCATTTGGTGGGCCACTGTGAGATACAGGAAGCTGGACTAGATGGGCCTATGGCCTGATCCAGTGGGGCTGTTCTTATGTTCTTAACAGCCCAATCCTATCTACACTTTCCTGGGAGTTACCCCCATTGACTCAAATGGGACTTACTTCTGAGTAGACATGCATAGGATTGGGTTATAAGTCAGTAAGAGCAGAGCAGGTGGCCCAGATCAAGTTCTATCTAGCCCAGTGTTCTATATTTAACGCAGGTCCCTCCTGGAAGTTCATAAATTGGACATAAAAGTGATGGCCACTGCATTATTTGTCCCCAGATCCACAACCCAAATGTACACTGGAAGCTTCATTCTGCTTTCATGGCTAAGGACTGTTAATGGACTTATCTTCTATGAGTTTGTCTAACCATTTGCAAAGCTGTCTAACTGGTGGCCATCACGACATCTTGTGGTGGTGAGTTCCAAAAGTTCGTTATAGAGCGTCCCTTCACTGTCTGGAGTTCTTCTGTTTCTGGCCATTCTAACAATGCATAATGATGATGTGAAGGTCTGTGGGCAGGCCCCAGCGTACATTTTGCCTGCCAGCCTTTCACTGGCAAGCATGGCACAGATCAGGACAGTATTTATTTATTGAACTAATTATGTCTCACCTTTTCTGCCAAACCACTCCAAGGTGGCTCACAACATGGAAAAAACTATACTAAAAACAATGCTTTAGCCTCTCCCCACAAGCAGTAAAACCACAACACAGTCAACCCACATGGGGGCTCCCTTTTCTAACATACAGTATTCTCTGACACTGTGGTCATAAGAACATAAGAACAGCCCCACTGGATCAGGCCATAGGCCCATCTAGTCCAGCTTCTTATATCTCACAGCGGCCCACCAAATGCCCCAGGGAGCACACCAGATAACAAGAGACCTCATCCTGGTGCCCTCCCGTCCATCTGGCCTTCTGACATAATCCATAACATGGTCACATGTTAGTCCTCCACTTCTGCACTCTGGTTACAACACACTTTAACCTAAATTAAGTAACAAGGCTTGGGAAGTCCATGGAGAGCTGCTTGCAGTGCCCCTGGCCTGTGCAGACTGCATGCACTCAGTCATGCCCTGACAGAGCACAGCTTGGGCTGGAGGAGCATCATCCACCTTGCAGTCCACATGGCAGCAGAACAGGGGCCAGAGAAGGCCTGCAGTCAGCTGCACCAGCGCCAAGAGTGGCACAGTAGCATCCTCTGCACTGCAAAAGGGACCATTCAGTACTGCATAATTAAGCTCCACTGAGCAGAGCAGCACTTACTTCTGATCAGGAGCTGTGCATAGGATCAGGCTAGGGGGCTGCAACCCTATGCACACATTCTTAGGGTAGGATAGGAGTATAGCCATAGACCTATTAAATCTAAAGGGATAGGTGTGGATGAGTCAAAGGAGGGAATAAATTTAAATGGATCCTTTGGAAGCAGCCAAGCCAGTTGCCAGATTATCAATAAAGAATCCTCCAATTCCTGGTTTTCCTTGGAAGTCCTCACCATGTGGGCACCTGAGGGGGGACATGACTGAGACATACAAAATTGTGCAGGGGCTGGACAGAGCGGAGAGAGATGTTCTTTTCCCTGTCACATTACACCAGAACCAGGGGACATCCACTAAAGCTGAGTGTTGGGAGAGTTAGGACAACATATTTCTTTAACAGCTTGTAAACTCCTGCCACAGGAAGTAGTGATGGCAACTTACCTTTAAAAGGGTTTTGAACAAATTTCTGGAGGAAAAGTTCAGCACGGGTTACAAATTATGGTAGGTATGTGCAAGGTAGAGGTAGGCTGCCTCTGATTGCCAGATGCAGGGGAGGGCACCAGGACGCAGGTTGTGTCTGTTGTCTAGTGTGGTCCTTGAAGCATTTGGTGGGCCACTGTGAGATACAGGAAGCTGGACTAGATGGGTCTTTGGCCTGATCCAACAAGGGTCTTCTTTTGTTCTTATGTTTGTTCCTTGAATGGGGCTGGAGGATGTGGGGTGGAGAGGAACCCCACCCATTGCAGCCTCCAACACTTTCACCCACCCCTCTTTCAAGAGACTGCCAGGCCTCTGCACTGAATGAGGTTTCTAGGCGCAGACAGAGACCCTTCGCTGCTCCCACGCTTGCAAACATGAAAGATGCCCGGTAAGCATCACTCCCCCCCTTGAGTCTGTTTCAGACCCACCTCCCCAGAAAAAAGGAAGCTGCATTGCCAGAGATTGTCCTTGCAAGCCACCTGAGAGGGAGGGGGGGGGGACTTAGCACCACCATCATTTTTTTGGTAGGAAGAGCAGAGCCCCCCTATCCCCCCCCCCGGTCCTTCTGCACATTCACTCTCTTGCTTGGAACTGGCTGGCTGGTTGCACCAGGAGAGGCTGCCCTGTGGCAGCCCCAGTGTTGCGAAGGAGCCCCGTGGCGTAGCTGGAGGGGGGCCTCCCCTTCGGAGCCATTCAGGGACGCCTCCGCTTTGCTCCCTCCTCCCTGAATGGCTCCGAAGGGGAGGGGCCGTTTGCACGCCCTGATGCAAAACTGAGGCTCCCCGCAAAACTTAGTGCTTTGCTCCCCCTCTAGCTACGCCACTGCTCCACAGTCCCAGACCCCGGGCTTTCCCCTGGCAGAGGCGGGGCTGCAGCTGGGTCCTTCCCCTGAGCATCCTCTGGGCTGGCCGCACCAGGATCGGGCCCGGGCGACTCTCCCACGGCTGCCAGCCGGCCGCCTGCGGAGCGCTCCTTCCGGAGGGAGGGCTGGAGGAGGAGCTGTGCTGGTCCCCGCCCGCCCTCCTGCCCGGCGTTGTGTAAGCGGGGCCTGGCGAGCAGCGGGCCGCCTCCGGAGCAGACCTCTGCGCTCTCCACCGCTGGTGCGCAACACTGCAGGGCTGTCGTGAGGCTCAGTGAGGGCAGCTGGGCGGAGGGGCTCTGGGGAGGGGGGAGCCCGCTGCTCGGAGACGCAGCAGCCCGGGACGCACCTCTCGCAGCTCCCTGGCCAGAGGTCTCCTCGGTCCGCCGCCGCCTGCAGGCGAAGCGCGGAGCGGCCCCCTTGGCTTCACCCGCAGCATCCTTCCTCTCCGTCGCCCCGCGCAGAACCCACACCCCCTTCTGGCCTCTCTGCCGCCTCTCTGGAGGCTCCCAGCACAACCCTATGCGGGTCTACTCAGAAGTAAGTCCCATTGTGTTCAATAAGGCCTACTCCTGGGAAAGGGTGCATAGGATTGTAGCCTGACAGCCCAGTCCTAGCCACACTTTCCTGGGAGTAAGCCCCATCGATTCTAATGGGACTTACTTCTGAGTAGACATGTGTAGGATGGAACTGACAGTGGCATAAGAACTTTTATCTCAGCCATTCCCCCCCCCCCCCAAAAAACCAAGCAGGAAGGAGGTGATGCCTTGATGCACAGTAGCAGGTAGAGAAACCATGGGGCAAGCACCTTGGGGCGTGTGTAGAGCGCCTTTCCTGCAACAGAGCTGATGCTACATCGATCCCAATGTTTCCAATAAATCAGTCCAAAAGGCTGCACATTTTAAGTGGTCAGTCGCGTGGATTGGCCTTTTAATGCAACCCTTTTAAAGAGTGCGATACCATAGTCTTTCGAGACTGAAGGTTGCCAATACAATTTAAAGAGCAGCTCTTCAAGTGTGAGCTTAGGTTGGTATCCCCTCTCTAATCCTATTCTCCATAAGCAGAGGTTGTTAGTCAAGGTAACGAAATGGAACCTGCCTGCAGTGTCATAGCTAGAGGGGGTGCTAAGCACTAAGTTGTGCAGGGAGCCTCACTGCAGTGTGTAAGGCCTCCCCCCCCCCAGCCAGGTGTCTGCCTCTGTTTTGCTCCCACTGCCTGGAATGACTCCATAGGGGAGGGGCCCCTTGCACGCTGCAGGGTGGCTCCCTGCAAAACTTAGTGCTTTGCACCCCCCTCTAACTATGCCACTGCCCGTCCGTTTACCAGTGTATCACTGAGTACCATTTGCTAGGGAAAACAAGGGGGGGTTGCCTCATGCCTTGCTTGTGGGTTTACTGGCTGACGACTGTTGGAAACAGGATGCTAGGCTGGATGGACGCCGGGCCTCCCCTAATGGATTTCTTCTTATAATTATAGGCTGCTTCCTGCTCCCAAAGAGCTGCATCAAAGGTTTGCAGTTATTTCCAGTTCCATTTGGGTTTGTGCTCACTGCGCACACTCTTTGGAATCCAAGGGGTGGCACTGACCATGCCTCTGAAGAAGCAGAAGCGGAAGACACCTGGGGCCGTGGACTCCAAAAACCAAGCTGCAGAAGATGGAGCTGCGTCTGATGGGTCAAAAAGCAATGGAGAGGCGTTGGGTGGAGAAAAAAGGAAGAAGATGGAAGAGGCAGCTGGGAGCAGGGGTCCTGGGGTCCTGGCTGAGGCCCTGAAGCAAGCCCGCCTGAAGGCAGCGCTATCCGTGGCAGAGTTCAAGTACAACAAGAGACGGGTCCGCCTGATCTCGAATGACTCTGATCTCAAGGAGGGGGCTCAGGGCATCCTCTACTGGATGTCACGAGATCAGAGAGTGCAAGGTGAGAGGTTGCCTGGGAGACCTGCCTGCAGCAGGTTCATGCCCTCATCTACTTGTTTGGGAAAGATAGCCAAGCACATGTGTAGTGTTATGGGTGAAGCAGACAATGTTTAGGACAGCCGTTTTCAACCACTGTGCCGTGGCACATTGGTGTGCTGTGAGTGACTCACAGCTGTGCCACAGGAATTTGGGGGAAGGTCATTTGTTAGATGGGCCAATGGGGGATATGAACCTCCACTGGCAGCATGGTGTGCCTTGGCAATTTTAATGCCTTGTCAGTGTGCCGTGAAATGAAAAAGGTTGAAAATCACTGGTTTAGGAGGAGTGTGGCTGACTTGAAGGTTCTTTCACTGCATTTAGCCCAAATGCACCATTTTCCTCTCCCATAACATGCTCTGAAAATCAGTTCTGCAAAGTTTGAGCTAAGGGCAACCAGCAGCCAGTCAGCTGATGTGACGCGTCTCGCCTGCTCCAGTAAGTAACTAAGATGTTACGTTTTGTACCGGCTGACGCTTCCAGGTAGCCTTCAAGGGCAGAACCTCTGACTTGGTCCTTGCAGCCACTGGCTCCCTGCTGCCTCTTATGTCTTGTCCATTGTTTTCTTTCCAGATAATTGGGCCTTTCTGTACGCCCAGCGTCTGGCCTTGAAACAGAAGCTCCCACTACATGTCTGCTTCTGCCTGGTGCCCAAGTTCCTGGAGGCCACCATCCGCCATTTTGGTTTCATGCTTGGAGGTCTGAAGGAAGTGGCCGAGGTACTGGTGTGGGGGGTTGCCTTACCTGCTTCCTTGCCTGGAAGTAGCTACTTCTCTGGCCTTGCCTCCTTCCAACATGCTTCTACTGGGGACGGGAAATGCTGCCAGATCTCTGCATTGGGTGTGATGGGATTCTTCAGTCACTACAGAGATTTGGTAGAACTGTCTGCCCTCCACAGAGGTCTCTACATGTGCTGGGTTTGACTCCATGCAGCCAGGAAGCCTACTTCTAAGGTCATTCTTGGCCTCTTTTTGCTGTTACCTGCTCTAAAAGTCTGAGTGGGGAAGGCTGAATGTGCAGACCAGTTTAATTTAAAACTAAAGTGTACTTCTACAGTCGGCAGTTTTGGAAACGCTGGTAAGAAGCTTCTAGGAAGCTTTATTTGGGTGTTGAGAGGAGCACAGCAAATTACTACATGCAGTTGTAGCAATGGGAACAATTCTGAGGAGAGTGTTGGTGGGTGGAGAGCGGTGGATCATTGTTTCCATGATCATAGCCCAGGCCAGCATTTGTAGTGAGTTTGGGGAGCAATCGTAGCTCAGCATCAGAGACCTTGCTTTGCCTACAGAATGTCCCAGGTTCAGTCCCTGGAAGCACTTGCAGAGATTCCCACTGCTCCCAGCCTCTGTTGTCAGTCCTGAACCAGATGGGCAGCTGGTCCGATTTGCTGTAAGGCACCTTTCCGTGTTCCTGGTGCCTCCTTTGCACATTTATTGGTTATTTATTATTAAGAAGACTATTTTTATACTGCTTTTCAACAAAAAAGTAGTTTACGTAGCTGAATAAATCAATGAATGGTTTCCTGTCCCCAGAGAGCTTACAATCTAAAAATAAAAATAAAAAGACACCATGCTGGACCAAAGGAGGACAAGTGTTCTCCCCTTGTTAAATGTAAGAGGAGAAAGCCCCTTGGAAAGGTGCCTCCACCCACCGTGTTCCATGTGGCTTCTTCTCAGCTAAGTGCGTGTAGGGCTGCTGCATCCGTAGTTTCTACCCTGGCACTGTTCTCCCCGCACAACCAGGGGCAATGCACTGGGGTGGGGGTTGATCCTGCCACTCTCTGAGCTGCAGAGGATATCAGAGTGCCACTGTGGGGGTGACCTCCCCCGCTCTTCTCCAGTTCTAGATTTGGAGGCAGAGGGAAAGAGTGGGATTCCTTCAGGAGAGGGCAATCCAAATACTGCTGCCACCCATCGCCAAGATGGGCAACCTTAGCCTTCCTCTCCGGTCTGGAGCTGGTGAGTGGGTGAGGATTTTCCACTGCACAGTGGGTGAACAATTTCAATTCCAAGGTGGAGAGAGAGGCCAAGGCTCCTCTGGTCACCCTTGCCAGAGGGACACTTGCCATGTGGAAGGTGATATGTGTGGAACCTGGCACAGGCTGGGTGTCTGTAGGTCATCTGAAGTGTCTGCCCCAGAACAGGTTCTGCCCTGAGCCAGCTAGGCCAGAATTTTCTCTCCTTTCTTCCTCTAGGAGTGTCAGGAGCTCAACATCCCCTTCCACTTACTCATCGGCTTTGCCAAAGACACACTGCCCCCCTTCGTGATGAAGCATAGCATTGGCGGGGTGGTGACAGACTTTGCCCCCCTCCGTGTTCCCCAGCAGTGGGTGCAAGATGTCCGGGAAAGACTGCCACCAGATGTTCCCTTTGCCCAGGTGAGAGGCCCTGCATGCTCCGAGGGTGGAGGTGGAATCCATGCAGAGTAGGACTTCTGACTTCCTTATTTCTGCTCCCAGGTATTCCTTTTCAGAAGGCAGAGACGAGGGAGCAGGACAACCATCCAGGTTGTGGAGGGCATGAGCAGCTCTGGTCCTGCCCCCATCCACCACCTGAACTGACAGCCTCACCTGGCTGTCACCTGATGGGTTGAAGCCCATCCCAGGCTGGCACTGGGCTAGAACACTGCTGTGCCCTCCTGAATGATGTCAGTTGTAAAGAAGGACAATCTCTGCATCCCTGTTCTTTTGCTAACTGAATTACCCATTGGGGGGGAGGGGGGGAGACCACCTGACAATAATAAAGAAGTCTCCTGAAGTCACTTTAGCACAATGGATCCTCTTTGTCATATTGCAACTGTGTTCTTAGCTGAGAAAACACCAAAATCTGCAGTGGTAGAGACACAAATAAAATGAAGGGACTGGGCCCCCCTTTCTTCAGGGGTTTGAAAATCTGTCTTATCAGCATGGGAGTCAGTTGGACTTGCTCAGAAGGTGTGTAGAAGTTTATGAAATCCATCTCATTTTCTTTTCCATTTCCGTTTTCTCTTTTGTGCCAGGTCGATGCCCACAATATTGTGCCTTGCTGGGTTGCCTCAGACAAGCAAGAGTATGGCGCGAGGACAATTCGCCGGAAGATTCATGACCTTCTGCCAGAGTTTCTCACTGACTTTCCCCCTGTGGTTCAGCACCCCTATCCTGCTGCATGTCAGGCAGAGGTAGCAGTTTCCATTACGAAGGGAGGGAGGTACCAAAGGCCTTAGCAAATGTTGCCAAAGGGCTGGAGAAATTCTGAGCAGTTGCCCCAGGCTCCCCTCTGCCACCAGGGAGAACCAGCATTTGTCCTGGGCCACTGGATGATTTCCCCAAGTAATTGCTTTACTGGATAAAAGCAAATGGTGTATCTCGTCCACCATCTTGTGGCCAACATTGGCTGTTCAGATACCTCTGCGTAGCTTACTGGCAAGGCATAAATGCAAAATACACTTTCAAAATTCCTTGATGGAGTTTGCTGACACAAGACGCTCACATAGAACACACAGGCCAGTGGACACATCCCCTTTGGAGGTTCAGCATGACCAAGAGATAGGAGCATCACACTATAACACAACCATGTGGTGCTTCCATCTCTTGGTCATGCTGAACCTCCAAAGGTAGGTGCACACATACATCTATGTGCTTGAGCATCAAAGGACTCAGGATTTGCATGCCTTGGGGAGCCATTCCTTACCCTTAGAATTGCTCTTTTCTCTATTTCTCCAGCCCATCAACTGGGACAGCTGCTCTGCCAGCCTGCAAGTTGACCGCACAGTGAAGGAGGTGGATTGGGCAAAGCCAGGCACAACCTCCGGCCTGAGAGTGTTGGAAGAGTTCATCCAGGAACGGCTGAAGTTCTTTGGCACCGACAGAAACAACCCCAACAAGGCGGCTCTGAGCAACCTCTCGCCCTGGTTCCACTTTGGTGAGCAGGCAGTGGAGTGCAGCTGGCAGCTCCTGGAGGATGGCTGCAAGGGCCATCCTTTCCCCCTCTTTTCCCAACCAGGGGACATCCACTTGAGTTGAGTGTTGGGAGAGTTAGGACAGACAGAAGAAAATATTTCTTGACTCAGCGTGTAATTAGTCTGTGGAACTCCTTGCCACAGGAAGTAGTGATGGCATCTTGCCTAGATGCCTTTAAGAGGGGATTGGATAATTTTTTGGAGGAATTCATTACGGGTTACAAGCCACAGTAGGTCTGTGCAAGCTCTTGGTTTTAGAAGCAGGCTGCCTCTGATTGCCAGATGCAGGGGAGGGCACCGGGACACAGGTTGTGTCGGTTGTCTTGTGTGCTCCCTGGGGCATTTGGTGGGACACTATGAAATACAAGAAGCTGGACTAGATGGGCCTTTGGCCTGATCCAGCGGGGCTCTTCTTATGTCCTTATTCAGGCTGGCATGTTTACCTTTTGGGGGCTGGGGACCATCTGACCCTAAATGGGTCAAGCAGCTGAGCCCTTAAACATTTGGGGTCAGGCAGCTTCATCCCTACACTTTAAAACTTAATGTTTTAATTGCTTTTAATACATATTGTTTTATTTTATGTTGATATTGTTAGCTGCCTTGAGTTCCCTTTGGTGTGGAAGAAAGGCAGGATAAAAATCCTATAAATAAATAAATACTTGAATGCTCTAGTTGAGACATTCACTTTAAAAAGTGAGTAAGGAACCAGTTCACTTTTGAACCAATTTATATCTATTCCATACAAAATGATATCAACCTGTTGCTTGCACCATACCTCTATGAAATGAATGCAGTGAGGACTATTTAACTTCGAAAAACCTTTTAAGACTGTTTTTGAATTTCAAAGAGGTTTTTACAGGGAAAAAATAATAGCACAGGGTTTTTAAACTCCTGGAAATGCAGGAAAATAAAACTTTAATCATCCAGTGGAAAGATGAGTCCATTTTTCAGCCACTTACTTGGAAGCTCAGTTCAGGTTCAAGGCAACCTGCAGATATTAGGTTTGGGTTCCATTCTGGTTCAGTAAAATCTCTCTCTGATGAACCAGTTTTTGGGGTTCAGTTCAGCTCTCTTGCACAGAGATAAAGTGTTCACTCCATCCTCAAGATTTTAGGGCTGGTAGCCATCTTCACATATACAAAAAGTGCAATACTTAAGATACCTAATATTAAAAATCATGATGGAAGAGGAGATGAAGACATACAGAGCCCAAGGATTTGTAGACTTCAGGAGTCCAAAGCTGTGGGTCAGTCTAATCGGTGTGTGCTGGCTGCAGGGAGGTCAGAAGGTCTTTGGGGAGGCAAGTAGTGATGCCGGTCCCTCCTCCCACAGGTCAGGTTTCCGTTCAGCGAGCCATCTTGGAAGTGCGGAAGCACCGCAGCAGATATAAGGAGTCAGTCGAAGCCTTCATTGAGGAGGCCGTGGTACGGAGAGAGCTGGCAGACAACTTTTGCTATTACAACCAGAACTATGACAAGGTTGAAGGTAACAGATCCCCTGAGTGGCCTTGCTTTCCTTGCATGGAAGTAGCAGTAGTTGTTGTGCGGAGCACTTTGCAAAATAATTTTATTTCTAATTTATTTTATTTATTTGTAATCCCACTCTTGTACAAACAGATGCTCTCAAAACAAATATTAAAAAGTATCACTAGATAGCAGTCAGCAGAGCAGCAGTAAAATAGCAGAAGTCTTGTTTATATTCTTATGGGGTTCCTCTGTAGCAAGGCAGTTCCAGTGATGTGGCTAGAGGAGGTACAATGCGCTAAGCTTTTCAGGGACCTCACCGCAGTGTGCAAGCGGCCCCTCCCCTTCGGAGCCATTTCAGGCAGTGGGTGCAAACCCGAGGCGTATGCCTGACTCCAAAGGGGAAGGGGACGAGCTCCTTGCACGCTGCAGTGAGGCTCGCTGCAAAACTTAGTGCTTTGCACCCCCTCTAGCTATGCCACTGGACAGTCCTTAAAGCAAATGATTGTTTGCATCAGTGCCATCACTGCACATGTCCTTTACAGGGTGGCTTTAGTGAGAGGCAGGTCCTGGCTCAAGATCTTTACAGTAGGAGGGCCAAACTGTGTTGTGTGGCTGTATTAATCTTGTCTGATCTCGGAAGCTAAGCAGGGTCAGGCCTGGTTAGTACTTGGATGGGAGACTGCCTGGGAATACCGGGTGCTGTAGGCTTATACCATGATCTCGGAAGCTAAGCAGGGTCAGGCCTGGTTAGTACTTGGATGGGAGACCGCCTGGGAATACCGGGTGCTGTAGGCTTATACCATGATCTCGGAAGCTAAGCAGGGTCAGGCCTGGTTAGTACTTGGATGGGAGACCGCCTGGGAATACCGGGTGCTGTAGCTTATACCATGATCTCGGAAGCTAAGCAGGGTCAGGCCTGGTTAGTACTTGGATGGGAGACCGCCTGGGAATACCGGGTACTGTAGGCTTATACCATAGTCTTTCGAGACTGAAGGTTGTCAACTAGGAAGCTGCTGATAGGATTGCCTGACACTTGCAATGAAGTGGGGCAGGTGCTACCAATTTGATTGGAGCTTAGGGAGGGGGGTGTTGACCCTTTCTTACCACTCTGTTTTCAGTCTTAAAATTGTACTCTCCAAGCTGCAATTTGCCCCCTACTGGTATTTTTCCCCATGGGCAAACTACGGCTTCGGGGTGGGGAAAGGCTTTTGATCAGGAAAATATAGCAGAAGGAAGAGGTTAAACATCCCCCCTTCAGCTGTGATTGGCAACTCCACCCACCTGCATTTAATAAAAGAAAAGCAAGACAGAATGTCAGGAGATCTAGTCATGGATCTGGTGCAGAAGAACTTCCTGCTGGGCTGTGACACCTGTTAACTCATGTACGGTGTGGGTAGGGGGGCTTTTGAGGATGTCTGCTTCATGCCAGCCTCCAGCACAGCTTGGGGTGGTCCTTGCCATGACACCATCACTTCAACGCTTTCTTACTTTGAAAGAACTCAAGGATTGGCTCCTGGGTTTTAAGTGTGCAGCTGCAGCTTATTGGAACACCTTCATTCCTGTGAGAGATCTAGACTCTACAGTGAGCTCCAGGTTGGGTTCCTGATGTGCAACTTCTCTGTTGCTTTCGTTTCTAGTGGGATTTCTTTTCTCTCATTTCCTTTTGGGGTCTTTTATTAAGTAGTTCTCTGTGTAAACTATGCTGCTAAACCTGGTCATTGCCTCTTGTAGGTGCTTATGATTGGGCTAAGACCACCCTCAAGCTCCACGCTAAGGACAAGAGGCCTCATCTGTACACACTGAAGCAGCTGGAAGAAGGGAAGACGCATGACCCTCTTTGGAATGCTGCACAGGTAGCCAGAGCATCAAAGTCCTTGTCTTCATGGTGGGCATCTGTTGGTGAGGTGTCTTTTGGCTAAGGCCTTCAGCCAGTACATGCCCACTGCGTCATTGAAGATATTTGCCTCCTCTTCAGAGAGGTTACATCTTTATCTTCTCCTATAATACTAGAACCCAGGATCACACAATTAATTGATTGGCCATAGGAACAAAATAAAACACTGTCTCACAAAATAAACTAACTTTTTGAAATCATTGCTGTGGCATGTGCTATCAACAGCCAGGAGCTTAGATGGCTTAAAAGAGGTTTAGACAAATTCATGAATAATCTTAGCACTGTGATCATTAAATGGAAGCTCCAGGTTCAAAGGCAGTACATATCTGACCACTTATGGGTGAGGGCTTCTTACTTCATGTTCACCTGGTAGGTTTCACAGACAAACCTGGCTGAACATTGTTGGAGACAGGATGCTGGGCTGGGTTGCCTCTTCTGTTCTGACATGTTCGCTACAGTAAATAGCAATAAGAACATAAGAACATAAGAACAGCCCCACTGGATCAGGCCATAGGCCCATCTAGTCCAGCTTCCTGTATCTCTCAGCGGCCCACCAAATGCCCCAGGGAAAACACCAGATAACAAGAGACCTCATCCTGGTGCTCTCCCCTACATCTGGCATTCTGACTTAACCCATTCCTAAAATCAGGAGGTTGCGCATACACATCATCGCTTGTACCCCATAATGGATTTTTCCTCCAGAAACTCGTCCAATCCCCTTTTAAAGGCGTCTAGGCTAGACGCCAGCACCACATCCTGTGGCAAGGAGTTCCACAGACCGACCACGCGCTGAGTAAAGAAATATTTTCTTTTGTCTGTCCTAACCCACCCAACACTCAATTTTAGTGGATGTCCCCTGGTTCTGGTATTATGTGAGAGTGTAAAGAGCATCTCCCTATCCACTCTGTCCATCCCCTGCATAATTTTGTATGTCTCAATCATGTCCCCCCTCAGGCGTCTCTTTTCTAGGCTGAAGAGGCCCAAACGCCGTAGCCTTTCCTCATAAGGAAGGTGCCCCAGCCCCGTAATCATCTTAGTTGCTCTCTTTTGCACCTTTTCCATTTCCACTATGTCTTTTTTGAGATGCGGCGACCAGAACTGGACACAATACTCCAGGTGTGGCCTTACCATAGATTTGTACAACGGCATTATAATATTAGCTGTTTTGTTCTCAATACCCTTCCTAATGATCCCAAGCATAGAATTGGCCTTCTTCACTGCCACCGCACATTGGGTCGACACTTTCATCGACCTGTCCACCACCACCCCAAGATCTCTCTCCTGATCTGTCACAGACAGCTCAGAACCCATCAGCCTATATCGAAAGTTTTGATTTTTTGCCCCAATGTGCATGACTTTACACTTACTGACATTGAAGCGCATCTGCCATTTTGCTGCCCATTCTGCCAGTCTGGAGAGATCCTTCTGGAGCTCCTCACAATCACTTCTGGTCTTTACGACTCGGAAAAGTTTGGTGTCGTCTGCAAACTTAGCCACTTCACTGCTCAACCCTGTCTCTAGGTCATTTATGAAGAGGTTGAAAAGCACCGGTCCCAGGACAGATCCTTGGGGCACACCGCTTTTCACCTCTCTCCATTGTGAAAATTGCCCATTGACACCCACTCTCTGCTTCCTGGCCTCCAACCAGTTCTCAATCCACGAGAGGACCTGTCCTCTAATTCCCTGACTATGGAGTTTTTTCAGTAGCCTTTGGTGAGGGACCGGGTAGATCTACGGGGATCTACGGTAGATCTACGGTAGATCTACGGGGCCATGCAGAGTTGACACAGTCCTCAGAAACATGCTGTCTTAGTAGCATGGCCTTTCCCAGTTTGAAGAGACACTTGGCCAACAGGCTGAGGCAAAGAAGGAAGGCCCATAGCCAGGGAGACAGACCAGGGACAGACTGCACTTGCTCCCAGTGTGGAAGGGATTGTCACTCCTGAATCGGCCTTTTCAGCCACACTAGACGCTGTGCCAGAACCACCATCCAGAGCGCGATACCAGAGTCTTCCGAGACTGAAGGTTGCCAACTTATGAGTAACTTTTCCACTTTCTCCCCCTCAGCTCCAGATGGTTCGTGAAGGGAAGATGCATGGCTTTCTGCGAATGTATTGGGCCAAGAAAATCCTGGAATGGACCAGTTCCCCTGATGAGGCCTTGAAATTTGCCATCTACCTCAACGATCGCTATGAACTGGATGGCAGGGATCCCAACGGCTATGTGGGTCAGTAACAGGGGGAGTCTGAAAAGTAATCTAAAGAGCTGGTGTATTCATCAGGGACATGCATGAATGGGGAGGCAGAGCCTCCCCACCCACCACACATCCCTGGGATTCATTGATGGCCAGTCACCACCAGAGTATGGCTGTTGGCCCTCCATGGGTTCTTGGGTGGAGCCATCATTGTAGCCAACACTTTCATATTTTGGTCTTTGGTTCGTCAGGAGGGATCAGTCCCGCAGAAGCTGCCTTCCCCTACCCATATTAGGAAGTATACTATGCTGAGCTTAGTATATGCTAAGCTGAGTATGCTTAGCTCAGCTTAGCTTAGCTGAGTATGTAAACTGAGCTATGCTGAGTATAGCTATGCTGAGCTGGAACAAGCTGGAATCTCTAGCATGTATGCACTGCTGAAACAGACACTTGTGTTGGCTTGGTCATGTCGTGAGAATGGATGATGGGCGGATCCAAAAGGATCTCCTCTATGGAGAACTCGTGCAAGGAAAGTGCCCTACAGGTAGACCACAACTGCGATACAAAGACATCCGCAAGAGGGATCTGAAGGCCTTAGGAGTGGACCTCAACAGGTGGGAAACCCTGGCCTCTGAGTGGCCCGCTTGGAGGCAGGCTGTGCAGCATGGCCTTTCCCACTTTGAAGAGACACTTGGCCAACAGTCTGAGGCTAAGAGGCAAAGAAGGAAGGCCCATAGCCAGGGAGACAGACCAGGGACAGACTGCACTTGCTCCCAGTGTGGAAGGGATTGTCACTCCCGAATTGGCCTCTTCAGCCACACTAGACGCTGTTCCAGAACCACCATTCAGAGTGTGATACCATAGTCTTTCGAGACTGAAGGTTTCCAACTATGCTGAGCTTACAGCAGCAAGCCTACTCCAAAGCTCAGCACAAAGGAGCAAGCCTTCTCTTCCCCCTGCCCAAGGTTATTAGTGCACATAAATTTTAAAGGGCATCTATGCAACCATAAAGGCTAGAAACTTTAAAAAAGAAAATGGAAATTCTTAGGAAGTAGAATTAATGCACCCAGCACTACAAGCTGTGGTTCTTTTCTGCACCCATTAGAATGCATACTCATAATTACTTAATTTTGAGAATGAGAGTGTATGAGTAGTAGCAGATAAAGAAACCAAAGATGGTTGGACAAGAATTCTTCTCAAACCAAAGGGTGGAAATTCTAGATCCTGGTCAGCTCCCTTCTATTCATCCAGGCTTTCATCTTTTGGCCAGTGTTCCTTTAAGTCCGGGGCCTCCAAACTATGGGGTTTCTGCAAAGACAGGAGGTGACAGGGCACACTGCAGCCCTGAGAGGATTTTCTCCATGCACCACAGGCCATAGCTTGGAGGCCCCTACTTTAAGCTATCTTTTTCCCTTTATGACATCTGCCCCCACCCCATTTGTCTTTTTCCATTAGCTAGCTTGGTTGACCACATCTATGCTTGTGCACTGCAATGAGGAAAGGAAATCCAAGACCTTTGTGTTTGTTTTTGTGTGTCCACCAGGTTGCATGTGGTCCATTTGTGGTATCCATGATCAAGGCTGGGCTGAACGGGCTGTGTTTGGTAAAATCCGCTACATGAACTACGCCGGCTGCAAGAGGAAGTTTGATGTTGGCCAGTTTGAGCACAAGTTCTCTCAGTAGCCACTACAGACAGAAATCCAAAGCTGGAAATGCTACTCTAAATCCAGGGACACTGTGGATTTAACTGTATGCAACTGCTTTCTTTGACCCTCTTAAATATTGAGGAAAAAACCCCTACCATTGTGCCTTGCTAGATGCATCTGAACTAAGGGCAACCACTTCAGAAAAACCTACCCTTCATAGAGTTTTGTTGGGGGGCAGGCAGGATGGATGTGTATTTCTGACTGCTGCCTGGCTCTCAGATATTATTGACCATCTAACTGGGGCAGTGCTCTTCACATACTCATGATCTGTTCAGCACAGGATTGGGCAATAGGCTCATGTTGTCTGGATTGACCCAAAGAACCAACATTTCAACTGGCTGCTGGTTTAAGCAGTGATCAGTGTATGCCAGGTGGCAATTTTAGCTGCCAAAAGTGCCTGCGCTACAGAAGCTTAATTCATTTTTGCCTGGCCCACAAGTGTACACATTTGGTTGCTGTCGCATATAATGCAACATTGGGCAGAAATGGCTTAAACCAGTGTTTCTCAAACTGTGGGTCGAGACCCAGTAGGTGGGTCATGATCTAATTTCAGGTGGGTCCCCATTCATCTCAATATTTTATTTTTAATGTATTTGATTTGATGCTACCATGGAATGTGACTGCATTTGGGGAAATGTTACAGACCCGTACTTTTAACAAGCTACTATGTATATTCTTTTAACATGATAGTAAATGGGACTTACCCCTGAATAAATGTGGGTAGGATTGCAGGCTAGGGTTGTTAAAACATTTTCTGCTTGATGATGTCACTTCTGGTCATGAAATCACTTCCAATGGGTCCTGACAGGTTCTCACTCTAAATAGTGGGTCCTGATGCAAAATGTGCGAGAACCACTGGTATAAACCAATATAAATATCATGGCCTCTTCCAGGAAGCCTGGGAACTGCAGTGATGCTATGTCATCTCACTTCTTAGTGAGATGGCTCTGGTTGCGAACAGAAGGTGAGCCAGTTAAGTCTGTCACTCAGGTGTGTGATATGGTCCAGTCTGTGCTAGCCTCCCCTTGGTTAATAGCCTTTAGGGAAGCAGCATCTCAGGTACAGTCCCACCTGGTTGGCCTCCTGTACTGAAAAAGGTGCATCCCTATTTCTCTGTGTAAACCGTGGTCTGGCAGTTACTGACAAAACTGCAGTTTCCCAGAACAGCATGGCACTCCAACCTGTATATACACTGTATGTATTACACTGAACTAAGATTCAAGCCCCCCTGCTTCCATCGCTCTGCTCCAAAGGAATTTCACCCTACCTCACTTCCTCCAGGTTTTTTGGGGGGAAAGTAGTTAATAGCAGCTCAGCCTGGTGGTCCAATTGCTTCGGAATTTCTTTTAAGGGAAGGGTCCACTTTGAGATCCTTTGACCCAAATCTTAACCAACTTTCCAGCACTGGCATAGCAGTGCCAATGGGACACGTGCTGCATGCTGCAGTTGGGTGGCACTCACAGAGGCGTCCTCAAAGTAAGGGAATGTTTGTGCCCTTACCTCAGAGCTGCATTGCCCACATTCCAGTGCTGGAAAGTGGGTTAGGATTGTGCCCTTTGCCACCTCCAGCACTAGCCACAGGGTCCTACACCCACCCACACTTTGGTTCCCAGGATAGATGTTGCTTGCAAGGAGAGGATGCTAGTTACAATCCTTGCATTAGCTCCACAGGAGAGCCCATGGCAGGGATCAAAGAGGTAAGCAGCTCCAGGCACCAGGATGTTAAGCTGGAAACAAGGACAGAGGGTAGCTGCTTGCTTTAGAGAGTGAGCAAAGGGGCTTTGCACGTGGAAGGCTGCTGGTTTCAGGGTTTAAGAAACATCAGGCTATCACGCCTTATTTCTTGAAGGGAAGAAGAGGTGTTGCCACTCCCACCTGCCCCAAAAGGCTGCACAGTTGTTTTTTTACTTACTGTTTTCCACGTTCCTGAATTTGGGGGCTAGCATTTGAGGGTCCCAGCCTCTGCCAGTGGCAGAAGCAGCAGGATGAGACTGTTACAGAACTGCCTTTTTCTATGAATTTGTGGTATTTTGTAGTAAAACATTTCAGTAAAAAAAAATAAAACACTGTTGTGAATCCGTATCTTTGAGAGCACCTCACACTTTGGCAGCTTCACATCACATAATGGGAGTGGGGTGCAAAATGTCGTGTTCACTTTCAGGCCAAACTACAGACAATTTATGGATGCTGAGTGTGCTTGGCAGAGGATGCTTTACACCAAAGATGAGGTGGTATGACAAGGCTCTTGGCCTTGCATTATGTGCCCCCTGCAGCGTGGCTCTTGCTAGTGTGTTAGAAGAGACAGAAGCCAGAAGCCTTACTATATACACACCAACTCCAAAAATGGCTACCATTACAATTCAGAACAGTATGCCAAGTGACAGGGCCTGAGGAAATGAAATGCTGGTGCCTACGCATTTAAGGAAGACTTGTACAGACAAGTGTTGGATTAACTTCTAAAAAACACCTTGATATCTCCCTCCCACCCTCCCTGCAAATGTTCCAACTAAGGGTCAAAACTTCTTGACCTCGTGTACGCAGAGTGCTAATAATTGTACCAATTTTCATACAAGTCAGATAGCACAAGTGTTATCCTTAT
Organism: Tiliqua scincoides; assembly: GCF_035046505.1. Lineage (NCBI taxonomy): Eukaryota > Metazoa > Chordata > Lepidosauria > Squamata > Scincidae > Tiliqua > Tiliqua scincoides. The sequence continues at coordinate 238,474,607 of NC_089823.1, read as the reverse complement.
ATTGCAGCTGAGACTTGAGAGGAAGCAACTTGCCTAAGGCTACCTAATAAGTTCTTCAGAGTCAAGATTTGAAGTAGGGAAGTCCTGATTCACAGCTGAGTTTTAGCCACTACCAGCTCTAAATAATAATAAAAAATAAACACACCTGGGCAAAACCATGTGTATCTCGTGTGGCGGCTAGTTTGGCCCCAAGGCTAGCGCCTCAGAATGGAGAGATTATTCAAACACAACAGCATGCTTATTAATGTGATTTATTTTGGACGGCATTTCCAATGTTCTGCTGTGCAATGGAACAGCAAAAGGCTCTTCAGTTCCAATACTCTTCTTGTACAAAGCACTTCCGCAAACCATTCACAACATTACAGAGAGCAGCCCTTCTGCAGCACCCTGGCAAACTGAGCAGCGACAGCTTCATCGGTGTTGGCCACAGTTTGGCTTTGTAACCCCTCGGCTGTACACAAGTCTCCCTGTTGGGGCTTTCTGGCTGGCCAAGAAAAGTCCCTCCAGAATGCAACACAAAACAATCTGCAGGCTCTTCCCAAAATTAAATCAGTGCTTCTAGAAAACAGCTTTTACCAGGGCTTTGCCAGCAAACAAAAGGGGTATTCTGGAATCCCCAAAGTGCTTACAAAAGTACTTAAACTCCTTGAAAAGGCAGCGCCAGAGGCAGCACACTGGAGGGAATCAGTTAAATGGCTGCCGGGCAGACTTACAATCTTCTGAACATTTTAAACACAAATCTCAAAAGGAGGAAAGTCTGAAACAAACGAGAGATTTCTCAGGGGAGGGGAGGGGAACTCACCCACCCAGCACACAACACACACACACACACACACACAACTGTCCTTGTTTTTGTCAGTTATACGAGCCAATGAACATTATCAGGAAAACGGACACCATTTTGAGACAAATGGAAAGCGCTTGGGTGAAGTGGTGGGAGACTGGAGGAAAGAGAGGGAGGGGCCCTGGTAGAAAACCAAGGAATCCATAACCGCCGCAAGCTGTTCACTATCTGGGCTTTTTCTAAAAGCCGTAGACATCTGGGAAACCGGCTTTTTAACACTTCCATTCAGACCACACATTTTGATCTCTAGGGAACAGCCACAGGAATCTTGGAAGACACAGAAGCAATGGGCTGCAGAGTGAACGGTCCCCTCAAAGGCAAAGGTTGTCTCTCTCAGAGGCAAAGAAGATCCTGCATTTGAGGGGGGGGGGTGGACTGATCACTCTGCTGCCATCGAAGCACAAATACCAAGGATCATCTCACAAGAACACCCAACACACATACCCAAAGTGCTCCACCAGCATTGCTCGCCTCCATCCCCATCAAGCAAGTGTCTCTCCTGCTGAGAGTTTCATTTGCACCAGTGTCTCTAGCTCTTTGTTCCTCTGCCATAGCCAGCTATTTCAGCTCTTCTAATTCTGGATGTAGACATCATAGACTCTGCATTTCTCTGAGCCACACCACTTGTTGAATGAGGACACAGTAGATCTCTTAGTCCTACCAAAAGCACCAATTATGGCCAAGATGGAAAAGTTCCAGTGCAGCAGCAGCATCTTCCAAGGAGAAAGCAGAAAGGGACAGCTTCCCTAAGGAGTTAAAGCAACAGCTCTTGTCCTCAAAAAGACCCCCTTTCCCTTCAGATTCCATTCACCAATTAGCACAAGTGTCAAGATCCCACCTATGTCACTTTTGCATGGCTAACTGACACTTCTACTGGACCTCAGTCAAAGGGTTTCCTGCTGTGCCCTGTGTCATAAAACAGAATGTCAAAAGTTACAAAGCCACTGATCTTTAGAAACAGGTTTTGCCATTTGTGCCAATGACACACAAGCCAAAGAAGCCTTCAGTAGATTCCTGTTTTGTACACCAGACATTCCACCCTCCTCTGGTCTTTTGTACATATGGAGCATGGCATGTTCACCTTCAGCCCACACGCTGACCTTTCCACACCTCCACAAACCCTCTCTTCCTTCCCGCAGAGACTCTAGGGGTTGGCTCAGGTGTTCGCATCTGGCTGTATTCCAAGAGACACACCCCAAGCCTCTGAAAAGCACAACATAAACAAGTACCCTGAAGAGGTGATAAAAAAAGAACACACAGTCCATCATGGTGCTGTCTGCTCCTTAGAGCATGAACAGTCAGAAGACACCCTCAGATGTCCATTCTCTCCCAACTCTGGAACTAGAAACACACCTACTGCAGGGTGACTAAATGGGATCAGGTCGTTCAGTCAATCACACAGCTCACCTCTAGTGCAAGGAACATCTTCGGCAAGCAAAGTCAAAGCACTTTTCACCAAGACAAAAGGCCAAGACTTGCAAAAGAGAAGAACAATCCCCTAAAGCAGCACAACGCAAGAACTGTGGACAGGCCAGCCTGCCCCATCCCTGATCTCTCTGCTTCAGCAACCAGCACCGGCCTGCTTCTGCTCCCAGGGCTGCTGGCATCTTTCACTGATGCAAGGAAGCATCTAAAAGCATCTAATTGTCTACCACAATGCAAGATCCAGGATTTATTTCTACAGGGTCAAGGTCAGAACCAGGGCCTGAGAAAAGGGGTGTCTAGCCTGCAGGGTGCCAACCAATGCTTCTTTTGCTAGAAACAAGACAGTCCAGGCAGCTGGGAAAGTGAGAAAGAGACCTGGAAGAAGCTGGGGAGGATGAAAGGGCTGCAGGGTCTCCAATGTATGTGTATTGTAGGCAAATCATCTGGATCCATCAAACCCTTTCCACAGGAGTTTTTCTGGAAGGCCATCAGCTCCCAACAGAGGAAGGGCAAGGTGTCCACTGCTTCCTGTTCCCTCTCTTCCCCACCTTCTGCATGCATCCTTTAGGCACTAAACAAGGGTTGAAGGACTGAAGTTCAGCAGTAAGCTATTCAGGATTCTAGGCATGGTTTTGGGTGAATAAAAACCAAAGCAGCTGCCTCTGCTGGCACTCAGCAGCCAAACAGTGGATAGGAGTGTTTTGGTACTTCTCTGGGAAGCCCACCAGGTAGTCTCAACTCGCGAGTCACCATCGTTGTCCTACAGCTACTCCAAGACGGAACAGAGCAAGGTTCAGGCATGTAAGTCTGAATACAGACAAAACCTGCTCTTCTAACCTTCATGGTGGTGGGGAAGCTTAGCTTTGCAGTGCGCCAAAGCTGGTGGGAGAAGTAGCAACCAAACCATTTTGCTCCCCAGTGCTGTGACTCAAACAGAAAGGAACGCTGCATCTTCTGAGCCAAGTGCAGCAGACCCCAGTGGGCTCCCACCATCTCATAGGCGTCACGGCTACAGAAGAATCAGTTTAAGTCCACTGTCAGTTCAGACTCTTGAGGCAGAGGCCATGCACCAAAGTGCAGCCAGTCACCTGTCACGTGGCAGCTGCCACCTCCTCCTCTTCCTCCTGCTCCTCCTCTTCATCATAATCCGAGATGTCAGCTTCCATACTCTGCTTTGCCAGCAACTCTCTCCGTGCTTGCAAACGCTCACACTTGGGACAGGGTCCTGACCGGAAACAGGTCTTGTGATAACAAGCTTTGCATTCTGTGTGGGGAAAGACAAACCACAGCTAAGAACTGAAATTCAGGAAGATGCAAACTGCACTGACCTCAAAGTCTCCATCGGTTTCACAGCAGCTGCATGTTTAAAGAACAGGGGAAGCGCTCTGGACAAACCCAGACCACACACACCGCATAATCAAACCAAGCGGTCCCACTGGTGGCAGACGAGCACATGACCAGGGAGGTAATCCAGGATCTCTTGCAAGATCACAGAAGATGCTCATGCAATTCAAGAGCTCGATTACAGCGTCCGCTGGTCTGCAATACTGCAAGAGAGCCTCTCAGCCTGTGCAATGCCACCACTAGGAGTAGCAGCAAAGCAAGAGACAAAAAGATGGCTTCACAGTTATGTCTTCTTTTCAGGAAAGTCTGAGGCTGGGGGAGGCAAGGTCTAGGGATGGCTGCAGAAATGTTAACACCCGTTTTGGTGAGGCTTCATTTAACGCCATACAGACGTGGCCATGAGTTACATCTGCCTGCAGTTCTGGCCACAAGGCCTCTAAGGAGCACAGAGCCATCAATGACTGGGAGTTACCACAGCTAGATGTAGCTTTCATTTTCAGAAGCAGCCTACCTCCGATTACCAGGCACTACAGGCAGTCAACAGGGGACGGCTCTTGCATTCATGCCCCTGCTTGTGGCTTTCCAACAGGCACTGATCCCCAATAGGATTCTTCTTATGCCAGAATCAAGCCTCAACATCCCACTCCAGATTCCCAAAATCAGGAGACTATTTCCCCCAACCTGAACTACCCGGCATCCTGCCATGGGTAACCGTGGCTCCTGCTCAACGGCCTACCTTCGCATGTCCTGCATTTGTTCAGCTCAAAGGGGAAGATGATGTCCTCCTCGTTTTGGCAGAATTCACAGATGAAGCCCTTGGCCTGGCACAGCTGTGAAAAACAAAAGCAATGGAAGGAAGTAACCAAAAGAGGGCCAGTCAAAGCTGCCGTCACTCTTGTGCTCCACCTCTGAAGAGTCCAGCAGCCCTCAATCCAAAAGAACACTCACCTTCCTTCGGTCCCCAGGCCTTGTGGGAGATTTTCTCCTCTTGTGTCCTTGATGCCCCAGCTGCCCAAACAGCCACCACCCTCAGCTCATCCCTCTCCTTGTTTAACTGCCATGGGCTTCTAAGTAAGGAACTCAGTAGTTTCATAAAAGAGACTAGAAATCTCTAGTAAGAGTCTCATCAGCCTCAGTAATTATCACTGCCATTGGTGTGCTGCACAGCACAGTGGTCAAGGCTGCATTCCTATACACACTTTCGACCGTAATTCCCATTGAACTCATGGGACTTACTTCCAAGTAGACACACATAAGATTGCGCTGCAAGAAACTGGACTACCAATCAGGGAGTCCTCAGCCATGAACTCAGCTGGCAGCCTGAGGCAAACCTTCTCCCTGCTTCTCCCCTTCAGTCTCAGTAACTGCAATATGGGAATAGCAGCACTGGTAACTCTACAAGGCTGTTAAGATTACCCAAAAAACTACCCATGTCGTTCAGGACATCCATCATTTTGTCATTCTTACAACCACCTTGTAAGTCTAATAAGGCTTTGTAATTCAAATCACTATTGATACAATTCCCAGAGTTCTTTGCAGGAAAGCTGCAACTGTCTTGTTTCAGACTGACCAATTTTTAAAAGTCACTACTAATAAGGTAGCTTACTATTGGTGATGGCGTTTGTGTTTTTTTTAAACTTGTACAGCTGATTCCAGGACCTTTGGCTGAAAAGCAGTGAATAAAATTGTAAATAAATAGAATAAAAAACATGCAGCTACCTTTCACCCCCTGGTGCAGAATCAAAGCCTGTAGGACTCTCAATGAGATCTGATCCAAGATGCTGAACAACAAGGAAGGGCTCAGTTATCCCAGGATATTCACACACACACACATCCCACCCAGCTGACTTTCTAGTGCTCAGATCTTCTTATGTGTAGCACATGCATCTTCTGCATTACAATCTGGCCTCACTGAGAGAGAAATAAAAGTAATACAAACAGAAGAACTGAAAGGAGACAAAAAAAGATTACCCACCATGCATTTCTCCACGTGCAGGGTGCCTGCCCTGAGGAGCTCCGTCAAGCGGGGAACGATCTCTCCCTTCTTGGTGGCACTCAGGTCATTTAGGGAGTAGAGGTGGAGATCCTCCGTCAGGTGGCCTGGCACAGCGTCGAAGGCATCCAGAAGCCTGTAGGGACAAAAGAATTGTTCCATCGATGTGCATGGCGCTTTACAGAGAGTGGAAACTTTTACAGGGCGCTTTATAGGGAGTGGACCTCCCTTGGAGGTCTCTGCTCCAAGGGACTTGCAATCTAAACTGACGCAAGGGAGACAGTAGAGGGAGGGAAGAGGGATGGAGACAGGCTAGGCAGAAGAAGCACATACACCTCTTTCAATCACACCAAGCTGAATTACAGCAAGGAATGGGGACTGTGGCACAGTGCCTGGAACTCAGAACTCTGATAAAGCTGCCTGCATTCTGTGTTAAACATCCCTTGTCTCCGTAAGTTCTGCAGCCAGAATCACTTATGCAAACATAAGGAGTCTGCAGAACACTGAATGCTTTTCACACCTCCCCAAACATGATCCTGCTGACTGGTCTTCCATTCCTTTCCTCCCAACAGCTGCTGTTTTTCATTTATCTACAATCCTCTCCAAACGCTTTAAAAGTTTTCTTCGCCTTCGTCCTCACAACAACTCCAGTCAGGCTCCTGTTCTGCCCACTTGTCCCCGAGACCGTGTGTTTCACTTGTAAAGCGACCCTGGCTGCCTGGCACTGGATATGTGTCTCCTTTTGCCTTTGCTTTCATTTGCACACTAGGATGGGGCGGGGAGGGGATTTCTGCCATACAGAAGTCCATTTTGGCTACAGTACACTTGCTAGGAAACAGCTGGCAGCTTAATTTCTCTAGCTGTTTTTCAGACAAAGCTCTCAAAACCTTTCAAATACAAGGGACATGACAGAACAACAGACAAAAATTCCAAATCAAAGCCACATGCTCTAAGAAATATAGATGGCACCAGGCAAACTTCTTTGGGGGAGAAATTCCAAAGGCGGGCACCACAATTCAGTCCTGTTTCTCGTCACCACACATCTCAACTTAGACACCTGCATGAACTCATGTTGTTGGCAACCTTCAGTCTCGAAAGACTCTGGTTATCGCGCTCTGAATGGTGGTTCTGGCACAGCATCTAGTGTGGCTGTAAAGCCCAATTCGGGAGTGACAATCCCTTCCACACCGGGAGCAAGTGCAGTCTGTCCCTGGTCTGTCTCCCTGGCTATGGGCCTTCCTTCTTTGCCTCAGTCTGTTGGCCAAGTGTCTCTTCAAAGTGGGAAAGGCCATGCTGCACAGCCTGCCTCCAAGCGGGCCACTCAGAGGCCAGGGTTTCCCACTTGTTGAGGTCCATTCCTAAGGCCTTCAGATCCCTCTTGCAGATGTCCTTGTATCGCAGCTGTGGTCTACCTGTAGGGCACTTTCCTTGCACGAGTTCTCCATAGAGGAGATCCTTTGGGATCCAACCATCGCCCATTCTCATGACATGACCAAGCCAACACAGGCGTCTCTGTTTCAGCAGTGCATACACATTGGGGATTCCAGCTCATTCCAGGACCGTGCTGTTTGGAACTTTGTCCTGCCAGGTGATACCGAGGATGCGTTGGAGGCAGCGCATGTGGAAAGCATTCAGCTTCTTCTCCTGTTGTGTGCGAAGAGTCCATGACTCACTGCAGTACAGAAGTGTGCTCAGGACGCAAGCTCTGTAGACCTGGATCTTGGTATGTTCCGTCAGTTTCTTGTTGGACCAGACTCTCTTTGCAAGTCTGGAAAACGTGGTAGCTGCTTTACCAATGCGTTTGTTTAGCTCGGTATCGAGAGAAAGAGTGTCGGAGTTAGTTGAGCCAAGGTACACAAAGTCATGGACAACCTCCAGTTCATGTGCAGAAATTGTAATGCAGGGAGGCGAGTCCACATCCTGAACCATGACCTGTGTTTTCTTCAGGCTGATTGTCAGTCCAAAGTCTTGGCAGGCCTTGCTAAAATGAATCATGAGCTGCTGGATATCTTTGGGAGAGTGGGCGGTGACAGCTGCATCGTCAGCAAAGAGGAAGTCACACAGACATTTCAGCTGGACTTTGGACTTTGCTCTCAGTCTGGAGAGGTTGAAGAGCTTTCTGTCTGATCTGGTCCGGAGATAGATGCCTTCTGTTGCAGTTCCAAAGGCCTGCTTCAGCAGGACTGCGAAGAAAATCCCAAACAAAGTTGGCGCAAGAACACAGCCCTACTTCACTCCACTTTGGATGTCAAAGGGGTCTGATGTGGAGCCATCAAAGACAACAGTGCCCTTCATGTCCTCGTGGAAAGACCTAATGATGCTGAGGAGCCTGGGTGGACATCCGATCTTGGGGAGAATCTTGAAGAGGCCGTCCCTGCTGACCAGGTCGAAAGCCTTTGTGAGATCTATGAAGGCTATAAAGAGTGGCAGTCGTTCTCTGCATTTCTCCTGCAGCTGTCTAAGGGAGAATACCAAATCGGTGGTGGACCTGTTGGCTTGGAATCCGCACTGCGATTCTGGATAGACACTCTCTCTAAGTACCTGGAGCCTCTTCAGTGCAACTCGGGCAGCTTTCCTACAACGCTAAGGAGAGAGATGCCGTGGTAGTTATTGCAGTCACCTGTCGCCTTTGTTCTTGTACAGCGTGACAATGTTTGCATCCCTCATGTCCTGTGGTACTCCACCTTCTCTCCAGCAGAGGATTTCATGCAGCTCAGGGGCAATGATCTCTCTGCAGCACTTTAGGACTTCAGCAGGGATGCTGTCTTTCCCAGGTGCCTTGCCAGAGGCAAGGGAGTCCAGGGCCACGCGAAGTTCTGCTAGGGTTGGTTCACTGTCAAGCTCCTCCAACATAGGCAGGCACTCAATGTTGTTCAGTGCTTTCTCGGTTACTACATTTTCTTGGGAATACAGCTCAGAGTAGTGCTGCACCCAGTCCTGGATGACCTCGCCTGTGGCAGGCTTCAGAGGGGCAATTTTCTTCTGCGCTGGATCTAGGGCCTGCTTGATACCGTCATACATCCCCTTGATGTTGCCCGTGTCAGCTGCTATCTGTATCTGGGAGCAGAGCTGGAGCCAGTTGTCGTTAGCACATCTCCTGGCAGTCTGCTGGACTTTGCTGCAAGCAGCTTGGAGGACCTGCAGGTTGTGCTCACTGAGATAGGCTTTGTATGCTGCTAGAGCTCTCCTCTTTTCCTCAATGACTTGCGTCAACTGCTCAGAGTGGGCTTCAAACCAGTCTGCCGTCTTGTTGGTCTTCTTGTCTTAGACACCTGCATGAACTACACACATGACAACATGCACACATACCCATGGCATGCTAGTGCATAGAAAATACTTCCTACTGCCAGGACAGTAGAGGCTGGGGGAAAGGAGAGTTTCAACACTTGAAACTTGACACTTGAGTGTCCTGGCTTGAAAGCTCAAGACTTTACCCAGAGACAGCTGCTAAACATGGCCAGAAGAGCACGCCTTCTAGTCAGTATCAGAAGGATGGGGCATCCAACAGACTGAAAGCAGGAAGTCTGACATGCTCAATGATGACAGATGCCCAATGATGGGCTTGCTCATCATGCCCATGATGAGAGGCTGCTGTCGGGATGGATTGTGTCAAACGATGAGCTGCTGCTTCTAGTCTGCCCAGAGGTCATGAAACTGAAAGTGCAGATTAGGTTATGTGCCTGAAGGATTAAACAAACTGCCACTTGGTGGGGGGGAGACACTGCTGCCTAATCACCATTATAGCCACACCCCTTGGCATTTATAAATCAGGCAGCAGCCCCTAGGGCCTCTAAAAAGTTTGGGAACTGCTGGCCTGTCCAAACTAGACAACCCATCTGCCTCTTCTGCCCTTATTAGACCTTGGTAACCCTGCTGGCAGACCTATAGTACTTACGCTTTAGCTAAGCGGCAGGTCTTGAACATGTTCTTCATGTGGTACAACTGGATTCTCAACAGCTGGAAAAGATGATCCAGGAGATAATATTCAGGTTGGAAGATTTATTTCACAGCAGACTGATTATTTCAAAAGATTGGATATGTACATTCCAGTATAGAGAGAGAGAGAGACAGACAGACAGACAGACAGGACCCTCCCTCAAAAGAAACTCTTGGTCTTCACAACTCAGTGGAATAGATAGTTACAAAGGAAAGGGAAATACTTGGCACTGATTGCAGGAAAAGATCCTAATTCAGAATACCCGACGTTACAGATCCCACAACCGTTTGGGACAAACCACGGTAGCAAAATGGTATAAAACCCACATCCACCTGTAGGGCAGAAAGGGTCACAATGGAAGTCCAGGACTGACACGCTGACTTACCCTGACTTGGTTGAGAGGCTTGACCTTGCGGTAGAGGGCAGCATTGATGTCCTGCATGTTGAACAGAGGGTCGCTCCAGATCTTGCTCAGCAGATCCTTGGAGAAATTGCTGACGTAGTATTTGCTGAAGTCCCATTTGCGCAAGATGCGGCTGGGGATGACCATCTGAGAGTTCTCATGGCAGCACTGACAAAAGTATTTGCCCAGGTACTCACAGTAGCGCATGCGCTTGATGTAGTCTGAAGACCGCAGGGGAAGACAGAGAAGGGAATGTTTAGCCTCCTCCAGGGATGTACGGCCAAGAAAAATGCAACACCCAAGAAAGCTATGTCCAAATCCCCATTCCAAACAGTGCATGTACAGAAAGAGATGGACTCGTCAGGTTGTCCCTGCCTGCTCAGACCTGAGACATGTATAAACCTTGAAGCTGAGAGCAAGCCCTGAATCTTCAAGACAAGTCTACAGCACTCACCAGGATCTGTCCTGATACCACAACCTGCACAGCGGTAGTTCTGCTTGGCCACTGCCACCTTCCTCCTGCAAAGAGACAAAACCAGGAGGAAAAAACACAAACACGGACCCCACTACCAGTCACTTCCTTCAATACTCTCCTATCCAAGCACGCAAGGAAACTAATATAAGGACTTCAGTCCACATAGCATCTGAATTCATACTCAGAAATCCCCTAAGACATGGTCTCCACGCAGGCAGGCAAACACTGTCAATGGGGAGACACCATCGACAGCTGCCGTATTCCAGCTCAATTCTAAACAGCAGCAGCTTGGATTATGACATCCCCCATATGACAAAGAAAAAGCAGAACTCCTGAGAGCCAATGTAGCACCTTAACTAAATCTGCTCAGCTGGGAGGCCCTCCACATGGAGAACACATGGGCAGAATCTGGGGCTCGACCACAATGACTCAGTGCCACGGAGATAGCTGGGGATCACAACATTTCCAACCCAAGGGCTATGGATGAGAGCCACCACATCGTTTTGACTACAGGAACGAACTATCAGGAGTCACCACCTTCTCTGACCCTCTAATTCACAGGCAGAAGGAACAGCCCTTCCATTCTTATCTCCACCTTCCAGGTGGCACTTAAGCCTTTGACCAGATAACTATTCCACCTGCTGGTGACAGTTTCCGGAAAGGCATGTTCAGACAACTTGGAGCAGAGGAGGAGATGTACACAGAACACTGAAGGCTTGAAACAGTCCATCTCCTTACGTTGGTGCTGGATGGATATTGAAGATGATCTGCGGCCGTGGTGGTGCCCATTCCAGGTTCCCACGGACCCGGATGCGAAGTTTGTAGATATCTGCATGTTCCCCATCATCTGGGGAGATGGGCACAGAATCTGGAATTGGCAACAGCTACAAGAGAAGAACAAGGCAGAGACAATGCAGTGTGTAAAAGGATGACTTCAAGTGGGACCAGAGGGTCTCCTTCCCCCTCCCCCACCAGACCCAAAGCCTTTTGCAAAGCATTTTTCCATTTCAGATCCTCCAAGAAGGAAAAAGGAAGAACAGTTCCTCATATAAAGCTTGAAATAGCTGCACAGCAACATTTATTTAAAATAAATAAAAATACGGCCCACATTTCCATCAACATCTAAAGTCATGTACAGCAATTTTTAAAAGGCACATTCCACAACTAAAATATACTAAAAACAGAGGAAAAACAAGCCAACCTGACTTGGTAGTAAAACATGCAGGAGTCTCCAACTGACCTCAAAGTGTGGACAGACTCCGATGGTGGTGGTGGGGGAGCAGTCCTTCAGGTACTTTGGGCCCTGGTCATCTAGGGTCTAACAAATAACCAGGACACATGGACAGCCAGTGCAGCTGGTGCAGTCTTGTTCACTTGACCAGCCTTGTGCACTATGCTTTATATAGATTTTTTAAAACGCACTATCCCCTCAAGTTATGACTGAATTAGTGCTGTTCTTCTCTGCTGTGGTACAATGGCTGAGAAGTGAAGGTGCGGCCCTTGCCCATGTTCCATCATGCAATGCCAGGTGGCATGGAGGATATTGCCTTTGAATACAGGCCAGCTCTTTCTGCCAAGTGCACTGTGATCCTCACTATCCACACTCCTGGCCCATAAACTGCCTTTAGAGGGGGACCATTCTGAGGAGGGAACGCAGCATAGGGGTTGCACTCTTCTCACATCCTGGCAGGAAAGCAAGCTATCAGCATCTCCCACGGTTAGATCTGGTCCATGCATGCAGTTGATGATTCCTCCTTTACATTTCCTTGTTCAAGTGTCCAAAGGGAAACAGCAGCTGCAGCAGGGGATGCTTGTGGTACCCAATGACCACACTGCGCAGGCACAAGAAGGTGCTGTTAGTCACTTTCAGCAATCCTGAAACAAATTCCTCTTCTCGGCAAACAGCTCTCCTTATGGGTGGGTCCTTATAAACAGCCTCCTGATTTTTGGCAGCCCCACACCGCTGGTGCATTCCGCAATGGCCTGCATTCCTAGCAGGGACATCCGGTGGGTGGGGAGGCAGGTGCGGTGCAGTCTCTCCACCGAGTCCTTTGAAAAGCTCCATCTTCATATGAGGCACACAAGCACTCACAACCCATGCGCTCCCATGCATGGATTGCAAGCGCTTGTGCACCTCACACTGCAGTGGTGCTTTCCGAAAGACTTCAGTGGAGAGGGTCTGCCTGCCTCCCCACCCACCACACATCCCTGCTTTCTAGAGGGACCTGCACTCAGGGGTACTCTGCAGCACTGAAATCAAACTATACATTTTAAAAATGTATCTTTGCTTGCTTTGCATAAATTTATTCCATGTCTGTTAACAGCAGGGGGAGGGGCAAAGAGCTATGCTAAACTCAACCCCCTGATCACACTGAGCTCAGCCTCTGCCTAACTTCTGACACTTCTCCAAACTTGGCCTGCACAGTTAAGTCTATTTCTGCAGCCATAAGGGCTGAAAATCTGCCTGATAAACAACAACAAAAATCCTATCCTGTACTAAGTATCATGCTCTGTAGCTGGAATGTAAGCATGCCAAATACACACAAGCCCATAATCTAACTATAACCCCCACCTTTCTTTCTACCATTGCACAACAAATGGTACCCCTCGTAATCCTCAAAGATGCAGTGGAGGCTGAAGTGGGCTACTTGAACCGATTCAAGAGTCACTGTACATCACTCATCCTGGATTGTCCTTGCAGTATTTTGGCTTCAGGCAGAAACAGCCTTGGCTACAAATCCAATTTCCTACCGACTTCTGTACTGGAGTTCTCTATACTCCAAACCAAGCCCTTCCACCCAGGGAGGGCAGCCACATGCATCCTTTGGCATTCCAGCTGGGCAGCTCATAAAGGTTGTTAGAGCACACAGTAAACACACACACACTGTGTACACTCGCAGCTTGGGACATACCAGCAATAGTTTTTTTGAAAGCTGCTTTTTCTTATACCAGTTGGGCCTCTTAAGGAGTTTTTTAAGAGACAGTCTTGAGCCCTGCAAACCAACAGCAAATCAAGGGGGCTTTTTAAGCTACTGAATTTGCTACAGAGATGTGTGCTGGTGAAAACAACAGGGTGTCAACACTACTGGGGCTGTGAATTCAGGCTTCCAAGTCCCACAAAGCTCCTCTGGCCTTTCAGTCATGCAGGCACAGAACCACTTATTGCACAGGTGGCATTAAAACAAGTTCGTGGGAGATAAATCCAACAAGGACTACTAGTCAGGACGGTTGCTTAGGTACTACCCCTGGGTTCAGCTGGAGTCTGCTTCTGAATATCAGATGTAGGAGAGCTGTGTACTGTTCCCCCTGCTTGTGAACTCCCCAGAGGCCAATGGTGGATCATTGTGGGTAACAAAGTGCTGGGCCAGGTAGGCCTTTGGCTTGATCTGGCAGAGCTTTTTTTGTGTCCTAGTGCCCTGTGGCCCCTCACCTACCCCTTTAAAATGTGCCCTGTAAAGCTGAGTACACCTCCTGCTCCATCCTGCAAGAAGTCCAGGTATCTTGGTACCCTGGAGAGCTTTTGCAGTTCCTTGGCTCCTGCTCACCCATGGATCCCAGGACCAGCAAGAGAGCACATCCCCATCTCCAGGACAGCAAGGCAATCCCACCCTGCTTGAAGCCATCGCTCTACTGCCACCATCAGACAGGCCCATGACGACTCAGGCAGCCAGGTCACCTTGCCCTCCTGTTCCAAAACATCACAATCACCACCCCACAAGGGTCCCTCCCCATTCCTCACTTAGGCCAAGCAACCTGTTCAATACCATGACATGCCAGTCATCACCAGCCTCCATGACAGGAACCACTACTAAAATAGCAGCAAGAGCAGGAGGAAGGAGAGGATGGCCTGTATCTCAACCATTCTGCTCTCTGGGGAGAGGCTTCTACTCAGAGTAAGGAAGGTTGCACTCAGAGCTGGTCAGACAGGAGAAGCTTAGCAGAAATCCTACCTTCTGTGGGGCATCGTGCTCTGCCACCAGCCACTCCAGTTCCGAGGCGGCAGGCAGCTGCATCCCTTCAAACTGCTTCAGCAAGCCCATGGCCACAGCCTCTGCTGAGGTGGAGTGGAGAAAGGAGTGGAAGCTGCTAAACAGAGCGGGAGAGATGGGTTCCAACACAGAGAAATGAATCCTTTTCCCCTTCCTTCAAACCTCCCCTGGAAACCCACCTATTCTGTGAAGTTTTTAGCGGAACACCCCACACCACATCATCCCTGCTGAAATGAAGCCTCCAAGGCATGCAACTGCATCTGCTCACATTCATCCCATGCTACTGTTCTCTCCCTCTAGGAGAGAGGCTAGAGAGGCTCCCTCTAGGATCTAGGCTTAGAACTACTGAGTGTGTGTGTGTGGGGAGGAGCTTATGTTTCTATGTAGATGGCACCGAGTAAATAATAAGTAGGGTGTCAGTTCCTTCAACACTGTCAGGAGATCATGCAATTTGTGGCTGCGTGACCTAAACCTCCACCCACTCCTGAGTGCAGACACTTGCTGTCTCAAGCCCTGTGAGTTTGCTCTGCTGCTTAAAAATGCGCAGTATAAAAAATGGGTAGTATAAAATGTGAACACGAACGAACGAACTACCTTGCTAGGACGCTCCAATCAGTTCTGCCCCACGAGGGCTCTTTATCAGAGCAGTCAGTCTCTCAGCAAGTCTTTGCTGAAGGACCTGAGCCCACACCTTCCACCTGCTGGCTTCTGATTTTGATTCACTTTCCTGTCCAGGCCACTCACTCCATTTACAGGCAGCCAGTCTACTTTGAACCAGTCACTGGACCCCAAGAACGAGACTTAACCCTGCCAGGATCTCTACAACCTGCTGTCTGCCCCTAACTTTCTTCACACTTCTGGGCTGCCCTTTTAGGAAGTCAACCTGGAAAATAAGTCTGAGACCTGATCCTGCCTGAACTGATCCAAATGGTCCAGATTTTGGCTCTCCCTTAGCCCTTAACAGCTTTTAGGTGCATCACTGACAGGTGAAGCCTACTGAAGCCTTCATTAAAGCCACAGACCTTCTCCTGCCCCAACTACTGCTGCTCTCCTTCCAGCTTAAAGTTTCCCAGTATTGGGGGGGGGGGCAGGTACATACGTGGAGCCAGAAGAGAGGAAGGACTTCTTGCTGGGAGTTGCATTCCTCTTGATGTCTGCATCTGTTACAGTGTGGGGAGGAAGGGGGGGAAAAACAAATGTAGCAATTACCTTCTCGGACAGGCACTGATTGGGATGCACACACACCATGCTGTTTCAGCAAGGAATTGGTCTAGAATTGGAAAAGGCAACTTTGGCAGTAAGCCAGGGGCGCTGCTTCTTCTTCTTCTACTTAACATAACAGGTCAACAGAAAGACTGCACAAAACTCTGTCCACTGTCGGTGTCACCCCTAATGAGTTCCTCGACAAGGATGCCAGAGTGTGGTTCAAGGTTTCCAGCAGAAAGTGGGTGGCACAATAGTGGAGGCCTTACATGAGAAGTAGGTAAGTGGTGCCCCTTGGGTCTCACCAGCTCCTGCCTCCAATTTTATCTTCTCAGCCTGCCCCAACTTGTACCAGGTTGCAAGTTGAGGCACCATTTCTTAGCGGGTACTTTGAAAATTTTTGGCCAGTGCAAAGGCCTCATCAGGCAGTGCAGAGGCCTCCCAGATCACCCAGTGACTCTATGGGAGTGGCAACTCCCAGGTACAGAGTGGTGCTTATGGTCTGGGTGGTGCTATTTTCTGGACAGACCAAAAGAAGTGAGTGGGTCCTGCCCTTCTTTTCTCACTGGTAGGAGCCACTCTCACTGGGAAATGAGCAAGTCACTTCCTGAAAGGAAGAGCGAATGCCAGATCCATCAGCTATGATGTAAGGAGCATTCTGACCTCTCCCTGACTAAACTTTTTGGCTTCTGTCCCCCAAGCTGCTTGAACAGGCAGAGCCTGGATCAGTTGCCTCTTACTGGTTTAAGTCACAATGCAGTCACATCAAACTCCATTTTGCAGTAGTCGCTAGGATAAATGGCTTTTTAAAAACCACATGGATGACAGGACAACTGATAGCCAGAACCACCACCTCCATTTGAACAATGCAGAATCACTGACTGCAGGATACTGTGGGAGAGCAAAGTGGAACAGAATCACAGTTTTGCCCTGCTTGTCACAGTGCCTGAGCACTGCTGGCAGACAAGATGCTGAGCAAGCCACGTCATCAGTCTGACCTCACATGCTAATTCTTAAGGTCTAAGGTGGCTTTGTTGTCCTCTAGTTGTTCACCCTGAACAATGCCATCTATTGCTACCAGCAATGAGCAGCTAAGAGGCCTAGAGCCACAGGAAATAAGCAAGACTACAGGAGCATTAGGATAGCAAGCTTACAAGCCACACCAGGGTCTAGTCACTAAATTGTTACTCACTGCAAAAAGCACAGACATGCGGATATAAGTTAGTTACATAGAATTAGTAAAGAGGTTTAGTCAGTGTGTGAGAAAATATTTCAGCATGACTAGGCCATTCTGTACTCAAGTGTGACAACTCACCAGGTACTCAATAATACACCTTGATTTTAAGGCTTTGGATGAACTTATGATGAAGTACCTGGTGGGCTGCAACACATCACAGCACTTTCCTAATGGACCCCATGGAGTAGGTGTGCCTTCCTGGCTGGCATGAATGTGCTGCAGGACACGGGATGGAAAACAGACTTCTCTCTCTCTCACCCACTTCCCTCTACAAGCCCTCACTGTACCTATGAAGAGGAAGCAAGGAAAGCCAGCTCTTAAAGGGTCATATCACCTGGGTGGCCAAACCATCTGAAGCCAGCAGTTGCGGCATCAGTCTCCCCAAGACTATAAGGGAGAAAAACCCAGACTACACAAGACACCTGCATTCCACTCACAAGACAAATTCTTGAGGGAACACAGCAAGCAGAGATGAAATCATTTGCAAGACTGAAAACTGAAGGCCCACACTGGACATGCCAAGTCTTGGCTTCATTTCCCCACCCCACCCCCCACAGCACGCTCATGGCATCATGAGAGAATATGGCAGCGTGGAACTCCAGCAGCCACTGATTGTAAAAGCCCACAGCCTAAGGAAAGGTACTTATGGCCACAGATGAGGGTGTGGATGGCGTTTCTGTCATTTGTGAGTGAGCTTGTATCACCACAGTATAAGTGCTCATGAGATTTAGGCCTCATTCTCTCAGAGGTGGCAAACCTAAACCTGGGTTAGATTTTTACTGTGGGTGGGAACTCAAGTGACTGAAAGCTCTTCCATGCCAAAAACAAATTTTTCCACATAGAAACTGCCATGGTAGCCTAGCCTCTTCCATTACATGCTAGTTAGTGCACTTGGTGGGGGGGGGGAGTATGGAAAAGCCTTCCAGTCCATCAGTTGCCACCTGCAGTCTGAAATGGTACAGCCCAAACGTAGTTATGACCTCAGTAAGAACTAGACAGAATGAAACTCACTAGTAAGGCAGCTGGGTCTTCAGTGACACATACAGGCACATGCTTCCAGATGTGTACACTCTCAGCAAAACAAACATTCATGTTACGTTTATATGAGGAAAGTGTATGCCACCCTGTCCCCCTTATATTAACACGTACACCCATCTGGGAAATGTGCCACATGTGAAATGGACATGATCTCCTCAAGTCATGGGTAGCGAGTTTCTCAGAGGCACCTGGCTGACCACTCTTGGAGACAGAATTCTGGATTAGGTGGACCCTCATGGCTGAATGCAGCAAGGAAATTGTTACTCAAACTTGGAAGGCCACTAAACCTGAGCAACTACTGAGGCAACAGGGGAAGCTGAAACAAAGGCATTCTCTACTATACCTTTGCCAAAGGACTAGCCATAAAGTTGAGATTTGCGTAAGCAACAAACTTAAAATGGAGGTTTACAATAGTTGCACCTTCATACTGATGCTGTACTATTTGTGATGTTCCTATGAGAACTCATGCTAAAACTACAGAAGCTCCTTGCAGTCCTGTAGGGCTGGCCTTTATAATGACAGAAGGGAGAGAAGCCAGGGGAATTCTGTAATGTGAACACTACAGGAAAGCTTTGAGGTTAAATGCGGCATATCCCAAAAGGGATCTAACCAGATGTGCCCGGAGGACGCACAGACTGACTGACACGCACATGTACACACTTGGGAGTTGTGTTACTACCTGAAAACAAGGAAGCCATTGAGACGGACAGGCCGTTCTTGGACATTTGAATCAGGTTAGATCCATCGTTACCATCTGCATGATACGGTGATGACAAAATATGGCATGTCAGCAGGAGGAGGGGGGGTACAAGCACAACACAAGTGAGGATAGGAGAGCCCCAAGAGCACGGGACCATCCTTCCGCCAGACCAGTGGTTTTCAAACTCTCTGCCTTGAGGGAACCCTTTCTGTGTTGACTTGTATGCCAGATGTCTGTGCATTGCAGAGGATTCTGGGGCATATTCTCAGGTCCACACAGGGCACTGGCCAGGCCAGCAGGGTCTCATCTTGTCATCCTGTGTACACTATATGTGCACCCTAACACAACCAACACCCCCCACAGTTGTACATTATAGGGGAATATCAGCAGTGGTAGGCAAGGTGCCCTTCAAAAAGCTTATTTGCCATTACTGATCTTAAGAAGGGGGCCCCAAAATACGTTTGTAAACCACTGATCTAGGTGGGGGAAGAAGAGTCCACTCACCTGCAGCTCTTGACACTCCCCAAAACACAGTATTCCAGAAACAACCTGACACCTCACAGCTTCCCTCTTTGTGGCTCTTGAAATACTTAGACATTTGGTTGGCTTAAAAATGATGTTGAAACATCAAGTCAACTTTTTGAAGTGGCTCAATGCTAAAAAAAGACCAATCCCAACACCTCTGGTTCTCTAAACATTTGACAAAGCAGAACCAAAAGCATGAAAACCTGCACTTCTGACACACTCAGAGGAATGGAGCCACTGCAAGACAGTTGCAAAGTTGAGACACCCCTCCTAGAGGTCTCTGCTTCTGATGATGCCACACCAGCCCCTTCTGTTCTTGGCAGAGCACATCATGGAGTGTGAGAGAGTGAGGGTGAGGCAAGGAGAGAAGAGCAAAGAAAAGGCAGCCTCTGCAGCCAATAGCAGCACATCTTCTCATTGCTCAGACCAGGGAATAGCACCTGACCCGTTCTGGGCCATTAGTGCAAGGTGGCTTCCTCAGGTGATGTCTGTGCAGCTCTTTTCTTTGGCCAGAGACAGGGCACACAGGTTAAATCTCTGAAGTCACCAATTCAACATCCACTGCAGGTTCCAGTCCCAATAAGCTTGTTTGGTCATATGGAACCTATGTTCTTACCTTTCACTTGAGCCAGACCCTTGGTCCATCTGGTTCAATGATGTCTACACTGACTGGCACTGCCTCGCCAAGACAGGGAGAGACAGGGTTCTGTTTCAGAAAGGGGTCTTTCCCACCATACCTAGAGACGCCAGGGATGGAACTTGGGACCTCCTGAACGCAAAGCAGGTGCTGTACCCACTGAGTTACACTCTAGCCTTTCCAGTGCTGGCACTGGCTGAGTGGTCCACATCAGCATCCAATTTTTGACAAGAGGAAAAGTGTGGATCTCCATACTTCCAACTTTTTAAATTTACATTCCATCTTTCTTTTTGGAGGCTATCACATTTCCTCCCCCCCCCACACACACACACAAAACCTGTCTTTAAAGGGGCTGCATTACAACAGCTTCAAGATGTAATAAGCTTGCCACAAGCAAGTCTGTTTTCAAATTTGACAAGGTTTGACATCACTGAAAAGAACCAATTCATGATGGAAACTTTGGTACATCAATAAAATTCACAATCACACTGCAAAAAAAAAAAACAACCCACCTCTGAAACCATCACTTGCTCCTTCCCATTTTGCCTGCTACTTTGGCAGCCAAGGACCAAAATACTGCTAGTCAGTGAAGGCAGGTAAAGACACCTCTATCAGTGGCATAGCTAGAGGGGAGGTAAAGCACTAAGTTTTGCAGGGAGCCTCACTACAGCATGCAAGCAATCCCTCCCCCTGACCTTTGGAGCCATTCTGGGCAGGGGAGTGTCATGGATATGTACATGTTAGGCCTTGGTTAGCATGTGGAGCCTGAACCAAACCAAGTCAGTAACGGAGAAGCGGCTTGCAGCTCGTAGCTGCAAGAATGTGAGTAAACAAACAAAAAGATTATTGTCTCTCCTTTGCTGGCCAGAAAGGACAGACAAGAATTACAACCCATTGGAATGTTAGCACCGCTGCAGACAGAAAGGCACCTTATCAAGCTGGTGAAGTGCAGCTGTGGATCTCCAGTTTGGGGGGGGGGGGTAAGAACTAGGAGGGCTAGCAACCAAGCCAACTTCGGGAAGTTTCTGTCCTCAAAAGTTTCTGATTGGACAGTCTAAATAAGTATGAAGTCACCTCAGTGCTATTAGCATAAGAAGTATAATAATGAGTGCCCCAAAGGGTGTGTCTGCTCCTTCTTAGACAGAGGTTTTGGGTGCAACATCCTGCACGCTGGAGCTCCATTGTCCACCGTGGGCATCTGGCCTCACCGGTAGCCTGGAGCTAAAAGATCTACAAGAGAAGCTGACCCAGGTGAGAGTTAGGAATTAATAATGATAGCCAGCTAGCTTTATTATTTTGTTGCTGATATGTTTCCTAGATGTTTATGCCTCTAGCATTTGCTGCCTTATGTAACTGTATGTACTTAATAAACTGAAACCTCTTTTACCAAGTTGTTTCATTGTCTGTTGGAGACAAAGGTTCAGAATCCTGCCTAGCTGTTCAGCAAGCTACCAAGTGCTCATTGAGGTCTAGTAACTTGAGGACTGAAGCTTTAATTGGAGAAGGAGCTCAGTGCCTGCAAGGGATAGAGTTAAGCCTAGAGGGTCTCAGTGTCCCTGGACTGAGGCACTGGCACATACAGGGTGGTGGCAGTACTACTGGACAGGGGGGCCTTGAGGGCTTTAGGGTTCGAGAACCAATAACTCTGAGCACCCCAAACCCCCCTAAGTTTGCGACAGGGAGCAAAACAGAGGCATACAACTCCGTTTTGCTCCCCTCACCCAGAATGGCTCTGAAGGGCAGGGCCACTTGTACGCTGCAGTGAGGCTCCCTGCAAAACTTAGTGATTTGCACCCCCTCTAGCTACGCCACTGACCTCTTGTTGTTGGCAACCTTCAGTCTTGAAAGACTCTGATACCGCGCTCTGAATGGTGGTTCTGGCACAGCGTCTAGTGTGGCTGAAAAGGCCGATTTGGGAGTGACAATCCCTTCCACACTGGGAGCAAGTGCAGTCTGTCCCTGGTCTGTCTCCCTGGCTATGGGCCTTCCTTCTTTGCCTCTTAGCCTCAGACTGCTGGCCAAGTGTCTCTTCAAACTGGGAAAGGCCATGCTACTAAGACAGCATGTTTCTGAGGGCTGTGTCAACTCTGCCTGGCCCCGTAGGTCTACTGCTATTTACTGTAGCGAACATGTCAGAACAAAAGAGGCAACCCAGCCTAGCATCCTGTCTCCAACAAGTGTCTCTTCAAACTGGGAGAGGCCATGCTGCACAGCCTGCCTCCAAGTGGCATGCTCAGAGGCCCCTTCAGAACTGTATAGAGGCCTACCAACAAGGGGGTCACAGCTCAGTGCCAGAACATACAGTAGGTAGAAAGTTCTAAGTTCAGCCTCCAGTATCTCCAGTTACTCAGACAGCAGGGCCTTTGAGATACACTACCAGTCTGAGTGGGTAATCCCAGCGAGATGAAATAATGACCTAAGTACAAGGCAGCTTCATACATTCAGAGGAAGAAGCAGAAGCTGAGGACTCACTCTAGCTATTCCGACTTACCTCGAATCTCATATTCATCCACCTCTTCTGCAGAACCCGAATCAGACAGGTGTGTTGAGTCTCGAGAGCTGAAATGGGACCCACTGTCTGTTGCCATAAGACCTGAGAGAACAGGGCAGAGTGAGAAACGCTGTAGGACCCAATCATGAAGGTTCCCCAACTACATCACTGAGAATTCAAAATCAATGAAAAAAAACAAGTGAGGATCCTTCAAGTTTCTCTGACTTCCATACTGAGGGCCCAACTTTTCAGAATCCCTCCTCGTGAGACATATTTAAAGGTAAGTCACCCTCAGATAATTCATCAGTACACAACACTTTCCAACAGATAAGTGTTAATGACAGAGACAAGGAAAGCACACAGACTCAACAGAGCCCATGTCAGGTTCACAGCCCACCTTTTTATAAGCTGATTGCTAGAATAGGACAATCATAGCAGCATTTGCATTTGTTGTGCTCTTTACTTTGAGGCCAAGCGCAAGATGACAAGACACAAATCTTACAAACAGACATGCAGCAAGAGGGACGCACGGTAGGCAGCCTGCTCTAGAAGGAAGCACTCACTGTCCAAGCCCATCTCCCGGTACGCTGGGTGAAGGTGCCGGGTCCTGATCTGCTGCCGCCGGATGCGGATCTTTTGCTTGAGCTCCTGGATCTCCTTGTCGCTGTCCTCTTCCTCCTCATCCAACTGCCGGCTCATCATGTTGCACTTCATTAGTTCAATGGCCGCGATGAGCGACTCGGAGATACTGAAGTGAGCATTTTCCTGGGGTGGAAAAAGAGGACAAGCCAAATCAAAGCTTTGCGCAGGAGGCAGCAGCAAAGAGGGACTCTCTATTTACCAAGGAAGCAGTTACGCATTTGCCAAGAAATTGACAAGGGATTTTAGCAGAGGCTGGGTGAAGCGACAGCCATCTTGATCTCCTTCATCCCTCCAGCCCAACAAAACTCATGAAGCCCTATCAGCAGAATTTGGTATCCAGCACAGAAATCAGTATCCTCACAAAGTGTTACTGTTTTTCCTAAAAGAGCACCCCCGCTAAGCCAAAGACCCATCTAGTCCAACACTGTGTTTCCCAAAGAGACCTACCAGTTACCCTCTGGGAAGCCCACAACCAGGAGGGAAAGGCACAATTCTTCACCATCACTGCTCCCCTGCAACTGGTACTGATAAGCTTTTGGAGGTTTGAACTTTGTCCAGTCAGACGACAGACTATTTGTCCCCAACAGTACTTAGAGGCATACTTCCTCTGGACTTTAAGGTAGCATACAGCCATCATGACTAGTAGCCAGTGATAATTTCCATGAATTTGTCCAATTTCTTTTTAAATTAGTCTTCCAAACTAATTGCTATCACCACATCTTGTGATGGAGAATTCCATAGGTTAATTACACAACTACTTCTACCTCCTATGGTTGGGGACATGTTAAAAGATACAAAGGTTTTAGAACACACACATCAAAGGAGAGCCCGGTGGCTTTTATCTTTGTAATTTTGGGCAGATCAATCCTCTTCTTCGGACCACTTCTATAATGTACACCAATACCCCCCTCGTTCATGATCCTCATTTTGCTCCTTCCATCTCAAAGCTAAACTAGACATGACAGAATTTCCCAGAGGTTTTTCTTTTAGATGAAAACAGTTGCACGCAACATCTCACCCCCCCTCCCAATCTGAATCAGGACGGTGGTGCTAGCTGAGGAGGTGGGAGAAAGATACACGTAGCAAACTGGCACCTCTGTTCCACCCCCACAAGGCAACCAGCAGTTGTGAGTGGGGGGAAGGCAGGATTTCACAGCAAAACACACTTCTACAATGCAAGATACGCATCCTATCAAACTGTTCTCACTTGGGAAACAACTGGAAAATGCAGACAGCGCATGGCTCAGTCTCAGGATAAAAAATACAGCTGGAGGCTGAGCAGGATTTTATCTGCTGGGGGTGGGTTCCCCATCTCACACAATGATCACCCCAAACAGAGCAAATTATGCAAATAAGTAGATGTATGCAAAGTGGCATAATGTAATCAAAGCACACATTTCATGTTACTGCAACACAGAATTTGGAGGGTGTTTAATGCAGAATACATTCAGACTTGCTTTAAGGTGAAGGTATTTCTAAAACAGAGCAAAAACATGTAAAGAATTGCTGGGAAAGGTAAGCATGTTGTGAGCCCTTTTCCATCCTTGCTTGCGCTGCTTAACCTTTAGTAGATACAGTGGGCACATTCATGCAGGTTAAGTTTAATTCCTTCCAACACCTACCTTTTCCAAGTCTGCGCAGCTGCCAAAATCTTGCTCTGACAAGTAACTTATCAGAGACTGGCCTTCTGAGGGTCTCCGGAACATCCCTTCACCAGAGTTCAGATACTGCCCGGTATCTGGAGAAAAGAAAATTGTTCTTCAAACTGCAACAACTTTATGCCAGGAATAAAGTGTCAGGAATGGACTCCTGCAAACATGGAGGAACCAGAGCTCAAGCACCTGGTGGCAGAAGCAACAAGTCAGCTGAAAAGATTTGCAAGGACCACTGAGTACTGGCCTTGGCAAGTGCTTCTCTGCCATTCTACAGGGCATAACAGATCTCAATTGGCTGAAAGAGAGGTCATATGGGTAGAGAGTTACAGGTTCAATCCCTTGCACTTCTAGTTAAAAGGATCTCAAGAAGCAGAACTGGGAAAGTCCTCTGCTTGTGGTTTTGAACAGCCAGCTTCACACAGAGAAGACAGTATTGGGCTGGGAGGACCAAGGGAACTTCTCTATATTATCCCATTGCAACCAGTAGGTAATTGGGCCCCATGTCTCAACAGGAAAAAAACACCAGTTTGGCTCCTGACATCCAGTTCCTTCCAATGCACTTCTTGTGCTCAGTATTTGTTTTCCCCCTTGTTGTGTTGCAGTTTGGCTCATCCGCCGTTCTCCCTACATTCTTGGCCTGTACTCATTTTTGCCTTGGTTAGAAGGGTGTTTTAATGCCTTTTTTCTTAAAAGACTTGCATGCAGAGAGGCTCCTGTCAGATTTGGCACTCTTAACATTGTTGGAGAAAATGACTCCAACATGACATCTCCAAATGTCATGTTTTAGAACTTTCTGGTCACCACGCAAAGCCCCACATTCTGTCACTTGTACACATTCCCAACTTTAGCATCAGGTTCTAGCAACTCCTACAAAGTCACGCAATACTTCTACTCAAAACCTGCAGATCCAAAGAATGGTTTTCATTGGACTTAAACTGGTGGCTGAGTTTGAAGTTGCTTCTTGTGATACTTTGGGTCTAGGGCTGCAGAATTCATAGGTGACAAGTTCCCTATTGAGCAGGACCCTTAACTGTTACAAACAGGTGGGCTTCTTTAGGTTTTTCTTGCCTGGAACCCAGCAGCCTGCAGTGATCCTGCAGTCACACACACCCCTTGTTGTTGGCAGGGTAGGACCAAGGCAACATTTGATGCATTACATTTGATCTGAAAAGATCTTTGCAGACACATTAAGCAGAGTGCTCAAGCACCATTCCACTCCCAGGAGCTTCTGGCGTTCATAGCTGCCCTGAAGCCTGAGCTCTGGTCTTGCTTTTGTGCCATGACCCCCTTGAGCCCCAGAATCTTTATCAGAGCTCTGCTGAATCTTATTTTTAGCAAAGTATTTAGCTTTGGTGACAGTTCTAGTGTCTGGCTCTGACAGCTAGTAGTCACTGACAACACATCTCCAACCAAGACTGTCTGCTACAGCTACACAACCTCTTATTTCTCCATGCTGCCAGCCTCAACATGGATGGCTGGATGAATTTGTTAACCCCACAAACCAGGCATGTAAAAGACCTACTGTGCTCACCATATTCCATGTAGACAGAACCAGGTGTGGTCACTTCACTGCTCTGCACTGAGTATGTCATGCTGCCTTTCAGCCTGGAGAGGTCTCCATTAGACTCTAAGCAAAAATGAATGGAGGTCATCAACTGCTGTGATCAGAAACACCCTCAAACAAGAGACAACAAAGCTTCATGAAATAAAATTATGCATCATGGAAAGTTATGAAAAAAAACATCAACAGGCAGGAGGGAACAAGAACATTTAGGCCACCAGGTAGTGAAAAAGAAACATGGCAAACACCAGCACTGTGGGGCAAACTTCCAAGGAGATGAGGGAAATCATGCAGAAGAGATACTCAGAACGCTACTCCAGCTGTCATTCTACAAGTTGTAACCGTGGAGCTTGGGACTGGGAAAGTAAACTTTCAGCCTAGAGAGTCACAGGTAAGTTGCCCTCTCGGCCTCTGTGGTGTCCACTGTAGAAGAGCAATGGCATCGACCCTTCCAAACAAACAAGGCAAAGGACAGAAGCAACAGGTTGGAAGCATTATATGGCTAGTGGCTGCCTGCTGGTAGTCATTTGCATCTTTTTAGATTGTGAGCCCTTTTGGGACAGGGAGCCATTGAGTTATTTGATTTTTCTCTGTAAACCGCTTTGTGAACTTTTAGTTGAAAAGCGGTATATAAATACTGTTAATAATAATAATTATTATTATATAAAATGATTCTCAGCCAGTGGCGCTGGCTGAAAAATGGCTACACCCAATGAGGAAACCAGAATCCCTTGATCCACTATTAAGAATCCATCTACAGATGTAGCAGGAATATGTGATGCTGGTTTTCCTGAACTGGACCACATCACTCTCCAGGTGGGGAAACAATATGTAAACACCTACCCTAGAACCCTTCTTGACAAGCCAGTTTCCTATCTGTAGTTCCCCCTCACCCCACAAAGGAGCTCAACGTCCCTGCCAACAGCATAACAGTATGCTCCAAGAAAAACAGCACCATGAGATACTTCTGCAGGGGTAGACTGGCTTGATAAAGGGGGGCCCAAACCAAGTCAGCTTAGAGGAGCTTATGCAGCTGAAAGGAGCAAGCTTAATTTAGGCTCCATAAGAAAAACCTCAGTAATGCACTCTTAGTATGGAGCTTCTCTTGATAACTGTGATGAAACTTCTGCTAGTACAGCAGTATTAAACTACAAAGTCCTAAATGGTTTGAAACCAACAAACCAAAGATTGCCTTCTCTCTTCCTGAAACATCTAGACCAAGTCACTGCTAGAGCTCTAACCCAGTTGGACCATAGAGTGGCTGGTCTCCAGCATTCTCCTAGCACACAAGATTTGCCCTGAGTATGGACTACTATGGAACAAATATGAAAACAAAGCTGTCTTTGAGGTACACTGGGAAAGCATCACAGTCAGATCTGAGCATGAACTAGGCCTCCATCATACCCCATGTTCCAAGAATAACAGATTCTACTGGAAAGCAGTTGGTTTTAGCCCTTTAACACAGCTGCTGTTTGAATGACGAGGAGGAGGAGGGGAACGAGGAGGAGGTGATGGTGAAAAACCAAGATGAGTCAGAATATGCATCTAGAACATGCAATGGCAATCAAGAGTAGAGAACAAGGCAATGGGGACACTGGTGTCAACTCCAAGAACTCATAACATCAGGCTCAAGTAAGGCCCAATTCATGGGTTAAATTTTTCCCACATGGGAAGGCTCCTCTCTGCAAACTACATGCAATAACTACATGTGTGTGTATTTTGCTGTGTGTACATGTAGTATGCATGTACTGGGAAACAGTGATCAATTGCAATACCCCAAGGTGTACAAACACACGCAAGTGTTAGACTCAATAGTCTTTGTAGGAAGTTGCAAGTGATAATCTATACGGAATTGCTTTTTATGTAGGAAAAACCTAATGGATAAAGCAGCCTTTACAGCAAAGAGAAACCAATACAGTAAGCTGACATTTTTTGATGTTGTAACCAGTCTTGTGAATACTCCAAGATGGGTCAAGATTTTGTTACTGCAAAATCTTTGCCATAAAGATTATGTAAAGGAGTGATAGGACATGGTCTTTGAACTTGTTGAGATGCACATTGGAGCATTTCCTGTACCAGAAAACCAAGTTATGATGGCTTCATATGTCAAGGTGATTGTAGGGACCAACTCAAAAAGTAGCACACAAATACTCTTCCCTCCTTTACTATATATTACTGTTCCTCTCCTGTTTGTGGAAGCCTCAACCTCTCCAAGTGAGGAAGGCCAGCATGCAATGTCTTGCCAGCAGGCCTGAAGTCACTGAGTTGGAATTTAATGTTTGCTGCTGCTCAAATCAAGGACGGCAGATCTCTTCCAAATTCGACAACTCAAAAGGCCTTGAGGAAGGCCACTGGGCTGAGCATTCTCAACATGCAAATTCTCAATTTTTCCAGCAGATGCTTTTTGGTCTTGACACCAGAGTTCTCATGGAAGGCCTTGAGCTCAGCGCGGCAGATGTAGATGAGGGGAGTTTGCAACAGCTGCCTCCCAAACCTGCTATGGGCTCTTCCATTATAATGCTGATGTCCCTGTGCTCTCCTGAGAGCAGGCAGCAAAGCAGAAGAGAAGGGAAGGAAATTAGAGAGGATAGTTATTTACCAAAGGAGAACCCCACTCATTCCCTGGGGGAGACAATACCTTTGCCTCACCTTTCTAAGACCCAGCCATTGCCCAAACCTCAGAGAACACTTAGGATGGAAATTCCCAGATCCTTAGAGCACTTTCCTTCAAAGGGAAGTTGTGTTCAAGAGCTAGAGGACTCCAGGCAGACTGGTGAGAGTGGTGGAACTAGAGGACCAAGGGCAGAATGGCTGTGAATCAGCCAATGGTTGAAATCTCATCTCTGCCTAGAGCTCTCTAGGTGGTCTCAGACAAGCCACTCTCCTCAGCTGTGCTATAAACAACACCATAAGGAAACCATGCCCAAGGAAGCATTACGAGAGCCACTGCTGCATATAAATGCTAACTGGTATTATTAGTAAGGGGAAACAAAGATAGAAAAATAGGATAAGCAGGTGCTATGGAGAGCTTTAAAAAGAACAGCCAAAGAGGTTATATGAGACACGGAATAGGATGGGAAGCCAGCAAAGGCATTTGAGGAGTGGCACCCTGTAATCTGAATGGTGGGAGAAATGAATTATTTTGGCGAATATCAGAGAGAACAGAGTCAAGATATAGCTCAACTTGGGGCCCCACAACTTTTTAGTCAACATCAACTCTGCGTTTTAGCCAACAGTTCTGGAGGTCCAGCTTTTCTGATCTTTTCGCTTGCATTGCTTTCACCCCTCCTCAGTCTGTATACAATCTCAGCTCTTAAACAATCTCCTCCTACCACACTGTTTCTTAAGGCCTGCTTGTAAAATACATCCACGCATCAAGGAAGCGGGATCACCAAGTTGGGTACCAGTTAAAGGGGGAAACTTGGGACACTTCTGCTACCCATTATGACCTCTCCCACGCAACTCCTATCTTCTGGGTCAGTCCCCTGCACAGGCACCCTATTCCACATGACACAGGCAGCACCTAATACAGTGCGGGGGCTATCAATGGTTTCAGCACTGGCAGCTAAACCCACGGTCCATAATAGCAGTGCCTACCATAGCAGGTGAAAGCTTAAATTCACATTACCCCCACGCCAGCCTTACCGTGAGATTTCCCAAAAGCCACATTGGTGTCTGAGTGGGAGCGCACGTGACTCCCCTTGAGCATCCTTTGGGGGGCTGACGTTTGTCCCTCTGAAAAACTGGATCTGCGCAAGAGGCCCATTCCTCGGGCGCTCCCACCGTGACCACCATCGCCACTTGTTCCCGGTTCCCCCAAGGAGGAAACAGACCCCTGCTTCTGAGAGCTGCTGGATGAGAACAGATTGGAGGTGCTGCTCTCAACACTGTTGGTGGTGGTCGTGCTGGATCCGCTCTGGCTGCTGCAGGTTCGGCTGGGCCGGCCCAAGTTCCCAATTGCCAGGTACTCTGGGCCGTCCGTGTCATCCTGGCCGGTTGCCCAGGGGTCACTGGCTTGGTCACCTGATGCGCCGGCACTCATCTCATCAGCAGGAGAAGAGGAGTCTTTTGGGCAAGAGACAGTGAGGTGAGGAAGAGGGGTGGCGAGGCATTGGGGGAACCTGCCCTCCAGCTGCCAATGGGATGAGGCACACAGGGCATTTTCCTGAGGCTGGTTGGCACTGCTGCAAACCAAAGTGCTTGACAGTCTCCTGTCTGGAAAGAGGCAGAGAAAGAAAAGTTTAGAAACCTCAGGGGTGAAATGGGACACAAAAGCCTGACTTGACCAGTGCAAGCTCTGGAGCTCTTAGGAATCTGTGATGTTCCAAATTTCAGACTACCACACAAGCTACGATTTTTAAAAATTTATCTTAGTATATACTTTTTTCCCATTCCCTCCAATATTTCAATCCCATGTCAGGGAAATCAGTCTGCCCCCAATCGGCCAGCCCTACTATATCAACCCACCTAGCCTAGTGATTTTCAACCCTTTTTATTTCAAGGCGCACTGACAAGGTGCCAGAACTGTCAAGACACGCCATCAATTTTTTTGACACTTATTTTGACTAATAAATGACCCTCCTTCAAACTCCTACAGCACACTTGCATACCATTTGCGGCACACCAATGTGCCGCAGCACATGGGTTGAAAATTGCTGATCTAGCCCTTCATCCTGTTTCCAGCAGAGGTAAGTGACTGGTCCTCCTCTAGGAAACACACAAGTAGACCATGAAGGCAACAACCCTCTCCTTGTGTGGCCCTTCAGCAAATGGCATTCAGCAACTGTGCATGGCTTCTGAAGACCAAGTCAAACACACAGCTGAGGTCTTATGGAAACAATTCATATTGAAACCGGCTTTGCAAGACCACAATTAAAGTAAACACCTTCTCTTTGGGGAACATTTCCCCCCCAGCAAAGAAGGAGGCAGCTTGTCTCTTTTTACCTTGGATACTGGCAGATGCTGAGCGAAGACCTGAGAAGGAGCCAAAATACCGGTGGGTTGTGCACTCAGCAGGAGGGGTGCATACAGGCCCAGGAAGCGCAGTGAGACTTTGGCTCTTTGTCACAGGAGCCTCGCTTTTCCTGGCAAACTGAAGCAAGAAAGACCTGGTCAACATGACAGACGGGAACCAAGTCATGGAACCAGAGCCAGAGGGTATCCAAAGCATCATCTGAACCTATCGAGGAACATCTTCTGCACTGTCTGCCTGGGAACTCCAGAGCATCTGCCAAAGAAGCCTCCTGCGTTAGCAGAGGATTCCAAGGAATATTCAAGCACCCCAATCCCAGGGGCATGCCTCAGTGGCCACAAGTACTGGAGAACACTCCCCGTCATCTGTGCTGTGGGGGAAGGGGAGCAGGGGTGGGCAGGCTGCCTTTCAAGTAAGAGATCGCTGGTCATTATTGATCTTCTCAGTGAAGAAACCTAAATAAGCGTCTGAGGAATTTCAGAGTTCCCCATCACACAGTTTGAAACGCACCAGTTAAATCTACATCCCCAGAGATTGTGTGTCTAAAGAATCCCTGACATCAATCCAAGTTTCTTTTTAAAAACTCCAAGGAAACAGCAGCCTTCCCAGCTCACCAAGGGGCAAGTTTAGCTTATTCCACTGCTTTTCTGAAGGGTTAGCCTATCAGCCTCTTTGCAGATTAACGGCCTCTTGTCTGATCCTCAGTAAACAGCATGAACAAGGACACCTTCTTTTCCACCTGAAAATGGGTTTAGCAAGTAACTCACCCTGGAGGCATTTTTACATGTCATAGGCATGTGGCTAACTGCAAGGCTAGAGACAATTGAAGAAAGCTCCCTGGGCTCCATCTGCAGGACCAACACTTCTAACCCCTTTGCAGCTAGCTAAGCAGTTCCTCCAAGCCAGATGTTTTGCCATGCTCTCCCCAACTGCTCTGGGGCATTTAGCTTCCAAACAATCAGACAGCTTCTTCAGAAGGAGATACTATGTGAAGGCCTACCAGAAAGCAACACCGGGCAAAAGGAGGGAAGAAGTGTCCAGCAAGAGACACAGACTAATAAGAGAGAAGGACACTCTCACCATCGATGTATCTATTTGAGCCAGCAGCCGGGGATTGTTCTGTTCCACAGACTCCAAGCACTGTAGCATGACTGCAACGTGGGCATCACTAAGTAGAAAAGCTGAGTCTGCAAAAGAAAAGGGGGGAAGGGAGGGAAACTCAGATACAGTCTATGGTTTTCAGAGTGACCCACTGAATGTTTTCCAGTGATCCAATCCTCTGAGCTTGTATTGGAGAATGCAAGGGAGGGGGTCAGAAGAGAACAGCAGTACAGGAGACTTTCAGGGGGAAGAAGGGCTCTTGCTAAAGGTCGCAGATCTACTTATTCAGATTGCCACCCTGATCTATAAAAAAAATGTTTGCTAAGACCACAAGTTTTGTTTAAACCTTTGCAAAAATAGGAAATACTGAATTGGAATCTAAAGAGTCGCTGCAACTGCTCAACTCTGGATGCAAAGCCAGTCACACACTACACATTCCAGGTGTTGGAGTCTCCAGCAAGAAACAGACCCATCACAGCAAACAGCCTACCAGATCCCCTCTTTCTGAGTGATCAGCAGGAGATTCAAAGCAGATAAAAGAAAGCCTTCCTCCGGACCATGCATAATTCATTTACGGAATTCACCCCCAATGACTGCACGGTTTTAAAAAGGAATGAGACAGGTTCTTGGAGGAGAGGTCTACCAGTGGCTGCCAGCTATGAACGTTCTGTAAAGCCTCCAGGTTCAAGAGCAGACTAGATTGGACTAGATGGACCTATGCCCTGATCCAGTGGGGCTGTTCTTATGTTCTTAGATTCGTGGGAAGACAGACTGCCTCCATCAATTGCTTGTGGGCTTTCTAGAGACAACCATCTGGCCACCTGAAAAACCAAATGCTGGACAAGGTAGGCCTTAGGCTGGATAACAGGATGGCGTAATGCAGAGAAATTCCCTTTTGCTTAAAGAGGAGACTGAGAGAAAGAAAACTTTCAATAAGAGGTTATGGTTTTATTACAAAGGAACAAAGGTAAAAATAATGCACAAGGAGAAATAATAAAGGTATGTTTCCTGGTCCTAATGACTGGATACAGTGTACCTAGCTTTCATGGCGGCTGCATGTGAAGAGTATTTGGTGCTTCCAAGGAAATCAGAAAAAGGAAGGGGGTTGTAGGGAAGGATATTAGGGGTCCCTGCTGTGCCAACCCCATAGCTAAAGATGGGAAGAGAAGGGGAGAAAGGGGAGGGAGAAATGAAAGAGTTCAAGGCGCAAGATAGTTACTTGTCCTGTAGAGCAGTTGGGGGGGAAGTCCCGTGGAGAGGACCTTCTGACACAACATACTGTAGATACTCGCCTATAGGGCAATAAATTTGTCCCAGCAGATCGCTCCTGAATCTACCCTTTGCCTTATCTGCGGGGCCACTAGGGGTCAGGGCTGTTTCAGGCACACTGCTGAGCAGCTGCGGTGCTGCTGGGGAGGGTGACGTGCCACCCACTCCCCCACCCCCACTATGCGGGGAGCCTGATGGAGCTGCTGCTCGCACCTCAAGCGCCTCTCCCTCCTTCCCACCTCCTTCCCACCTGGAGCAGGGAGACTGACAGAACTGCTCCACTCGCCTGCTGCTCCCTCCTTCCCAAGTGGAGTGGGGAGCTTGCCCGTTGCTGCTCCTGGGCATTGCAGTCCCACCAGCTCAGGCTCCCCAGCCTGGTCTCCTTGGCTCTGACTTCCTCCTCCTCCACCCCTGCTCATCTTCACAAGGACAGGAAAAGGGAACAGGAGTCTGGAGCATGTCCCATGCGTGCCCTCAGTGGGGCTTACTCCCAGGAAAGTGCGCATAGGATGGCAGCCTTTGAGCCCAAGCCAGTGCATGCCTACTCAGAAGTAAGTTCCATTATTGTCAATGGAGCTTACTCCCAGGAAAAGATTGTAGCTTGAAGATGGGGAGAGAAATGGGAGGGCTGCTTCTTCCTGCAGAGTCTACAGCTCTGCATCTGCTTCTTCCAAGCAAAAGGGAGGAGGGGAGCCCCCCACATAGCCAGCCAGCCTCCCGCCCGCCCACCCCCACTCCAGCACTGCCTGCTTCTCTCTGCCCTTCAGCCCCAGCCCCTCTCTTCCCTCCATCAGCCTTCACTCTGTTGTACTGTTTTCTCCCCCTTCTCTTCTCCCTTCCCCACTATCTCTGCCCCCTATTTACAAGCCATGCAATCAGGGAAACTGACCAGGAAACCCCCTGACAGCCTTGATCCTGCTGTAAATCAAGAGGAGGAAACAGCCCTCAGACCAGGTGAGGGTGGGCTTGTTGCAGCTTCAGGATGCACCTTCCCTGAAAGTGGGAACACTCCCATCAGATGTCTCACAAACTACAATTCAGAGCACCATTACTTAGGAATAACACCCAGGAAAGCAATGGGTCTGCTTCTGAGTAAATAGGGTTTCAGCTGTGTGCAGCTGCACTTGGTCACAGCCATTTGCTGTTGCTTGTCTCTGCTGTGAATTGAATTGCACACTCCCAGTTGTGTTCTGAGTTGTATGTTATATGTAGAGCTTCTGGCTTAAGAGCAGAACACTCTGCATTGTTTTGCATCAGAAGTGTCCTGAGAAATTCGAGTGATAGCTCACTTTTTTATGTTTTAGTTTTTTTCCTGTGCTGGTCTTCAATCACTGGTTCAAACATGAATTGATCACCAAAAATTAGCTATTGGTGGGGCTTTCACAGTCAACTAGCTGCCTCCCTTCCTGCCTTGCTGGCCCTGCAAGGCATTTTGGAGCACTGCCATTATTCCATCCTCTTTCAAGTACCCCTAAAGGTCCTGTTGAGTGCCCCTGGGGGTACATGAACGCCAGGTTGGGAACCACTGTTCTATTAGTATGTTGTTTACAGTGCAGTTACTCTTTGATAGTGTTTACAAAAAGATGGTGAAGACCAGAATTTAAAAGTTCATGAATAAAAATGAATCTTATGATCTGTTACTATATTTTTAATAAATTAGAGACTGTCAGTTCTTAGGTAACAATTACTGGGAGGTTATTTTTCAGGATCTGGCCTAGGGTAAAATCAGACAAAACTATAATCAGACACACACACCCCAAGTTAATGACCCCGACTTATCCGAGGGTCATAGAAAATTCTATGATTCTTGCCTCAAAACCTGCCCTGGAGTTATCTGTGAGATCGACTTATAGGCGGGTGCCTGCAGTAGATGGGCCTTGGAGAGAGAGGGAGAGAGGAAGACCTCTCTTATAAGGGCTTGGGAGATAAGTGCCTATGTGCTGAGCTGGAAGGTAGCTTTATTGCTGGTTGCTTAACACAATGCTGGGTGCTTGGAGTACTGCTTTCATATGTACAAGCATCCTGAAGTTTGAATGGGGATCAGGTATCAGTTATCAGCAAAAATCAATCAGGCGGTTGATGACTGGCTTCCTAGAAATGGGAACTTAACAAAGACTGTGTGGAAAAAATACAGGATGCGTTATTAATTATATTATATTATTATTATTATTAACTTTATTTATATCCCGCCTTTCTCCTCAAAGGGACCCAAGGCGGCTTACAACAATAATTTAAAACACACATTAAAAACAGAATTTAAAACTAGGTAAAAACATTAACAAACATGTTAATATGTAGGTACAATACGATGAATCAGAAAGAGAATTTCAACACTAAAATCATGGAAGGCAGTTCAAGTTTGCATACAGTAATGTAGGAGATGCTTAAACAGTGATTGGATTAACACAAGAATTCCTCCCATAAGGTGTGACTATGGAGGTTGTGTAAACTAACAATGAGCTTGTGGCTTGTCCAAAGTCCTGGAAATGTGGCCTGTATGCTGGAAGAACAGTTTAGCTTGCACGAAATTATAGTCCATAATAGAGCATAATCAGGTATAGAAAAAGAGAATCAAAGCTAAGAGACAAAGGGGGCATTTTCACATAACAGAGGCACACTCTGGCCTCTGGACCAGTGTCCTGCTCTGCTCTAGGCCAAGCACCAGTACAGGCTGCTCCTCCTCCACTGCTTGCCTGCCCGCCCCCACTCAGTTTTGCATAGCAGTTTACATTATTGTGGGGACTTGCCCTTGTCCAAGTCACTTGCGCCATATCGATTACATTCATTGTGTGTTTTGGATTTTTCAATCGCAATTTCACAGTTTTTGCGTGAGACACCATGGGGCAAAAGGCAAGTTACACACTGAAAAATACGTACCCACAGACGCATAAGCATTTCCCTGGAAAACGCAATGAGACAGTCTCATTTACTTTTGAAGGAACATGTCTCTAGTACGTTCTATGAATAGGGACAACACACACATCCCATCTCAACAGAGTAGTAGCAAAACAGACTCCACAGCTGTCTTCTGACAACAAAGGGGCTCTCAGACATGACCCTTCAGGGCGTGCCGGTTGGGCAGGGAACCCTAGCCAATTATGGTACCAGCTCCAGACACTGGAGGCTTTATACTCCAAGAATCAACAGCCTGTGATCATTAGAATACAAGAACAAAGAAGTTTTTTAATCTGCAAGAGTCAAGTAATAAACACCAAAAGGACACTTATTGTACTCCTTGCCATAAAGGCAGGATACTACAGAACTGGTTCTCACTAAGGCAGCAAACTTTGCCTGGACTATACCATGTTGGACTACAAGTGGAGGTTCATGACTGAAAGCTCCTCCATTATTTATTTTTAAAAATTCTTTCTCCTGCTCCCCCTCCTATTAGGGAGGCAGTACAAAGCAGCTAAAACAAATACTAACAATAAAGTACAAAGATTAAAACACAGAGATAAAGCAGAAAAATGGTGTCTAAAAGCAAGCAAAAACTGCAGCGACAAAACAGAAACACCCAACAGCGCCAGAAATCATGGAGGGGGCTAATGGAAATAAAAAGATTTCCAGCCAACGCCTGAACGGCAACAGTGACGGGCTGACCTCACCTCCTGGGGGAGGGAATTCCATAGTCTGGGGGCAACAGTCCTTTCATGCACCACCACTAGACCAGTAGTATTTCCATCAGTGGAGGGACACACAAGATGCCAGATCATAAGAACATAAGAGCCCTGCTGGATCAGGCCAAAGGCCCATCTAGTCTATCTTCCTGTGTCTCACAGTGGCCCACCAAGGTCACTTGGTCAATTTTGGGACAGACAGTTTCACATGAAGTTTCACATATGCCCCATCTCAACAGAATAAATTGCAAAATAAATTCTGCAGCTGTCTTATGATAACAAAGAGCTCTCCGATTTCAGTCTTATAAATAAACTAACACCCTCCATGTAGAAAACAAGCATGTCTAGGAGAAGGTGGGATAACAGTCCTTCTCACCAACATGCTAGTTTTCCATGCAAAAGCAGTAGGTGTTTTAATGGCGGCATATGCCCATCACACAAGCCCCACCTACCGCAGCCTCAGGGATTAGGCTCAAGTCCCTATGAGAAGTTCAACAGGGAAGACACATCCTTTCTTGCCTGAGATATGGCTATATCTAAGAAACGCATATTAAGTAAATGTTTTTAACTGTAGCTTTGCACCTCATGGGGAGTGAGTGAGCATTCACATACACGCCCACTGAACCCTCAATTTAACAGACTTCAGAAACAACCAGTGTTTTCTACTCCATTAAAAACCAGTCATATACGTTTTGAGCATGCACACCTACCTGCATTGACTTGAATGCATTCAGATTTAACGTGCTCTTGGCATTAATGGACAGCCCTTCCACCCATCTGAGGATTCACTGTGTACATGCATATAAAAATTACATGGTTTTTTCCCCAGTGTTACCTGGATAATGTGCTCTGTACAGTGGTTCTTTGTTGTAAAAGATACATTGCATTTTGACATGGCCAATGGCTGAAGTCTGTTATGTTACATAACCCCGCATGGCTCAGGTGACTGCACAGGGAAATAGAGAAGGAGCTTCCCTTCCTTCTTGCCCCAGGGAACTCAGCGTGCCAGACAGTCAGTCTCCCTACAGGCTCCAGTGTCCGCCAAACCAAGCCACTAGAAAGGGCAGCTCGGCTGCCATTCATCAGAGAGGTTACTACAGGATGCTTCACACTGCCAATTTCAACTTGACATTCAAAACTTAGAGAGCAGCATGAGCACTCCCCTGGTGGCTTTCTCCCTGGTGATGTCAAGCTTCCCAAAAGATGCTTCCCTACATCATCCTTTTGTTTCAAGCAACTGTCCAGACCTTTTACTGTTGAAGCTCTTCTGCACTTTCATTGTCATCACTGAAGACAGTTGCTTGGCGTTTTATAATCATTTATTTCTTTTATCCTTAAAACTGTTTTTGAATATTTGTATTGTCCGGAAAGACAGATGTTTGAGTTTATAAACAAATTGTACTCCTAAGCATGAAACCATCAAGGCGTTTGACTACAATTGTGCCACAACAGTCAAAGCTAAACAACAGGGGAACCCAGGATCGGCCTGTGAATCAGAAAACAGCGAGGCCTATTGGACTGACTTAACACACACGCATTCTGTGCAGTTCTCTGTGTCCTACATTCCTAAAGCCTGCCAAGGCCAAAGCAGTAGCTGGCAACAATGAGTGGCCAGGGGGACAAGGACTCCAGCCCCCTATTTCAGAAAAGAGCCCCTGCACTTAGTATCTTGCTAACCATTCCAGTCTAAGCCAGTTGAGGCATGAAGTACCAGATCAACCTGCTGCTTAGTTTGTGCAGCAGGATAGGGAGGACAAAAGAAAAGAGATTGCAGGGAGACACCTGGCTGGCACCATCCAACACCGCTGCCCCACTGCAACCACAGAGAACAGGCACCTTCAAAAATATTTCTCTAAGGATTCATACACTGCCCTTCAATAGAAATGCTTCTAGGGCAGCTGGAAACACACCACACAGTCATTAACAAACAAGGAGACCCTCTCCCTGTTCACCACCTGTCTCACATCAGGCAGTGGGGCACCCACAGAAGGGCCTCCAGAGAGTATCTCTGCACATGACCAGCTTGGCAAGGAATAGGTGCCCCACCCCACAGCCCAGCGCAAGCCATTTAGGCTTTCAAAAAGTACCAGTGCTGTGAATTGTGCTCAGAAATGGATGGGTGGTCCGTGAAGCTGCCTGAGCACAGGTCAGATACATTTCAGTTAATAGCCTAACGGCTGTGTTTTGATACATGATCAGTCTGGGGCTTTTAGCCTCGGCTGGCCAGAAACAGGCCCACAGAGCATGTGGGGGGAGGGGAGGGGAGAGACGCAAGCTGCGGTTGCCTGCAAACCATATTTGCCAGCAAGTGGCCAGTTGCTTACTGAGCGTATACAACATCTCAAAGCAGA
The DNA here is from genome assembly GCF_035046505.1 of Tiliqua scincoides. Taxonomy (NCBI): domain Eukaryota; kingdom Metazoa; phylum Chordata; class Lepidosauria; order Squamata; family Scincidae; genus Tiliqua; species Tiliqua scincoides. The sequence continues at coordinate 238,435,198 of NC_089823.1, read as the reverse complement.
TTTCCTAACAGGAGAGAAGAGTGCCCAAATCATACGGATGGTAGAGGGGAAGAACAGCCGAGTGCCGCTTCTTTCTCACCTGCATAGAATTTCCGGATGTGCTGCTTGTTCCCCAGCAGCGGCTTCAGTTGAGCAGATAGGCAGTGGAACTGCAGGCTGTGCTGGAGCCACAGCTCTGCAACGGCTCGATTGTTGATGCCATCGGTGCCACACTGTCCATTCTCATGCAGGCTGATAAACTGGAAGACAGACGGCACTTCTGTGACAAAACAGGCAGCAACAGGCAGCAGTGTACACAGAACATGGTTGATAAACGCCCCTCACCTAGTAGCCTCTCACAGGCTCTCAGAAAGGATTAGCAGAAAACATCGCCTGAACATGCTGCTTCAGGCGACGTCTGACAAACCAGAGGCAGGGTGGTCTAAGCTGCCGGAAGCCACCATCTTTCAGTTTTAGTTCCCCATCTGTCAAATGGAGGGGAAATGATGATCTCATCTCACAGGGATGGTCTGACTTTGGAAGACACGGCCTCCTTTGTCTTTGGCCAGGTCCAAGCAACTCTCCAGCATGCTGCTTGGGAAGGCTAGTACTCGGTCTAAGCTGAGCCTATGTTCCACAGAAGCAGAGCTGTGCCAGAGAAATGGAGCGCACTGACAACACACTGCTGCTCCAGTTTGCAGGCAGCCCAGAAAGGTCTGGCCACCTCCAAAGTGGTCACAGGCACCCGAAGGGCCAGGCTTCTGCTGAAGCTCACGTTGGAGCTGCCTGTGTCATATACCAGCAGCAGCCGCTGGCCAGAAGGAGGAGCACCTTAGGGAGTGAACTTGGAGGGCACCCATCAATTTGCCCATTCCTCAATAGCCAGCTGCTGTGCTGTTTTTTTTTTCACTATTGTTTCCACTTGTTGGGCTACTTGTCAGGCCACCCATCTCTATTTAAGGGGGAGGGGGAGGGCCAGAGGTCTTGGAGTACAGCACCAGATACCCCCAACCAGTAACCATCTAAAATGGGGCAGAGGCACTAGCAGTTTGGGCAATAACACAGCAGCAGTAGGCACATTGTTGCCAGCAGCACAGGAGGAGAGCTCAGTCACTGGCAAGGGAACCTTACCCCTTCCAGGAGTGTTTCTGAGGTCGTGGGTGCCTGCAGGGGTGGGTCATCACCAAGGGGGACAACACCAAAGAGGTGGACTTTGGTGGCGAATGAAGGAGAGAACCATTTTTTCCCCTTATTGGTTACCCTTGCTGAGAGCTGGGCAGTGACCTGCTTTGGGAGGGGTGCCTTTTGGGTGGAAGTTCATTGGTGGATGGTGGCCTAGGTGAGAGCCACTCCACCTGAAAGTTAGAATTTTCTTTGGCTATTTTCTTTCCCTTGCTATTTTTGGCAAAATAGTGGGTAAAGGCAGAGTGGGAGAGTAGAAGGGGGCTAGGAAGGCAGGTGGGGCTTGAATGTGACAGTAGTGAGTGAGTGGGTGGCTCAAAATATTTGTGGAATAGGTCCCTGCTGGTGATGGGGTGGGGAGGAGAAAGCCATCAAGAGGGTGATGGGCCAAGAACCATATGAAGATTGGACTGGCTGTTACAGGCAAAGAAGGGCTAGTCATAGACAGACTAGCCCTTCTTTCAACCCTAGGGCCACTAGTAGCTCTAGCTGTGACTGCTCCAGCTTGAAAATACTGCTGTGAAATGCCAGGTAAGTTAATGATAAGATCACCTTGATTCAGGATTTAATCCAAGAGGCGGGCACTGACCTGGCACGTATCACAGAATCCTGGCTGGAGTAGGAGAGAGGAGTTGGCCACTCCCCAACCATGTCCCACCAGATCTCTGTGGCCAGCAGCAGTCATGGTTACAGGAGCAGGGAGGCAGAACTGCAACCGTCCGTCTATCAGAAGAACAGCCCCCTTGCCAGGTACCCTGTCCAAGTTGCAAGGTTAATTGATTTATGTGGGTTCTGACTTAGTAGTTACATTGCTGTTTTAATTATAATTGGTCTATGCTGCTAAGGGGTGAGTGGGGCTCAGGTTAGGTTCTGTGCATTGGTGGTTTGTGAATGTTAGCGATTATGTGACTTTTATTGTAATACATTTTCATATGTACTGATAATTTCATTCTTTGACATTATGAATTTTGTTAGCTACCTTGAGCTTTTGGAAAGGTGGAATATAAATCTTGAAATAAATGCTTGTCAGGCAAAACTCCTCAGAATCATCCCCCATGGTACGTGAAAGGACAAATCTGGAACGGATTGGGATCTAGAGGAGTGTCAGCTGGGGGCTCAGTCTGTGTTTCACCCTCTAGCTGAAGCCATTGGGTGGGGGGGGGAACTACAGGAAGACCCACCAGACAGGTTCGTAACAAGAGGCGGCACCTATTAAAGCTTAGAGGCCAAAGGGCTGAGCAACACCGATTTTGACTGCTGAGGGAAACCATGCTCCCTTCTGCCACTGCAACTACCGCCACCCCCCACCATCACCACTTGAGAGAAGCTGGGTGCAGCACCCAACTGAAAACAGCTGTCTCCCCTCCCCAGCATCCCCAAGGGTCTTCATTCCCTGAGGGTAAGTGAGTAGCTGCAGCCAAAGCTGTCAGGATAAGGTCTGCTTTCAAGTTCCTCTGGAGATTGCCTGCTGCTCTCTCTTCCTGGCTGCAACACCGGAGTCAAGAGACAGCCGGGAGCTTTCCTCGGCTCCCCTCTGCATCCCTTCATCCCCTTTTCCTCTGAACTTCCCATCCCTGCACAGTTTGCCTTTTAGACCCAGCATAAAGATTAAGCAAACAGAGAGGCAACTGCCCCAGCTCACCAAACCAATTTCAGCAGCCCAGCTTCACCACTGTTCCTTCATGTCGTCCTCCCTCACACCCCCAACCAGATCCAAGCTTTGCTTCTCTCACCTTCTCAACATGCTGGGCAGCATGTGGACTCAGCCGGCGGACGTCCTTCACAAACTGCCAGTAATCCTTCTGCCTGCAGCAAACCTGCCCAGAAAACACATAATCAAAACCCTCCTAGCAGCAGAAGAGACTGAAGGGAGCTCAATCATCCCAGCTCCACCCAAACCCACAGAGGGAGGAGTCAGCTCATGAAAGCATTCTCACAGCCAGCTTTGCACTACTTAACGGGTGTTGTACAGACAACAATTAAAAGCACATGGATTCTACTGGTTATATTTCAAGACAAAGTGATACAACTCCATAGGCACAGGCAAGGAGAAAATGCCAAGGGAGAAATACTGCAAAAATAGTCACGCAACAAGGAGTTCCCTGGGTTATCCCAATCCAAGATAGGTTCAAAGTGTACATACCTGGAAATTGGCTGCTGGGCTATATATATGCGCAAGCCAAAACACAACACATACTGTGAGTGCAAGAGAGGACTGGGGGCCATTATACTATCGCCTTCTGGACATGAGTTTGCCCCAGGCCTATTCCAAAGCCCTTATTACGCTGGTGTCTAACAGAATCAAAGCAACACCTTATGCTCAGATTGTTTTCTTTCTAACCACAGCATTTCTCTCGGCAAGACTGCACAGACAACTTGCATTCAGGTTAAACAACAGCATATTTAACACGCCTACAGA